>NC_090445.1:475135988-475772196 GCF_031143425.1 Pleurodeles waltl
CAACTAGTGGAGGGGTTTTTAGGAAGGCAGAGCCTAATCTGTCTTTATTGGAGATGAGTTTCAATGCCAAATTTTGTATCACTAGCAAGTGGGTAAAAATATAGTCAGCCATCCCAACGTATAGGGCATTTCTGTTGTCCAACCTACTGACAATTAGAGCTTGGAGTTCTGTGCCAAACTACCGGAATCCAGCAGAAATGTTTTCTAAGGAGTTTGAGCAAGCCAAAACATTTGCCACAAGTGGCATTGGTTTGCTCTTGCATAGATAAAGACTCATCAATGAGGATTCCTCGTTGTTTTGCATTTTGTTAGGCTCAATCAATCAATCAAAGGCATTTGTATAGCGCACTGCTCACCCGGAGGGTCTCAAGGCGCTGGGGGGGGGGGAACGCTACTGCTTGAACAGCCAGGTCTTGAGTTGCTTCCTGAAGGCGAGATGGTCTTGCGTTGTCCGGAGGTGGATGGGGAGGGAGTTCCATGTCTTGGCTGCCAGGTAGGAGAAGGATCTTCCTCCGGCGGTGGCTCTGCGGATGCGGGGGGCGGTGGCGAGAGCGAGGCTGGCGGAGCGGAGCTGGCGGGTGGGCTTGTGGAAGGTCAGGCGGCTGTTGAGGAACTTGGGGCCCAGGTCGTGGAGGGCCTTGTGTGCGTGGGTGAGGAGTCGGAACGTGATTCTTTTGTTGACGGGGAGCCAGTGCAGGTCTCTCAGGTGTCCGGAGATGTAACTGTGTCGGGGGATGTCCAGGATGAGTCGTGCTGAGGCGTTCTGGATCCGTTGGAGTTTCTTCTGGAGTTTGGCGGCGGTGCCGGCGTAGAGGGCGTTCCCGTAGTCCAGCCGACTGGTGACGAGGGCCTGGGTGACCGTCTTCCTGGTCTTGGTGGGGATCCACCGGAAGATCTTTCGAAGCATGCGCAGGGTGTTGAAGCATGAAGATGAGACGGCGTTGACTTGTCTGGTCATCGAGAGGGAGGAGTCCAGGATGAAGCCTAGGTTGCAAGCGTGGTCCGTTGGCTTGGGGGTGGCTTCCAGGGCGGGGGGCCACCAGGAGTCGTCCCAGGCAGAGGGTGATGATCCCAGGATGAGGACCTCCGTCTTGTCTGAGATCAGTTTCAGGCAGCTGTTCTTCATCCATTCGGCGACGTCTTTCATCCCTTCGTGTAGGCTGGCTCTGGCGGCGTCCGGGTCGCTGGTGAGGGAGAGGATCAGCTGGGTGTCGTCGGCATAGGTGATGATCTTGAGGTTGTGTTGACGTGCGATGGTTGCGAGGGGGCTCATGTAGACGTTGAAGAGGGTGGGGCTGAGCGATGACCCTTGTGGAATGCCGCAGATGACTTCGGTGGCCGCTGACCGGAACGGGGGGAGGCGGACTCTCTGGGTTCTTCCAGCGAGGAATGAGGTGATCCACTCCAGGGCCTTCTCCTGGATGCCGGTGTTGTTCAGGCGCTGTACCAGGGTGCGGTGGCAGACAGTGTCGAACGCTGCGGAGAGGTCCAGGAGGATGAGGGCCGCAGTTTCCCCATTGTCCATTAGGGATCTGATGTCGTCTGTGGCTGCGATGAGGGCGGTCTCCGTGCTGTGGTTGGCTCGGAAGCCGGATTGCGAGTGGTCGAGGGATCCGTTGGTCTCGAGGAAGGCAGCTAGCTGTCAGTTGATGGTCTTCTCGATGACTTTGGCAGGAAACGGGAGGAGCGAGATGGGGCGGTAGTTCTTGAGGTCGGAGGGGTCTGCAGTTGGTTTCTTCAGCAGGGCACTGATCTCGGCGTGTTTCCAGCACTCCGGGAAGGTGGCGGTGTTGAAGGAGGCGTTGACGATGTCGCGGAGGTGGGGTGCGATGATGTGGTCGGCCGTGTTGAAGATGTGGTGTGGGCAGGGGTCCGTAGGGGATCCGGAGTGGATGGTGTTCATTGTGCGTGTTGTGTCTTCGGTGCTGACTGGGGTCCAGGTGCGGAGGGTGGCGGTGGGGGGCATCGGTTCGGTGGTGGGGTTCGTGGTTGGTGGGCCGAAGCTGTTGTGAATGTTGGCGATCTTGTCGTGGAAGAAGGCTGCGAGGGAGTCGCAGAGGTCTTGCGAGGGAGTGATGTCATTGTTTCCGGCGTTGGGGTTGGAGAGCTCTTTGACGATGCGGAAGTTTTCCTTGCTGTTGTGGGAGTTGTTGTCCAGTCGTTCCTTGAAGGCCGTCTTCTTTGTGGCGCGGATCAGTTGGTGGTGTTTGCGGGTGGCGTGTTTGAGGGCCGTCATGTTGTCTGTGGTCTGGTTGGTGCGCCAGGTGTTCTCCAGGGAGCGGCAGTTCTTCTTGGAGGTGATGAGCTCGTCGGTGAACCAGGAGGCTTTCTTGCTGCTGCGTCTGCTGGGGGGGTTCTTCTTCAGTGGTGCGAGGGCGTCTGCGCAGTTGGTGATCCACTGTGTGAGGTTGTTGGTGGCTTCGTTGGGGTCCGTTGAGCTGGTGGGGGGGTTCTGGCTGAGGAAGGTGGTGAGCTGGTCGCCGGTGATGTTGTTCCAGCTCCTGCGGGGGGCTTGTTGAGGGTGGTGGTGGGTCGTCGTTTTACTGAAGCTGAAGTGGACGCAGCTGTGGTCAGTCCACTGGAGATTGGTGGAGTGGCTGAAGGTGACGTATTTGCTGGATGAGAAGACTGGGTCAAGCGTGTGGCCGGCGTGGTGGGTGGGGGTGGTTACCAGTTACTTGAGTCCGAGGTTGGCCAGGTTGTCCAGTAGAGCAGTGGTGTTGCGGTCCTTGTCATCCTCCAGGTGGAAGTTGAGGTCCCCCAGGAGGATGTAGTCGGTGGAATTGATGGCATGGGGGCTGACGAAGTCTGTGATGTCTTCGCTGAACTGTGTGCGTGGTCCCGGTGGTCTGTAGATGAGGGTGCCTCTGAGCGTGGTCTTGGGGTCGGTGTGTATCTGGAAGTGGAGGTGTTCGGCGGAGGTGAAGGTGTCATCGGAGTTGGTCGTGATGCGGATGGTGTTCTTGTGGATGATGGCGATGCCTCCTCCTGTCTGGTTGACGCGGTCCCTCCTGGTGATTTTGTAGCCTTCTGGGACGGCGATGGCGACGTCGGGCGCTGAGGAGGCGTTCATCCAGGTTTCCGTCAGTGCTGTCGCGTCGAGGAGGTTCCAGAGTTCGACGGCATGCCTGTGAACGGAGCGGGTGTTGAGCAGGATGCACATCAGGTGTTTGTTGCTGGGGCTCGGTTTAGTAGGTGCGGTGTTGGGTCGGAGGCTGGTGAAGCGGCAGGTCAGGCAGGTGAAGGGTCCGTGGGTGCGTCTCAGGGTGGCTCGGTAGCAGGCGGTGTTTCGGCAGGCGTTGAGTGCGTGGAGGGTTTTGGCATCGTAGATGTGCAGGGTGTACTGGCGAGGGCGAGGACCAGGGGGTCTGGCGCTGGGCGCGGTCCAGGCGCGGACGGGCGCAGACGGGCTTACCTTTGGCGCACCTTCGGCGCTCAGTCGGTGCTCCAGCTGCGGGGGCGTCATAAGTAAGGAGCCGGGAGGGAGGAGCAGCTGGGTGGCGGGAGCGGGGCGGCGAATGGAATCACAGGGGGGCGGGGCCGCAGGGAGGCAGCGGCGGGAAATACCAGGAAGCAGCGGGCAGCGGGAGATTCCCAGGAGCAGCGAGCGAAGGAATCTGCAGGCAGGAGGCGGCAAAGGCAGGAGGCGGCAAAGGCAGGCAGGAGCGGCAGCAGTGAGTGGGGCGACCAATCCCTGAGGCTCAGGTGAGGATCCCAGGGGCACAGGATGTCACGATGAATCCCAAATCTCGTGGGTGCCACCAAAAAGTTGAATTTCCATTTTAATTTGGAGTTTAGTTTTAGGCAGTGTGCCCTCATCCAACCACCTACCTCAGATAAGCAGCTAGAAAGATTTTTCTGGTTTCTTCATGCTTCTCACCTATTAAGATGACCAGTTGAGTATCATCTGCATACAAACATATCTTGAATCTCCAATTATGGACCAGCTTGGCAAGGGATGCGAGATACACATTAAAAAGTGTTGGGCTCATAGAGGAGCCTGAAGATACCCTACATTTGGAGCTATCCTGGGAAGATCTAATAGTATTCAGTTGAATGGTCCGGGTCCTTTTCCTAAGAAAAGAGCCAAATCATTGTTGGGCTGTAGAATGGAGCTCTATCTCATGAAGCTTTTATCATTTGGCCGTGCATGATGGTGTTGAATGCTGCGGAGAGCTCAAGTAGAATCAGAGCAACCGCCTTTCCCTGATCTACTTCTAATCTAATGTCATCCAGAACAGCTAGAAGAGTGGATTCTATACTGTTCTTGGCTCTGAATCCCATCTGGGAAGGGTCCAGTAGCTTGTTGTCCTCCAGGAAAGTTGTCAGCTGACTGTTGACAAGTCTTTCAAGGAGCAGGGAGATAGAGTGGTAGTTAGATAGAAAGGAGATGTCTAATCCTACTTTTTTAGACAAGTGGAGAATTAGTGCTTCCTTCCAGGTGTCCAGATATTCAGTATTCTTTACAGTGGAGGTAAACATTTCAGTCAGTTGATGACTCAGAAAGGCCGTTAGATGAGAGAAAATGAAATGTGGACAGGGGTCATGCGGGGAGCTTGATTTGACTTTTTACATCATTTTCTCAACCTGTTCCCTTGACACATTAGCAACATTTCCTGATAGGGTTCTTGCTTCGGTGAGGCCCTAATTGGTTCCAGGGGAGCTCATTTAGGGAAGGTTGAATGTCGAAGGTAGAGTATATTTTATAGACCTTATCAATTAAGTAAATAGCTATTGATTCACTGTGGGAGACTGAGGTGGAGATGAATTGTTATAAGCTGATGGGCTGGGAAAGTTATTTTACAATGTCAAAGAGTTCTCTAGAGAAGCCACTGTTTTCTTCTAATCTTTTGATAAAGTGATTTTTCTTAGCTCTCTTATCCAATCTATGATAATCATTCAATTGCTGTTGGCAGTCTGCTGGGCTTTTTGAAAGTCTCCAAATTATCTTTGAAGATTTACATTTCATTTTTTCAAGTCTCAATTTAGGAGAATACCATTTTTCAAATAGTGCTCATCTGAGGGACGTGTTTGTTCTCTAGGGGGCGGAATTTGCTAGGGCTTTGGCTATGGCTGCATTAAAAGTAGCCAAGTGGCTATTGAGGTGAGTGTCTGTGTTAAAGTCCAGGAGAGTGAAGTGATCTAAAAAGGATTCAACACTGATGTTGTGCCAGGACCTTTTTTGAGTAAAGGGAATCTTGGAGGTAGGTCCGTGAGATGAGGGAAGCAAGATTGAAAAGCTACTGTTAGAGTGATATGACCAGACTAAAAGAGAAATGTCAATATTATTAAGATCCTCTAGCCTCAATATTCGAGAAAAGTAGATCTAGAGTATGGCTGTCTAAATGTGTGGGGCGAGAAATGTTTTGATTAAGCTGTAACATTCGCAAATTGCTTTTCAGTGTAAATTAAAGTCTCCTTACACTAACATGTAACATGACATATCCAGTCCCCTCACAGAAGAGACCCACAGTGATGACAGCAGCTCTGCACAACTGGATCAAGATGACCAGCCCGGCCCATCAGGGACCTCGGGACAGTCGGTTCCCCTGACACTGGCACAAGCCACCACAGAGCCTCCCCCTCACGAAACACCAGCACAGCACCCACCCAGCGGGCCCATCCCTCTGTCCCCAGGACACGTCAAGCAGCAGTGTGTCCACCACTATAGGGGAACCCAGGCAAACCCACCAACCCAAGACAATCAGGGACCTGGGGGCAGTGGCAGTGGGCACATGGTTCACGGGACAGAGGCACAGGATAACAGGGGAACTGGGAGGACTGCTGTGCGACAGGGGGAGGACAGGCCCAGGGAACCCACTCTCCACGAGGCCCTCTCCAACATCATGGGAGCGTACCATCATTCCCAGGAGATGATGGTAACGGTACTGGCCAAGTTTCGGGAGACCCAGCGGCGGCAGGAGGAACACTATCTGGGGATCAGGGAGGAACTGAAGTCCATTAACACCACCCTGGTCACCATTGCAGGGGTGCTGCAAGACCTTGTCAACACCAGGCGGGACACTGTGGCACAACAAGAGGCCCCTGACACTAGCCTGGATGATCAACAGCCCTCCACCTCCGCCGGCGCTAGTGGACAGGAGGCACCGCCACAGGAACACAACACCAGCACCCCACCCCCTGCAGATGTAGAACCATCCCACAAACGGTCCCTGAGATCCAGGAACAAGACAGAGAACATTGCCAAGACCCCCGCCAGGAAATGAGACCCCCCTGAATGTCACCCTTCTGTCCCACTTTATCACCCTGTCCATTCATCAACTGCCCTTGCTCCACTTCCTATGCCCCCTTTGACAATGCACCTGTGAAACAAATAGACTGGACTCTGCCATGGACATTCCTCCACCATCACCCCTGCCCATTTTACAACCCTCTCCATGTATTTGCACAGAAATAAACACACTTCAATCACAAAACAATCTGGAGTCAGTCTGTGCTTTCACAAATGTGTAATTGCAATAACTATGGAATATAGCAATGTCAATTGAATTGTTCACATACCGATGAAACACAGCTGTAGGGCTGGAGGAAATATAGCAGAGGGCACAAAGTAGGACCCACATCTGTTAAATGGAAAGGCAAAGTGACAAGTCAGGGTCCATACACTGAGTGAAAATGACAGACTTATGGTAGCTCCAACAATAGTATGAGATGTGTGAGGCAGTGACATCTTCTTACCTGTGTCTCACTGGAAGTATTGCTGGATAATGTTGTTTCGGTTGTCGCTATCCTCTTCTTCTGCCTCCTCTTCTTCACTGTCCACAGGCTCCACAGCTGCCACAAGACCACCAGCTGGCCCATCCTCCTGCAGAAAAGGCACCTGCCATCGCAAAGCCAGGTTGTGCAGCATACAGCAGGCCATGATGATCTGGCACACCTTCTTCGGTGAGTAGTAGGGAGAACCCCCTGTCATATGGAGGCACCGGAACCTGGCGTTCAGGAGGCCGAAGGTCCGTTCAATCACCCTCCTAGTTCGCGTATGTGCCTAATTGTAGCATTCCTCTGCCCTTGTCCTGGGATTTCTCACTGGGGTCAGCAGCCATGACAGGTTGGGGTAACCAGAGTCACCTGCAAATATCGAGGGACAACTGTTAGACACACACTAACCCGTAGGGACAACCCCAGACCCAGACAACTATTCACACTGTATAGGGTCCTTGTCCTCACCTATTAGCCACACATGGTGCCTCTGGAGTTGCCCCATCACATAAGAGATGCTGCTATTCCTCAGAATTTAGGCGTTGTGCACTGAGGCAGGAAATTTGGCATTCACATGGGAGATGTACTGGTCGGCCAAACACACCATCTGCACATTCATCGAATAGTAGCTCTTCCGGTTTCTGTACACCTGTTCAGTCCTGCGGGGGGTACCAAGGCCACATGTGTCCCATCAATGGCACCAATGATGTTGGGGATATGTCCCAGGGCATAGAAGTCACCTTTCACTGTGGGCAAATCCTCCACCTGAGGGAACACTATGTAGCTGCGCATGTGTTTCAGCAGGGCAGACAACACTCTGGACAACACGTTAGAGAACATTGGCTGGGACATAACTGATGCAATGGCCACTGTGGTTTGAAAGGAACCACTTGCCAGGAATTGGAGTACTGACAGCACCTGCACCAGAGGGGGTATTCCTGTGGGATGGCGGATAGCTGACATCAGGTCGGGCTCCAGCTGGGCACACAGTTCATGGATTGTTGCACGATCAAGTCTGTAGGTGAATATTACGTGTATCTCTTCCATTGTGGACAGGTCCACCAGCGGTCTGTACACCGGAGGATGCAGCCATCTCATCACCTGCCCCAGCGGACGTGCCCTATGGACGAGAACAGCGAGCAGAGAGTCAGCCAACACTGAGGTATCACAAAATGTCATTTGCACACATTTATTAATCCGCAATGTGCCTGTTACTGTGTGTATGCAAGGCCTACATTGGTGTGACGCAATTAAAATTAATGCCATGTGGCGCCGCCACAGAGCCCGCCACCAGCACCGCTGCCACAGAATCCGCCGCCAGCACCGCTGCCACAGAGCCCGACGCCAGCACTGCTGCCACAGACCCCGCAGCCAGCACCGCTGCCACAGAGCCCGCCACCAGTACCTCTGCCGAAAAGCCCGCTGCCAGCACCGCTGCCACAGAGCCTGCAGCCAGCACTGCCGCCACAGAGCCCGCCGCAAGCACCGCCACAACTGACACCGATGCAGGCAACGCCAGCAGCCCCGCAACATCCTGAGCCAGTGGCACCACCGCAGACAATGCTGCCATCCCCAGTGGTCAGTCGTCTGAGGCTGGTGGTGAGTTCCAAGACCCTGGGCAGCTTCCATGAAGCATCACTGTCATCACAGTTGTCACCTGCATATGGAATGCGAAGCCGCAGCGATGTGGGGTATGTCTCTGCCTCCATGGCGTATCAACCTACCTGTACCTCGTCAATCTCGTGGCACACACACCCAGGCGAGTGTATTGTTGCAGCCACAATGCATGTGGAGCAGTCTGGGCACAAAGCTCCCTCCAGAACCAGTGGAGTATCACATCCACTACCTAGGTCCTTGGCAGGATGAAGCACTCTAAGCACAAAGCCCCCTCCAGAACCAGTGGAGTATCACATCCACTACCTCAGACCTTGGCAGGATGAAGTACTCTGGCACCAAGCCCCCTCCAGAACCAGTGGAGACAGGCATCCACTACCTCAGTCCTTGGCAGTATGAAGCACTCTGGGCACAAAGCCCCCTCCAGAACCAGTGGAGTATCACATCCACTACCTCAGTCCTTGGCAGGATGAAGCACTCTGGGCACAAAGCCCCCTCCAGAACCAGCGGAGAAAGGCATCCACTACCTCAGTCATTGGAAGGATGAAGCACTCTGGGCACAAAGCCCCCTCCAGAACCAGTGGAGACTGTTATCCACTTGAGAGACTGTGGCTTTGCATTCCCCAGGATGCAGCAGTGGGCAAACCACCCACTGGAGAGACTTAAGAGACTGTGGCTTTGCACTCCCCAGGATAAAGCAGTGGGCAACCCACCCACTGGAGAGACTTGAGAGACTGTGGCTTTGCACTCCCCAGGATACATCAATGGGCATGATGCCCCCTCGTGGAGCAGTGGCGTTGTGCGTTCATCTGGCTGAGGTGCCCCCCACCCCCTGAGGTGCCTGTTTATTTTCGATCTGATCCCCCATCAGTGTTCTCTCCATTTCCAGTCAGGTATCTAGTGTGGGCCTCGCCCATGCATTTTAGGACCAGTGGTCCACAGACAATGATTGGTGTACTATCCGGACTTGTGTAGATGGTGTACATATTTGTATATACTGATTTTAGAATTTGGCCTATCTGATTTTTATTGATTCCACTTGTTACAATCATTTATTTTTGTCCTTGCATTATTCAAAGGGGGTGGGAGGTGTATATGTTATGTTGCAGCATGTATCTGTGTGTATGGTGTTGGGAGTGGGGGTGTTGTGTGTGTATGTGTCACTCTCTTTTCCCTCCCCCCTCCCCTGTGTTGTAGGTGCAGTACTCACCGTGGTTGTTGCCGCCGTCGTTGGAGCTCCTGATAGAGGAGCAGGAAGACCATCGCCGGCAGAATCTGCAGTTCGGACTCCATGGCGTCCTGGTTCCTGGTGGGGTTAAGAGAGGTGAATGTTTTCCCTTCTGTGTACTGTTTCCACTGTGTTTTTATTTGCGTTGGTTCTGCCACGGAAAAGGTGGCGGATAGCCGTGTTGTGATAGGGTGGGCGGTACATTGTGTTCCGCCTGTCTATTGGCGGTGTCCGCCGTGCTGTTTGTTTGAACCGCCATGGCAGTCGGAGTGGTAAAGTGGCTGTCTATGTTGGTGGTTTCCACCACGGTCATAATGCCATTTTTTTTCCACCGGCCTGATGGCGGTATAACCGCCGCTTTAACACTGACCCCCCAGGGTTGTAATGAGGGCCTATATTCTAAAATGCACTATTACTGGTATTTCAGATCAGTATTAAATATGAAAATTATTAAAAATGTGATGTTCATTTCCCCCTTTTCCTATGTGGCAAGATTGATAATTTAGCAGCAAAAGTCATTCATAGTGTTTCTAATGATTTTAACAGGTAAAACATACGGCAATTCATACATCGAATACTATAAAGTGGCCTGTTCCTAGCAGCAAATGCCCGGTATGACCAGTGACTCCAAAATGTAAGAAGTGGCATGAATTTCAGCCACACAGCGCCCTCATTTATATGCCTCCCACTCATCAAAACTCTACACTGCTGACCCCAACAGGGCAGTCCATACCCTGGGTTCTAGCATCACAACATTTGCTTTCCAAAGTGTCTAAGATGTTCTGAAATGTGTTGATATTACTAGTATTTTTAAAAATCAAAGTTCAGGATTAAAAATGGTTAGTTTTCTCCTTTTCCTATGTGGCAAGATTGATAATTTAGCAGAAAAAGACATTCACAGTGATTCTAATATTCCTAACAGCTAAATGATACAGTAATTTATACAGCAAATATTATTAAGTGTCTCGTGCTGTAGCAGCAGCTACTAGGTAAAGTGACCAGTGACTTCAAAATATAAAGAGTGGCATGAATTTTGGCAGCACAGAGCACTCATTTATATGACTTTCCCTCATCAAAACACTAGACCAGTGGTTCCCAACCTGTGGCCCAGGGACCCTCGGGTCCACGAAGCCTCCTCAGGGGGTCCTCTACTGCTTAGAAAAGTAAATAATATTATCAGATTAGGTCCCCAGCTTTCAGTAATGACTCAGTGGGAGGTCCCTGGAATCCAATAATGATTCCGTTGGGGTCCCCTGGATCCAGGAATGCTAAAGCGGGGGTCCACAAAAGTCAAAAGATCGGGAACCACTGCACTAGACTGCTGAGACCAAGATGGTGGTCCACAGCGGGAGTTTTAGCATCACAGCAATTGCGTTTAAAAGTGTCTGAGATGTTCTAAAATGTGCCAATATTACTAGTGCTAACGCGTCCCTTTATGACTAATTTACTCACTCTGGGACTCGTTTTAGGCCAATGAATCTTTTTACCCTGATTGAAGACACCTTAGGACGAGATAACTAATCAGCATGCCAATCAATATGTCAATAACTACATCAAGGTTTACTCTAATAAGACAATTCAGATTAGTTAAAGACATTAATAAAACTCAGAAACCACCATGACCTTGAAGTCATGAATAACCACACCAGTTTAGTACTACTATATGAAGTTTATTCCCTATTGATTACAATTCTACTAGCAAGTTTATTAGTCTCAAAACCAAGAAACACATTGGCAAAGTCACAATATGGCAAGTCTGATAAGATTTCATCAAAGCAAGAATCACGAATATTAGAATATAGGTTATCCTTAGCAAAGAATCATTATCACATTATTCAACAAAGCATAGATTTAGTCATTTGTCTATTTGCGTCTGTTTAGTGAACCCCTCATCTAACCTCGAACTAGCATTGGCATGTTGGGTTTCATGCAAAACAATTTAGCAACACCAATTTAGAAAACATCTAACTATGGTCTCTATCAAAAGAAGCAGTTGGTACCTAGAAAGGAAAAGCAAACAGACAATTACAATTTCATTGTCATATAGTTACCCTCCGTATTGGGTCAGCATACAAGTTCGGTCTTCGTCCTCAGGACATCAGTTGATTCGCCATCTGCCAGGAATTCAGCAAGTCGGGTAAAGGGGGCACTTCCCTCATAAGGAGGTAAAGTGTAAACGGGCAATATAAGGACGAGGATGGTTTTAAGAACCAAACAGCAAAGTCTCTATGCAGAGGGACAAAGTGTCTGGGTCATAGCAAAACGCAACAGCATCTCCCTCTCATCTATCTCCTAGTCTCCTATTCTGATTTACTTCCTTGTGTCAAGGGTTTTTATCCCTTTTCTGTTGTACAATCCCCTAAAAGTTAATTGGTTGGGGTCAGTACCCCACTATCTCCCTCCAATAGAGTTTCAATGACTTCATGAAATTTGTCACCCCATGACAGTTCTCACTTAGTTTATTGGTCCTTATGATTGATGTCTTCATCGGGTAGAATGTCTGGTATGATTTCATGCTCTCGTGGTCCTCTTCGCATCTTTAGTCAGTGGTTCCATTGTCTGTACCGGTTTAGGCGACCTTGTACCTGCGAATAGTCTACACTGTTGCATTCAGCAAGAATGTTTCACTAAGCAAGTCGAATTTCATGAGAACTGACCTACCACAGTTACATTCATCTTCTAGCTTTGGAAAAACACGAGTTCATGTCCTTCAGCAAGTCAGCACACTGCACGTTAGAAAAACACATTTAATATGAAACCAGGCAGCTAGGCCTCGACTCATGCTAACTAAGGCCTAATGATTTATTAGCAGAACTTTAACATATAAACTTTTATTATTGGTGCAAAATTATATTCTTAACATAACATTTCAACATTATCAGTTTCTTTAGTCATTGCATATATTGACGGCCACTCCGTGTGGGCACATTTCAAGCGCACGTTTAGCAAAATACATTTTCTATGCGGCATTATTACGCATTAGTTCATAAACATTTCATATTAATTTCTAAGTGAATAAGCTGCACTCTCTCACTAGTATTTTTGAAAAACAAAGTTCAGGATTAAAAATGGTTTAAAATTTGATGTTCATTTCCCCCTTTTCCTTTGTGACAATATCGATAATTTTTATAACAAGATTGGGGGTTCCTATTATGCTTCCTTTACCTGTCGGAAATGTAATAGCAGCAGTCAAGACAGAATAAAAGCTACAAATCCCAAGAGGCAAATGTCAATAGCCAATGTGATGAAAAATGTAGCTCACAGAAATACACTAATCATAAACCAACTGACCCTATAGTACTTATCTTGACTGTGAACACCCCTCTTTTCTTGCTGCTCGCAGTCAAGAAAAGTATGCTTTATGTCTCTCTACATTCTTTTATGTCGCTATTGTTGTGCATGATATACATTTATTTATGGGCTTATCATGTAACACTCTATTGAGTTTTCTTTTAATCTTCCCAGTCGGCTTGCTGCCGTACTGCTGCGAGCACCCCTTTCCTTGCATCCTTCTCAACATTTCTAATAATGGTCTCCTCAGACTGCGGTCGCCGTTTTCGAAGGCGGTTGGGAGAGACCTCGTTTTGCTCACCTGGGGATTCCCCGCATTCATGGGACAACCTCTTGAGTGTTCCAGTCAGGTTTTTTTCTTCAAACATTTCCCTGTTTTTCCGGCACTGTCTATATTTCCACTATGCTGTCTGACTCAATTGTCTGTTCCTGATGATTGCTTGGTCACCGCCTTCTCCAATCTCCACCTCTCCCTCACTTGTTGCTCTCTTTTTCTCTGCCCATAGGTGGGTTTGCTCATTGCTTCCTCCTTTACTTTTTTGACCATTTTTAATTTTGAGGCATTTTTATCACTATGTTAATCATGGAGATTGACAGCTCTCCTATAATGCATGGCATCAATGATGATGAGGAGTCTGTTAAAGACAATCTGAATGACTTTATCCAAGTGTCAGTGGAACAGGCAGTAGCTGTCTCGATGGATAAATTGACAAAAAAATTTGAAAATTCAGTAATTAACATTGTTTCTAAGACAATTTTGGCCCATTCTGCAGGAGATAGCCCTGTTGGCTAGTGGGATTCCTCGTGCAAGTCAGAGGACATGACTCCTCACAGGCCTCCTTTACAGGAGCAGACAGTAGAAAACAAATTGTCTCTTAAATGTAAATCAAAATCTAAACTTTCTGCCTCTCCTATAATTATTTCTAATATACCTGACACTGATGACAATATCTGAGATTCGGATTTGGATGCTTGGAAGTCCAGTAACAGGATTTGGGACCTGTTCACCCCTGCCCCCCACTGCCACCATTAAAGAAATCAAAGAATTTGGCTCAAGAGGTTTCAAAACCTATTTTAATAACAGACTCGGAAGGGGTCCCTACATTTGCCTAAATGATATTCACCATCCTCATTCCACAGAGTGGTTTCCTGCAAACCATGTGGGAGATTATGTTTATTCTACATTACGCACCCCTTTAGACAAACAGACCAGCGCTAAACTAAAGTTTGAATGCCCTCTCCTCTCCCTTCAGTCAAAAATTACTTTCACCCCTTCCATTGATCCTTCACTTCTAACCTTTTTCTCAAGATTTGGGAAAGACCTGCGTGAAGGAGTCAACAAGGCATGGACCACAAGCCAAGACAAACTTTTAGACATTGTGGGTCTGTTGACTTTCATCTTTGATCTGGCCGAGGCTGCCAAGTTGGACAACACTCCTATTAGCCCAGTTGAATTATCTTTGTGGGTCCAGCATGCCTTTTGTTTACTGGGCAATGCCAACTCTGTGCTTAACCACGAGCGCAGAAAAGGACATCTTCCTAAATTAGACCCTAAGCTGGTAAACCTCGCTGTGGCAGACCCAGCCATCCGAGCCGAAGGTTTTCTGTTTGAGGACACTTTTATGAAAGAACTCAGCAAATATGTAGCTGCATTTGCTTCCCTGGATATAGCCCAACAGTCTCAAAAAGATGTTCTCCAACCAGGTTTTCACCAGGGACGGCAGAGGCAGGAACTGCTTTGCCGTCCATGGATACAATAACCAAGGTTCCCATGGTGCATTCAACTCCTTGTATAAGGAGTACAGATCACAGTTTTACCCCAGAGGGGAAAAGGATTTCTCAATAGGGGAATCAGGAGTTCCAGATACTCTAGTCAATTTGGTAGGTTGCTTTTCTGGCCTTCCTCATGTAGGAGGCCACATTTTACATTTTCTCCTAACATGGCATTCGATTACTTCAGACCCATGGGTACTAAACACCGTTCAAGATTATGGTATCAAGCTTTACTCAGAACCTTTTCAATTGGTTCTTCTTCATCCTTCCCAGTTTTCTACAGAAATGTCAAACCTCATTTCATTAGATGTTCAAGCTCTTCCTAAAAAAAAAAAGCAATTCTTCCTTGCCATTTCAACCATTCACGTTTCCTCAGCTCAAAATTTCTTGTTCAAAAGAAAAACAAAAAGATGTGTCCGGTCATCAATTTAAAACATTTCATTCACTTTGTCGCTTACCGACATATCAAAATGGAGACCATCTTACATCTCAGAGATTCTCCAAAATGACTGGATGGTTTGTTTGGACCTACAAGATGCGTATC
Source organism: Pleurodeles waltl (assembly GCF_031143425.1). NCBI lineage: Eukaryota > Metazoa > Chordata > Amphibia > Caudata > Salamandridae > Pleurodeles > Pleurodeles waltl. The sequence goes on from NC_090445.1 coordinate 475,151,159, forward strand.
TCACTGTCCCCATGCATCCAAACTCCAGGAAGTATTTGCAATTCCAGGGGTGAAACCAAATCTTTCAATTTCCCTCTCTTTATTTCTGTCTCTCCGCGGCCCCATGGTGCTTTACAAAGCTAAGGAAACCGGTAGTAGCATTCCTCAGAGCACAAGGAGTCAGCTTTAATATCTACCTGCACGATATCTTAATTATGAGCCAAAATCTTCCTTCCCTTCAATCGCAAGTCCAGTTAACTTGTTCTCTTCTGTCAAACCTCAAATTTATAATCAACCAGGAAAAATAATTTCTCGTTCCAGTTCAGCAAATATAATTTTTAGGTTTTCTCATAGACTTGGTTTCAGCTACGTTACATCTTCCCTTAGGAAAAGTAAAGTCCATAAAATCTGAGATTCTTCAAACTCTACGCAAATCTCTGATTTCCCTCATGTCCCTAGAAAGGAATGCTTCCAGGTCCTCTACATTATCGAGCCCTTCAAAGATGAAAAATCCGGCATCTACAGAAGGGTCTCACTTATTCCCAAACCATAACCCTAGATCAAGAATCTCACCTAGAGGTGCAATGGTGGATAGACCATTTAGATGCCTAGAACAGCAGAACCATCTTTGAAACAACCCTAGATCTTTTATTAGAATCAGATGCAAGTCGCTCAGGTTGGGGTGCCCGAATATGTTCCAATCTCAACTGGAGGAACATGATCACAAGAGGAGTCCAAATTGCATATCAGTTGTTTAGAGATGCTTGAGGGCTTCTTTGCGATCAGAAGCCTAGCAAGAAATAGGGTTCACTGTTCTGTTCTTCTCAGAATGAAAAGCATCTCAGCGGTTCGCTATATCAACCATTTGGGGGAGCTAGCAAAGGGGTTTTGGGATTTTTGCCTCCAAAACAGAATCTCAGTACGTGCATAATATTTACCAGGCAATCTTAACTCAGTAGCAGACTGGCATTCACGCCATCTTCAATATTAAAGTGATTGGAAGCTTCATCCCATAGGATTCGTCAATCTTCATCAGAAATGGGGTCCTTTCCAAATAGATGTCTTTTCTTCTCGCCTCAACTCCCAACATCCCCAGTTCTAAAGTTAGTGCCTAGATCCCTTGTCATTAGCCTCCGATGCCTTTTCACAAGATTGGTCAACTTCTCTCAATTACGCTTTCCCACTGTTCACCATGATCAACAAGTGGTTAGCACTTGTAAGAGGTAAACAAGTAGTTGTTCTTCTCACAGCCCCCTTTTGGCAATCCCAAGTGAGGTTCCCTACTCTACTACAACTGTCCATAGACTTCCTGATCCTTCTTCCTTCATTTCCAACCCTCTTTTCAAAACCTCTTGGCCTCCTTCACAACCTAATTTTAGAGAATCTTCATACCCTCTCAGCTTGGAAAATATAGGGAATTCCCAGCCAATCACTCTGATTTTGGCAGAAGCTTCAAACTACATTGAATACGCCTGGGCACCAGGGAATTCCCAGCCAATCCCTCTGATTTTGGCACAAGCTTCAAACTACATTGAATACGCCTGGGCACCAGGAACTACAAACTACTACGCCTGGGCACCAGGAACTACAAAGGCATACAAATCAACATGGTCTTTATAGGTTGGCTGGTGTGAGGGAAAACATATCAATCCCCTTTCCGCGGATGTACATTTTATTGTTAGTTTCCTAGCTGCAAAGGCTAGCAAAGGAAAAACTTATCATACCATCAACTTGTGTAGATCAGCCATTTCTACCAATCACCCATACATTAACGGAAACCAGTGGGAGAACACCCGATAGTCTGCTATTTGTTAAAGGCAGTAAAGTTTTGTAATCCTCCTCTACCATAAAATAGTTCTCTGTGGGATGTTAATGTAGTATTGAAACTATTTTTATCTTGGGCTGATAATGCAGTTATTTCTTTAAATATGTTAGCAGCTAAGCTTACCATGTTTTTATGCCTTGTTTTGATCAAAAGACTTAGATGTTAGAGCTCTTGATGTTACAGCTCACCAATTTACTCCAACAGGTGTCTTATTTACAGTTCATAGATGTACAAAGACTAATTTATCAAGATTTCTTTCTCCCTATTTTCCTCACCATCCCAAATTATGGGGGTCATTCCGACCCTGGCGGTCATAGACTGTCAGGGCTGGGGACCGCGGATGCACCGCCAACAGGCTGGCGGTGCATCCAGGCCAATTCTGACCGCGGCGGTAAAGCCGCGGTCAGAAAAGGGAAACCGACGGTTTCCCGCCGGTTTTCCCCTGGCCTGAGGAATCATCCATGGCGGCGCTGCAGGCAGCGCCGCCATGGGGATTCCGACCCCCTTCCCGCCAGCCTGGTTCTGGCGGTTTTGACCGCCAGAACCTTGCTGGCGGGAACGGGTGTCGTGGGGCCCTTGGGGGCCCCTGCAGTGCCCATGCCAATGGCATGGGCACTGCAGGGGCCCCCTAACAGGGCCCCACAAAGATTGTCAGTGTCTGCATAGCAGACACTGAAAATCGCGACGGGTGCAACTGCACCCGTCACACCCTTTCCACTCCGCCGGCTCCATTCGGAGCCGGCATCCTCGTGGAAGGGGGTTTCCCGCTGGGCGGGCGGCCTTCTGGCGGTCGTCCGCCGGGCCAGCGGGAAACTCAGAATTACCGCGGCTGTCTTTTGACCGCGCTGCGGTATTCTGTCGGGGGAACTTTGGCGGGCGGCCTCTGCCGCCCGCCGAAGTCAGAATGACCCCCTATGTGTTGGCCAATACTTGAAAATGTATGAACAGATAACAGTTGATTTGAGAACATCCTCAGCAACTCAAGTCCTCATTTCTTTCAGAAAACGTTCAAGCCTGTGCCCTCTCCAACTCTCACCCATTGAGTCTAATGGGTAGGTCGCTCCCCCTGCCGCTGCAGCTCCTCCAAGTTCCCGAGTTCCTGTGTTCCTGAGACCCACCTAACTGTAAGTACCCCCCTCCTCCCAGCCCCTCGCCCTGCCCCGCGCCACTCACCTTCTCTCCTGCTCCTGCTTCCTTTCCTCCTCTCTGTCTCTTCCTCCTCGCTCCCCCTCTGCAATCTTCTTCTGTGTTCTTCTGTTCTTCTGTTCTTCCCTTCTGTTCTTCTGTGTTCTTCCGGTCTTCTGTGTTCTTCTTCTCTGTTCTTCTCGGTGCTTCTGTGTTCTTCTTCTCGGTTCTTCTGTGTTCTTCTGTGTTCTTCTCTGTTCTTCTCTGTTCTTCTGCTCTTCTGTTCTTCTGTTCTTCTGCTCTTCCGTTCTTCTGTTCTTCCGTTCTTCTGTTCTTCTGTCTTCTGCTCTTCCTGTCTTCTGTTCTTCTGTCTTCTGTTCTCCTGTCTTTGGCTCTTCTACCTCCTCCGTCTTCTTCCCCCGAGCCTGCCCTCCTGCTCCTTCCTCATCCCCCTCCCTCACTCGCCTCCCCCTCTCTCACCCCTAGCTAACCCGTTCGCTATCTACCTCCCTCACTCCTCCTATCTTCCTATCTCTCTAGCTCCCTATCTCACTATCTAACTCCCCCACTCTCCACCTCCTCCTACCTACCTATCTGTCTATCTATCTATTTCCCTATCTATCGACTTCTCTATCTATTTTCTCTATCTATTTCTCTATCTCTCCCCCCCTCCCGCCACCCCCTCTACTACCTATCTCCCTATCCTCTCACTCTACCTCTCTCCCTCACCCACCTCTACAACCCCCCCTCCCCTATCTTCACAACCCTACTCCTATCTCTCTCCCTAATCTCCAAACCTCCTAACACTCACCCTCCTCCACCCTAAACCCCCTCCCCCAGCTCCTCTCACTCTACCTGTCCCCCCCCTCCCTCGCGCTTTCCCGCCGCGACCTCCTGCACGCCCCCGCCCCCCAGCTCCCATTCGCCCCCAGCTGACCCCTCCCCCCCCCTCCTACCTCTTATGGCGGCCGCTGCGCGACAGTGGTAGCGACCCTTGACCCAAGGGTAGGTCGCTCCCCCTGCCGCTGCAGCTCCTCCAAGTTCCCGAGTTCCTGTGTTCCTGAGACCCACCTAACTGTAAGTACCCCCCTCCTCCCAGCCCCTCGCCCTGCCCCGCGCCACTCACCTTCTCTCCTGCTCCTGCTTCCTTTCCTCCTCTCTGTCTCTTCCTCCTCGCTCCCCCTCTGCAATCTTCTTCTGTTCTTCTGTTCTTCTGTTCTTCTGTTCTTCTGTTCTTCTGTTCTTCTGCTCTTCCGTTCTTCTGTTCTTCCGTTCTTCTGTTCTTCTGTCTTCTGCTCTTCCTGTCTTCTGTTCTTCTGTCTTCTGTTCTCCTGTCTTCTGTTCTCCTGTCTTCGGCTCTTCTACCTCCTCCGTCTTCTTCCCCCGAGCCTGCCCTCCTGCTCCTTCCTCATCCCCCTCCCTCACTCGCCTCCCCCTCTCTCACCCCTAGCTAACCCGTTCGCTATCTACCTCCCTCACTCCTCCTATCTTCCTATCTCTCTAGCTCCCTATCTCACTATCTAACTCCCCCACTCTCCACCTCCTCCTACCTACCTATCTGTCTATCTATCTATTTCCCTATCTATCGACTTCTCTATCTATTTTCTCTATCTATTTCTCTATCTCTCCCCCCCTCCCGCCACCCCCCTCTACTACCTATCTCCCTATCCTCTCACTCTACCTCTCTCCCTCACCCACCTCTACAACCCCCCCTCCCCTATCTTCACAACCCTACTCCTATCTCTCTCCCTAATCTCCAAACCTCCTAACACTCACCCTCCTCCACCCTAAACCCCCTCCCCCAGCTCCTCTCACTCTACCTGTCCCCCCCCTCCCTCGCGCTTTCCCGCCGCGACCTCCTGCACGCCCCCACCCCCCAGCTCCCATTCGCCCCCAGCTGACCCCTCCCCCCCCCCTCCTACCTCTTATGGCGGCCGCTGCGCGACAGTGGTAGCGACCCTTGACCCAAGGGTAGGTCGCTCCCCCTGCCGCTGCAGCTCCTCCAAGTTCCCGAGTTCCTGTGTTCCTGAGACCCACCTAACTGTAAGTACCCCCCTCCTCCCAGCCCCTCGCCCTGCCCCGCGCCACTCACCTTCTCTCCTGCTCCTGCTTCCTTTCCTCCTCTCTGTCTCTTCCTCCTCGCTCCCCCTCTGCAATCTTCTTCTGTGTTCTTCTGTTCTTCTGTTCTTCCCTTCTGTTCTTCTGTGTTCTTCCGGTCTTCTGTGTTCTTCTTCTCTGTTCTTCTCGGTGCTTCTGTGTTCTTCTTCTCGGTTCTTCTGTGTTCTTCTCTGTTCTTCTCTGTTCTTCTCTGTTCTTCTGCTCTTCCGATCTTCTGTTCTTCTGCTCTTCTGTTCTTCTGTTCTTCTGTCTTCTGCTCTTCCTGTCTTCTGCTCTTCCTGTCTTCTGCTCTTCCTGTCTTCTGTTCTTCTGTCTTCTGTTCTTCTGTCTTCTGTTCTTCTGTCTTCTGTTCTTCTGTCTTCTGTTCTCCTGTCTTCGGCTCTTCTACCTCCTCCGTCTTCTTCCCCCGAGCCTGCCCTCCTGCTCCTTCCTCATCCCCCTCCCTCACTCGCCTCCCCCTCTCTCACCCCTAGCTAACCCGTTCGCTATCTACCTCCCTCACTCCTCCTATCTTCCTATCTCTCTAGCTCCCTATCTCACTATCTAACTCCCCCACTCTCCACCTCCTCCTACCTACCTATCTGTCTATCTATCTATTTCCCTATCTATCGACTTCTCTATCTATTTTCTCTATCTATTTCTCTATCTCTCCCCCCCTCCCGCCACCCCCCTCTACTACCTATCTCCCTATCCTCTCACTCTACCTCTCTCCCTCACCCACCTCTACAACCCCCCCTCCCCTATCTTCACAACCCTCCTCCTATCTCTCTCCCTAATCTCCAAACCTCCTAACACTCACCCTCCTCCACCCTAAACCCCCTCCCCCAGCTCCTCTCACTCTACCTGTCCCCCCCCTCCCTCGCGCTTTCCCGCCGCGACCTCCTGCACGCCCCCGCCCCCCAGCTCCCATTCGCCCCCAGCTGACCCCTCCCCCCCCCCTCCTACCTCTTATGGCGCCCGTCCGCGCCTGGCCCGCGCCCAGCGCCACGACCCCTGGTCCCCAGCTCCCCCAAGCCCCGCTGATCCGCTACGACCCCACCACCCTCCACGCCCTCAACCCAGGGCGCTCCAAAACCTGCTTCCTAGCTCACCCCAAACGCACCCATGGACCCTTCGCCTGCAACTCCTGCAAACGCATCTTCCACCACGCAACTACCACGACCACAAGCCCATGCGCCATCAACCACCTCAAGTGCATCCTGATCAACGCTCGTTCCGTCCACAAGCACGCCGTTGAACTTTGGGACCTCCTGGACTCCACAGCCCCGGACGTCGCCTTCATCACGGAGACATGGATGAACGCCTCCTCTGCTCCAGACATCGCTACCCGCCATCCCCGAAGGCTACAAGATCTCCAGAAAAGACCGCACCAACCAAGTAGGAGGAGGTGTCGCAATCATCTTCAAAGACTCCATCAGCGTCACCACCTCCACCGAAGACCCCCCCCTCGCCGCTGAACACCTGCATTTTCAGATTCGCACCGACCCAAGGACCACCCTCAGAGGATCCCTCGTCTACCGTCCTCCCGGACCTCGCGCCTCTTTCAGCGACGCCATCGCCGACTTCATCTCCCCGCACGCCCTCGCCTCACCGGACTACATCCTCCTAGGCGACCTCAACTTCCACCTGGAACAAAACAACGACCCCAACACCACCACCCTGCTCGACAACCTCGCCAACCTCGGCCTCAAACAACTGGTGAACACCGCCACCCACATCGCCGGACACACGCTCGACCCTATCTTCTCCGCCAGCAAACACGTCTTCTTCAGCCACACCTCTGCCCTACACTGGACCGACCACAGCTGCGTCCACTTCACATTCCGACGCGAGACCTCCCACCTCCGCACTCAACCCATCCCTCATCGACAGTGGAACAAGATCCCTGAAGAGCAACTCTTCTCCGCTCTCGCCGCCAACCAACCAACCCTCACCACCGACCCCAACGACGCAGCTCTCAACCTCACAAACTGGATCTCCAACTGCGCTGACAACCTTGCTCCCCTCAAACGCACGCATCGACAGACCAACACCAAAAAACCTCTCTGGTTCTCTGACACCCTCAAAGAATCAAAGAAAACTTGTCGTGCCCTTGAGAAGGCCTGGCGCAAGGACCACACCGCTGACAACATGACCGCCCTCAAGAACGCTACACGCGAACACCACCACCTGATCCGCACTGCCAAAAGGAACTTTTTCACCGACAGACTAGACAAAAACAGCCACAACAGCAGAGAACTCTTCAGCATCGTCAAAGAGTTCTCCAACCCCAGCGCCAGCGCCAACGCCGTCACGCCCTCACAGGATTTGTGCGAATCCCTCGCCACTTTCTTCCATCGCAAGATCAGCGACCTCCACGACAGCTTCGGACACCAGACCCAACCATACACCACTGAACCCGCTTCCCCGGACATCACCCTCAACAACTGGACCCACATCAACACGGAAGAAACCAAATCCATCATGAACTCTATCCACTCCGGCGCCCCTTCGGACCCCTGCCCGCACTTCATCTTTAACAAAGCCGACGACATCATCGCCCCGCACCTCCAGACCGTCATCAACTCTTCTTTTTCTTCTGCTACCTTCCCCGAATGCTGGAAGCACGCTGAAGTCAACGCCCTACTAAAGAAACCTACGGCTGACCCAAGCGACCTGAAAAACTTCCGCCCCATCTCTCTTCTACCTTTCCCAGCCAAGGTAATAGAAAAGACCGTCAACAAACAGCTGACCACCTTCCTGGAAGACAACAACCTGCTCGACCCTTCACAAACCGGATTCCGAACCAACCACAGCACGGAAACCGCCCTCATCTCAGTCACAGACGACATCAGAACCCTGATGGACAACGGTGAAACAGTCGCCCTCATTCTCCTCGACCTCTCGGCTGCCTTTGACACCGTCTGTCACCGCACCCTAATCACCCGCCTACGCTCCACCGGGATCCAAGGCCAGGCCCTGGACTGGATCGCCTCCTTCCTCGCTAACCGCTCCCAAAGAGTTTACCTCCCTCCGTTTCGCTCAGAACCCACCAAGATCATCTGCGGCGTACCTCAAGGCTCATCGCTCAGCCCGACACTCTTCAATGTCTACATGAGCCCCCTCGCCGACATCGTACGCAAGCACGACATCATCATCACCTCCTACGCCGACGACACCCAACTTGTACTTTCCCTCACCAAGGACCCCGCCAGCGCCAAGACCAACCTACAAGAGGGTATGAAGGACGTCGCAGATTGGATGAGGCTCAGCCGCCTAAAGCTGAACTCTGAAAAAACGGAAGTCCTCATCCTCGGCAACACCCCGTCCGCCTGGGACGACTCCTGGTGGCCCACGGCCCTCGGCACCGCACCGACCCCCGCAGACCACGCCCGCAACCTCGGCTTCATCTTGGACCCTCTTCTCACCATGACCAAGCAAGTCAACGCCGTGTCCTCCGCCTGCTTCCTCACTCTCCGCATGCTCCGTAAGATCTTCCGCTGGATCCCCGCCGACACCAGAAAAACCGTGACCCACGCCCTCGTCACGAGCCGCCTGGACTACGGCAACACCCTCTACGCCGGGACCACAGCCAAACTCCAAAACCGCCTGCAACGCATCCAAAACGCCTCGGCCCGCCTCATCCTCGACGTACCCCGCAACAGCCACATCTCCGCACACCTGAGACACCTGCATTGGCTCCCAGTCAGCAAAAGGATCACCTTCCGTCTTCTCACCCACGCACACAAAGCCCTCCACAACAAGGGACCGGAATACCTCAACAGACGCCTCAGCTTCTACGTCCCCACCCGCCCCCTCCGCTCCGCTGGCCTCGCACTTGCTGCCGTCCCTCGCACCCGCCGCTCCACGGCGGGTGGGAGATCTTTCTCCTTCCTGGCGGCCAAGACCTGGAACTCCCTCCCCACCAGCCTCAGGACCACCCAGGACCACTCCGCTTTCCGGAGACTCCTAAAGACTTGGCTGTTCGAGCAGCGATAACCCCCCCTTTCCCCCCTAGCGCCTTGAGACCCGCACGGGTGAGTAGCGCGCTTTATAAATGTTAATGATTTGATTTGATTTGATTTGATGTCCTTAGCAGGCACTGATACCTCCACTTTTGGCACCCATTCTTCCAGAGGGGCTATGGCTTCTAAAGCGTCCTGCGATAGTTCCCATCTTGAGGACATTATCAGATCAGCTGACTGGTCAAATGATAACGTTTTTAAAGTGTTTTACTGCAAACCTGTACAACATGCTTCTCTATACATGATTAACTTGCTTCAAACAAGCATAATAGGAGCCTCTGGTCTTTTTATAAAATGTAGATTTTCCTAGTAAAGTTATGAAGGAAAATCTTAATTTTATGAAAGACACAGAGGCAAGTATTATTCCGTCTCAACATTGTGATTTTAACCTAATGTTTTTTCTCCCTCTATAACAGCTTCCCTGGCTCCTACGCAATATTCCTCCTAAACATGCTTCAATTCTATGCTGGTTTCTTCACCTTCTACAGATCTCAACACTTCAGTTACAGATGCTTTGGGCTACTTTCAGAACTTCCCAAGAGTTGTGAATGTTTTCCAAGAACTGTTTTATAGTAAAATGGCTTTATGCATCATTTGTTCTATTTTGCCAATGTATAATACTTTCTATTTCCTCACACAAGAAAAGAGGGCAGTTCACAGTCAAGATAAGTACTATATGATCAGTTGGATTATGATTGTTGAATTTATGTGGACTACCCAAAGAAAAAGGACTGCAGAGACAGGAAAGGAAAATTGGGTCGAGAAAAGCGTAAAGAAATACAACACCATTTGTGATTAGGCTGAATGGTATTCAACCCTAGCATTCCACTCTGTCTGCTTCATTATCAAGGAATTAGGCATGTAAAACAGGAACCTCTGAAGTGCTTCAGCCCTCACATTTTAATTTTTTTCAGTCCAAATGGGGAGGCATCCTTTGTCTTCTTTAGTTAGAACTCTCACCTACACACCACTATGTGGCATGCTTCTTCCTCAAGGACATGTCCAGTTGTCTACTTCCCCTGGATGGACTCAACCCTTTTCCATTCACAGATAGGAAGGGGAGCTCAGTGGTACTTGAATGAGAATTCCTTCTATGTAAGAAACTAGGGATTTTTCCCCGCTTAGACTGAAAAAACACACAAATGGGAGGGCTGATATACTTCATATGTACCCTTCAAATTGGTCTGGATCTGTGATAAGCCTCAGGAGAATGAAATGGCCCTAAAAAATCCTTTTGTAGGAAAATGCCACTGTTGGCATGGTTACCCCCTAACATTTTGCCTTTTGTTGATGCTAGGTATGATTGGAAATGTGCTGGGACCCTGCTAACTAGGCCCCAGCACCAGTGTTCTTTCCCTAAACTGTACCTTTGTCTCCACAATTGGCACAGCCCTTGCACACCGATAAGTCCCTTGTATATGGTACCCTTGGTACCAAGGGCCCTGTGGCCAGGGAAGGTCTCTAAGGGATGCAGCATGTATTATGCCACCCTGGGGACCAGTCACTCAGCACATGCACGCTGCCACACAGCTTGTGTGTGCAGGTGGGGAGAAAAAGACTAAGTTGACATGGCACTCCCCTCAGGGTGCCATGCCCACAACCCAATGCCTGTGGCTTAGGTAAGTCACCCCCCTAGCAGGCCTTCCAGCCCTAAGGAAGGGTGCACCATATCACAGATGAAGGCATAGCTGCACGAGCACTATGCCCCTATAGTGTCTAAGCCAATTCTTAGACATTGTAGGTGCGGGATAGCTATAAAGAGTATATGTCTGGGAGTTTGTCAAACACGAACTCTACAGTTCCATAATGGCTACACTGAATACTGGGACGTTTGGAATCAAACTTCTCAGCACAATAAATCCACACTGATGCCAGTGTGGGATTTATTGGGAAATGCACACAGAGGGCATCTTAGAGATGCTCCCTGAATACCAGCCGAACTACTAGTGCTAGGCTGATCAGTTTCTGCCAGCCTGCCACATCCAGACAGGTTTCTGGCCACATGGGGTGAGCGCCTTTGTGCACTCTGTGACCAGGTACAAAGCCTTTGCTGGATGGACATTCTTCATGCCTCCCCTGCAGGAACTGTAACACCTAGTGGTGAACCTCAAAGGCTCAAGCCTGGTGCTGCGACATGACAGGGCGCTCCAGTAAGTGGAGATGCCCGCCCCCCAAACACAGCCCCCACTTTTGGCAGCAAGTCCGGAGGAGATAATGAGAAAAACAAGGAGGAGTCATCCTCTAGCCAGGACAGCCCCTGAGGTGACCCCTGCCTTAGAAAATCCTCCATCTTGCTTTGGAGGATTTCCCCCAATAGGATTAGGGATGTGCCACCTCCCCACAGGGAGGAGGCACAAGGAGGGTATAGCCACCCTCAGAGACAGTAGGCATTGGCTACTGCCATCCGGACCTAAACACACCCCTAAATGGAGTATTTAGGGGTGACTCTGTACCCAAGAAAACAGATTCCTGATGACCTGAAACCAGAAGAGGGACTGCTGACCTGAAAGCCCTGTAGAGATGACAGAGACAACAAATGACTTGGCCCTAGCCATACCGGCCTGTCTTCAGACTCAAAGAACCTGCAACAGTGACGCATCCAGCGGGACAGGCAACATCTGCCGACTCAGAGGACTGTCCTGCAACCTAAAGGACCAAGAAACTCCTGAGGACAGGGGCTCTGTCTAAATAAACAAGAAGAAACCAACTTTAAAGGGACTCCAGCCTCACTCCGGAAGCGGGAGTCCCCAACACTCTGCACCCGACGCCTCTGCCTCGTGTCCAGAGAAACCAACACTGCACAGGGGACTCCCACGTGACTCCAATGACGTGGACACCCTAAAATGACCTCCCTGCACCCCCAGAGCGACGCTTGCAGAGATAATCCAGAGGCCCCCCCGGACCGCAACTGCCCGGTAGAAAGGAACCCGATGCCTGGAAGAAGCACTGCACCCACAGCCCCCAGGCCAGAGAGGAACCAACTACTGATGCAGGAGTGACTAGCAGGCGCCCCTGATCTTTGCCCAGTTGGTGGCTGGCCCAAGAAGCCCCACTGTGCCCTGCCTGCATCGCCAGAGTAACCCTCGGGTCTCTCCATTGATTTCTATAGAAAATCCGACACCTACGTTGCACACTGCACCTGGCCGCCCCTGTGCTGCTGAGGATGTATTTTTTGTGACTGTTTGTGACCCCCCCCCCCCAGTGCTCTACAAAATCCCCCTGGTCTGCTCCCTGAGGACGCAGGTACTTACCTGTTAGCAAACTGGAACCGGAGCACCCCAAGTCCCCATAGGCGCCTATGGTATTTGGGCCCTACTTTGACCTCTGCACCTGACCAGCCCTGTGTTGCTGGTGCTGGGAGTTTGGGGTTAACTTGAACCCCCAAAGGTGGGCTGCCTATGCCCCGGAGACTGACCTTGTAAGTGCTTTGCTTACCTGCTAAACTAACTTGTACTTACCTCCCCCAGGAACTGTTTTTGCAGTGTCCACTTTTGAATTGCTTATTGCCATTTTTGCCAAAACTGTTTATCTTACTGTTTATCTTCAAAGTCCCATAATAACTTATGCCAAGTACCTTACAATTTATGTATTTACTTGAATTCTGAATCTTGTGTTTCTAAAATAAATTAAGAAAATAATTTTTTCTACATCAAAACCTGTTGGCCTGGAGTTAAGTCTTTGAGTACATGTTCTCATTTATTGCCTGTGTGTGTACAACAAATGCTTAACACTACCCTCTGATAAGCTTACTGCTCAACCACACTACCACAAAACAGAGCATTACTATTATCTACGTTTGCCACTATCAGCCCCTAAGGAGAACCCTTGGACACTGTGCACAATATCTCTCACTTTGAGATAGTATATACAGAGCCAACTTCCTACATTGGTGGATCAGCAGTGGGGTCTTAGACTTTGCATTTGCTGGACTACTTAGCCAATACCTGCTCACATGACAAAATTCTAAAAATTGTCATTAGAAATTTGTAAAAGTCCTGCTAGGGCCTTGTGTAAGTCCCTGTTAGCATTTCTTCTTAAGTTTAAAACTTTGTAAAAGTTAGGATTGAAGTTCTAGATTCTTTAAAAGTAATCCCAACTTTTAGAGTCATAGTGAGTCACACATGAGGTGGTGATGGAACTCAACCGAACCCCTTACCTGCATCTAGGGATGTCAAAGTGAAGGTCTCTCTGTAAGGCAAAAAAGTTAAAAACTGGGTCCAACCATACCAAGGCCAAGCTCCATGAGCTGTTGGCACAGTTTACGAGGGACCACCCCTCTGAGATGGAGGACATTAGTGAACAGGAGGATGAACTCGCCTCTCGTGTCCTAGTAGGGAGAACAGGGCTTCTAGGAACCCTGTCTCCACAAATCTTAGTCAGAGTGCCTGGTTCTTCCACAGGAGAGTCCAGTACCTCTGTAAGCATTGAGGATAGCCTCAATGAAGAGGACATCCTTCTAGCAAGGATGACCAAGAGATTAGCTTTGGAGAAGCAGCTCCTACCTATAGAAAGGGAAAGAAAATAAATGGGTTAACACCCATAAATCGTGGCAGTAACTTAAATAGGGTCAGAGAGAATACTGACATCCTAAAAATCCCCACAGGGATTGTAACTAAATATGGAGAAGGTGATGACATCACCAAATGGTTCACAGCTTTTGAGAGAGCTTGTGTAAACAGAAAAGTAAGCAGATCTCACTGGGGAGCTCTCCTTTGGGAAATGTTCACTGGAAAGTGTAGGGACAGACTCCTCACACTCTCTGGTAAGGATGCAGAATCCTATGACCTCTTGAAGGCTACTCTGATTGAGGGCTTTGGATTCTCAACTGAGGAGTACAAGATTAGTTTCAGGGGGGCTCACAAAACCTCGAGCCAGACCTGGGTTGATTTTGTTGACTTCTCAGTCAAAACACTAGATGGTTGGATAACCGGCAGTGGTGTCAGTGATTATGATGGATAGTATAATTTATTTATGAAAGAACATCTGTTAAGAAATTGCTTCAATGACAAACTGCATCAACATCTGGTAGACCTAGATCCAATTTCTCCCCACAAATTGGAAAATAAAGCAGACCACAGGGTCAAGACAAGGGTGACCAAAACTTCCACAGGGGATGACCAAACGAAAGGAGTCACAAAGGCTCTCCTGGGGAAGGGTGGTGAGACATCCAAGGACAAAAACAAAGAGTCTTCACAAGGGTCCCAAAAACCTGCTCAGGAGGGTGGGCCCCGTACCACTTCACAGTCCACAAATGCTCAGGAGGGTGGGCCCCGTACCTCTTCACAGTCCACAAATGGGTATGAGGGTAAAAACTTGGATCCCAAGAAGGCCTGGTGTCACAACTGTAGACAGCATGGACACCAAAATGGAGACAAGGTGTGTCCCAAGAAAAGTCTCACATCTACTATTCCAGTTAGCAATGGAATAGCCAGTCTCCAGGTGGGATCAACAGTGTGCCCAGAGCAAATCAGGATCCACACTGAACCTACTTTAGTCTCAGAGGGTGGGGTGGATTTAGACCCACATGCTGCCTGGCTGCCTTACATGCAAAAATCTAGGCAGCAGCTCTTGATAAATGGGAACAAGGTAGAAGCCCTAAGGGATAAAGGTGCTAGTGTCACCATGGTGACAGACAAACTGGTTTCCCCAGGACAGTATCTGGCTGGATAGGCATAACCAGTCACCAATGCTGACAATGAAACTGAAGTCCATCCCATGGCAATGGTGACTTTAGAATGGGGAGGGGTCACAGGCCTGAAACAGGTGGTAGTCTCCTCTGCAATCCCAGGAGAGTGTTTTTAGGGAATGATCTGGAGTCCTCAGCATGGGCTGAGGTAGGTGCTCAAGACCCATACAGCCATGGTGGGTATCCCTGAACTGGTGTGTGTTAAGACTAGAGCAAAGAGCAGGGGGCACAGAGTGAAAAAGAAGTGTTGGAGTCTGGAATAATGGCCCAACCTTCCAATAGAAAAGGAAAGAAGACAGGGGGACCAGCTTCTTCACAGCAAAAGAAATAGGACCTCTCTTCTCAGGAGGATGTCCTATCCCTTGAGGGAACAGAGTCCTTGGAGCTGGAGCCTTATCAGGTAGAGCTCTTGGGCCCAGGGGGACCCACAAGGGAACAGCTGTGTCAGGGACAAAAGACTTGTCCCACTCTTGAAGGCCTAAGACAGCAAGCAGCTGAGCAAGAAAATGGAAATGTCAGTGGATCCCACAGGGTCTATTGGGAGGATGGACTCCTTTACAGTGAGGCAAGAAATCCCAAACCTGGTGCCACTAGGAGAGTGGTAGTGCCTCAGGAGTTTAGAGAGTTCATCCTTCCCTTAGCCCATGACATTCCCCTTGCTGGGCATTTGGGACAAACCAAGACTTGGGAGTGATCAGTCAACCATTTCTACTGGCCAAACATGTCCCAGAAGGTAAGGGAGTTTTGCAGCTCCTGTGTCACCTGTCAAGAAAGTGGCAAGACAGGTGGCCATCCAAAGGCCCCCTTCATTCCACTTCCAGTGGTGGGGGTCACCTCTGAGAGAGTGGGAGTGGACATAGTGGGTCCACTTGAACATCCCACAGCATCAGGGAACCAATATATACTGGTTACAGTGGATCATGCTACTAGGTACCCTGAGGCAATTCCCCTTAGGTCCACTACTGCCCCTGCAGTAGCCAAAGCACTTATAGGTATCTTTATCATAGTGGGATTTCCTAAGGAGGTGGTTTCTGACAGAGGTACCAACTTCATGTCAGATTACATAAAACATATGTGGAATGAGTGTTGGGTGACTTAGAAGTATACCACACGAGACCATTCGCAAACCAATTGTCTTGTGGAGAGATTTAACAAGACATTGTAGGGCATGATCATGGGGCTTCCTGAAAAGCTCAAAAGGAGATGGGATGTCCTCTTGCCAGGCCCACTTTTCACCTACAGAGAGGTGCCACAGAAGGGAGTAGAGTTTTCCCCCTTTGAGCTTCTGTTTGGCCATCCTGTAAGGGTACCTCTGGCACTTGTAAAAGAAGGCTGGGAGAGACCTCTCCATGAGCCTAGCAAGATGTAGTGGACTATGTACTAGGCCTCCACTCAAGCATGGCAGAGTACATGGAAAAGGCAAGCAAAACCCTGAGTCCAGCCAACAACTCCAGAAGTTGTGGTATGACCAAAAGGCTGCAATGGTTAAATTTCAGCCAGGACAGAAAGTCTGGGTTCTGGAGCCTGTGGCTCCCAAGGCACTCCAGGTCACATGGAGTGGCCTTTACCCAGTGCTAGAAAAGAAGAGTCAGGTCACTTACTTAGTGGACCTGTGCACTAGCAGGACACCAAAGAGGGTGATGCATGTTAACCGCCTTAAACTCTACAATGACAGGGCAGACCTAACCATGTTGATGGTTACTGATGAGGATCAGGAAGCAGCGAGTAAACATGTGGAGAAGTGTGGCACAATGGTTAGAGCGGCAGACCCTGATGCAGAGATCTGGCCCGGGACCAGGGTTCACTTCCCACCTCGGTGTGTCTTGGGCTCAATTCCGTGGACCAGATAATTCTCGCCTCAGTGCCTAATCTAATTAATGGGTCCCCTCTGTAACTCTGGGTAATAGCTTGCTTAATCTCCACCATGGCTCTCACAGCGCTTATCTAGATGATATTGCTGTCTTTAGCTCCAACTGGCAGGATCACCTGGTCTACCTGAAGAAGGTTTTGCATGCCCTGCAAACAGCAGGCCTCTCTATCAAGGCATCCATATGTCAGAGAGGGCAGGGTACAGTGGTTTACATGGGTCACCTTGTAGGTGGAGGCCAAGTGCAGCCATTACAACCCAAGATCTATACTATTCTGGACTGGGAAGCTCCAAAGACCCAGACTCAAGTCAGGGCATTCCTTGACTTGGGTGGCTACTATAGGAAGTTTGTGAAGGGATATGGATCCATAGCGACTCCCTTCACAGAACTTACCTCCAAGAAAATTCCCAGAAAGATTAACTGGACCTTGGACTGTTAAAAGGCCTTTGACACCTTGAAATACGCTATGTGTCCTCAGTACCAGTTCTGAAAGCTTGAGATTATTCTAAGCAATTCATTGTGCAGAATGATGCCTCTGAACATGGGATAGGAACAGTCCTATCCCAAAGCAATGATGATGGCCTAGACCAGGCTGTTGCTTTTATTAGCAGGACGTTACTCCCCAGGGAGCAGTGTTGGAGTGCCATTGAGAGGGAGGCCTTTGCTGTGGTTTGGTTGCTGAAGAAATTGAGACCATACCTGTTTGGTACTCACTTCAATGTTCAAACTGACCACAGACCTCTCAGGTGGCTTCTGCAGATGACAGGAGAGAACCCTAAACTGTTGAGGTGGTCCATATCCCTACAGGGAATGGACTTTGTAGTGGAACACAGACCTGGAACTGCCCATGCCAATGCAGATGGCCTTTCCAGGTTCTTCCACCTAGAAGATGAAGACTCTCCTGGGAAATGTTAGTCTCACCCTCTTCCTTTGTGGGGGAGGGGATGTAGGAAAATGCCATTGTTGGCATGGTTACCCCCTAACATTTTGCCATTTTGTGATGCTAGTTATGATTGAAAGTGTGCTGGGACCCTGCTAACCAGGCCCCAGCACCAGTGTTATTTCCCTAAACTGTACATTTGTCTCCACAACTGGCACAGCCCTGGCACACCGATAAGTCCCTTGTAAATGGTACCCTTGGTACCAAGGGCCCTGTGGCCAGGGAAGGTCTCTAAGGGATGCCACCCTGGGGACCGCACACTCAGCACATGCACGCTGCCACACAGCTTGTGTGTGCAGGTGGGGAGAAAAGACTAAGTTGACATGACACTCCCCTCAGGATGCCATGCCCACAACCCAATGCCTGTGGCATCGGTAAGTCACCCCCCTAGCAGGTCTTACAGCCCTAAGGCAGGGTGCACTATACCACAGGTGAGGGCATAGCTGCATGAGCACCATGCCCCTATAGTGTCTAAGCCAATTATTAGACATTGTAGGAGCGGGATAGCTATAAGGAGTATATGTCTGGGAGTTTGTCAAACACGAACTCTACAGTTTCATAATGGCTACACTGAATACTGGGACTTTGGTATCAAACTTCTCAGCACAATAAATCCACACTGATGCCAGTGTGGGATTTACTGTGAAATGCACACAGAGGGCATCTTAGAGATGCTCTCTGAATACCAGCCCAACTACTAGTGCTAGGCTGACCAGTTTCTGACAGCCCGCTACATCCAGACAGGTTTCTGGCCACATGGGGTGAGTGCCTTTGTGCACTCTGTGGCTGGGAACAAAGCCTGTGCTGGGTGGAGGTGCTTCAAGCCTCCCCCTGTGGGAAATGTAACACCTGGTGGTGAGCCTCAAAGGCTCAAGCCTGGTGTTACAGCGCCCCAAGGCACTCCAGGTAGTGGAGATGCCCTCCGCCTGGACACAGCCCCCACTTTTGGTGGCAAATCCGGAGGAGATAATGAGAAAAACAAGGAGGAGTCACCCTCCAGCCAGGACAGCCGCTAAGGTGTCCTGAGCTGAGGTCATCCCTGCCTTAGAAAATCCTCCATCTTTCTTTGGAGGATGTCCCCTAATAGGATTAGGGATGTTCCGTCCTCCCCACAGAGAGGAGGTAGAAGGAGGGTGTGGCCACCCTCAGGGACAGTAGCCATTGGCTAATGCTCCAGCCCTAAACACACTCCTAAATTGAGTATTTAGGGGTGACCCTGAACCTAGAAAAACAGATTCCTGACGACCTGAAACAAGAAGAAGGACTGCTGACCTGAAAGTCCTGCAGAGATGACAGAGACAACAACTGACTTGGCCCCAGCCCTACCGGCCTGTCTCCAGACTCAAAGAACTTGCAACAGCGACGCATCCAGCGGGACAAGCGACCTCTGCCGACTCAGATGGCTGCCCTGCAACTCAAAGGACCAAGAAACTCCGGAGGACAGAGGCTATGTCTAAATAACCAAGAAGAAACCAACTTTAAAGGGACTCCTGCCTCACTCTGGAAGCGTGAGTCCCCAACTCTCTGCACCCAACGTCCTCGGCTTGTGTCTGGAGAAACCAACACTGCAGCAGGGACCCCCAGGTGACACCAATGACGTGGACACCCTGAGACAACCTCCCTGCACACCCACAGCGACACCTGCAGAGAGACTCTAGAGGCTTCCCTTGACCGCGACTGCCCGGTAACAAAGAACCCGACGCCTGGAAGAAGCACTGCACCCACAGCCCCCAGGCCCGAGAGGAACCAACTACCGGTGCAGGAGTGACCAGCAAGTGGCCCTCATCTTTGATCAGTCAGTAGCTGGCCTGAGAAGCCCCCCTGTGCCCTGCCTGCATCACCAGAGTGACCCTTGGGTCTCTCCATTGATTTCTATTGAAAACCCGACACCTACTTTGCACACTGTACCTGGCTGCCTCTGTGCCACTCAGGGTGTATTTTGTGTGCGTACAAAACCTCCCTGGTCTGCTCCCCAAGGATTCAGGTACTTACCTGCTAGCAGACTGGAACCGGAGCACCTCTAGTCTCCATAGGCACCCATGTTATTTGGGCCCTACTTTGACCACTGCACCTGACCGGCTCTGTGTTGCTGGTGCTGGGTGTTTGGGGTTGACTTGAACCCCCAACGGTGGGCTGCCTATGCCCCGGAGACTGAACTTGTAAGTGCTTTGCTTACCTGCTAAACTAACTTGTACTTACCTCCCCCAGGAACTGTTGATTTTTGCAATGTGTCCACTGTTAAAATAGCTTTTGCCATTTTTGCCAAAACTGTATACCTTACTGTTTTACCTCAAAGTTCCATACTTACCTATGCCAAGTACCTTACAATTTATGTATTTACTTGAATTCTGAATCTTGTGATTTTAAAATAAATTAATAAAAGAATATTTTTCTACATAAAAACCTATTGGCCTGGAATTAAGTTTTGAGTGTGTGTTCTCATTTATTGCCTGGTTGTGTACAACAAATGTTTAACACTACCCTCTGGTAAGCCTACTGCATCGACTACACTACCACAAAATAGAGCATTACTATTATCTAATTTTGCCATTATCAAACTCCAAGGTGAACCCTTGGACTCTGTGTACACCATCTCTCACTTTGAGATAGTATATACATAGCCAATTTCCTACACCTTTCCACTCCCTTTTATATGGCATGACTTTTTATCAAGCATAAGGTGTCCTAGTGTTATGATTCTACCACTTACACACTTTCCAAATTAAATCCAGTCACCTAATCTCCCTTTTATAACCGGTCAAGCTCAGTCACATACATATAACACCAATTTAAAGACTACACTTACAATGCCAATGTCTCAACTTAGATCCTTGGAGATCCTGTAGATTGCATAATTCCATTCGACCAACAAATTGCTATTAAGTGGTCATTGTTAACAAGGCCTTGAGTAGAGCCAACTGATCTCCCACCTGAGCGAAGATGCCATTTTCCTCCCCTCTCTCTGCCTTTTGGAGCCATTTCCCCCATTAAGGATCTACCAATACTCCATTGAGCACCTTTACTGACATACAGCAAGTCCCCCTCTCCCTGGCACCAAATCAAGCTCTCAATTGTCATGTTCACTAATAGTTTAAGCAGTAGTGTAGAAAATCAGGGCATTGGAAGGTAGTGCCAAATCCCACTATTGGATTGCATGATTTCTTTGTATGAAGGAATGGGGGATGGTCGGGGACAGTCAGCCCCTCACATTCCTCTGTCCTTTCTACTCATCAGCCTCCACAGCCTCACAACATTTAAGACCATGGTTCCCAACCAGTATGCTGGAAGCAGAGGTTGGAGAGTATATTTAGTTAATAATTATTTACACATATTCCTAATGGATATCACGTGACTGAATGAAGTGGTGCAGTCATGGTTCCAGAAGCACAATTTCTACCTCAGTGGCTCAGGAATACCACACAGATATTTCTGAGAGGTTGTAAAGATTTAGGTTAATAAAAGGTACCAATTAGCAGGCATTTGTAAAATTATCAATTACGGAACAAAGGTTAGGGAACAAAAGTTAGATCAAATAGTTTATTGCTGTGATTTACAAACAACATTCAAGATGGCCTCCTTGTGTACAAAGCAATGCAGTGAAGAAGACGTAAAAAATAGATGCATGTATTGGGTAAAACAGCAGATAACGTACAACTTAACTGCCTAATGTAAGCATTTCCTCTAAACCATGTCCCTCCTTCCAACTTACATTAAGTTCCCCCATTTTGACACTCTCTCTGAACTGTACCTCAATACTATGGGTGCGCAAAACGTGCATAATTTGTCCCCCAAAATTAAGCAAGATTTTAGGAAAATTGTGCAATATGACACATAATTACACTAAATGCAAACCCATCATTTGGGGCTATATTTTAATGTGAAGTGCATACTTATGTCAGATGCAAGGACAAATTTCATGCAAAAAATAGCACAAAAAGCACAAAAGCAGTGCACAATAGGCTCTCTTTTTCAGGTTGTTTGTTTTGTTCTGCATTTCTATGCTACATTTTACTGTGAATATCAGCGTAATAACATGGCCCGGAGTAATGATGTAATATAATGAATTTTGAACAAGCTTTGTGATAAATTACCACAATTACACAAAGTCGGCCTGGTAACTGAAATCTCCCCCAGATCTACTCAGTACTCTTCTACCAATGTAAATTTGCACCTCATCCCCTTTGATACACCTATAAACTGCTAATTGATCCTTTCCTACAGTGCCAAATTCCACTCGTTCATCTGCATGCAGTCTCACTCCTAATAGAGTTTTGCCACTAATCTTTTAACAGTCCCAGACTCCCACCTCTGCTCAATCCACCATTGTACAGGCAGTCTAGTAGAACTCTATATCCAACACCAATCTATACTCTCTGTTGGGATAGGAAAGTCCCTAACATCATGACAGGTGTGCACCTCTTCCCTGAGTCCCCAGCTGCCATGATATCTGGATCACTAGTGCTTATTTGTGAGCATAGATGAACATGGATCACATGTGCATATGATGACCTAGGACTGTTTCACAGGTTGCAGTCTGGCTTAGCCCAAGAGGGGTGGCGAAAGCATTCCCTCATAAGGGATAAAGGGCTACAGCCTTTATCAGAAGGTAAGTAGCACAAGCACTGTGGTAGTAGCACAAAGGGGCATATTTATACTCTGTCTGCGCCGATTGTGCGTCAAACTTTTTGACGCACAATCAGTGCAAACGTTGCCCCGTATTTAAACTTTGACGCCCGAGCCTGCGGACGACAAAATTCCACTGTGTGCGTCATTTTTTTTATGCGGCAACCCGCCTTGCTTTAATTATATGCAAGGTAGGCGTTCCCGTCCAAAAAAATGGCTTAAAGGGCCATGCGTCGTATTTATGCTATAGGGCAAAAATGACGCACGGCCGGGAGGCGGAGCCAGAAAATGATGCACAGCCCGATTTGCGTCAAAAAATTAACGCCTGGATCAGGGCAGGCGTTAAAATTGGGCAAACACACCTGTATTTAATCACACAGAACAAACAGCAGAGCAGCAGAGCAGCAACAGGGAGCCTTGGAGGTGATTCTAATCCAGCATGCACGCAGACGCAGAGCCCAGCAGCAACAACAGCAGCTACAACAACACCAGCAGGGACCCCAAAGGCAGTGCAGAAGGCAGGAGAGGATATTCTGCCCAAGAACAACCCTTCAGGGCCTCAGGGAACACAACATCATCCAGAGGTACCAGTTGAACTGGCAGGCCATTCAGCAGCTGCTGCGCAACATTGAACAGCAGTTAGCCCCCACTTTGATGAAACCCCGCACCATCCCAACAGAAACAAAGCTGCTTGCCGTACTTCACATGCTGGCAAGTGGCTCTTTTCAAACAACTGGTGCCCTGGTTGGCGGAATATCACAACCATCATTCTCCGCCTTTTTGCCCAAAGTACTGGACGCCATCATTCGACTGACAGCCCGCCACATCTGCTTCCCTAACACACTGCAGAAGCAGCAGGAAACTAAACAGGGGTTCTACGCAATCAGTGGCTTCTCACACGTCCTTGGTGCAATCGACTGCACACATGTACGCCTTGTGCCACCTGCTGCAACTGAACACCTCTACCGCAACAGGAAGCACATACATTCCAACAACGTGCAGGCCATAGTCGATCACCAAGGATTGATCACCAAGATCGTGGCTAAATATCCTGGGAGTGTACATGACTCATACATCTTCCGTCACTGCACCATCAATGAACACTTCCAGGATGGACGGTATGGCAATGGACTACTTGTTGGTAAGTACAAAAACCTACTTATATACACACTGCACAGCAACCCTCTAGGACACACAACACATACACCACAACAGCAACATGTCGACAGGAACACACTGAGGTTGTGACATCGCTAGCCATGTTTCTTAAGTCACCATTGAACCTGTCACACATCGGAAATTACTGTACAGCCTAATGTTAAGAAGTCAAAGATCACAACGTGTGGAGTGGGTTGCCCAAATGTCACCTTGCAAAATGTAAGTGTCGCAATGACCTTTACATTAATCCATTGCATAAGTCTAAAGGTATGGGATGTCCAGGGTACTTTGATATGAATGTGTTAACAACACTTTCAATTTTAACTGTGCATGGAACTATCATCTCACCCCCAGTGAAGACACACGGACACCTGTATCACAAGTCACAATGCAAGTAGGGCACACTGTACTGAAAATCCCAAAACATACTGCTGACAAACGGTTAGCAGACAAACACTTGTTCAGCCAAGGAAACAACACAATGCAGATGGTATAGCCTACAAGCATAGGATGTCACATTAGTACACAAAAGAGTCACAGACAACACAAGACAACTACTGCCATTAAAGGTCTTTTCAATAGTGCCATTTACATCAACATGATCCCATTCATTTTCTCTTGCAGCTGATCAGGGGTATGGCATTCAGCCATGGATTATGACACCATTTGGCAACCCGAGTATAGCTCCAGAGCGTGCATACATCGAGGCCCAAAGGAGGACACGCAGCATTGTTGAGCGGACCTTCGGCATCCTCAAGTCAAGGTTCCGCTGCCTCGACATCGCTGGTGGTAGCCTCCTATATTCCCCCGAGATGGTCTGTAGGATCATCCTCACATGTGCGATATTGCACAACATTTGTATCAGAAGAAAAATTCCCCTCCTGGAACCAGAGCCACACATGCCTGAGGAGGAGGAAGAGGAGGATGCTGGCCTGCAACAGGGGGGGGAACTACAGAACACAGCTGCTGGTATACGCAGGAGGCAACAGATTGTAGATAATTTCTTCTGAATATAATCACTTTCACCACTTTAGTTAACTAATGTAAATAAACACCTATTATAATAACCATATCATGGTCTGGCTATTCCTTTTTACACACCTCATCTCTACTTATCAGAATAAGAGTGTTGCCTCATAGAGCATTGCTGAGATACTGAGTAGGTCACGGAACATCCCAGAGCTTATGTGATGCCTAACATACAATGGTCACATACACACACACTCTTAATGACATATATCATGTACATATCTCCTTTGAAGGACTATAGCAGAGGACCACAACTATTTCACACATACATGTTGAAAGCAAGGTCCAACGCAGCATATGGCACACAACTATGACACCATCACTCAATAAGGGGAAAACAAGCCTCATACATGAGGCAGTCAATGTGCTTTGGCATCACTAACAGGAATGTCCGACAAGACCCTTGACAGCAGTTAGTCCAACTGCATCCAATATTTGCAAGGAATATCTGTGACTAGAGTTACCTAGAAGCAGAACATAGACAGCACAAGTGCCACACATATGACATGCATTGCGCACATGACATTCCATGTACATGTCAGCCCATTTCCTAACTCCTGACACACCCATGCACCTGGTCACAACTCACCTGTCAGAAGAGGTCCCTGGAATACCAAGATGTGTACCCTGATAATACCTCCTCTATAAACACAGACCAACATTAGCAAACCAGTGTGCTACACCCTTTCCTAAGGTATGCCATTGTCAAAGAACATCTGACTGCATGGACGTCAGGTCAATTTATACACTGTCTTCTAGTTTCAAAGCCCTGTTAGCACATGTAGATTGCTTCCCCTTGTGAAAATGTCTGTTGGCCCTTAGAATGCAAGTCTCACCTACAGGACTGGTGAGAAACAGATGCAGCCCACACCTGTGATCACCTCCATGCACACCACCCATTACAAAAAGCACTGGCTCTGATGATGCCTGGAACAGCATAGGAGTTGCCATTATGTCAAATACATCGTCAACCATTGATAGTAATTAAGCCATGTAACACAGCCCTTGGGTTCATTTGTCATCTTCAAAAACACATTACCTACACAGATTGACATGTCAACTGTCTAGTTTGTCCTCCAAACAGTCTCAGTCAGACCACTGATTATGTAACTTGTCCAGTAGCTGGCTCCTGAATCATCTTGCATTCTGTCAGCCTGACTGGCAACTGTCTGTGCATCACACTAAAGTGTCTACATATGTACCACACTTGCGTTAGCAAACCTGCCATTCATCAGGGGGCATTGGGCATGGGCTTCTACCATACATACACAAATACATTGTATAGCATCATCTGCCTTTTAACTGTACCATTTGAGTTAAATCCTCTTGGAAATGCAAAATTCATGGCTCATCCCTTTTCTGGGTTGCATTTATGCATGAATGACAAAGTGTGACAGTTTCCCAGGATCATAGGCAGGGCTTGGGTACGGGGCTTTCAGCACAACCAGCAACCTCTGATAATGTACATGACTAATACACAAATGTCAGAACCATGACAGTTCACACACAGCTTCACAGTGCGTACAACATAGTGATGGGGCATGTGTGGTGAATAGCTGCGAGAATAAACAGCACAGAGGCTATGATGTTCCCAGATGCAGTGGGAAGTGCAGAGGCCAACCTGTGTACAAATGTTGTAATGACACCTGCCGGAACATGACAATTGAGACATTATCTCACTCAGCACACCAAGGTTGCCCTGTTGACTGTCTCATTACACGTCTTTAGTGACAGGGTGGGACCATCCACATTTTGGTTCACATGTCCACATCTACTTTACTCACATTGATCAACAAAGGATACTCAGTAGTTACAGGAATAGCTGCCACTGACTCATGATGAGTCCTGGTCCGAACTGTGACAAATTACATCCCAAAAAATCTACAGGATCATCATTGGACCACACACATGAACAAGACACCTATGTGCAATTGATCACTGGAAATATGTAGACATGTGCTGTCTTGTATGCTGATCCACCACAGTTACTTGATAGTTGGGGCTTTCTTCTATGGCCTCAACTGTGGTGTCATCATACATATGAGATTGACCCTTGTCTGTCTGTGCAAACAACATGGTACCCACTTCCTCAATGTATGTGTATGACTCACTGTGGGATTCATCAGCTAGTGCCTAGGAAGCTCTTACCAATACTCTAGGACATGGGATGAAGAAATTGTGGACTTTTAACATGAACATGTGTCTGCCATCCATCTGGTGCATGCTATGTCACATGTGGTGTCTACGTGACCCTAAAACTTGGAAGTATACTTTGCGGGTGTTGTTACAGGTATGACTAACACATGCCCTTGCTCATTCCAATTTTTACTTGCATCTTAGGGTTGGACACATGGACGTCACATTCATACAACCAAATGTACAATAATGCTTCATGTGATGTACACACACACCTGGTCAACTAACAAATTAGTTGTCAAAGCACACACTTTGAGCCAAAGGTAATTAGGTATTGTACATATGTGCGTCACATTGCTATCCTCTCCTTATGGAAAACATGCACAATTTGTGCCACACATATATGTAGGCCACACTTATGACCATCTATGACGTCAGCCAACTGTAAACATACTGTGAAGGGTGTAGTGGATGATGTTCCGCTGCAGTATGATGTCACACATGTGAACATACACCATCAACACCATACTGTCTTCAATTAGCCAATCTCTGATGTGTTCCAAATGTAAAATAACCAAAAAACAAGTACAAATGCCCCAAACCAGTTAATGCACTGTAATTTTGACGTCCCTAGCGGTGTGCGTCATTTTTTGTTTACCAAAACTGTATTTGTGTCATTTTTTTTGACGCACAGGAGTGAAATATAGCTATTTGTACAGTCCATGTATCATTCTGTGGATGCGGGTTAATATTCACGTCTGTGCATCGCAAAAAAAATTACGCAAATACAGTTTTGTGCAACAAAAAATGATGCATAACGCGAAAAAGGCGGGACTTTTCATTCAGGAAGTGATGTAATAGGATATACTGTTTACAGATCATGTACAGTGGGTGTACTTTCACTTTCACTTTGCAGTCTATGATCCTTCTAGACTGTGTGGCTGTGTAGAGAGTGTTGTCCAGAGATTTTGTGCTGTATTTGTCCTGTGTGCTATCTGTAAAGTCCTTTTAGTGTTTAGGTTTACTTTTTTCTGTCTTTTTACCCCTACTTTCACCCATTTCCCCTTTCTATTTCTTTTACCCCTATTCCTTCTCTTCAATGATAAGTATGTCTGGTAGGCCACGTCTTGGCAGGATGGGGGAAGAGGAGTTGCAGGGCTTCATCTGGCTGGTGACACATTTCTTGCCGCTCATGATCCAGGCAGGGTCATACAGGGGTACCCGACAGAGGCGCGCAGAATCCGGTGGGGAAAAGTGCGGCATCACCTGCAGCGTGTATATGCCAGCCAGAGGAGTGACCACCAGCTGAAGCACCAGTGGGCTGACCTCATCACCAGGGAGCAGGATCTCTTGGACCACCTGGGAATCATGATTGGTGGCACTGTTGGTGAGTACGACTATGGTTATGGTGCACAAATAAATGCTCTGTAGTGACATCAGTGTATTAGTGCAATGTCTGCCAGCTAACTTGATGACTGTGTGTAATTTTGGGGACATATAAGGGGATCATTGATGCACTATGGCAAGGATCACAATTGCTAGCTGTCAGGTAGCACGTGCTCAGCAAACTTACAGGTAACTTTACCATGAAGGAAAAGTGTATGCACATGGCTTTACATCTCCATGGTTGGTGCAAATCACCACAGCTGGTCCACATCAATTGACTATACTGTAACAACAGGATGGCTTACAGGAGTCCCTGCCCATACCCTCTGTACATTGGGCCTATGTGCACTAAATGTGTCATGGCCACAAGGCATGTTTGACTGGTAATGCAGTCCTCAAGTAACCAGGCGTTGGATGTTTCTCTTGGATGCACATGATGAGACGATTACACTCCATATTTTTTAGTGCTCACCAATTATGGGGCAAGTTTGCAACCACATGATAGTTAGGGCCAATGTATGTTTGCAGATATGTGTGTAACTGTCACAGGAGACCCATGTTATGTACAAGTTGGGCGTGAAATATCAGATGCAGTACCATTATGTCTGAATGGCTGCCATTTACTTATTCAGCCTACACATTATAAATGATACTGAAAATGTTTCACTGTGCACAGATTTTGAGCACATTTCTTCCTTCCATACATTCCATTACAGGTGGACCGGCGCCCTACACTGTGGGAGAGGTGGCGACATTTGAGGACCCCGACCACTACAGTAAGTGTTGATATGTCTGTTATGTGTTGTGTTTGCTGGTTATGGACTCGTGTGAGTTGGACGCATAGCAAGGTGTGATGCTGTGGGCAAGTTTGTCACTTCTTCCATGAGTGGGAATGCAGTTTTCACATGTTTTGAGTTAGCCAATCTGTATCCAATGGTATCATGTAGGGATTGTAGAACATCCCTATAGGCCCCACTGTGAATACAGGGGATAGTCATGTCTCTGACACTTGTATCACCAAGAGTCGCAATGGAAGTCAGCCCCTATTTAGTCAGCCTGTCAGACCCACATTCTCTAAGATTGGTGGACCTAATAGCTTCCCAATAGACACCTGCTTCACTATTTACCTACGTAATTTTGAAACAGTAGGTAGAACCTCCTAGCATCATGTACTTCCACATGTAGTGCATCAAGTCTGTGGAACCTGAGTGTAATGGCCTAGGTGTGCATGCAATTCATGATCATGGGTGTTCTAGCAACTCTGTGTCTGATGTAAGTCAGGCCTCACTGGAAGTATATGTTGTGTACTAAGTTCTGATTTTCCTGACATGTCTGACCCTATGAGTGCTCTACGGTTTGCTGACTCCAAAATGTAGATAGACCTTACCTGTGGTGTGTCTGTAGAGACAAACATGCGTGGATTAGCCTATACACTCCTCGTGTACATGTTGTTGGCAAATTATAGTTGTGTATCCACCGCCCCCCCTCAAACACGGCCATGGGTTTGTGAATGGGGTACCTAGTATTGATGCTACCAGTATGTTACACATACCTGTGAAGAAGTGACGGTTTGGTTGCATACTAGTATACATGCTCAGGTTTGGCACTTGGTGCCATACTGGAAAGTCCAGTTACAACTTGCAGACCATGTGGCTTTAGTTTTGCTTTCCGTACACTGACATTTGTAGCCCAGCTCTTGGTGGAGGATATGCAGCATGATTCTTAGATGTTAACTGTCAGAACTCAGATTGCAAGTCAAGGCCAGTTGTTACCCACCTTGTGGGTTATGAATGTGCTTTGTGTGATGTGACCTTTGTTGTCTGGCCTGCCATGTACTTCCTCAGGGACATTCAATGCTCTGTATCGTGATAAGAGCTGTTAGAAGTACAGTAGATGTAATGTCTGATTAACTTGCTGTGCTGTTTCACACAATGCAGTTACTAATGTGGCATATCTGCATTTGTCTTCACAGCAGCTAACATGACTCCAGACCAGGTCCGTGAATTTCAGCGTCGGTCCATGCGATACCAGCACATCCTGCTGGTGGAGTCGGGGTTCCGGAGGATGGCCAGGCGATATCGCCATGAACGTGCCTCCGGGGCATGGCGAGCCTTCCCTCAGGGTGGGCCTACTGTGCCCACCACAGCCACCACAGAAACAACCACCTATCTGAGCCAGGTGGCCCCACTCACAGCTGCCTCTGTTGAATCTACATCTGCTGGACTTCCTGGCCCCAGCATTGCCACCGGTGCAGGACAGCCCACACAGACCTCCTCCACCGGTACCCAGACTGCCACTGCTCCAGCTGTTGACCATGCAGCCTTCATTAGACTTGAAAACAAGATGGACAAAGTGCTGCGCAAGGTGAGCCACCTGAGCCGGGACGTGCAGCACATTAAACGGAGGGTCAAGTATATCAAGCGGACCCTCCGGAGGGCCAACCTCTAGACAGTTGAATAGATGGACATGATACCCTCCCCTCCCTCCTCTTTCCTTGTTCTTATACTTAGTGGGCTTAGGGGGCTTAGTGTTAGGTTAGTATAGGCTGTTAGTTTAGTCAGTGTTAGTGGGTGGGGGGTAGGGGGTCCTGCTTGTTTCTTTTTTGACTTATTACATGTGTGGGTGTTGGGCTATTTTGCGGTTCTTGTGTATAAAAAAAAAAAAAAAAGCAAAACACATAAAAAAAGAATTTACCAAAAAAATATATATTTGTTTAGGATGGTATAGTATGTGTTTAGGTTAGTACGTGTTATCCTCAATGTGTCCCGTCTCATAAGGGGGGTGGGGGGTAGATGTTTAGAACGTTTTGTTACATGTGATAAGTAAGTGTAGCTTAGGTTAGTTAGGGACAGTTGTGGGTAATGAGTAGTCAGGGTAGATTAGGGTAGGTAAGATTTTTCCCTCAGTTTCCTCATTTATGGTTAGCTTTTAATAAATATTTGGTTACCCCTTAATAGTATGTGTTGAATGGTACTTGATCGTGGGTTTGGATTCCGTGTACATTTCTTTTGTACTATAACATCTGTGTCCAATGCTACAAACAAATCCCAACTGAGCTGTACGATTGGCAGCTAACCCATAGCTACCTTGCAAAGTGTCTACCCTTTGTTGCAACCACCAATCACAGTTAATATGGATGACAATGTGTTTCTGTTGATAAGTGTGTTTTCAAAGTCACTAACAGTGCTTCCAGACTTGATATTGGGGAAACAGTTTTGGGTCTGACTGCAGTGTGATGATCATGCACACCCTTATAAGATGAGTTCTCATTGGCAATCTTGTATTCTTGTCTTCATGACCCTCATACATAATTTGTGACACAGTTCGGCATGATTACCTATTTGTATGTTAACTCAGACACCTTCATTTGTGCTGTTTTTGCTGTTTACTTAGATTAGTGTGGCATGTTTATTGTGTTATTTTTGCACGTTGACAACATTTAGCGGGCACTATTTGATGAATTAGTTATCCCCTGAGGAAGCATTCTTCTGTCCAACACAGCATGGTGGTGTATGGTTTCTCACTTCATCAGATTATTCCCTCAGGATGGGCAGAGTATGATGCAATCATGGTCACTGTGCAGATTTCTCTAACTACATAATATCTGGACAGTTGTATTGAAAAGCTACGTTATTTGACAGTAGGGACATTTCAATTATCTACGGCGCAGTTGATATGTAACATTACCCAGAGACAGATTTGTTGTGTAAGTGCTATTTATTGAAAAGTGCTGTAGTGCTATATGTACTTTGTCCTTGATTGTGAGTCCATTGTAGTGATATCTTCCATTGTGATCCAACACAAGGGTTTACCAAAATGCTTTTGTCATGCTGGGGTTGCTGTTTCAGACAGTGCAGAGGGACAGACTTAGCCAATGAGTAGGAGAGAGACAATCACTGGGCTGGGTGACAAGTTATACAGTGGTTAGCAGAACAGTGCTTGAGTACAGTTGTAAGACTGTCATGTTTCAAAAGGACTTTGGTAATAGTTGGCCATGTGGCAGGGACTAGTGCTTCCGGGTCATTTTCCTTGTGAATGTGATCTGTTCCATGTCTTCTTCTTCTGATGTGTGTGTTGTCTGCTTTGTCCTTGTTGTTGTTGGTTGTGAAGGGGCAACACACACCTCAGTGTTGGAAGACGTGGAGTCAGACATCCCGGTCGCTGCTCCCTGTGAAGGTCTTAAGGGCAGTACTGCTACAAGGAGGGCCTGCTGGTTCTTGAGAATAGCAGCCACATCACGATGGTAGGCAGCCAGGTCGGCCCTGAGGGGTTCAATGTTGCATTCGTGCACGCGTTGACAGGATTGCTGTTGTAGGTGTTGGGTCAACTGTATTACAGCTGTGCTGATTTCCTTCTGGGTTTTCTGCAGTTCCTGCAAGATAGATGTTAGGGCTTGCATAGCTGCTGCCTGATCTGCAGATGACATCATGCACGAACGCACCCCCTCGAGGCTGGCTGCCATATTTTGCATCCCCACCCACACCTCCTTGGCCAGCTCCCACTGTACTCCAACTACAGTTCTATCAAAGCTGGTGCCAGTGTCGTCTGAGTCCTCAGCTGTATTGGAGCTGACAGATCTTACAATTGGGGTGGTGGGTGGATCCTCTGCGATGGCTGCTTGTTCTGTGCTCCTCCTTGTGACTGAAGGTGGGGTCTGGAGGGTTTCAAGGACCTTTTTGATAGTCTCCTGGGGAATGTTTATCGGCTCGTCATCCATGTCATCAGGGAAATATGGGACAGGCATATCGGCAGGAGATCCATCTTCCTCTGCAATGAAACAGGGTACAATTAGTGTGTCTGTGTTGTGACAATTTTGACATGACGTGCCTGCCTTTTGATGAATTCACTTTGTGATCTTGTTTTGTATTAATATCTGCAGTCCTTCAGATGGGAATTATTTCAGGCCTATGGCCCACCTGTGTGTCACATGTATGTTATTGAGTTATCAGACTTGTCAGCCTCATCACCTCTAGGTGTTGCTTTATGCCAAATAGAGAATTGCCACCTTCTTTTCCTACTCAACCCTCCGTGTATATCCATTCTCATGGTGAGACCTTTCACTGGCTGTGGGTGTTCTGATGGCCCTGGCAGCACACTTAACTATCAGGACCTGCCCCAATTCCTGATCGTCCACATCGACTTAAATGTAATTGACATGTTGCATATCCTATGCATGGCAATGTTATGATCTGATATGGATGTTGACATTGTTAATGGGTCGTGCTGATGTTGGGTAATGTGTGTTACATTGGATTGCCCTGATAGTCGTATCAGTGTCCTATTTAGTCCTCTGACTGTGCAGGTGTATTTCAGTGACCAGTTACATGTGTCCGCTCCTCAATGCTGTTGTCTAAGCGGTATGACATTTGTGATGTTGCCTTGTTACCCAGGCACAGGATGGACCCTGACACATGCAGCATGGGTGTGTCCTTAGTGCTGTGTCGCTCCTATTGTTGTTTACTTTGGCTGATGTTTGTGACAACTATGGGCATTGACATTTGATTGTACTGGGGCCTTTGTCTTGTTTCAGGAGATTGTTGCAGATGTCATCCTCACCCCCCAATTTAGGCAAGTATGTTCCATGGGGAGGTTACTGCTATTGGCTACTTGAGCTGCACACAGATCAGAGGTGGTAGTGGCAACTGTTGTCGCAGTTACATTGCAGTTGTCGGTTTGGCTAGAGGATTGCTAATAGGGCCCTAGTTAATGTAGGAGGTATGTTGGCTGACGAGTGCCAGGATGTCAGTTTGACGTAGTGGCCTTCCCTCCTGTCATGGCTTTCCCTTTGCTCCATCGTTGGCATGACAGCATGCCCCCATGGGACTGTTGTTGGTGTTGTGTAATGGTGTGCCCCAGGTCTTCTCAGAACGGGCCATGCCCCCCTGCTGTGCCCCTTTACCCATGCCACTCCATGTATTAGATGACTTCCATGCATTTAGTGGTCGGTATCCCCCCCCCGGTTGTAGATGACATTATTGCATTTTAATTCCCCATGCGACTTACCCTGCATGTGCGTTGTCTCCTGGTAGTCTGCGCTGTCCTGTCCTTGAATCCCTGTGACGATCTCCTCAGGGATGACGGCTGTGACCATCTCCTCCATGTGGTCCAGGGCCTCCTGGTGTGCTGGACTCCCCCCTCCAGTCTGCAGTGCTGCCTTCCTGTTCCTGGCCATCTTTTCCTTGGTCCTGCGTTTGCAGTCATGCCAGCGTTTCTTGCACTCGATGACTGTTCTGCGTACTTCATCCACACTGTTAATCTTGTCGACAATTTGTTGCCATATAGCCTCTCTCCTACTGATTGGCAACTTTGATGTGACAAACAGTTGGTGCTGGTGTTCTGTCACCTCTTTAACCAGGATTTCCTGCTCCTCTGCACTGAAGCGACACTTTCTTTTCTTCTTAAAAGTGTCTTGTGTGGGTCCTCCTGGCTGGTTCCTGGTCTGCTGTCATCTTCCTGGGGTCTGTAGTGGCATCTGGGATCCATTTTGGCTCTCCTCTGGTGAAATGGCTGTGTTCTCTGGGTTTTTTTACGCTATTGCATCAAAAAAAACGGCGCATATCCGGTTTGTGGTGTCGTAAATCGACCCACAGTCATTTACGCTGCGTTAACGTCGTTTTCCTTTACGACTTGATGCCGCGGTGTGCGTCAAAAACAATGACTCCCACCTGTTGTTTGTGCCGCTGTGCGTCAAAGTATAAATATGACGCCCGCACGGCGCACCAAAATGGCGTTAGCCGGCGGTAATATTTTTGACGCAAAACTGCGCCGGCGCAGTTTTGCGTCAAAAAGTATAAATATGGGCCAAAGTGTTTTAGTAAGGATGATCAATAGAATGAACAGACCCTTTTTAACCATGTCACTGAAAAGGGGGCTGCCTGCACACTTGTATATAGTTTTGCTGCTGAGTACTTCACTCATGATTGCCCTAAATGCTATTAGCATGTAGAACTGTGCAGCATGCACTAGTATGCATGTGCATTCAGTGATGTATATGTGTATGTTAATGATGCAATACATGGAGGTCTGTAGGCACTGACCAATATCGATGACCTTGTATGCTTGAGAAAGCCGCTGTGAAGGAAGCTAGTGCTACAATGATTGAGCTGTTGCCTGTATGCTGACAAAAGTCAGCAACCCCCACATGCACGTGGGGGCAACCGTGAAGAAAGTTTCTGCCACACTGAGCAGGCTGTCATCCATGTGCAGGCTAAGATTAGCAACGATATAAGTCAGAGGAGGCTGCTGTCGAGAAAGTTGCTGTTGCACCAATTGGGAAGTTGCCTGTGTACAGATTACAGTTGGTGAAACAGCATACCAAGGAAACATATAGAGCAACCCAGAAAGACCTGTTAAAGACACAGCTGATAAGATAATCATGGACAACAAAGGCCGACAATGAACATGGGTGGAACATTTTGAAGAACTACTGAACCAACCTGTGCCACAATCTCCACCAGACATATATCCAGCAGGCAAGGAATTGCCAATCAAATGCAGCAGACCAACCAAGGAAGACATACAGCAAGTCATCAAGTTATTGAGAAATAGGAAGGCAGCAGGACCTGACAGCATTCCTGCAGAGGCACTGAAGGCAGACATTGAAACATCAGTAAACATGCTGTACCCATGTTTGGAAGACTTAGGAAGAGGGGAAGTTGCCATCAGAGGGAGGAATATCTCATCAAGATCCCCAAGGAAGGTGACCTGAGTAACTGCATAAACTATAGAGGTGTTGCACTTTATTCTTCCCCAGCAGTACACCCGGATTTTTTTGCTTTTTGATCCCCTGTTTTTTTTTTACTTTTTACTGTGGGCGAGTACCATTACCGGTGTCTCACCCACAGTGATCACCCGGTGAATGGACTGCACATGTTTACTGCCAGTGGACACCTCTTAAGGTAAGGCCGCTACGACACAGCAAGGGTATTGGCATTTGGCTGGGTAGACGTGAACATGTGAGCACACATGTAGGCACATGTGTGCGGGCTTGTGCATAGGAGACCGCTGGTGTGAGCAGCCCAGTAAGAGGACACAGGGAGCTTGGTACAATGGGGACTCTTACACAAACCACAGAGGAATAATGCTTCTATCAACCACAGGGAAAGTTTTGAACAGAGTTATCCTGAACAGAATGAAGGAACAAGTTGACGCTCGGTTGTGAGACCAGCAAGTTAGCCTCCGCAAAGATAAATCCTGCACAGATAGGATTGCAACACTGCACATCATCAGTGAGCAGTCAATTTAATTGAACTCCCTCCTCTATGTCAACTTCATCGAATATGAGAAGGAATTCAACAACATGGACAGAGAGACCCTTTGGAAACTCCTCTTTCACTAAGGTGTGCCAGATAAACTCATAAGAAGCATCAGAAACTCTTACGAGGGAATGATCTCCAAGATAGTCCACAATGAACAACTTACGGAAGTCTTCAAAGTGAGCACTGGAGTCCGCCAGGTTGTTTGCTCTTACCTTTACTTTTCCTGCTGGACAGAGACTGGATCATGAAGACATTAACAGGAAGGAGAATGAATGTGATTCCAGCTCGATGACCTGGACTTTGCAGACGCCCTTGCCCTACTCTCCCATACCTATCTGCAGATGCAAGAGAACACCAACAATGTGAAAGCCACAGCAGCATAATTTAAACTCAACATCCACAAGGTCAAAACCAAGATCCTGGAGGCGAACACGGCCAGGATAACTTCAGTCACTCATGCAGGTAATGAACTAGAAGATTGGGGCCTTTGTCTACTTGGGCATGTAATAGACAAGCAGGATGGCAAAGACGCAGATGCCAAGCCAAGCCAAGCATTGGCAAAGCAATGGCTGCCTTCATTCAGCTAAAGAAGATCTAGAGGCCCAAGGAGCTAACACAGCAAACCAAGTGAGGGCAACAGTGACCACCACCAGCAAAGTTGAGACCTTCATCAACATCTGTCCATGGAAAATCCTTCAAATCCACTGACAAAACACCATCAGTGACAACAACTTATGACAGCAGGCTTTAAAACTACTTGCTCACAAAGAAACCATGAAAAGATATTGGGGCTGGATAGGTCACACTCTCTGCAAGCCTGCATTGGACACCATCAGGCAAGCCATGACCTTGTACCCTCAAGGAAAAAGGAAAAGTGGGAGGCCAAGAAACACCTGGCACTGAGGCCTTAAGGATGACTGCACGGAGATGGGGTACACCTTGAGTCAGACT
Organism: Pleurodeles waltl; assembly: GCF_031143425.1. Classification (NCBI taxonomy): domain Eukaryota; kingdom Metazoa; phylum Chordata; class Amphibia; order Caudata; family Salamandridae; genus Pleurodeles; species Pleurodeles waltl. The sequence goes on from NC_090445.1 coordinate 475,188,245, forward strand.
GAAAGAGAAGCCCAGGACATAGATGGCTGGAGAATACTGGTTGATGTCCTATAACCCATAGAGGGCATTAGGCAGTGAGTAACTAAAAAACAGTGTAGCAGAGGGGGTGCCATGAACAATAAGGGTCGTCACCCTGGTGTACCGTATGCCACATGGGAGGGCCATCACTGTGTACAGGTTGTGATTGTAAAGACACAACAGGTTTGGACCCATGCATCCTGACCCCTGGCTGTAGCATTGGAAGCTTAATGATAGCCCCCAACTTGCCAGTGGGGTCAGAGGACCTTACTGCATCATCTGAAGAAGCCACTTTGCCTGCAGCAATGATACTACTGCTCATTGCTAGCATCTGCTCCAGTCCATCATGACACTACAGTGCTGAGACCTCCTGGGTCTTCTACATCGCAACACAAGCAGGAGTAGGGAAGTCTAATCATCATGTTGTAGAATGCAGGAGGAAATTGGTCTGCCTAATAGTGCTAATTGGACTCATAGCTGGGCCTAACCTGAATGTTACCTACTGTAAATGGGGAATAACCACAACCAGGAGAGAAAGACATGGCTCCAGTCTGTGGGCAGATTACACTACAGTGCCGTCCTTTGCTGTGTATCTTGTATTTTATTTTGGGTTGATATATAAATACTACGTTTTTCATAGAAACAAGTTTCTGGCTGGGCAAACATATTTTGAGGTAGCTGGATTTGTTTAGAGTCTTGAGGTTGTGTTCATATTGCACCTATCCCTCCCCCGAGAAGCCTTGGACCGTTCAACCTGCACTACCACTGAGAGTCAAATGCTGAAGGGGTACTTGGACAGGTTGGTCCAGACCCAGAGTAGGTCAGGCCCTGGAACATCAGGTGTAAAAGGCCTCAATCACCACACTTGGTCCTGTCAAAACCCATGCTTGCCCTATTGACTAGGCCTGGGCGGAATTAGACTGCGCGGAATTCTGCAGACTTGTTTAAAAACTCAGTGGAATTCCGTAGAGGCAGAGTTCCGTAACACACGGAGTCCTGAGTGCACCTGATCTCGGAAGCACTAAACAGGGTCGGGCCTGGTTAGCCAGGAAGGCCGGCTGTTGTCAAAAGTGACCACCTATCGTCGGGAAAGGGGACAGATACAGACATTATGGTATGTGTATTTGTAAAGTGCATTATCACTAGGCTTTGGTGGCACTCACAGAGTTTAGCTCTGTGGAATTCAATGAATGGGTGGAAAAAAGTACTCATCTGGCTCTTCGTGCTGTTTTTTCACACCAGTAATGCATTTCACACTGAAAATAGCATGAATAGCACCACACAGTGCCCCTGGGTGTGGACATTTTGTTTTCACTGCTTGCTCTGCTATTCTGTGCATAGTGCTCAGCCTATTCTTACAATCGGTGCCAATCCTCCTTCTATCCCACTCATCCACCCCTAATTCACTTATATTTTATCAGTGTATCTTACTGTGAGTGTATTTTATGTTGTTGCCTTTTTTTAACTTTTTTGTGACTTTTTGTACTTTTTTTGTTTTCCCTTTCCTTGTATTCCACTTCCTAGTTCTTCCCGTTTTGTGTTTGTGTCAGCTATTGTGGGGGAGAGAGAGGTGGTGCGTGTGCTACAGCACATGGGTGCAGTGCATGACACAGCAGCTGATGTTCTGCTGGGTGGACATCACTTACCATGAACAGGACCCGCTCAACCTGGTAGGTGTTGAGGTTGTGGGGCTTGGTGAGTAATAACTATTTTTTGTTTTGTAAAAATGTTTTCAAATAGCATGTTGCACACACTCAGATGGTAAGTTAAATTTACATTACAAATTACATCTGACCCAGTTTGAGCTACCCAGGTGCTTGCGCTACCTACTCAGAGTTCTCTTGGGCTGACTATTTAAGAACTAAGGGCCAGATGTACAACCATTTTTTTTTCAACTCGCAATTTGCAAGTTTTTGCGAATCCTAAATTGTGAGTCACAACATGCCTGTGACTGCTTTTAAAAAAACCTGTTTTTGTTAATGCAGCCCATTTTCCTTAAAGGAAAACGCAATGTATTTAAAAAATAAAAATGAAATATTTCAGTTTAATTTTTTCAAAGTAGGCAGTGGTCTCTGGGACCACTGCCTGCTCTGAAAAACTTTGGCGCTCCCATTCACAAAGGGGAAGGGGTCCCTTGGGGACTCCCACCAATTTGTGAATGGGTTACGCCATTTTTAAATTGGTGGTAATTCCAAGTGTTTCGCAACTACATTCATGGTTTCAAAGTCTACAAGTCACAATTAGGAAGGGACACCCCTGGAATGCCCCTTCCTAATTTCCAGTTGCAATACCTATTTTGCGAGGCGGACAAGGGCTAAAGTCTTGCTCAACAGGGGTGGTTGCAAAAGGCAATTCTTTTTATTTGTGATGAAAAAATTGCATCTGGCCCTATGTGTAGGCAGCTGGCTGCATATGGTGTACTAAAAAGAAGTTCACTGTGCAGAGAGTCCAGTGGATCTCTAATTGGATTGCAGAGGCAAAAGTAGATAGGACTAATGTTCTATTTTGTGGTAGTGTAGGGTGAGCAGTTAGGCCTATCAGAGGGAAGTTCTAAGCATTTGTTGTACTCACACAGGCAATACATGAGGCACACACTCAAATAATAAATCTGAGACGAATTAAAAAAAATAACACTTCTTTTTATGTATACTTTAAGGATTAAGGCCCTCATTACAACCCTGGCGGTCGGTGATAAAGCGGCAATAAAATGTCTTTAATTATGACCACGGCGGAAACACACTGACCGCTGTGGCGGTAGCAACAAGCACTCCAGCGGTAACCGCCAACAGCCAAGTGGAAGACAATGTTCCACCCACTGTATTACAACAGGCCTATCTGCAACCTTTTCCGGGGCGGAACCAACAACATCAAACGCACGGCAGAAACAGTACACAGAAGGCAAAGGGCTCGCCTCTGGAGACTCAAGGAAGAACCACAACGCCATAGAGCCTGAGTTGCACATCTTCCCCATGCTTGTATACCTCCTAATGCACTACGAACAGCAACGCTGGCGAAGACGACCGTGGTGAGTACTGCTGCCTAGCACACAAGGGGGGGGGAGGAAAAAGAGAGTGACACACACACACAACACCCCCATCCCCAACACCATACACACAAACAGATGCAGTAACATTACATATACACCCCATACCCCTCAGGAATAATGCAAGGGGAAAGGGAATTGATTAAAGTGAGTGTAATTAAGATAAAATACTAGAAAATCATGCTTCAAAATCAAAACAGTATATACATATATACAAATGGAGGGACACTGCCCAGTCCTCAATGTCCGTCAGAGCCACATCACATAGGCCAAGGCCCCACTTGACTCCTGCAACAACATGGAGAGAACAGTGCAGGGGCATCAGGTCAAAAATACACATGCACCTTAGGGGAAAGGGGAACGGGGGGCACCTCAGCCGGAAGATGGTACACCGCTCGTCGTGGAGGGGGCTACATGTTCTGTGTGATGTCTTGGGGAGTGCAAAGCCACAGTCTCTCAAGTGGGTGGTTTTCCCAATGCTTGGTCCTGGGGAGTGCAAAGCCACAGTCTCTCTAGTGGGTGGTTTGCCCACTGCTTGGTCCTGGGGAGTGCACAGCCACAGTCTCTAGAGGGTGGTTTGCCCACTGCTTGGTCAGGGGGAGTGCAAAGCCACAGTCTCTCAAGTGGGTGGTTTGCCCACTGGTTCTGGAGGGTGCCTTATGCCCTGTGTGCTTCATCCTGGCAAGGAGGGGGTGAGTCAATGGCTTCTCTACTGGTTCCGTAGGGGCCTTGTGCCCAGTGTGCTTCATCCTGGCAAGGAGGGGGTGAGTGGATGGTTTCTCCACTGGTTCTGGAGGGGCTGTGTGCCCAGTGTGCTTCATCCTGGCAAGGAGGGGGTGAGTGGATGGCTTCTCCACTGGTTCTAGAGGGGGCCTTGTGCCCAGTGTTCTTCATCCTGGCAAGGAGGGGGTGAGTGGATGGCTTCGCCACTGGTTCTGGAGGGGGCCTTGTGCCCTGTGATGCAGCACTTGGGGAGTGCAAGTCACAGTCTCTCACCTGGGTGTCACACCTACACCTTGCAGGGTCCAGGACGCACTACATCCCATGGAGGCAGGACTACACACTGCCCGAAGGCGGTGACGGCTGCTCAGTAGTGGCAGTGCTGGTGGCGGGGATGCCAGTGGTGGCGGGAGGCTCCAGCCCTTCCCCTGCAGCCTTGGACGGCTGCCCAATGGGGCTGCTGCTGCTGGCAGTGGTGCTGATGGGGGTGCAGGCAGTGGCAGGGGGAGGCTCGTGCCCTTCCCCTGCAGGCTCGGACAGCTGAACCGCCATGGTTGGTGGTGGGGGCTCAGAATCAGTCCCAGCACCAGGCTTGCCCTTCACTTTCGCAGCTGGTGGTGCCTCCTTGTCCTTCTCTTTGGCAGCTGGTGGTGCCTCCTTGCCCTTCTCCTTGGCAGCTGGTGGTGCCTCCTTGCCCTTCCCGTTGGCAGCTGGTGCAGGCACACTGTCAGTGCTGATGGCTGGTTCCCTGGAGATCAGGCAGGAAGAGGGTGAAGGTTTGGGAGTGGAGGAAGAGGGAGTGGTTGTAGGAGGTGTCTGTCTGCTGTGTTTGGGTGCAGGTGCATGAGCTGGATGCAGTTGTGAGGTGGATAGCTGTTGGGTGTCTGAGTGCTTGCGTTTGTGTACTTTGGGAGGAGGGGGCACAAACACAGTGGGAGAGGACAAAGGGGTGCATGGATGTTGGGGTGGTGACTGCTCGTGAGGGGTGTGTAGTGATGGGTGTGATGGTGATGAGGGTAGTGGATGAGGATGTAGTGCATTCAAGTGTGTGTGGAGGCGCTACTGGGAGGGTGGTGGACGAGGATGAGGAGGGGGACACAGTGGAGGCAGTGGATGTTGGTATGTCTGCATCTGGGTGGTGTTTGTGTGAGTGCCTGTGAGATGATGTGTGGTGCTTGTGTTTGCCTGAACCACTTCTGTGTGTTGTCTTGGGTGCATGCTGGTCTGAATGTGTGCTTGGGACAGGTTGGGGTGAGGGGGATGGGACTGGGTAGAGGAAGTTGGAGGGGGAGGCTAGAGACAGGGACAATGGCTGCCATCAGGGAGGAGGCCAGAGCCTGGATTGATCTCTATTGGGCCGCCATGCCACAGTGAATGCCCTCTGTTAGACCTGACATGCCTTAGGGTGGTCACCCCTAACTTTTTGCCTGCCTCCCTCCACTTTTTGGACCCTGTTTTGCTGGCTTTTAGACTCTGCGCACTTTACCACTGCTAACCAGTGCTAAATTGCATATGCTCTCTCCCTTTTTAAACATGGTAACTTTGGATCATACCTGACTGGACTATTTAATTTACTTATAAGTCCCTAGTAATGTGCACTATATCTGCCTAGGGCCTGTAGATTAAATGCTACTAGTGGTCCTGCAGCACTGGTTGTGCCACCCACTTAAGTAGCCCCCTTAACCTTGTCTCAGGCTTGCCATTGCAAGGCCTGTGTGTACAGTTTCACTGCCACTTCGACTTGGCATTTAAAAGTACTTGCCAAGCCTAGAACTCTCCTTTTTCTACCTACATATAAGTCACCCCTAATGTGTGCCCTAGGTAACCCCTAGAGCAGGGTGCTGTGTAGGTAAAAGGCAGGACATGTACCTGTGTAGTAATATGTCCTGGTAGTGTAAAACTCCTAAATTTGTTTTTACACTACTGTGAGGCCTGCTCCCTTCATAGGCGAACATTGGGGCTGCCCTCATACATTGTTGAAGTGGCACCTGCTGATCTGAAAGGAGCAGGAAGGTCAAATTTATTATGGCCAGAATGGTAATACAAAATCCTGCTGACTGGTGAAGTCAGATTTAATATTACTATTCTAGAAATGCCACTTTTAGAAAGTGAGCATTTCTTTGCACTTAAATCTTTCTGTGCCTTACAATCCACGTCTGGCTGTTCTTGGTTGACAGCTCCTTGTGCATTCACTCAGACACACCCCAAACACAGGGTACTCAGCCTCACTTGCATACATCTGCATTTTGAATGGGTCTTCCTGGGCTGGGAGGGTGGAGGGCCTGCTCTCACACAAAGGACTGCCACACCCCCTACTGGGACCCTGGCAGACAGGATTGAACTGAAAGGGGACCTGGTGCACTTCTTAGCCACTCTTTGAAGTCTCCCCCACTTCAAAGGCACATTGGGGTATAAAACAGGGCCTCTACCCTACCTCATCAGACATTTGCTGGAGAAGAAACCTGAACCAAAAACTACATTCTGACAAAAAGAACTGCCTGGCTGCTCAAAGGACTCACCTGTCTGCTTTCTACAAAGGACTGCTGCCTTGCTGTTGGCCTGCTGCCTTGCTGAACTCTTGCCTGGCTGTGAAAGTGGTCTCCAAGGGGTTGGATAGAGCTTGCCTTCTGTTCCCTGAAGTCTCAGGACCAAAAAGAATTCTCTTTTTCACTTGGACGCTTCGTGCGCCAATATTTTCGACGCACAGCTTGTTCTGCGGCGAGAAAAACGCCGCACACCGACGCTGATTGACGCTACACCTTCGGAACCACCGGAACTTCGACGCACGGGCTCACAAGGACAACGCCGCCCGACCTCCAGAGGAGAAATTGACGCGACACCTGCCGTGAGAGCGAAACTTCGACGCGCAGCCCCGCAGAATGACGTGCAGCCGGAAAACAAGCAGGAGAATCCACGCACAGACCCGGGACATCTGGTAATCCTCGCGATCCACAGAAAGAGACTGTCCGCGCGCTGGAAAACGATGCACAACTTCCCCGCGTGAAAAATAACGACGCAAGTCCGTGTGTGCTGGGGAGAAATCGACGCACACACCATTTTTCCACGTATTTCTTCTTCTGTGGCCCCCTGAGGAGATTTTCCACTCCAAACCAGGTACTTTGTGCTTGAAAGAGACTTTGTTTGCTTTTTAAAGACTTAAGACACAATGGGCCTCATTACAACATTGGCGGGCGGAGCTGTAACCGCCGTGCGGCCGCCAATGTGGCCGCACTCCAGCGGTGCCCATTTGGACATCCCTGCTGGGGCGGCGGGCGGAAACCAAGTTTCCGCCTGCCGGCCCAGCGGGGATGTTGGCCGCAATATGGGAGCCGGCTCCAAATGCACAGCAGACAGTGAAAAGCCGCATGGGGCCCTGTCAGGGGGCCCCTGCACTGCCCATGCCAGTGGCATGGGCAGTGCAGGGGCCCCACGACTCCCCGTACCGCCAGCCTTTTCCTGGCGGTTCAGAGTACCAGAAAAAGGCTGGCGGTCGGGGACTTGGAATCCCCTGGGCAGCGCTGCAAGCAGCGCTGCCTTGGCGGATTACAACCACCGGGGCCATTGTGGCGGAAAACCGCCAGCCCCGGCGGTGCGACTGCGGTCAAAATACGCCGGGAGGCACCGCCAGCCTGTTGGCGATGCTCCTGTCGCTTTGGCCCTGGCGTTGTAATACCGCCAGGGTCATAATGACCACCTATATATCACTTTTCAGTGATATCTCTACAAATTCACATTGCAACTTTATTCGTTATGACCTACAAATATCCGGATAAATATTATATATTTTTCTAAACACTGTGTGGTGTATTTTTGTGGTGCTATATGGTGTTATTGTATGATTTATTGCACAAATACTTTACACATTGCCTTCTAAGTTAAGCCTGACTGCTCGTGCCAAGCTACCAGAGGGTGGGCACAGGCTAATTTTGGATTGTGTGTGACTTACTCTGACTAGAGTGAGGGTTTTTGCTTGGACAGAGGGTAACCTGCCTGCCAACCAAAAAACCCATTTCTAACATTGGTGATCAGCGGTGAGGATAGGACTTGTATTTGTGCAGTGACATACAGTAGCTAAGTATTTCACTATCTACCCACAGTTGAAGGTCAACTTGATTTTTATCTCTTTTTGCAAATTTGTCTCTGACTGGGTCTCAAATAAGAGACTTTGACCTAGTCCTGTTGGATACATATACGGTCAAACAACTAAGAGGGTTCTGCAGGGCAATGAGGGTACCCTCCCAAGGGGCCTCCAAAAAGGAGGACTTTCAAGTGGCGCTGAGGGCCTGGACAGAAGCCCATTTAGAAGAGGATGATGAGGAAGAGGAGCCAGAAAATGGCCCCTCAGAGGATTTGTTGCTATCTGTGGATGATGTTACCACTGCAATTATGCCCTCTTCCAGACCAGGGAGCAGTGTCTCTGTGCAAAGCCTGACCACAGAGGAAAGGAGAGAGGAAAGGGAGTTCCAATTGCAAATGGCAAAACTGAAAATTGAGGCTCAACAGGAGGAGAGAAGGGCAGAGAGAGAAGCCAAACAAGCTGAGGCTGAAAGAGCAGCCAAACAGATTGAAGCTAAAAGAGCAGCCAAACAGATTCTAGCGGAAGCTGAAAGGGCAGCCAAACAAGCTGAAGCTGAAAGAGCAGCCAAACAGGTGGAAGCTGAAAGAGCTTTGGCTGAAAAGAAACTATTATTGGCTCATGAACTGAGTCTCAAGGAGCTGGAGATAAAGGCGAGACAGTCTGAATCCAGCAATAATGGTGGCAGCATACAGACAGGACCTGCTGGAGAAAAGAAGGTTCGTATACCCAAAAATGTGGTGCCCAGTTTTGTGGTGGGAGATGACATAGATAAATGGTTAGCTGCTTATGAAGTTGCACTAAGGGCTCATGAGGTTCCTGAAGGGCAATGGGGGGTAGCTATGTGGGGTTATGTGCCGCCATTGGGGAGGGACACACTTCTCACATTGGATCAACCTGATCAAAACACATACCCACTTCAGAAAGCCACTTTACTTGCCAAGTTTGGGCTGACCCCTGAGGGATACCGTCAGAGGTTCAGGGACAGCACCAAACAAACCACACAAACATGGGTAGATTTCTTTGACTTTTCCAGTAAGACACTGAATGGATGGGTGCGGGGCAACAAAGTTGATAATTATAAAGGGCTATATGACTTGATTCTGAGAGAGCATATACTCAATGTTACCTATACAGAGTTGCGCCAGCACTTGGTAGATAGTAAGCTGACTGATCCCAGGAAGCTTGCTGAGGAGGCGGACCTCTGGGTTAGCACCAGAGTGTCCAAAAAGGTACCTGAGGGGGACTCCCACAAAGGTGGTCAGGGTTCCCAACAGAAGAAAGAGGGGTGAGATAAACTTACAGATAAAGAACTCTCCAAAGGCCCCCAAAAGAATTCCCCGGCGGGGGGGTTGGCAACCATTCCTTTTCCAGATTTGGGAAAAAGCCAGGTACATATGATAGGTCAGGGAAATCCAACCCCAAATGTATGGAGTGTTACCAGTATGGTCACTATAAAGGCGATCCCCAGTGCTCCAAAAGGGCACCGTCTACTACCGGACAGACACCTGGGTTGACTAGTGTAGCGCTTGGGGGGGAGATGGACCCAGATAGCTTTCGGGAGCAGGTAGAGATTTCCCTAGTGTTCCTGGGAGAAAGAGAAATGGTGCCCAAAGCCCACATGCCCCGAAATACTTCCAAGTACAGGCAGTGGGTCACCATTAATGGGCAGAAGGTGGAGGCTCTGCGTGACACAGGAGCCAGTATGACTACTATCCAGAGTCAGCTGGTGTCAACAGAGCAGATAGTCCCTAATACATTCCACCAGGTCATAGTCGCTGACAATCGTGAGAGTCACCTACCGGTGGCTCTGGTTCCCTTTGAGTGGGGGGGGGGTCTCTGGTACTCTGAAAGTAGCTGTGAGTCCTGCCATGCCTGTAGATTGTCTGTTAGGCAATGATCTTGAGCATACTACTTGGAAAGAAGCAGAGCTCAGATCTCAACTGGAGATGTTAGGGTTACCTGAGTGGGTCTACATGACCACACGGTCCATGGCTGCCCAGTAAGGAAGTTAAGGGCGTCTGGAGCCTGGAAAGATGGCCCAGACAGCTGCCAAGAGGAAGGGCAAGAGGCGCAGGAAACCCGCTTCCAATGTTCCCACAGTGGTGGACGAGGCCCCTTAGGAGGAGGAGGCCCCTGAGCCAAATGGGGACGACATAGCTGACCTGGGTAACCTACCTGAACTTGCTGGCTGGCAAGTAGAGGGGGGGCCAACCAGGGGAGCATTCTGCAAGGCGCAGAATGAATGCCCCACCCTTGAGGGTCTGAGGAAGCAGGCCACAGACCACAGACCACGCAGCAGGTGACGCCTCTGGCGCGCACCATATTTAATGGGAGAATGATCTCCTTTACAGTGAGCGAAGGGTTCCAGGTCCTGGGGCACACCGTGTGCTGGTGGTCCCCCAGTGTTACCGGAAATTCCTACTAGGCCTGGCTTACGACATTCCCCTGGCAGGACACCTGGGCGAAGACAAGACCTTTGACAGGCTTAACACCCACTTTCATTGGCCCAGAATGTGGAAAGCCTCAGATAACTTCTGCAGAGCTTGCCCCACCTGCCAGGCTAGTGGGAAGGCAGGGAAACGGCTTAAAGCTCCCCTGCTCCCACTCCCAGTCGTTGGCACCCCCTTTGAAAGGGTGGGCATCGACATTGTTGGTCCCTTGGACCCCAAAACTGCCTTGGGCAACAGGTTTATCCTAGTTTTGGTGGACCATGCCACCCGCTATCCAGAGGCAATCCCTCTGAGAACAGTGACTGCAAAGGTGGTGACCAGAGCCCTGTTGGGAATATTTACCAGTGTGAGATACACTAAGGAGGTCGTGTCTGACAGGGGCACAAACCTTATGTCTGCATACATGAAGACCCTGTGGGATGAGTGTGGGGTGACCTACCGGTTTACCACCCCTTATCATCCTCAAACCAATGGGCTTGTTGAGAGATTCAACCAGACCCTGAAAGGCATGATTGGTAGGCTGACTGAGGCCATGAGGCGTAAGTGGGACGTCCTCTTACCCTGTCTGTGGTTTGCTTATAGAGAGGTGCCCCAGAAAGGGGTGGGGTTCAGCCCCTTTGAGCTTCTCTATGGTCACCCTGTCAGGGCACCCCTAAGCATCGTTAAGGAGGGCTGGGAGAGAGCTCCCCAGGCCCCTCCCCAGGATGTGGTCAGCTACATGCTGGCCCTCCGCAAACAAACCCAACATTTCTGGAAGCAGGCCCAGAGTAACCTCGAGGCCAGTTAAGAGGTGATGAAGGATTGGTACGACCAGAAGGCCACTCTAGTTGAGTTCTCACCTGGAGACAAAGTTTGGGTGATGGAGCCAGTACAGCCCAGGGCTCTCCAGGACCGCTGGACTGGCCCCTTTGAGATCAAGGAGCGTAAAGGGGAGGCCACTTACCTAGTGGACCTCAAGACCCCTAGGCAACCCCTAAGGGTCCTCCATCACAACCGGCTCAAACCTCACTTTGAGAGGTCTGAGGTCAGTATGCTCCTAGTCACAGATGAGGGCATGGAAGAGGAGAGTGAACCTCTCCTCGACCTCCTCGCTGTCAAAGAAGGGGATGGGTCAGTAGGTGGTGTCATTCTCTCTGACTCCCTGACTCCAACCCAGAGAGGGGACTGCTATTAGCTGTTAGAGCAGTTCTCCCCCATGTTCTCCCTTACTCCTGGACTAACCCACCTCTGTGTGCATGACATTGACACAGGTGACAGTGCCCCTGTAAAGAACAACATTTACAGTTTGTCAGATAAGGTGAAGGCCAGCATCAAGGAGGAGGTCTTCAAGATGTTGACTTTGGGGGTTATTGAGAAATCCAGTAGTCCATGGGCCAGCCCTGTGGTATTGGTTCCCAAGGCTACTGCCCCAGGTGTGAAGCCAGAACTCCTGTTCTGTGGGGTCTCAACTCAGTCACCCGGACTGATGCTCACCCCATCCCCCGAGCTGATGAGCTCATTGACAGGCTAGGCGCTGCCAAGTTCCTGAGTACGTTCGATCTTACTTCCGGGTACTGGCAGATTGGCCTAACTGAGGGGGCCAAAGAAAGATCTGCTTTTTCCACCCCTGTTGGCCATTACCAATTCCGGGTGATGCCATTTGGGCTGAAAAATGCCCCCGCTACCTTCCAATGGTTGGTTAACGGGGTCCTAGCTGGTAAAGATGCCTTCTGTGCAGCTTACCTAGATGACATCGCTGTCTACAGTTCCAGCTGGGAGGAACACCTGCTCCACCTCAAGGAGGTGCTTCAGGCCCTGCAACAGGCAGGCCTTACTATCAAGGCTAGTAAGTGCCAGATTGGGCAGGGTTCCGTGGTGTACTTGGGACACCTAGTAGGTGGTGGCAGGGTGCAGCCGCTCCAGGCCAAGATTGAAACTATCAAGGCCTGGCAACCACCTAGAACACAGACTGAGGTGAGAGCCTTTTTGGGCCTCACTGGATACTACTGCAGCTTCGTCAAGGGCTATGGTACCATTGTGTCCCCCTTGACAGAACTCACTTCCAAGAAACAACCTAGGTTGGTGAATTGGACAGAGGCCTGTCAGAAAGCCTTTGATTCTCTGAAGGAAGCCATGTGCACGGCCCCCGTGCTCAAGGCCCCTGAATACTCCCAGGAATGTATTGTTCAGACAGACGCTTCAGAGCATGGCATAGGGGCTGATCTAGCACAGCTGAATGAGGAGGGCTCAGACCAACCAGTAGTCTATATTAGCAGAAGACTATTACCACGGGAACAAAGGTGGAGTGCTATTGAGAGAGAAGCATTTGCTGTGGTCTGGGCACTGAAGAAGCTAAGACCCTACCTGTTTGGGACTCACTTCCGGGTTCAGACAGACCACAGGCCCCTCAGATGGCTCATGCAGATGAGGGGTGAGAATCCAAAACTCTTGAGATGGTCCATTTCCCAAGAGGGGATGGACTTTACGGTGGAGCATCGCCCAGGGGTTGACCACACCAATGATGATGGTCTCTCCAGATACTTCCGCCTTCGCGATGAGAGCTCCCAGGAGGTCGGGTAGCTCTCCCCACTTTCAGCTGGGGGCGACACATGTTAGACCTGACATGCCTTAGGGTGGTCACCCCTAACTTTTTGCCTGCCTCCCTCCACTTTTTGGACCCTGTTTTGCTGGCTTTTAGACTCTGCGCACTTTACCACTGCTAACCAGTGCTAAAGTGCATATGCTCTCTCCCTTTTTAAACATGGTAACTTTGGATCATACCTGATTGGACTATTTAATTTACTTATAAGTCCCTAGTAATGTGCACTATATGTGCCTAGGGCCAGTAGATTAAATGCTACTAGTGGTCCTGCAGCACTGGTTGTGCCACCCACTTAAGTAGCCCCCTTAACCTTGTCTCAGGCTTGCCATTGCAAGGACTGAGTGTGCAGTTTCACTGCCACTTCGACTTGGCATTTAAAAGTACCTGCCAAGCTTAGAACTCCCCTTTTTCTACATATAAGTCACCCCTAATGTGTGCCCTAGGTAACCCCTAGAGCAGGGTGCTGTGTAGGTAAAAGGCAGGACATGTACCTGTGTAGTTATATGTCCTGGTAGTGTAAACCTCCTAAATTCGTTTTTACACTACTGTGAGGCCTGCTCCCTTCATAGGTTAACATTGGGGCTGCCCTCATACATTGTTGAAGTGGCAGCTGCTGATCTGAAAGGAGCAGGAAGGTCATATTTAGTATGGCCAGAATGGTAATACAAAATCCTGCTGACTGGTGAAGTCGGATTTAATATTACTATTCTAGAAATGTCACTTTTAGAAAGTGAGCATTTCTTTGCACTTAAATCTTTCTGTGCCTTACAATCTACGTCTGGCTGGGCTTGGTTGACAGCTCCTTGTGCATTCACTCAGACACACCCCAAACACAGGGTACTCAGCCTCACTTGCATACATCTGCATTTTGAATGGGTCTTCCTGGGCTGGGAGGGAGGAGGGCCTGCTCTCACACAAAGGACTGCCACACCCCCTACTGGGACCCTGGCAGACAGGATTGAACTGAAAGGGGACCTGGTGCACTTCTTAGCCACTCTTTGAAGTCTCCCCCACTTCAAAGGCACATTGGGGTATAAAACAGGGCCTCTGCCCTACCTCATCAGACACATGCTGGAGAAGAAACCCGAACCAGAAACGACATCCTGACAAGAAGAACTGCCTGGCTGCTCAAAGGACTCACCTGTCTGCTTTCTACAAAGGACTGCTGCCTTGCTGTTGGCCTGCTGCCTTGCTGAACTCTTCCCTGACTGTGAAAGTGCTCTCCAAGGGCTTGGATTGAGCTTGCCTCCTGTTCCCTGAAGTCTCAGGACCAAAAAGACTTCTCTTTTTCACTTGGACGCTTCGTGCGCCGAAATTTTCGACGCACAGCTTGTTCCGCGGTGAGAAAAACGGCGCACACCGACGCTGATCGACACGACGCCTTCGGGACGACCGGAACTTCGACGCACGGCCTCACAAGGACAACTCCGCCTGACCTCCAGAGGAGAAATCGACGCAACGCCTGCGGTCAGAGCGAAACTTCGACGCGCAGCCCCGCAGAACGATGCGCAGCCAGAAAACAAGCAGGAGAATCCACGCACAGACCCGGGACATTTGGTAATCCCCGCGATCCACAGAAAGAGACTGTCCGCGCGCTGGAAAATGACGCACGACTTCCCCGCGTGAAAAATAACGACGCAAGTCCGTGTGTGCTGGGGAGAAATCGACGCACACACCATTTTTCCACGTATCTCTTCTTCTGTGGCCCTCTGGGGAGATTTTCCACTCCAAACCAGGTACTTTGTGCTTGAAAGAGACTTTGTTTGCTTTTTAAAGATTTAAGACACTATGGTGGTCATTACAACCCTGGCGGATGGTGTTAAAGCTGCAGAAATACCGCAAACAGGCCGGCGTACAAAAAAAGGGAATCATGACCCTGGCGGAAACCGCCAACAAAGACAGCCACTTTAACACTCCGACCGCCACGGCGGTACAGACAAGCAGCGCGGCGGTTACCGCCAACAGACAGGCAGGAGACAATGTACCGCCCACACTATTATAACCCGCCAATCCGCCACCTTTTCCGGGGCGGATTCACCGTGGATAAAAACACGGCGGAAACATCTTTTGCTATGGGAAAACGCTCACCTGAACATATCCCACGAGGAACGACGACTCCATGTACCCGGAATTACAAATACTCCCTGCCCTTGTTTTTCTGCTCCTCTACGAACAACAGCTACGTAGGCGCAGAAGACACCAGTGAGTACTGCACCTACGACACGGGGGAGGGAGAGGCAAAAGTTAGGGGGACACCCACCAAACACCCCCACCCCCACCCTCGCATATCACAACATACACACCAATGCATTCACAAAAATAATAGTAACAACCCACAATCCCCCCGGAAGAATGAAAAGACAATGCGAAATTCGGTCAAACATTATAATGTGCCAATATACATGTCATACAAAAATATACAGATATATATTAGAAAATCACTCATAATTATATACAATACGAGAAGTAGTGCAGATATGTACACAACAATGTCCGTGCACCAACAGTCCAAAAATGCATGGGCGAGGCCCACAAACGACACCTGACCACAATCGGAGAGAACACTGCCGGGGTATCAGATAGAAATACTACAGGCACCTCAGGGGGAAGGGAAGGGGGGGCACCTCATCCAGATGAATGCGAAGCCAGATCCATGACGGGGCTCCATGCCCATTGATGTATCCTGGGGAGTGCAAAGCCACAGTCTCTCAAGTCTATACAGTGGGTGGTTTGCCCACTGTGCCATCCTGGGGAGTGCAAAGCCACAGTCTCTCAAGTCTAAACAGTGGGTGGCTTGCCCACTGTGCCATCCTGGGGAGTGCAAAGCTACAGTCTCTCAAGTAGATGCAGTTCTCTACTGGTACTGGGTGGGACTGGTGCCCATACTGGATGAGTCTCCATGTGAAAGTTCATGTCCTGTCACTGTCCCAGCTGCACATGGGATAAGGATGCCTGATGTGGCGGTCCATTCATTCCTACACGGTGCTTGCCCTGTTCAGCAGTCTTCACCATGGCGGTCTTTGCCCTGTTCAGCGGTGCTTTGTCATGGCGAGTCTGGACTGTTCAGCAGTGCTTTGCCATGGCGGTCTTTGCCCTGTCCAGCGGTCTTCACCATGGTGGTATTTGCCCTGTTCAGCGGTGCGTTGCCATGGCGGTTCTGGACTGTTCAGCGGTGCTTTGCCATGGCGGTCTTTGCCCTGTTCAGCGGTGCTTTGGCATGGCGGTCTTTGCCCTGTTCAGCGGTGCTTTGCCATGGCGGTTCTGGTACGGACATTGGTGTGTGGCATGACGATCTCTACACTGGGCATCAGTGTGTGGCATGATGTTCCATCATTGCCCAGCGGGGCTGTGGCAGCCGGGGCCCTCCTGGGCTGTGACTCTGGCGGTGGTCTCTGGACCAGTGACGATACTTGGGCCCTCCTGGGCTGTGACTCTGGCGGAGACCACCGCCGATACTTGGGCCCTCCTGGGCTGTGACTCTGGCGGTGGTCTCTGGACCAGTGACAATACTTGGGCCCTCCTGGGCTGTGACTCTGGCGGTGGACTCAGGACCAGTGACGATACTTGGGCCCTCCTGGGCTTTGACTCTGGCGGTGGACTCAGGACCAGTGACGATACTTGGGCCCTCCTGGGCTGTGACTCTGGCGGTGGACTCAGGACCAGTGACGATACTTGGGCCCTCCTGGGCTGTGACTCTGGCGGTGGACTCAGGACCAGTGACGATACTTGGGCCCTCCTGGGCTGTGACTCTGGCGGTGGACTCAGGACCAGTGACGATACTTGGGCCCTCCTGGGCTGTGACTCTGGCGGTGGACTCAGGACCAGTGACGATACTTGGGCCCTCCTGGGCTGTGACTCTGGCGGTGGTCTCTGGACCAGTGACGATACTTGGGCCCTCCTGGGCTGTGACTCTGGCGGTGGTCTCTGGACCAGTGACGATACTTGGGCCCTCCTGGGCTGTGACTCTGGCGGTGGTCTCTGGACCAGTGACGATACTTGGGCCCTCCTGAGCTGTGACTCTGGCGGTGGACTCAGGACCAGTGACGATACTTGGGCCCTCCTGGGCTGTGACTCTGGCGGTGGACTCAGGACCAGTGACGATACTTGGGCCCTCCTGGGCTGTGACTCTGGCGGTGGACTCAGGACCAGTGACGATACTAGGGCCCTCCTGGGCTGTGACTCTGGCGGTAGACTCTCGACCAGTGACGATACTTGGGCCCTCCTGGGCTGTGACTCTGGCGGTGGAATCAGAACCAGTGACGATACTTGGGCCCTCCTGGGCTGTGACCCTGGAGGTGGACTCAGGACCAGTGACGATACTTGGGCCCTCCTGGGCTGTGACTCTGGCGGTGGACTCTGGACCAGTGACGACGGTGCTGGCGGTTGTGTCTGGACCGCCGGAAATGATGGCGCACTTCTCCGCTATGACACTCACAATAGGCTGGCAAAACTTCCTCTGGACCTTCCCCACCTTTGGTGGAGTCACAGCTGACTCTTCAATCCCCTTCGAACCCAGGTCAGTTGTTGTCCCACCAGGAGTCTTAACACGGTCCCGTCGTCCAATTTTAGAGCCTTTACAGGGGGTGGGCTGCCAGTGCCTTGGCTCCGGGTCCTACTGCCTGCCCTAGTGGCCGGTGCACTCCACAATCCCTGAACACGCACCATTGGTATTGGAGGCTTTTTGGCTGAGGCGCTACGACAGGACTGATGAATTGGAGGGTGGGGTCGGGGCAAAAAGGTCAATTTTACACAGGGACAGTTTCTGACGAACACTGGGATGAGTAGCTGGAGGGGGTCTGGGAGGGGAGGAAGAGGAGGTGGTTGTAGGAGGTGTTACTTTAGCTGTTTTGGGTGCAGGTACAGGAGGCTGTCGTGAGGTGGATGGATGTTGGGTGAGTGATTGCCGGCGTTTGTGTACTTTTGGAGGGGGCGTCACAGACACACTGGGAGAGGACACAGGGGACGTGTAAATGGCAGTGGAGGTGGTGAGTGGAGGTGAGTGGCTCGTGGTGCTGGGTGTCCTGGTGCGATTCCTGGTGCCTGTAGATGTGGTGCATGCAGGTGTGTGTGTAGACAAGACTGGGAGGGAGGAGGGAGAAGAGGAGGAGGGGGACACAGTGGAGACAGTGGATGTTCCTGTGTCTGTATGGGTGTGATGCTTGTGTGAGTGTCTGTGGGATGTGTGGTGCCTATGTTTGCTTGAGCTACTTTTGGGTGTTGACTTGTGTGCATGCTGGTCTGTAGGTGTGCTTGGGATGGGCTGGGGTACAGGGGATTGGGTCTGGGTGGAGAAAGTTGGAGGGGGAAGGCTCAACACAGGGACAATGGCTGCCATCAGTGCTGAGGCCAGAGATTGCAGGGTTCGCTGAAGGACAGTCTGACCAGAATGAATGCCCTCCAGGAATGCATTACCGTACCGTGTTGTAACTCTCGTTCTACACCCTGGATGGCATTCACAATGGTAGACTGCCCAACAGTGAGTGACCTGAGGAGGTCAATGGCCTCCTCACTGAGGGCAGCAGGGGTGACTGGGGCAGGGCCTGAGGTGCCTGGGGCGAAGGTGATGCCCACCCACCTGGGTGAGCGGCCACGGGACAAACGCTGAGGGGCTGCTGGGAGGGCGGTGCTGGTAGGGGAGGTGGCAGCTGTACCTGTAGAAGTGGGGCGCACAGATGGTGCCGCCACCACAGGGGAGCTCCCATCGGCAGACGAGTCCGTGTCGCTGGTTGCTGATCCGGTGGCCGACGTGAAGCTGGTGCATTCAGAGACCGTGGTGTAGCCCTCCATGGCCATGTGGGATGCAGCTCCCTCGTGCTCCGGTGCCACTGTACCTCCGCCTGTTGATGCTGATGTACAAAAGGACAGGGAGAGCAGGAAAAGGGGGGGAGACAGAAGAACGAGAGTTTTAGTGCATGGTATTCCACTACCGTTGGCGGACAAGACAGATGCAGCAGCCCCCTGCATTACGCCGTGCTCCTGCAATCTGCACATGCAATTTCTGGGTTATGGCCTACATGGCAATGGTGGACATCTGCGCACATGGATGCCACAGGGCCAAATATACCTCGACTTGGCACTCTGCTGAGGTGGGGTTGAGTGCCACATGGCCTACATTACGGAGGGGCCTTGCCTACCTAACTCGCCCTGGCCTAGGGACACCCACAGCCCACCTCCCCCACCCAGACACCTCCACTGCATGCAAAGTCCACAGAATGAAGTTGTACTCACCCCCTTGTGTCTGCTGTGATGTCTTCAAGCGCCCATCCAACTCCGGGTAGGCCACCGCCAGGATCCGGAACATCAGGGGGGTCATGGTGCGACGGGCACCCCTCCCACATTGGGAGGCCATCCCCAGCTGAGCCTCCGCCATCTTCTTGCTGCAGCAGCGAATGTCCTCCCATCTCTTCCGGCAGTGGGTGCCCCGTCTGTGGTGGGCTCCCAGGGTCCAGACCTCCTTGGCAATGGCATGCCAGATGTCCCTCTTCTGGTGGGCGCTGACCTACATGACATGCACAAGGGAAGAGGAACGGTCATTACCAACTGCACCATCAATGTGAGTGGCCCCCTCCCTACTCTGGCCATGTGGCCCATTCATTCCCATGCATTAATGTTCAATCAACTCTGCCCACTTCCCTCTTCCACCCAGCCCTCTCCACCCAGGCCTAACCCATACAACGTGCTCCCTGTGTACTAACCTGTTGGTCTGGAGGACAGTAAGAGTAGCGTGTACTTGGGGAGGACCCCATCCACAAGTTTCTCCAACTCCTGTGCAGTGAAGGCAGGGGCCCTTTCCCCAGACGCAGCAGCCATCGTCGCTTCCAGACCGAGGTCACAGCAGCACTAGCAGTGTAGGTCCTCTCCTGTCGAAGGTCAGGTATCTAGTGAGTGAACAGATAGAAAATGGCGGTGACGTCCATGGCGGCGACGTCCACGGCGGTGCGCATCATCACCGCCGGCGCACCTGTTCATTGGCTCCTGGGACCCATAGGGTCCACTGTTAACCAATGCAGCATTGCGTCGCGGTCTACGACCGCCTACCGCGACGGTGTGCAACGCCAGCGCAGTTACCCCACAATCCCATTGTCCCAGTTTAGAGGTCAGGCAGCCGCTATTTCAGGGGCCCACATGCCTTAATTTACCTCTGCGTCACACATAGCTAGGCCTACACTCAACACACATACAGGAAGGGTTTTGTGAGTGGTGTAGTCTTGTGTGTAACTGTGGGTACATACCTGGAGGAATAGTGACTGGTTCTTTGCTGTTGTCCTTCGTAGGCACCGTCAGCTGGGACATAGGAGAAGATGGCGGAATCCTCCGATGTACCGACCGCTGGTGGACCTGTTGACAATGGAAGAAAGACATATCATCGTCACCTACCGGTTTGACCGTGCCAGTATCCAGGAACTATGTACCCAGTTGGACCCAGACCTGATGTCACCGATCCGCCATCCGACTGGAATCCCCCCTGACATGCAGGTGCTGTCAGTGCTCCATTTCCTTGCAAGTGGGTCTTTTCAGACAACAGTGGCCATGTCATCAGGGATGTCCCAGCTTATGTTTTCCAACGTGCTGTCCAGAGTGTTGTCTGCCCTGCTGAAACACGTAAGGAGATACATCATTTTCCCTCAGGTGAAGGATTTGCCTACAGTGAAAGGTGACTTCTATGCCCTTGGACATATCCCGAACGTCATAGGTGCCATTGATGGGACCCATGTAGCTCTGGTCCCCCCCCACAGGAGTGAACAGGTGTACAGGAAGAGTTATCATTCCATGAATGTCCAGATGGTCTGTTTGGCAGACCAGTACATCTCGCAGGTAAATGCTATGTTCCCTGGCTCAGTGCATGACGCCTACATCCTGCGGAATAGTAGCATCCCTGATATGATGGGTCAACTCCAGAGGCACCGTGTATGGCTATTGGGGGACTCTGGTTACCCCAACCTGTCCTGGCTATTGACCCCAGTGAGGAATCCCAGGACCAGGGCAGAGGAACGGTACAATGATGCCCATGGGCGGACTAGGAGGGTGATCGAACGCACCTTCGGCCTCCTGAAAGCCAGGTTCAGGTGCCTCCATATGACAGGTGGATCCCTATTCTACTCACCGAAGAAGGTGTGCGACATCATCATCGCCTGCTCCATGCTCCATAATTTGGCTTTGCGACGCCAGGTGCCTTTTCTGCAGGAGGATGATCCAGATGACGGTGTTGTAGCAGCTGTGGAGTCTGTGGAGCCTGTGGACAGTGAAGAGGATGAAGCTGAGGAAGAAGAAAATGACAACAGGGAGTCAGTCATACAGCAATATTTCCAGTGACACACAGGTGAGAAAATTTTCTGGTTTGACATTACATTAACTGTCACACGTCTACCTCTATCCTGTTTGTCTATTTCAATCACTATTTGTTAACTGAGTTGTACCCTTCCATTACGGTTTCACAGGTGTGGTAACCTACATGTCAACTGCTTGCAACCTTCAAGGGCTTGTGATGTGTGACATAGGTATGTTAGCCTTACAATGGTACAGCCATTATGACACTGTCATTGATAATACAAAGTACAAAATCATAGACTGACTCCAGATTGTTTTGTGTTTCAAGGGTGTTTATTTAAGTGCTCACAAAATGAAAGGGGGTTGTAAATTGGTGAAGGGTGATGGAGGAGGAATGTCCATGGCAGAGTCCAGTCTATTAGTCTCACAGGTGCACTGCCCATCTGGGCATAGGAGGTGGAGCTGGGGCAGTTCGAATATGGACAGGGTAACAAAGTGGGACAGTGGGAGGACAATCAGGGTGGTCTTATTTCCTGGTGGGGGTCTTGCCATCTTGCTCTGTCCTGTTCCTGGATCTCAGGGACCGCTTGCGTGGTGGTTGTCCGTCTGCAGGGGGTGGGGTGCTGTTGTGGTGGTCCTGTGGCGGGGCGTCCTGTCCACTAGCGCCGGCGGAGGTGGTGGGCAGTTCATCATCCTGGCTAGTGTCAGGGGCCCCTTGGAGTGCCACGGTGTCCCTCAAGGTCTGCTGTATGTCCTTCAGCACCCCTATGATGGTGCCCAGGGCGGAGCTGATGGTTCTGAGCTCCTCCCTGAACCCCAAATACTGCTCCTCCTGCAGCCGCAGGGTCTCCTGCAACTTGTCCTGGACCGTCGCCATCGTCTCCTGGGAGTGGTGGTACGCTCCCATGATGGAGGAGAGGGCCTCGTGGAGAGTTGGTTCCCTTGGCCTGTCCTCCCTCTGTCGCACAGCAGCCCTCCCAATTCCCCTATGTTCCTGTGCCTCCGTCCCCTGGACCGTGTGCCCACTACCACTGCCCCCAGGTCCCTGTTGTTGTTGGGAGGGTGGGTTACCCTGGGTGCCCTGTAGTGGTGGACACACCGCTGATTGACCTGTCCTGGGTAGGGAGGTTTGGGCCCGCTGGGTGGGTGCTGTGCTGGTGTTACCAGAGGGTGGAAGGTCGGTGTTGGGCTGTGCATGTGCAATGGGAACCGACTGCCCTGAGGCCCACGATGGTCTGGGCTGGTCATCAAGATCCAGTAGGGCAGAGCTGCTCTCGTCACTGTGGGCCTCTTCTGAGGGTGGAGTGGTGTTGTCTGGACCCTCTGGTGTGGTGACGGTCCTTCGGGTTCCTGCAGGGGCATAAGAGCATGATTATTGCATGTGTGTGTGTAATGGTGTGCAATGGGTGCCTGTGCGTGAACCCCAGTGAAAGCATTCCTGTGTGGGGGCTTGTGTGATGATGGTTGGGGGGGGTGTTCTGGGTATGTGCAGTGAGCATGCTTTGGTGAGGGGTGACCATGCTTAGTTGTGTCATGCAGGTCTTGATGTTGGGATGGGTGGTTTGTGTTATGGGTACATTAGTGATGAGTTGAAGTGACAGGGGAGGGGGTGAGGGTGGGGGTGTGTGATAGCATGCAGGTAGGGTGGTGGATCTGATAGTTAAGATTTGACTTACCAGTGTCCCATCCTCCACCGACTCCTCTGAGGTCCTCAGGATGCAGGATGGTCAAGACTTGCTCCTCCCATGTTGTTAGTTGTGGGGGAGGAGGTGGGGGTCCGCCACCAGTCCGCTGTACCGCGATGTTGTGCCTGGAGACCGTGGAACGCACCTTCCCCCGTAGGTCGTTCCACCTCTTCCTGATGTCCTCCCGATTTCTTGGGTGCTGTCCCACTGCGTTGACCCTGTCGACTATTCTGCGCCATAACTCCATCTTCCTGGCTATTGATCTGTGCTGTACCTGTGAGCCAAATAGCTGTGGCTCTACCCGTACGATTTCCTCCACCATGACCCTGAGCTCCTCCTCGGAGAAGCGGGGGTGTCTTTGGCGTGCCATGGGGTGGTGTGGGTGATGTGTGGGGTGGTGTATGTGTTGATGAGTGTGGTGAGTGTAGTGGTGTGTGGTGTGCTGTCTCTCTGGCCTTCTTTCACAATTTGTGGTCGTAGGGGTTTATGGATGATGTGGGTGTGTGTTTTATATTGTATTGGGTGTGTGGGAGTGTTGTTTGTATGTGTGCCAGGTGTGTATATTTAAAATTGTCCAATGTGGCGGGTGTTTTGTAGATGTGTGTGTATTTTGAGCGCGGCGGTGTGTACCGCCAATGGAATACCGCGGTTGAAAGACCGCCGCGTGGATTCGTGGGTCGTAATAGCATGGGCGTGTTTCTGTGGTTGAGGATTTGTTTCCGCATGTTTATCGCTGACCTTTTGTGTGGCGGTGTTGTGTGGGTGTCTGAATTTCGGCGGATTCCGAGATGTGTGTCATAATAGCTGTGGCGGTCTACCGCGGCCGCGGCGGTGTTTTGGCGGTCTTCTGCACGGCGGTAAGCGACTTTTACCGCCAATGTTGTAATGACCCCCTATATATCACTTTTCAGTTATATCTCTACAAATTCACATTGCAACTTTATTCGTTTTGACCTACAAATATCCTGATAAATATTATATATTTTTCTAAACACTGTGGTGTATTTTTGTGGTGCTATATGGTGGTATTGTATGATTTATTGCACAAATACTTTACACATTGCCTTCTAAGTTAAGCCTGACTGCTCGTGCCAAGCTACCAGAGGGTGGGCACAGGCTAATTTTGGATTGTGTGTAATTTACTCTGACTAGAGTGAGGGTTCTTGCTTGGACAGAGGGTAACCTGACTGCCAACCATTAGGACAGGGTGACAAAACAAAAGGGGGGGAGAGACAAAGGATACATTTAGTCAATGGCAGCAACAACACCACAGTTGGCGTACACAACACCCCCACACACAAGAAACAGCCCCACGCACTAGGCAATGCACTACCAGTCACAATGCTAGTCACCAGCCCATGGACAGGAATACCTAATGCCAATAGCAGCATACCTGACACTCACAGACCCCTGCCCAGTAGTGGATGCATACTAGCTTGGTTGGAGCTGGTTCACATCATACCCTGCCCAACATAGGACCTATCCTGCAATGTCCTGCCTGGCCTAGAGGCGCCCAAAGGCCCACATCCCCCACCCGAAGACCACACCATCACGCCCAAGTAGTACATTGGGAAACTGTACTCACCCCCATGTGGCTGCTGTGATGCCCTCAAGTGTCCATCTATCTCCGGATAGGCCACCACCAGTATGCAGGCCTTCAGGGGGGACAGGGTTCGACCGTCACCCCTTCCTTATTGTGAAGCCACAACCAGCTGGGCCTCCACCATCTTCCTTGCCCAGCGTCTCAGGTCCTCCCACCGTTTCCGACAGTGGTTGTTCCGCCAGACACAGGTCACAGCAGCACTTGCAGGGTAGGTCCTCTGCTGTTGAAGGTCAGGTAGCAAGTGAGTGAACAGATAGAAAATGGCGGTCACGTCCGCGGTGGTGCGTACCATCACCACTTGCGTACATCACCATTGGCCACTGTAACCCATAGGGCCAAATAATAACCAATGAGGAGTTGCACGGTGGTACTCGACTGCCTCCCGCAATGGCACACGTCAGCCGCATTACATCATTTCCACATGTCCATCCACACAGGACAGGTGAATGCCATTTCAGGGGGGGCAGGCCATGGCACCTAACTGTGTCACAGTACACATAGGCACCATTTGGGCCTATACAACAACATACTGTTACAGTCACAACATGCAATGCAGAGTAGTGTTTGGAAATGTGATATACTGACCAGCTGCTCCCTGTTTTTCCCCCTAGATTACAACCACTGCAGATGAATAGGAAATGGAGACATCCCCCGTGTACAGACCCCTGGTGGACTTGGCAACAATGGAGGACAGGCACATCATCCTCACCTATAGACTGGACAGGGCCACAATCACAGAGCTATGTGCCCAATTGGAGCCTGACTTGATATCTGCTATCTGTCAGACCACCGGGATCCCCCCTCTTGTGCAAGTCCTATCTGTGCTCCATTTCTTGCCAAGTGGCTCCTTCCATGTGACAATGGGCTTGGCAGCTGGAATGTCCTCAATAGTGCTGACCAGAGTGTTGTCTGCCCTGATTGACCCTTAATGCATTTGCCCCCTCCCCCCCCGGAGAAATGAACAGGTGTTCAGAAATCGAAAGAGCTTTCACTCGATGAATGTGCAGATAGTGTGCCTGGTGGACCAGTACATCTCCCATGTCAATGCAAAGTATCCTGGCTCTGTGCATGATGCCTATATCCTGAGGAATAGCAGCATCCCATATGTGATGGCTCAATTCCAGAGGCACCGGGTGTGGCTAATTGGTGAGCCCTGGTTCCTACCCAATGTATGTTGGTGTATGGGTATGGGGTGGGCCCTAAGGTTTAGTATGTGTCTAATCGTTGTCCCTCGATATTTGCAGGTGACTCTGGTTAACCCAACCTCTCATGGCTACTGATCCCTGTGAGGAATCCCAGGACAAGGGCAGAGGAGCATTACAATGAGGCACATGGGCGAACAAGGAGAATAATAGAGAGGACATTTGGCCTCCTGAAGGCCAGGTTTCGTTGCCTCCATCTAACAGGTGGATCCCTGTACTACTCACCCAAGAAGGTGTGCCAAATAATCGTGGCATGCTGCATATTGCATAACCTTGCCTTGAGACGCCAGGTGCCCTTTCTGTAGGATGATGAGGCTGGAGATGGGCGTGTGGCAGTAGTTGACCCTGTGAACAGTGAAGGTGAGGAGGCAGAGGATGAGGACAACAGAACAGCTATTATACAACAGTACTTCCAGTGACACACAGGTAAGACAATGTAACATCACTTTGCATTGACAGTTTTGTATTTGACATTGCATATGGCAGACAGATTCTCCCAATTCTAAGGCAACTTACTGTATCCTTTGGCATCTCTATTTTCAGATATCTGTGTCCCATTCTGGCACCTGGTGTGTTGACTGCAGCCAACTACAGGTCATTCCTATGTATACATTACTATACAGTTGATTTTGCAGTGTTTAAATCATGTTAAACAAATACATAGTTAAATCATTAGACATACTCCATACTTTTATTTTTTCAAAGGGTGTTTATTTAAGTGCTAAAAGGTAGAGGGGTATGTGCAATGGGATGGGGTGATGGTGGAAGAAAGTCCAGGATAGAGTCCAGTCAATTTGTATCACAGGTGCATTGTCCAAGGGGGCATAGGAAGGGGAGCAATGGCTGTTCAAGGTGGACAGGGTGACAGAGTGGGACACAAGGGTGACATTCAGGAGTCTTTTTTCCTGGCGAGGGTCTTGGAAATGTTCTCTGGCTTCTGCCTGGATCGCAGGGACCGTTTGTGGAGTGGTTCTCCCTCTGAAGGGGGAGGGGTGCTGATGGCCTGTTGTTCCTGTGGCGGGGCCTCCTGTCCATCAGCGTCAGCAGAGGTGGAGGTCTGTTCATCGGTGTGGCCACTTTCTCCCTTGTGGTGTTGGCCATGTCTGCCAGCACCCCTGCAATGGTGACCCGGGTGGTGTGGATGTCCTTCAGGTCCTCCCTGATCCCCAGGTACTGTCCCTCCTGCAGCTGCTGGGTCTCCTGCAACTTGTACAGTATCTGGCCCATCGTGTCCTGGGAATGGTGGTATGCTCCCAGGATGTTGGCCTCGTGGAGAGTCGGTTCCCTGGGCCTGTGCTCCCCCTGACGCACAGCAGTCCTCCCAGCTTCCCTGTTGTCCTGTGCCTCTGTCTCCTAAACTGTGTGACCACTCTCATTGACCCCAGGTCCCTGATCGTCCTGTGTTTGTGGTGTGCCCTGGGATCCCTGTAGTGGTGGACACACTGCTGATTGACACGTCCTGGGGACAGAGGTATGGGCCAGCTGGGTGGGTGCTGTGGTGGTGTTACTGAGAGGGGAGGCTCTGTGGTGGTATGGGGCTGTGCCTGGGTAACCGACTGTCTGGAGATCCCTGATGGGCCAGGTTGGTCATCCAGATCTGGGCATTCAGAGCTGCTGTCATCACTGTGGGCCTCTTCTAGGGAGGGACTGGACAGTGCTGGCATCTCCTCTCCAGTGACATTGGGTGGGGGACCTGTGGGGATGTAAATGCAGTATTATTGTTTCTGCGTGTGACATCTTGTGCATATGTGTGTTGCCCTGTATGGTTGTGATTGCCCTGTCAGCTTTACCTTGTGTGAGTAGTGATTTTGTGGGCCAGGTGATTCTCTCTAATGTGCATGCCTTAGTGATGGGTGTCCATACAGGGCTGTGAGTGAAGTCCATGCATTGGTGATGCATGCAGGGCTTTGTATTGGGATGGGTGGGTTGTGATGGTGGGGTGTATGTGAGGTGGTGGAGTGATGGGAGTGAGGGTAGGGGTGGGGGTATGTGATGGCATGCAGGTAGGGGGGTTATAGTAATAGAGATTTGACTCCTGCCAGGCCCTCAGGATGCAGTATTGCCAAGACTTGCTCCACCCATGTAGTTAGTTGTGGGGGAGGAGATGGGGGTCCACCGCCAGTCCTCTGTACAGCTATCTGGTGTTTTGCAACCACGGAACGCACCTTCCCCCGTTGGTCATTCCATCTCTTCCTGATGTCATCCCTTGTTCTCGGGTGCTGTCCCACAGCATTGACCCTGCCCAAGATTCTCTGCCATAGCTCCATCTTCCTCGCAATGGATGTCTGCTGCACCTGTGATTCGAATAGCTGTGGCTCTACCCAGATTATTTCCTCCACCATGACCCTTAGCTCCTCGTCTGAGAACCTGGGGTGTCTTTGTGGTGCCATGGGTCTAGTGTGAGTGGTGTGTGTTGGGTGATGTGTTGGGGTGTGTGCTGTAAGGTGCGTGGATGGTGTTTGGGTGAATGTGTTCTGTGACTCTGGTTCTGTGGGTGCTCTTGGTGTGCCTCTCTCTCAGTTGTCAATTTTTTTGAGTCGTAAATGGCTGTGGGTGATGTGTTTGTGTGTTTTAGTGGCGTGGGTGTGTGAGTGTATGTGTGTCAGGTGTGTGTAGTTTGAATTGTCCAATGGGGTGTTGTTTTGTTTGAGCGTGTGTATTTTTAGCACGGAGGTATGTACCGCCATTGGTTTACAGCGGTTGAATGTCCACCGCAGTGATTTGTGGGTCATAATGTGATGGGTGTAATTCTGTTGGCGTAATAGTGTGGGTTTTGCTACCGCCAGTTTATCATTGACCTTTGGGCTGGTGGACTTGTGTGTGTGTCTATATAGTGACAGATTGCTATGTGTGGGTCATAATATGGGTAGGGGTAAACCGCCTCGGCTGCGGTATATTGGCGGCAGTCGGCATGGAGGTAAGCGGGACTTACCGCCAATGTCATAATGAGGGCCTAACTCTCTTTTTTATAAAGTTGTACAACAGCACTACCTACAACCACAGGCCGGTGGAGGGTGAAAACTTATAACAATAGGAAGTAGGAAAACGGAGGGACCAAGATAAACACATCCTGCACCTAAAAATAGTCATTACCGCAGAGCCTGCTTATCAAGTCCCCCTTGTGGACAAACCCTTTACACCCCTATACAACATCCGCTGTCTCTGTCGGGCATATGCCTGAAATAGTCAAAAGTAAGAAGCGTAAGTAACGTGGATACATCAGTACCCTAAATTCATTAGAGAGATGGAAAATACAGATACCTCATGTTTTATCAGAAGTGGGCAGGGATCAAGTAGCCACCACCGTCATTTTCTCCATTCCCAGTATATCCCGTAGTTTATGTAGCCAGTCTGTGTGAGTGGGGATCACTTGAGAACCCCATTGGGTTAAAAGAACCTGCTTAGCTGCTCTGATCTTCAGTGTGATGGTTCTGCCTTTCTGAGCTTTGAGAGGGTATGTCTGTGGGTTTGGAAGCCCTAATAGTATGTAACTAGGAAAGCGTGGTATTGTGGTGTAATAGACCTCATCAATAGTGTTCAGAATGTTGCCCCAAAAAAGGGGCTATTTGGGGGCAATGCCACAAAATATGTGTTAGTATACCCAGCTGTCCACATTGTTGCAAACAACGATCAGTGGTGTCCTTCCGCCATTGGACGACCCTAGCCAGCATGAAGTACCAGTAGTGAGCTTTTAAAAAAAATAATTCATTAGTGTTCATATTGCGCCTGTCACTCATGCACAGTGTAGCACATCCTGCCATTTCCTATCTGTAAAGGAATGACCACATTTGGCTTCACATCTATGCCTCGCAGGCATCTGTGGTAAGAGCGGCGGTGTAATCAAAAAGCTATATATGTCAGAGATAAACCTCTTATAATTCGTACGTGTTAATAACAACTTCTCAAAGGGAGGAGTGGGCCTACTCCCATGCCGCTGAATTGTTGGAGAGGACACCAATTGTTGGATCGCCAGATGTTGCCAATCGGCTTGCGTAACGTCATAATCCGATGACAGCTAGGTAAATTACATAATGCCATGAGCATCAAAGAGATCTCCAATTCTTTTACAGTTGGAGTCCTACCGAATCTTGAATGAGGGCCCATTAAGTGCTGGGGGAAATCTAGATTGCCGATAATCAGCGTTTCCCGACATATGGGGGAAGACAGACCCTAACGTGTCTGCACCTTGTCCCAGACGTCCATTGTGGTTCACAGGATGGGGGAGGTATAGACCCCCCCAAGGGTGATGTGCCCGAGGGAGCCAGGAAAACCTTCAAATGTGTTGCCCCACCACTGCCTGATCAATAAAGCACCAGTGTTTCTCAGTGCTCGCACGGGGGTCATTCCACCAAGTAGCATAGTTGGGTAACCTGATAGTAACCAACCAAATGAGGGACTCCCAATCTTCCCTCCAACTGTGGCTAGTAGGCCTGCACCTGCACCATTCTCACCTTTTTCCCAGCCCAGATGAATTCCCATATCAGCCTCTGTATAGTATCAAGTACCTTGGGTGGGGGTTGTAATGGCAGGGTTTGCACAATAAAAATCGCTTTGGGTAGAAGCGTAATCGTTAGACGCCACTCAGCTTGCCAAGAGAGCCCATAGCCTCTCCCCTTGGCCAAAGCCCCACAAGCTTCACTCAACCGGAGGTGTAGTTACGTGCAGCTGTAGTTGCTGGGGTGGTGCAAATTTGTAAGTCTAGGTATTACATAGTTTGCTTGGCCGACGTAAAGGGCATGATGGGCTTCAGTGCTTCCACCTCTGTCTCTGGCACTGTCAAGTTAAGAATAGAACCTTTAGATAAAGTTGCCTTGAACCCAGCCACACTTCCAAAGGAGCTCAGTTCCTCCAACACTGGTAATAACGATCTATTCAATTGTGTCAAATAGAGCAGAATATCACCTGGGTATAGTGCTATTTTGTGGACTCTTCCCCCCCATCGTGATACCACTAATATTCTGATTTTGAAGGGTTCCATATAGAGGACAAACAGTAATGACAACAGCGGGCATCCCTGCCTGGTACCCCTGGTGATAGGGAAGGATGCAGATAGGCCACTATTAAAACTCACCCTAGCCTGAGAGATATTGTATTTACACTGTACCCATTTGCAAAATCGGGGGCCCAAACCATAGCAGGGAAGGACTGCAAACAGAAAGTCCCAGTTGACCCGGTCGAAAGCCTTCTCTGCATCAATAGAGAGTAGTAACAATGGAATGTGGGCCCACTGTGCCTTGTCTAAAAGATGACAAAGCCTCCTAGTGTTGTCAGCACAAGTTCTCTCAGGAATAAAACCGTTTTGGTCTGGATCTATTAAGCCCTGCATGTGGGGGCCTTGCCCGTTCACCAAGATGCCAGTGAGAAGTTTTGCATCCACATTCAATAATGTAATAGGTCGATAGGATGAGCAGAGGGCAGGATCCCTTCCGGGCTTTGGAATAACCGTAATTGTGCCCAATTGCATCGAGGTGATAAGTGCTCCCATAATAGCAAAGCCATTAAATACCTGTGCCAACACTGGGGCCAAGAGGTCCCCAAATATTTGTTTATAAAAGCCCATCCTCTCCCCGTCGCCTTGCCCCTGAGGTGGAGTTGTATAGATAGCAAAACTTCAGTAGGGGTCTTTATCCAATGTTTTGGTTGTTGACTGGGAGACTTGGGACAAGGGCATTGACTGCAGATATCCCGTGATTACCTCAGCTTCCAGGCACTCTCTTGTATAAAGGGAGCCATAAAACTTCTCAAATTCCTTCAGGATCAGCCCATCATTATTAGTGACAGCGCCATTCTGGGTCTGAATTGCATTCACCCGATTTTGCACTGCTTGTGCACAAATCCAGTGGGCCAGACGTCATCTTGCCTTTTTCCCCCCCACATTGTACAATTGTTTGGTATGCAGCAGAGCATATTCCGGTATGTCCATGTCCAAGGCCTTCAGTTTTTTACGAGTCACCTCAAGCTGTAGCCTCATTTCAAAAGCACCCGTTCCCCGATGTCTCCCTTCCAATTCTTTTATCTTGGCCTCCAATTGCTGACGCTTCTCCTTCTGAAAGGCATTATTGCACGCCGCAATTGCTATAAATTGGCCTCTCGCCACCGCCTTTAAGGCTTCCTAGACAACTACCACTGAAGTCTCCGGTATGTGATTTATGTCCAAATAAGATCTAATCATGCCCCTCATTTCTGTGCATACCTCAGCATATGCGAAGAGCTTAGTGTTGAGTTGCCATAACCTAAGACCTGTAATCAGGCCAGCATTGTGAATTGCAGTGTAATCGGAGCATGTTTAGAAAGCACCGCCACTCCAATCTTTGTCTGCATGATTGTGTGTAGGAGACCTGGGGTGGCTAAGAAGAGGTCTAGTCTTGCATATGTCTGATTTGCAGCTGAGAAAAATGTGTATTCTCTAAGTGTCGGGTTGTGAGCACGCCAGACATCCGTTAATTCCCCCCTCCTTCAGCCAGTGTCGAAAGCCCGTAGAATAACCCCTGTCTGCCCATATTGTTGTGCTGATCTGTCCAAGAGGGTATCGGGGACCACGCTGATGTCGCCTCCTATTAGAATGTCCATATCCGAAGTAGCGAGCACTTGCCCAATGGCCTCTCTAAGAAACTCCTCCTGATGCTCATTAGAGCCATAAGTACATGCCACCCTAATTTTATATCCATCTTTGTCTATGTGCAAGGAAATGAGCCTCCCGTTCATCTCTGCCTGGGTGCCCAGCACCTTCCCAGGGAAATATATAGCTAATAAAATTGTCACCCCCTCCCGCTTCCCAGGGCCTGACGAGTGGTACTGTCTATCGAACCAGCGCGATTTCAGCTGCTTCCAGTTTGTTCGCATCAAGTGCGATTCTTGAATCAAACATGTCACATTGGGATTCCCTGAGCAGCGAAAGCAGGGCTTGCCTCTTCGCTGGGGCATTAACACCTTTAACATTGAGACTAATTACTTTAATAGACATGCATGCAGGGTAAGATAGAGCGAGACTATCCTCTGGGGCCCAATCTGTATCTATATAAGTTAATTATCAGCAGTGCCTGTGATGACACCAGGAAGTGAGATGTAGCAGGTACAGTCAACTTAAAAACAAATAGAACAAATAGGTAACCTTAAACTGAACCAGTTCCCCGTCTGGGAACCACACAAAGGGCCTCATTCCAACCTTGGCGGATGGCCTCCACCGCCCGCCAAGGTGTAACCGGTGTAACCGGCGTGCCCACTTTGACACCCCTGTTGGGCCGCCGGGCGGAAACTAAGTTTCCACCCGCTGGTCCAGCGGGGATGTTGGGTGCAACATGGGAGCCGTCTCCGATTGGAGCCGGCTGTGTTGCGGCGTGTGATGGGTGCAGCTGTCAGACAGTGAAAAGCAGTCTGGGGCTGTGCCTGGGGGCCCATG
The DNA here is from genome assembly GCF_031143425.1 of Pleurodeles waltl. Classification (NCBI taxonomy): domain Eukaryota; kingdom Metazoa; phylum Chordata; class Amphibia; order Caudata; family Salamandridae; genus Pleurodeles; species Pleurodeles waltl. The sequence goes on from NC_090445.1 coordinate 475,221,292, forward strand.
CACTGCCCATGCCATTGGACAGGCTGGTGGGAAGGGGACTCGTAATCCCCTGGGCAGCGTGAAACCGCCGGGACAGCCATGGTGGTAAACCGCCGGTCCCGGCGGTGTGACCGCGGTGCTTCCGCTGCGGTCGTAATAGGCAAGATTGCACTGCCAGCCTGTTGCCGGTGCAATCACCAAAACAGCCCTGGCGGTCTTTCACCGGGTTGTAATGAGGCCCAAAGTCTGTTGGGGGGTGCATCCCACTGTACTAGGTCATTCTCCTTCCGCTCGCCTACCTCCATATTGGGAGCTCCGCTATTACTCATGTCTGTTCTGCTTCCAGTTGCCATAAGCTGCTTATCTCCATCTAGGAAGTCCTGCCGGGGAGGCTCCTTTGTGGGGGGCAGGAGGAGGTGACCCCATCAGTCTCTCCCTCCCCACCAGGTATTAAAGATCTGCCTCTGTCCTGGAGACACTCTCCTGGTGTTGAAAGCTGCGCAGCAGGTCTGCCCTCTCCTTTCTGCTCTCCTTCTCAGATGGTTTATGGGCCCTACCCTTTCACTGTCAAGCTGTATGTCCATGTCCTTCCGCGGCTGCTCGTGAGGCCCGGTCTTGATCCCCCGAAGGAGGTCCGCCTTGTTCATGTCTAGGAGAGATTCTGCCTCCTCCAAAGAGCGGACTATGCACATCTCATTATCCCAAACAAACTGTAGTTGGAAGGGGTGACCCCACTTATAGCAAATTCCTCTCTCTTGGAGCATGGCCATGACAAGTCGCAGGGCACGACGGCACTGCAATGTTAGCGAGTAGAGATCCTGATACAAATCTATTTTGTGGCCCTCAAAGTCAATTGCGTTCAGGTAGCGCACCACCGCTAAGATTTGTTCCTTCTGTTTGTAGTAATGGAGGCACGTGAATATGTCCTGTGCTTGACCAGGGGTCTGGGACGGGTGGCCCATCCTATGTGTACGGTCCCATTGTATTTCCTGATCTTTAAGTGCTGGTACAACCTGCCGAAACAAGCGGATCACAAGGCCCTCCAAGAACCCTTGGGTTGCCTATGTTGGTACTCCACTAATGAGGATTTTCGAGCTCCGTTACCTATTCTCCAAATCTTCATGTCTGTAGTGCAGTTTGCAATTACTATCTTGGAGGGTAAGAATTTCTGGCCTGTGGCAGCCCAATTCTTCTTTTTGAGCATTATGGGTGCGCTCCACTGTGTTCACTCACTGTCCCAGCTTCGCAACTATGCTCTTAAGTTCCTTAGCCCTGCTGGTAATCTCATGCCTAAGGCTAGTAAGGTCCGCTCAGAGAATCCCAAATAATTGCTCCATGAATGATTTTGTTATCGGGTGGTGTCTTCCGCCACCTGTTAACCACTGCTTGACCCCCCGCCATCTCCTGCGGCTCCCCTGGGAGGGTGTTCCTGTTTCTTTGCTGGGGTTTTTGCAAAGAGCTTTCAGGTTGTTGTCTTTCTTGCCATGGCTTTGTGCGCCATGTCGCTCAGATGAGGGGTGCTCCTTCTGCAGCAAAAAATGTGCAACCCCCGCGGGTTCTCCATCACTGCCCGCAACTATCTCTGACAGTTTGCAGATACAAGGCTACCATCAAAGGCCACTCTACTTCACAGCCATCACGTTCAGGGTGTTCACCCCATGGCCAGAATGCCAGGCAAGCACCCCCCAGAATAGTAACCACTGGTGGGGCCTCCGGTCCCTCTGGGAGTTGTCAGGTTTCCAGTTTCTCATCCACAGTGAGGGTCCCCGGAGCGATCTCTCCCTGTCTCCAGGTGCTCCCGGGGCCCTCCACACACCATCCGACTCAGCGGCTGTTCACTTCTGCACCCCCACCATCGTCAGGCCCACCGGTTCCAGGCCCATTCGTGGCCTCACCTTGGTCTAAGCGCTTCTTCCTGGGGTCCACCTGTCTCTCCTCCAGCCTCACCCCAGGCGAGGATTTCCTCTAGTCATGCCGCCACAGCTCCCAGCAGCTCCAGAGTCCTTTTCCTCTTATCAAGGGTGCCTGGTCAGACCCCACCAGCTCCAGGCCTCATTCTCAGGATAGAAGGTGGCTGGCCTCTGCCATCGGACCGCGCAGCAGAGCAGCCCCTGGCTGCACCAGTTGCTTCCTCAGTGCTCTCGGCTTCCAAACACCACATTCACATTGTGCCTGCGGGGGAGCATGGCATGCACCCTTTCTATGCTGTTTGGGCACCCCTGCAGTTCCTCCCCTGCCTGGCACCAACCTCAACCGGCTCGGACTGCATCCTCCTCTACCGAATCATGTGGCTGACATTTTCTCCAGGGGCCGCCGACTGCTTCAGGTCCACCACGCGCTGCTCCTCCTGTCTCTCTGGCTCCAGCGGGCACCCCAGCATCCTCAGAACCTCCGACTGTGCCTTGTCTGGACAAGAGGAAATTTACTCGACTCCAGATGCTCCGGGCCTGTATCTGATGATGGAGCTCTGCTATTCCGCCGCCATATTGGCTTCACCCCCTTTATATATACTTTAAACCCAAGAACTTCATTACAAGGTAAGTAAATTTTTAAGAATAAATAAATTGCACTTGCAAAGAACGACACTTTGGTCCTCTTCACCAGGGCCAACGGGTGACATATGCAGGGGTGTCCTGTGGTATCAGGTTTCCTTGTCCATGAGCACTCGTGAATGGGGAGTCCTATGGTCTGAGGCTGCAGGGGTCGTTGTGGAGTCTTGGAGGGGTGAAACTAGAGTGGACACGAGCTCAGCAGAGCTGGGGGACGTTATTGGCACCAGGGGTCCACTTCAACTACGGCAACAGGCCTGCAGCAATGGGAGCAGTGGTTGCTTTATATGTCAGGTTTCTCTCACCTCAGAGGCTGTGGAAGAGGGGGCCTGTGTGCAGAGGCTGCAGACAACTTCATGGAGTAGAGGAGGGGTGAAACGACACTGGACTCAGACTCTGGACAGCTGGGGGACCTTGCTGGTACTGGAGGTCCACTCCCACTTGGTCAATGAAGGCGGGTGCAGTGGTGACTTTAGGTGTCGGGTCTTTACGGTTCGGGAGTTTGCATAGTCAATTCCTTAGAGTTGGTTGGAGAGCAGGTCCACTGCTCACAAAGACTTGAGTCTTTTTTGAAGGCAGAAGTCCTCCCAGGTTTCTGGAGTTTCAGCTGCAGGACAGAGCGTCTTCTGGTGCAGAGTCCGCTGAGTAGTGCAGACAGGCTTGTAGGGATGGTACCAGGTCAGCTGCTGCTTCTTCTCCTCTTCTGCAAGAGCATCTCTTCTTTGTCTTTTTCTTCTTAGGTCATGAGGTTCTGAGCTCTGGGGTTCAAGGGTGCCACCTAAATATTCAATTTAGGGGCATTACAGGGAATGCAAGGTGGCAGGCAATGGGTTGCTCATCTTTAGGACCGATTAGGGTGACTACAACCTTGCTTTAACCTCTTCCATTCAAGTGGGCATAACCCTGACCCTAGTGGCCTAATTCCTTCCAAATCAAGATAGAGGAATTTAAAAAGTAGTGTCCACTTCAACTCTTAATGGTGGGACTGGCATGAAGTGGGCACACCTCCTAATGTGACTAATGTTCCTGCCTGTCTTGTTAACAAAAGTGGGGTCGGGACAGGGGAGTTTGTCATCTCTGCCATTTGGAGAGACTTCGGGTCTCATTACAAAGACAGCTAGTCCTTTGAGGTTTTCCACTGTGGAATGTCCAACCTGCATGGAGGAGGAGTTAACATCTCTGTCCAGTGCAGGCTTCTGTCTCTGGACCCTGAGAGTGCTGGCTCTCACCTTCGGGGGACGGAAACATGGTGAATGTGCCTAAACTGGTTACCACTGGTCGATTAACACAGTTGGTAGTTTTTCAGGGAGCCCCTCTAAGGTGCCCTCTGGATGCATGTATTGGTGAATCGAACACTGGCTTCATTGTGGGTTCACCGAGGTGTTTCATATCAAACAACCCGATCTTCTGTAAGCCATTTAATACACTCTCCCTTTTGGCTCTGAGTCATCCTAGAAGGATGACTTACATATATTACAAGCTTTGTTAGGGGACATGACACGCAGCCTGCAATGGAAGCCTGCCATGTGCATGCAGAGGAAACCCTTAGGGTGACAGAATTCATGCTGCAGCCCTTAAGGGCCCTCTTTAGTGCCCCAGGACCTAGGTACCAGGGGTGTCATTACTAGGGACTTTTAGAGGGTGCTAAAAGTTTTGCCAGTTGGGGAAAATGACTGTGCAAGTTTAGGTGAAAAGATCTGGCACTGGGGACCTGGTTAGTAGGATTCCAGTGTACTTTCAGTTGAAATTACATCACATATCAGGCAAAAAATAGGGGCTAACCATGCCAAAAAGGGTGCTTTCCTGCACTAAGGGGGTCATTACAACATTGGCGGTAAAAGCCGCTTACCGCCGTGCAGAAGACCGCCAACACACCGCCGCGTCCGCGGAATTCCACCACAGCTATTATGACCCACATCCCGAAATCTGACAAAATTCAGACACCCACACAAGTCCCCCACACCAAAGGGCAGTGATAAGCTGGTGAAAACAAATCCTCCCCCGTCACGGCAACAGAAATACGCCCATGCTATCACGACACACGAATCCACGCGGCGGTCTTTCAACCGCAGTATTCCCTTGGCAGTACACACCGCCACGCTCAAAATACACACACATCTCCAAAACACCACCACATTGGACAATTCGAAATACACACACCTGATACACATACACACACCACTCCCACACACCCAATACAATATAAAACACACACCCACATCACCCACAAACCCCTACAACCAAAAAAATCGAAAGAAGGCCAGAGAGAGACACCACCATCCACAAACTAGCAGCCACAGGCACACAACACCATCACCCACACTACTTCTATGCACAAAACACCACACCTCACTACATATCACCACACTTATCACCACATACACCACCCCACACATCACCTACACCACCCCATAGCACGGCAAAGACACCCCAGGTTCTCGGAGGAGGAGCTCAGGGTCATGGTGGAGGAAATCATCCGGGTAGAGCCACAGCTATTTGGATCACAGGTGTAGCATACCTCCATAGCTAGGAAGATGGAGCTATGGCGAAGAATAGTCGACAGGGTCAACGCAGTGGGACATCACCCAAGAAATAGGGACGACATCAGGAAGAGGTGGAACGACCTACGGGGGAAGGTGCGTTCCGTGGTCTCCAGACACAACATCACGGTACAGTGGACTGGCGGCGGACCCCCACCTCCTCCCCCACAACTAACAACATGGGAGGAGCAGGTCTTGACTATTCTGCATCCTGAGGGCCTTGCAGGAGTCGGTGGAGGAATTAACTCTGGTAAGTCAAATCTTAACTATCATATCCCCCACCCTACCTGCATGCTATCACAGACCCCCACCCTCGCCCCCTCCCCTATCACTCCAACTCCTCACTAATGTACTAATAACACAAACCACACATCCCAACACCAAGCCCTACATGACACAACAAAGCATGGACACCCATCACTAAAGCATGCCCACTGCACATACCCATAACACCCCCCTCAACCATCATCACACAAGCCCCCACACAGGAGTGCTAGCATTGGGGTACACGGTCACCCACCCATTGCACACCATGACACACACAGATGCAATAATCATGCTTTTACACCCCTGCAGGACCACTACCCAACGTCACCAGACAGGAGGGTCCAGACATCTCCACCCCACCCACAGAGGAGGCCCACAGTGATGACAGCAGCTCTGTCCTACTGGACCCAGATGACCAGCCCGGACCATCGTGGGCCTCGGGACAGTCGGTTCCCCACACCCAGTCACAGGCCACCACAGAGCTTCCACCCTCTGGTAACACCAGCACAGCACCCACCCAGCGGGCCCATACCTTTGTCCCCAGGACACGTCAATCAGCTGTGTGTCCACCACTACAGGGAACCCAGGATAACCCACCACCCCAACAACAACAGGGACCTGGGGGCAGTGGTAGTGGGCACACAGTCCAGGGTACGGGGGCCCAGGAACACAGGGGAACTGGGAGGGCTGCTGTGTGACAGGGGGCGGACAGGCCAAGGGAACCCACTCTAAACGAGGCCCTCTCCTCCATCATGGGAGCCTACCACCACTCCCAGGAGACGATGGCAACGGTCATGGCCAAGTTTCAGGAGACCCAGCGGCTGCAGGAGGAACAGTATTTGGTGTTCCGGGAGGAACTCAGAACCATCAGCACCGCCCTGGGCACCATCGTAGGGGTGCTGAAGGAGATACTTAACACCAGGAGGGACACTGTGGCACTCCAAGGGGCCCCTGACACTAGCATGGACGAAGAACTGCCCACCACCTCCTCCGGCGCTAGTGGACAGGAGGCACTGCCAAAGGACCACCACACCAGCACCCCACCCGCTGCAGACGGAGAACCACCCCACAAACGGGCCCTGAGATCCAGGAACAAGACAGAGCACGATGCCAAGACCCCCGCCAAGAAATGAGACCACCCTGATTGTCATCCCACTGTCCCACTTTGTAACCCTGTCCATATTGGAACTGCCCCAGCTCCACTTCCTATGCCCATATGGGCAATGCACCTGTGAGACTAATAGACTGGACTCTGCCATGGACATTCCTCCACCATCACCCCTGACCATTTTACAACCCCCCTCCAATATTGAGCACTTAAATAAACACCCTTGAAGCACAAAACAATCTGAAGTCAGTCTGTGATTTCGAAAATGTGTATTAGCAATGACAGTGACAAAATGCGTTCTCAAATGTAATGTCAACATACCTATGTCACACATCTCAAGTCCATGAGGAATCTAAGCAGATGACACACGTTGGAAACCACACCTGTGAAACCGTAATGGAAATGTACAACTCAGTTACCATATACTGGTTGAAATCGACAGACAGGATAGAGGTAGAAGTGTGAAAGTACTTGTAGTAGGCAGGAATGTGTTCTCACCTGTGTGTCACTGGAAATATTGCTGGATAACTGAGTCCCTGTTGTCAATGTCTTCTTCCTCTGCTTCCTCCTCATCACTGTCCACAGGCTCCACAGCTGCCACAACACCATCATCTGGACCATCCTCCTGCAGAAAAGGCACCTGTCGTCGCAAAGCTAAGTTGTGAAGCATACAGCAGGCCACGATGATCTGGCACACCTTCTTTGGTGAGTAGAATAGGGATCCACCTGTCATATGCAGGCACCTGAACCTGGCCTTCAGGAGGCCGAAGGTGCGTTCGATCACCCTCCTAGTCCACCCATGGGCCTCATTGTAGCGTTCCTCTGCCCTGGTCCTGGGATTCCTCACTGGGGTCAGTAGCCATGACAGGTTGGGGTAACCAGAGTCCCCTAATAGCCACACACGGTGCCTCTGGAGTCGACCCATCACATAAGGGATGCTGCTATTCCGCAGGATGTAGGCGTCATGCACAGAGCCAGGGAACATAGCATATACCTGGGAGATGTACTGGTCTGCCAAACATACCATCTGTACATTCATTGAATGATAACTCTTCCGGTTCCTGTACACCTGTTCACTCCTGTGGGGGGGGACCAGAGCTACATGGGTCCCATCAATGGCACCTATGATGTTGGGGATATGTCCAAGGGCATAGAAGTCACCTTTAACTGTAGGCAAATCCTCCACGTGAGGGAAAACGATGTAGCTCCTCATGTGTCTCAGCAGGGCAGACAACACTCTGGACAACACGTTGAAAAACATAGGCTGGGACATCCCTGATGCTATGGCCACTGTTTTTTTAAATGACCCACTTGCTAGGAAATGGAGCACTGATAGCACCTGCACTTGAGGGGGGATCCCTGTGGGATGGCGGATTGCTGACATCAGGTCTGGCTCCAACTGGGCACACAGTTCCTGGATTGTGGCACGGTCAAACCTGTAGGTGATGATCAAATGTCGCCCCTGCATTGTCGACAGGTCCACCAGCGGTCGGTGCACTGGAGGATTCCGCCTTCTCCTCACATGTCCCAGCGGACGGTGCCTATGAAGGACAACAGCGACCACAGATTCAAACAACTCAGAGGTATGTACCCACAGTCTACACAAAACACCATTCATACACAGAATCTGGCCTATATTTGTGTTGTGCAACAAGGCCTAGGTCTGTGTGAGCAGTCGTGAATTAGGCCATGTGGGGCCCTGAAATGGCGGCTGCCTGACAATGAGATGTGAGGTAACTGCGCTGGCGTTGTACACCGAAGACCGCAGCGCAATGCTGTATTGGTTAACATGGGACCCTATGGGTCCCAGGAGCCAATGACTATGTACGCCAGCGGTGATGGTAAGCACCGCCGCGGACATGACCGCCGTCACTCGATACCTGATCTTCGACAGGAGAGGACCTACACTGCAAGTGCTGCTGTGACCTCGGTCTGGAAGAGACAATGGCACGTGCGTCTGGGGAAAGGGGCCCTGCCTTCACTGCAGAGGAGTTGGAGAAGCTCGTGGACGGGGACCTCCCCCAGTACACGCTACTCTACGGTCCTCCAGACCAACAGGTAAGTACACAGGGAGCACGTTGTATGGGCTATGCCTGTGTGGAGAGGGCTGGTTTTAAGAAGGAAGGGGGCACAGTTCTGCGTGTATGAAGGACTGTGAATGCATGTGCCACATGGCAAGGGTAGGGATGTGGGCCACTCACTTCGACGGTGCAGTTGTTAATGACTTCTCTTCTTCCCCTGTACATGTCATGTTGGTCAGCGCCCACCAGAAGAAGGATATTTGGCGTGCCATCGCCAAGGACGTCCGGACCCTGGGAGTCCACCACAGACGGAGCACCCACTGCCGTAAAAGATGGGAGGACATTCGCCTCTGGAGCAAGAAGACGGCGGAGGCTTAGCTGGGGATTGCCCCCCAACGTGGGAGGGGTGCCCGTTGAACCATGACCCCCCTGATGTTCCGGATCCTGGCGGTGGCCTACCCTGAGTTGGATGGGCACTTGAGGGCATCACAGCAGACACAAGGGGGTGAGTACAACATCATTCAGCGGACTTTGTGCGCAGTGATGGTGTCTGGGTGGGGGAGGAGGGCTGTGGGTTTCCCTAGGCCAGGGCGAGTTCCGTAGGCTAGGCCCCTCCGTAATGCAGTCCATGTGGCACCTCACCCCACCTCTGTAGAGTGCCAAGTACAGGTATACATGCCCCTGTGTCATCTATGTGTGCAGATGTCGACCATAGCCATGTAGGACATATCCCAGGAATTGCATCTGTGGAGCCCAACAGCGCGACGTAGTGCAGGAGGCTGCTGTGTCTGTATTGTCTGCCAACGGTAGCGGTAAGCCATGCACTCAACCTGTCTTTCTTCTGTCGGCCCCCCTTTTTGTGGTCTCCCTGTTCTTGTGTGCATCAGCATCATCAGGCGGAGGTACAGTGGCACCGGAGCACGAGGGAGCTGCATCCCACATGGCCATGGAGGCCCACACCACGGACTCGGAATAAACCATTGGGACAGAGGGCGAGGGGAGCTTCACAGCGGTCACAGGATCTGCAACCTGCGACACGGACTCATCCTCCGATGGGAGCTCCCTTGCGGTGGCGGCAAAATCTGTGCCCCCCCACTTCTACAGGTACAACCGCCAGCCCCACTACCAGCACCGCCCTCCCAGCAGCCCCTCAGCCTTCGCCACGTGCCCGCTCACCCAGGAGGGTGGGAATCACCTTCGCCCCAGGCACCTCAGGCCCTGCCCCTGTCACCTCTGCTGCCCTCAGTGAGGAGGCCATTGACCTCCTCAGGTCCCTCACTGTTAGACAGTCTACCATTTTGAATGCCATCCAGGGTGTAGAAAGGGAATTGCAACACACAAATGCATTCCTGGAGGGCATTCATTCTGGTCAGGCTGCCCTTCATCAAACCCTGCAAACTCTGGCCTCAGCACTGATGGCAGCCATTGTCCCTGTGTCTAGCCTCCCCCCTCCAACTTCCTCCACCCAGACCCAATCCCCTGTACCCCAGCCTATCCCAAGCACACCATCAGACCAGCCTGCACACACCTCACCACACAAGGGAAGCTCAGGCAAACATAAGCACCACACATCCCACAGGCACCCACGAAACCATCACACACATACAGACACACCAACATCCACTGCCTCCACTGTGTCCCCCTCCTCGTCGTCTCCCTCCTCCCTCCCAGTCTCGTCTACACTCTCACCTGCATGCACTACCATTACAGCCACTACATCCCACACCAGCACACCTACCAGCACACCCCGCTCACGTGCAGTCACCACCCCCACTCCCATTTACATGTCCCCTGTGTCCTCTCCCAGTGTGTCTGTGACACCCCCTCCGAAGATACACAAACGCAGGCACACACCCACCCAACTGCCATCCACCTCACGACAGCCTCCAGCGCATTCACCTTCATCCAAAGTCACCAAACATACATCTCCTACAACCACTACCTCTTCCTCCACTCCCAAACCCCCTCCAGCTACCCGTCCCAGTGTTCCTAAGAAACTTTTCCTGGCAAGCTTGACCTCTTCCCCCCCCTCCAACTCATAGGTCCCGTACTAGCACCACAGCCAAAAAATCTCCGGGACCAGTGGTGCCTGTTACAGGTATGTGGAGTGCACCGGCCACCAGGCCAGCCAGTGTGGCACGGAGCCACAGCACCGCCAGCCCCCCCCCCCCTGTGAAGCACCAGAGGTTGGACAGTGCCCGGCGGGAGAGGGGGAAGACTCCAGGCAGCAAAGCCGCTCACAAGGGTCCCGGGGGGAGTGTGGACTCAGCTGTGACTCCTCCCAAGGTGGGGAAGGGGCAGAAGAAATCTCCAAAGTCTGGGAGGAGCAGCACGGCGGAGAAGACCACCTTCATCCCCGCTGCCCAGGAGGCCACCGCCAGCCCAATCGTCACTGGCCAGGAGGCCACCGCCAGAGTCCCTGCCCAGGAGGCCAGCACAATCGTCACTGGCCAGGAGGCCACCGCCAGAGTCACTGCCGAGGAGGCCAGCCCAATCGTCACTGGCCAGGAGGCCACCGCCAGAGTCACTGCCCAGGAGGCCACCGCCAGAGTCACTGCTCAGGAGGCCAGCCCAATCGTCACTGGCCAGGAGGTCACCGCCAGAGTCACTGCCCAGGAGACCAACCCAATCGTCACTGGCCAGGAGGGCCCTGCAAGCCACAGCCCAGCTGACCCATGAAGGACCGCCAGCTACAGGCCTGCTGGACAATGAAGGACCGCCATGGCAAGCACCGCTGAACAGGGAAAGCACCGCTGAACAGGGCAAGCAACGATGAACAGGTCAGAAACTGCCAACTCAAGCACCGCTGAACAGGGCAAAGACCGCCATGGCAAGCACCGCTGGACAGGGCAAGCACCGCTGAACAGGGCAAAGACCGCCATGGCAAGCACCGCTGAACAGGGCAAGCAACGCTGAACAGGTCAGAAACTGCCAACTCAAGCACCGCTGAACAGGGCAAAGACCACCATGGCAAGCAATTTTTCTGCTCCTTCCTGGACAGGGGGCATCCTGCACAGGGAGAGATGACGTGAGGCCAGGGCTGCTCCATCTACATCACCCGCCCCCCCGACGGTAGGAGGCGATGTTAATAACACCTGCGGCTGAGGTGCGGGTCCCCGCGGGTGTTGGTACCGGGTGAAGGTGTGACGGGTCCTCGCATCACAGACTCCGTCCGGCCCCTGCTGGGGAACCGACCCTCCCCCGGAGCGCTGGTACCCGCCGCCGGTCACAGGAGAAGAGGCGGAAACCCCGTGAGACGCAGCGGCCCCCGCGCCCGGGACCCACGGCTGAGAGGAGAAGAGGTGCCGCGGGGTGGGGGGGGGTCCCCCGACCCTCCCGGGGGCTGAACACCATCTCCAATCAGTGCAAGCGCTGCGAGGCCTCCAGGAGGCTCAAGCGCTACACAACTCCAAATAACAGAACAGAACTGTCCGGTCCTCTCCCCCGGTCTGCTCCCCTTCCCGCCCCGCCGCCGCTCCTCACCTGCTCCCCGCCCCGGCCATCTTGGGTAAGGATCTGCGCCATATTGAGTCGGGACTTCAGCTGTGCCCTGCAGTGAAAGCCGCCATTTTAGATGAGGGAGCAGCGAATGAGCCCACTCCGTACCTGGCGTCTGAACGGGTAACCGTAGGAGCCATTTTCGGACAGGGTCACAACCGTCGCCAGTGAGTCCGTACGCCATCTTGGGTAGTGACACGGTCCCTCTCCAGTGCTGACGGGTGCCACCTGCATTAGGGGCAGTCCGCATCTTACATACGAGGTGGCCATCTTGGAAAAGGGCACGCGTTATTCGTGAGAGGCCTGTGCCATCTCGATTAGGTTCTTGGGTGAGGACTGCGCCATCTTGGATAAGGACTTTCTCCGTCCACTGTGAGCACTACGCCATCTTGGATAAGGACGCTGCTCTCTTCTGCGCAAAAGGAGCTGAAGCCGAGACTGCCCCTGGTGCGTGACACAGCATGCCACATTACTCGGACTTGTGACCAATGGTGACAATGGTGGGAACAGCTGCACAATAAGAGCAGATAAATCCTCTCCCAACGGGTGAACTGACGAAAGTTATCCTCCTCTTGACTCTTAGGGCATTTGGAGGTAGTTCTGTCTGAGTTAGGAGTGAGATGCACTCCTTGCACCATTTCTTCACAGCTGTGCAGCACTTAGTGCCAGTTGCAACGTTTAGGTTTGCGCAAGTACGCACGCTGGTCTTTCGCTGCATTGGCAGCAGCCCCGACATTCTGGAAACAGGACATTTGAGCCCCTTTGAGTTGGCCAGTTGACCAGGGGGTCCTGGTGGTTTGTAGGGCGCCAGGCCCCATTGTGTATTTGTGGTGCTAGGAAATGTATTTCTTGTAGTTTGATTGTCAGACCCTGTTCTGGCTACCTCTAAAGTGTGTTTTATAATTTTGAGGTCGTCTTGCATACTTGGGGTTATGCTAGTGAAATTATGTTCCACCCTGTGCTTTTTGCCCATAATGTTGGTGATACTTAGGAGGTAAGTGTCTAATATTAGACTGTTGAGATTTTGGGCGTACAATGCGTCTGATACCTATTGTGATGCTGTGCTTTATGTGGTTTATATCTCAGGATGATAAGTACAGTCATTTTCCTCTTACACCACTCCATCTTCAGTCCTATCTTGTTGAATCAGCCCTGTTCTGAAGTAACAACCTATCCCTAATCGCCTCACTTTCCTGTCTCCACAATAACTCAGGTTCCTTCACCTGACGTCTGGATTACGTGCCCCCTTCTTGCACTCATACTTCTCCCCACCACCACCGTCCTAGTTGCACCCTTCCCTTATCCCCACCACCCTCCTCCTCCACAATTTCCCAACATGGCCACCGCTCGAATTAAGTCTGGAATTAATTGCTACAAAATCATCTACCCTTCTAACCTGACTAAAGCTGCAGCAAAACGTTTCAAGCATAACACCATTCAATGTTTCCCCGATTCCCTCTTTGTCGATCAGTTTTACAATGGTCGGTATGGGGGGCTCAAAAACGATCCAATTTTTTTCACGCACAACATACCCTCTTCGTCTACCAGCTTTTACAATTCCTTTAACGTCACCTCCTCCTCCTCTATCCCTCATGGGAAACAGCTAAAAATGTCCCCCTCTGCGGGTTTTAATGGCTCCCTCACTATCTCACTCTATAACAACGGTACTGTTATGATCCAAGCCAAAGACACCGTTCTCTCTCTCTTTGACCGCCTCTTCCCTTCCCTACTCCCCTCCCCTGCGACCGGGCTATCCCTTGACTCTCCATCTAGCTCCACCAATTACTCCCTCTCTTCTCCCTTGACCCCCCCACTCTACAATAGGCTGCACCCTGGGGAGGCTCAGGTTGACCCTCTTCTCTCCCCTCGGACCTCCCCTCCCATTCCTCCCCCCTCACAGTATGCCCCTCCCCTCTTTACTTCAGCCCTACCTCTAGCTAACACGCTCCTCGTCCATTCTGCACCGTCCCGGCACTCCATTCTCATCCCCTCCCCCCTATCCCTTCCGGCTACCCCCCTTAGACCACCTCTCCTCCAGCCCTCTCCCCTTGTCTATGTTCCCTACGTTCCCCTTGTTCCCTCCTCCTCTCTGCTTTTCCGCCCACTCCTCCCCTCACTATGTACCCCGATTTCCCCACAAATACATTCCATCTCTCTCCCTCCCCACTCTCCTCCAGCAATGCTGTGCTACCCCCTTCCCTCCCCTGGTAACCCCTTTCCTCCCTCGGACCGAGCAGAATCACTTCCTTTCTTCAACTTCCCTTTCTCACAATCCCCCCCACTCTGCCTGATACCCGCTCCCTCACAGCCACCTCACTTAGCTACCAGGACCTATCCAACCCCCTCCCCTCCCTTCCTTCCAAATCTCCCTAATCCCTATGACTCCTCACTCTCCTCCCCTCTCCTACCGCCCCACTGCCCCAATCCTATCCTATCGCCCCCTAATTTTGCCCTTAATTCCTATCCTTCTTGCAACGCCAACAACGACAACTCTCCTCTCACCCCTGGCGCACCAACTCCTGCTCTCATCCAAAACCTTTCCCCACCCCTGAACCCTTTACCCCTACTCCCCTCCCATTCCCCCACCTTTCCCTACCGTACACTGCCTAGTGCACCCCCTCCTGTTTCCATCGAGCCACCCAACATGCTGTGCTCTTCCTTACTCTCTCTGGAAAATAAGCTAGGCTCTCTAATCACCGCCATCTCCCAACTTGAAGCTACCATTTTAGTTTTAAGCTCCAAGATCTCGACTTTTCCACACACCTCAATTCCTTTGGCAAACACTCACCCTTCCACGAGATGCACCTCACCCCCGCACCCCAGTATAGCTAAGCATAGCCTGTCGCCTGCAATTCCACACAAGCACTCGAACGCCACCCTTCCTTCACTTCCACTTCCCAGTAACCCTGTTATCTGCACTATTCTGACCATCTCCTCTGTCAGAACCACTCGCCCACCTAAACCCTCCTGAGCGCCCTCATATAAGTACAATATCCCTATCACGCCTCATAGCCCAAGTGCCCCCGTCACCAAAACAGTTGCGTCAGAGCTGCACTGTTTGCTCCACAACTGCAGATCTGCAATAAAACACAAACTTGAAATCTCCGATACCATCAACTTGCACAATATTGACATGCTCTTCCTCACAGAGACCTGGTTCAACGATACCTCTCACTCTATGTTTGATCTCCTTGTACCCACAGGCTATTCTATACTTAGAAATGACAGAATTGATAAAGTTGGGGGAGGTGTTGCAGTCATCTTTAGAAACTCCCTTCAACTTAAGGCTCTTTCTAACAGCTCCTTCCACACTTTTGAATGCCTATCTCTTGAGCTTCAATTGCACCACCGCTCACCTCTCAGATTCCATGCTATTTACCACCCGCCTGGTAGCAGCCCTTCGTTTATGGAGGAACTCACGGACTGCATCAGCGACCAATACACGCAAAGTGACAATCAGATCTTCGTGGGTGACTTCAATGTCCACTGGGGCTCGCCTCAAGACACCTATGCGAATTTGCTGGCCACCTTCCTCTCTACAAACGATCTTATCCAACACTGCACAGAAACAACACACTCTAAAGGCTCAATCCTGGACCTTGTTATTTCTAAAGCAGGCTTGCTGACTATCACTACCCCTATTCATGTAGACTGGTCGGACCACCTCCTCATCCCATTCTCTCTTCACCTATCACACTCTATAACTCTTGGCCAGCCTAAGAGGGCTACTTCCTGGTTCCGTGACACTAAAAATATTGACCTCAGTACCCTCTGTGATTCTGCTTTGCTATCACTTCCAAGGCTAGACCCGGACCTAGATGTTAACGAACTCACGTCCCAATGCCTCACAGTCCTTGCAGTCGAAATCAATAATGTCGCTCCTCTCCAAAGCAAAAAGAAAAGGCCCACTCCCTCAGCACCTTGGTTCAACAAATCCCTCTATGAAGAAAGGAAGTTCCTAAAAGCCCTTGAGAAACAATGGAGACAAGCGCCCTCCACTGAAAATTTGGCCACGCTTCGTTCAGCAAGATCCAAGTACCACAAGCTCATCTTCCTTGGAAAAGCGTCACACTACAAATCCCTCCTTCACTCAGCCAAAAATAGACCCAAAAAACTATTTGACCTCATCAAGAACCCAAGCAGCTCTCCCCCAACCTCCAAATTGGAAGATTCCACAAAGAAAGCAGCGAAATTCACTGTATTCTTTGACGAAAAGGTAAAATCACTTGTAGATCAGGTCATTCATCCTACCCCTACAGAGGAGCGCAAATCCTTAACCATTTGGCAAAACTTTGACCCCATCTCTGACGATGCTCTCCTTAAATGCATCCTCGATACAAAGCCCTCTAACCATTCTCTTGACCCCATCCCTAGTGCCATTGCCATTGACTTCTATACTAACTCTCTTTCCTATTGGACCACTTTGGTCAACCTCTCCCTCAGTCAAGGCTCCCTTCCTGTTCCCTTCAAAACTGGGCAGGTCACCCCTCTGCTTAAAAAGCCCACCGCTGATGCGAACGACCTCAACAACTACCGTCCCATCACTAACCTACCCTTTCTTGCGAAAATCACAGAAAAATGTGTAGCAAAACAACTTTCTCGCCATATCAAGGAAAATAATTCTTGACAATTTCCAGTCCGGCTTCATTCAAAACTACAGCACTGAAACAGCCCTGCTGCTAGTGATTGATGACGCGCTGCGGATACTCGATTCAGGGGAGTCTTGTCTTTTAATTCTTCTTGACCTTTTTGCAGCCTTTGACACTGTCAATCACAACACTCTCCTTAACACTCTTCAACAGAGAATGGGCATGGAGGGCACTGTGCTCAAATGGTTTGCCTCCTTCCTCTCTGATAGATCCCAAATGATCAAAATAGCAAACAGTCTTTCAGCTCCTTTAGCGGTCAGTCAAGGTGTTCCTCAAGGCTCCATACTTGCACCCACACTGTTCAATCTCTATTTAGAAAATCTCCTGAGTAAATCCGGGATCCACTATCATCTATATGCGGATGACACTCAGATTTACCTTAAGGTGGCCTCCAATCACGATCTCTCCTTCCTTAGCTCTACTCTCGACTCCATTCAAAACTGGATGTTAACTCATCAACTGATCCTGAATCCCTCCAAAACAGAATTCCTCCTCCTCTCCTCCTCACTTTCTCATCCCCCAGTGCAATCATGGATGGATCAGATCAATCTAATGAACAATAAGCCCATCATTGTCGAGAGCGCAAAATCCCTTGGTGTCATACTCGACAAAAAACTCAATCTACTCTCCCACATCGACTCCATTGCAAAGTCTGCTCGACACCAACTGCACCTTCTTTGGGGAATTCGTCGCGTCTTCCCGGAGCACGACCTTAAAACCCTGGTCCAATCGCTGGTTCTCTCCAGATTGGACTACTACAACTCTCTTCTTACTGGCCTTCCCAAATCCCACCTTTCCCCCCTGAAGTCTATTCTCCATTCAGCAGCTCGTTTCATATATGGGGCCAAAAGAAGCGACCACATTACACCCATTTTATCCACCCTCCGTTGGCTTCCCATAGAGGCAAGATCTATCTACAAAACTGCATGTATCACCCACAAAGCCTTGCACTCCTCCTCCCCTCGCTACCTGGGGAATAAACTGAAACTCTCTGGGGGCTCCAGACCATCACGTAATGCAGAAAAGTTATTGCTTGAACCTCCCATTTTCAAGAAGGAAAGATCGATGGCCCAATCCTTTTCAGGCAACGCGGTGAGAATCTGGAACTCACTTCCGCCTCAGCTTCGGACCACCACCTCTTCCCAGGCCTTCAAAACTGACCTCAAAGCTCTCCTCCTTCAAAGACACTTCCAAATTTAATTCAAGCCCTCTATTTTCTGAAGGAAGTCCTTCCATTATAGGAAATTCTGTTCTCCATGCCTATAGAAGTGCCTTCCCAGGGTGTTTTTGTGTTTTGAGTGTCTGCCATTTAGTGCAGTTTTATACCTCTACCTGTATTTTGTACTCTTTTGTATCATGCACACGGCACCTTTCCTTTTACAACGTATCATTTGCTACCTCTTTTATCTTGTTTGCTTTTGATACATGCACAACGGCCACCACTGCCTCATGTAACGTAACTATTGTTTTAGTGTTTTGAGTGTCTACCATTTATTGCTATTTTTTTCTTTTCTTTTTTTTTCCTCTACTCGTACTTTATTTGCTCTTGTAACCTGCACACGTCACTTTCTCCTTTCGCATTGCCTCATGTAATGTAACGTTTGCGTTTGTATCAGGCTCACTTGTAATTCCTCTCCTCTTGTATCTTTATTTTGCCTATTGTGAAGCGCTCTGACACCTTCGGGTAAAGTCCGCGCTATATAAAAACGCATTAAATAAAAAATAAATAAAAAAAAAGGACCTCTGGACAGGGCAAGCACCGCTGAACAGGGCAAAGACCGCCATGGCAAGCACCGCTGAACAGGGCAAGCAACACTGAACAGGTCAGAAACTGCCAACTCAAGCACCGCTGAACAGGGCAAAGACCACCATGGCAAGCACCGCTGAACAGGGCAAAGACCGCCATGGCAAGCACCGCTGAACAGGGCAAAGACCGCCAACTCAAGCGACTGTGGCTTTGCACTCCCCAGGATGGGACAGTGGGCAAACCACCCACTGTAGAGACTTGAGAGACTGTGGCTTTGCACTCCCCAGGATGGTACAGTGGGCAAACAACCCACTGTAGAGACTTGAGACACTGTGGCTTTGCACTCCCCAGGATGGTACAGTGGGCAACCCACCCACTTGTGAGACTTGAGAGACTGTGACTTTGCACTCCCCAGGATACATCAATGGGCATGGAGCCCGCTTGTGGATCTGGCGTGGTGCACTCATCCGGTTGAGGTGCCCCCCCCTTCCCTTCCCCCTGAGGTGCCTGTTGTATTTCTATCTGATGCCCCTGCAGTGTTCTCTCCGTTTTGATCAGGTATCTAGTGTGGGCCTTGCTCATGCATTTTGGGCCCAGTGGTCCATGGACACTGAATGGTGCATTACCTGAACTACTTATCGTGGTGTATATTTTGTTTAATGTGTAAATGTATATATGTATATATTTGCTTCCTGTATTTTGATATATTGCAATGGTTCAACTCATTTCCTTTGGTCTTTGCATTCTTCCGGAGGGGTTGGGGTTGTTGCTGTAATGTTTGGATATGCATTGGTGTGTGTGTTGTAGTGGGTGAGGGTCGGTGGGGGTTGGGATGTTGGTTGTGTGTGTCCCTGTGTTTTTCCCTCCCCCTCCCCTATGTCGTAGGTGCAGTACTCACCGCTATCTTCGCCGCCGGCATTGATGATCCTCGTATAGGAGCAGGAAGACTATCGCTGGCAGAATATGGAGTTCCGGCTCCATGGTGTCGTCGTTCCTCATGGAGTGTGTAGAGGTGAGCGTTTGCCCTTTGAAATGGCAGTTTCTGCCGTGTTTTTGTCCACGGTGAATCCGCCCCGGAAAAGGTGGCGGATAGGTAGGTTGTGATACTGTGGGCGGTACATTGTCCTCCGCCTGTCTGTTGGCGGTGACCGCCGTGCTGTTTGTTTGTACCGCCGTGGCGGTCGGAGTGTTAAAGTGGCTATCTTTGTTGGCGGTTTCCACCACGGTCATAATTCCAATTTTTATACCGCCGGCCTGTTGGCGGTCTTACTGCCGCTTTAACACCGTCCGCCAGGGTTGTAATGACCACCTAAGATTGTAGTAGTTCAGGCAGTTAACATTCTCTGTGCCTCTTTAAGTAGATGAGACAGTCCCAATCTTCGAGTGATGTGTATTATACATTGAAAAGATTATTGAGTTGACCCATTGAAGGGAGAGGAGAACTACAGTGAATGACGAAGCAAAGCTTAGCACGTGATGGTCAGTGCATATTCTATAGCAAAAGAAAAACCTTTACTTGGCTTAATGCCTCTAACTTACCTTCCATTAGAATAACTTTTCTTACTGCCAAGTGAAGGTATTTGCTGAAAATAATTTGTGGTGGAAGGCGAGGCAATAGAGTAAAGTGGGACTAAGTGCCTGATTTAAAGTTTGGTGGATCCAGTACTCTGTGATGACCGTGCCAAAAAACTATTTCCCCTGTTCCCTTCCCTGGACTTCAGTGCATTGTGATTTCCACTGTTTATTTAGAGCAAACAGGATATCCACATTATATGTGACTTTTGTGACATATTGTCATTATTATTATTATTATTATTATTATTATTATTATTGTTATTATTAATCTGCCTCTTTGGAATTTTTGAGTCAGGGTACAATTGAGCAGCAGTCTGAGAAGAAAAGAGCAGGGCCCCTGGAATTAAAGTAAGATAATTAATTGTCTATTACAGCTGCCACAAAAACATGCTGCATACTTCAGCGAGTAGCAGACCTGATGCTAGCATGCCTCCATTAGTGTTACCCAACAAGAATACTATTAATTGTACTCTTTATATGCCTTAATCATTAATGAGAGTTTTTTTTTCTTTTAACACACATAGGTGGTCATTATGACATTGGTGATAAATTCTGCTTACCACCGCAGTGACGGCCGCCAACATACCATCGCGGAGGTGAACATCCGTTTGCCATAATATGACACACACACACACTAACCTGACAGAATACTGCCACAAACCTATATCCTCCAGACCAAAGGTCACACAACCGCCCTCATCCTCCTCGACCTCTCGGCTGCTTTTGACACCGTCTGCCACCGCACCCTAATAACCCGTCTCCGCTCCACCGGTATCCTAGGACAGGCCCTGGACTGGATCATCTCCTTCCTCTCGGACCGTTCTCAAAGAGTCTACCTCCCGCCTTTCCGCTCGGAACCCACCGAGATCATCTGTGGCGTCCCACAAGGATCCTCACTCAGCCCCACCCTCTTCAATGTCTACACGAGCCCCCTCGCCGACATCACACGCAAACACAACATCAACATCATCTCCTATGCCGACGACACTCAGCTGATACTCTCCCTCACCAAAGACCTAGCCACCGCCAAAACCAACCTGCATGATGGAATGAAAGACGTCGCAGAATGGATGAAACTCAGCCGCCTGAAGCTGAACTCAGACAAGACGGAAGTCCTCATCCTCGGAAACTCCCCGTCCGCCTGGGATGATTCCTGGTGGCCCACGGCCCTGGGCACCGCACCGACCCCCTCAGACCACGCACGCAACCTCGGATTCATCCTGGACCCCCTTCTCACCATGACCAAGCAAGTCAACGCCGTCTCGTCTTCCTGCTTCCTCACACTCTGCATGCTCAGAAAGATCTTCCGCTGGATCCCCGCTGACACCAGAAGAACTGTGACCCATGCCCTCGTCACAAGCCGCCTGGAGTACGGAAACACCCTATACGCAGGAACCACTGCAAAACTTCACAAACGTCTTCAGCGCATACAAAACGCCTCGGCACACCTCATCCTCGACGTACCCCGCCACAGCCACATCTCCGCCCACCTGAGACACCTGCACTGGTTACCCGTCAACAAAAGGATCACCTTCAGGCTCCTCACCCACACACACAAAGCCCTCCACAACAAGGGACCCAAATACCTCAACCGTCGCCACACCTTCTACACGCCCACCCGTCAACTTCGCTCCACCAGCCTCGCTCTCGCCGCCGTCCCTCGCATCCGCCGAACTAATGCAGGGGGGAATTCCTTCTCCTACCTGGTGGCCAAGATGTGGAATTCCCTCACCGCCCACCTCAGGACCACCCAGGACCACCTCGCCTTCCGGAGGCATCTCAAGACCTGGCTTTTCAAGCAGCAGTGACCCCCCCAGCGCCTTGAGACCCTCGCGGGTGAGTGGCGCGCTGTATAAATACCTTGATTGATTGTTAAAGTGTTGGTACGAACACCCATACCGTTATGCCAACAAAACAACGTCCACCACATTATGACCCCCGAATCACCACGCTGGACATTCAATGGCGGTAAACCATTGACGGTACACACCAGCGTGGTCAGAATGGCCATCCAAATACAAAACAACACAACATTGACCAAAATGAAAATCTCACACCTGACACTGATACACACACTACGCCAACCCACAACACTAAAAAACACACACCCACATTACACGCAACCCTTCGCCAACACAAAGACTGCAATAGCTAGCCACGCAAATCAGAGACAACTACACACACACACCGCAACCACCCGTACATCCATCATGCACTCCACATCCCACACCCCACCACATTACTCAACTCCCTCTGCACAACACACACCACACAACACCCATGTCGACACTAAGGCAGATGAGGAGTTGCGGGTCATGGTGGAGGAAATAGTCAGGGTAGAGCCACAGCTCTTTGGAGCACAGGTACAGCAAATCTCTATTGCCAGGAAGATGGAGCTATGACGGAGAATCGTGGACAGGGTGAACGCCGTGGAACAGCATCCAAGAACAAGGGACAACATCCGGAAGAAGTGGAACGACCTACGGGGGAAGGTACATTCCATCACAGCACCAGCTCGCCATCCAGAGGACTGGCGGTTGACGCCCACCTCCTCCCCCACAGCTGACAGCATGGGAGGAGCAAGTCATGGCAATACTGCATCCTGAGGGACTCACTGGAGTACCCGGAGGACTGAACACTGATGAGTCAAAATTTACCACTTATCGCCCCCATACCTGCATGCCATACCAATGCATGTACAGGCCTCATAGCCCTGCATTTACACCCATCACCATTCTTGCAGGAGAACAAGAAGCTGCAGGAGGTACACCATGAGGAGATCAAGGAAGATTTGCAGGCCCTCAATACCACCATGGTCTCCATAGCAGGGGTGCTGGCAGATATGGCCAACATCATGAGGGAATGTACAGCACGCCAGCAGGCCCCTTCCACTAGCCAGTCAACTGAACAGCCTACCACATCTGCTGCAGCTAGTGAACAGGAGGCCCTGCCACAGGACCCAGAGGCCACCAGCACCCCTCCCTTTGCAGAAGGTGAACCACCCTGCAAACGTTCCCTGTGACCCAGACAGATGCCAGAGACACTTGCCAAGACCACCACCAGAAAAGTATACCCTCCTGAATGTCCAACTTGTGTTCAACTCTGTCACCTTGTTCATTTTGAACTGCCATTGCTCCCCTTCTTATGGCCCCTTGGACTTGTGCTACAAACAGATTGGTCCAATACCCTGGACTTACCTCTACCATCACCCCATTCCATTGCACTATTCCATCTATTAATTGCACTACAATAAACACCCTTGTTTACAATTTGAATGATAGTGCTTTATGTGATGAAAATGCACTTATGTTAACAGTTACATCTTGTGCAATTGACATGAACTTTGGTGTAGTATACAAATGGTGAGCCGTAGCTGTCTGTAGTCATGACATCAGTGCACTCTAGTAATAACACCAACATCTGCAAATAGAGAAGACATAGGTGACAGTCAGTAGAGATGCAAAGGAAGTGACTGCCATCCTGCTACAGCCACACTAAAAACATAAATAATTAGAGGATTGGTCAGTTCCTCTGTCTTCCCTGTGTGTCATTGGAAGGACTGCTGTATTACTGATGTTCTATTGTCCACATCCTCATCATCTGCCTCTTAATCCTCACTGTCCTCAGGGTCAACTGCTGCCACAGGTGCATTTCCGATCTCCTCCTCCTGTAGATAAGGCATCTGAGGGCCAGGTTGTGCAACATGCAGCATACTCCAACTATCTGGCAGACCATCTAAGGTGAGTAGCACAGGGATCCACCTGTCAAATGGAGGCATCTGAACCTGGCCTTCAGGAGGCCGAAGGCACGTTCAATGATTTGCCTGGTTTGCCCTTGTGCATCATTATACCGATTCTCAGCCCCTGTCCTGGCATTCATCACAGGGGTCAGGAGCCATGACAGGTTTGGTTAGCTAGTCACCTGCAAGAATTGAGGGACAAACATTACCCTTACACAATAGTATGGGGGATGACTCCAGAAGGCATACATTGACATATCTTGGGTGGGGACTCAGGCTCACCTATCAGCCACAACCTGTGCCTCTGTAATTGTGCCATCACATTTGGGATGCTGCTATTCCTCAGGACGAAGGCATTGCGCACTGACCCAGGATACTTGGCAGTGATGTGGGAGATGTAATGTTCCACCAGGCACACCATTTGCACATTGAGTGAGTGGAAACTCTTCTGATTCCTGAGCACCAGTTTATTGTGGCGGGGGGAGAATAGATACCATATGTGTTCTGTCAATCACCCCAATAATATTAGGAATATGTCCCATTGCATAGAATCCAGCCTTCACAGTGGCCAAATCTTCCACTTGGGGGAAAGCGATGTAGCTGTACATGTGTTTGACCAAGACAGACAAAACCCTTGCCAGCACTATTGAGAACATTGGCTGCGACATTCCTGCTGCCAAGCCCACTGTTGCTTGGAAAGGAACAGTTGCCAGGAAATGGAGCACTAATAGAAGTTGCACAAGAGGGGGATCCCAGTGGGATGATGGATAGCTGATATCAGATCAGGCTCCAATTGAGTTCACAGCTCTGTGATTGTGACCCTGTCCAGTCTATAGGTCAGTATTATATGCCTCTCCTTCAGTGTAGCCAAGGCCTCAAGGTTTCTGTACACAGGGGTTTGCCTTCTCCTGCTCCTATTCCTCCACAGTGGTAGGTATATAAGGGACACAGGAGTGAGAAGGGTGTCACAAACTGAACAATAGAACCACCATCCCAGTGCAACTGGGCATGTATGTAATCGGACACTATGGGGGTCATTCTAAGTCTGGCGGGCGGCGGAGGCCGCCCGCCAGACTTCCCCCTCCGAAATACCGCTCTGCGGTCGAAAGACCGCGGAGGGTATTCTAAGTTTTTCCCTGGGCTGGCGGGCGGTCACCAAAAGACCGCCCGCCAGCCCAGAGAAAAACTCCCTTCCCACAAGGATGCCGGCTCGTAATCGAGCCGGCGGAGTGGGAAGGTGCGACGGGTGCTGTTGCACCCATCGCGTATTTCACTGTCTGCCAAGCAGACAGTGAAATACTTGTAGGGGCCCTCTTACGGGGGCCCCTGCAGTGCCCATGCGAGTGGCATGGGCACTGCAGGGGCCCCCAGGGGCCCGCGACCCCCCCTACCGCCATCCGGTTCCCAGCGGGCGGACCGCCGGGAACTGGATGGCGGTAGGGGGGGTCGGAATCCCCTCGGCGGCGCAGCTAGCTGCGCCGCCTTGGAGGATTCAATAGGGCAGCGGTACACTGGCGGGAGACCGCCAGTGTTGCCGGTCTGACCGCGGCTTTACCGCCGCGGTCAGAATGCCCTGCGGGGCACCGCCGGCCTGTCGGCGGTGCTCCCGCCGACCCTGGCCCCGGCGGTCTAAGACCGCCGGGGTCAGAATCACCCCCTATGAATGGCAATGTATGTACAATTCACAGCAATGGCGCAGTTTCCAATTTCTGAATATTGTCCATCACCATAAAATGGTGACTGCATGTCCTGTAAGTATAGACAGGTGGAAGTGATATAACTCCTCCGGCTTTGTTCGTAATGGCGGAAGGCGGTCTTGCACCGCCTTGGTATTCCTCATTGGCTAACATGGGGTTCTATGGAGTACATCATCCAATGAGGATCACCAGTGGCGGTGACAGTGTACACCGCCGTGGACGTGACTGCCATTTTCTATCTATAACCTCACTTGATTCCTGACTTTCCACAGGAAACACCTACACTGAGTGTGCTGCTGTGATCTGTGTCTGAATCTTGCCATGGGAAAGGGACCCTGCTTTCAATTCGGAGGAGTTAAAGTACCTAGTGGATGGGGTCCTACCCCTGTATGGACAGCTGTATGGGCCTCTAGACCAACAGGTGAGTAAACCATGTGGACGATGCATGTGACAAGGTGTGGGGTATATCTGGTGGCAGTGTACATGCAGAGCTCCGGGTAATGTGTGTGCCAATAGAGTTGGAAATGTAATTTGTAGGCCATATGTGTGACAGGAGGAATGGATGGTTAATGGTGTCCTCCTGTCTGTATTAGGTCTGCAGGTCAGCACCCATCAGAAGAAGGGATTGTGGTGAGCCATCGCCAAGGACGTGTGGACCCTGGGGGTCTATAGCAGGTGGAGCACCCACCGCATGAAAAGGTAGGAGGACCTGAGACGATGGGATCAGAAGACCGCGGAGGCCCAGCTGGGGATGGCCTCCCAACAAGGCGGGGTGCCCATCTGAACCTGACCCCCTTGATGGGCCGCACACTGGTGGTGGCCTACCCAGAGCTGGATGGGCACTTGAGGGCAGCACATCAGCCACAAGGGGGTGAGTGCAGTGGGCGTGACAACCATTTTTGTTGGCTGCATGGGATCCTGGTGGTGGGGTTCAGTTAGTGGGTACCCCTTAATGCCAGCTCAGACATTGCTGCGTGGTCTAGCACAAGGTAAATGGGTGAATAGCAAAATCTTGTATTCCAGCTAGGCGCCATTCCAGGTCAGACAGGGCTTAGTGGGTCACAGGACGGGTGCAGTTGGCAGTGGTTGGCTCTCATCTTGCTGTGGTCCCTAGCCAATGGAATGCCAGTGTGATGCATAGCGCCCAATCCTGTTACCTGTGCATGATGGTAATGTGTATGATATCTGTGGTGTTGGTACAGTAATTGACCCAGTGCTCCCTTTCTCTCCCCCCTCCTATTTTCTTCAGTCATCCTGTCCATGTGTGCATTAGCATCATCTGGTGGAGGAGCAGGGGCACAGGAGTCTGAGGGAGGTGCATCCCATAGGAGCCAGGAGGCAGAGTCCACTGATGCCGAGGGAACCAGTGGGCCAGAGGGCGAGAGAGCACCATGGCAGAGACAGGAGGTAACAGCACTGACTCTGATTCCTCCTCCGATGGGAGCTGCCTGGTGGTGGCGGACACCTCTGGCACCACCCCAGCTACAGGAACAGCCACTACCCCCATACCAGCACCACCCTCCCAGTGCCCCCCCCCGATTTGCCTATGCCCGCTCACCCAGGAGGGTGGTCATCTCCTTCGCTCCAGGCACCACAGGCCCTGCCCCAGTGAACCTGCTGCCCTCAGTGTGGAGGATATTGACCTCCTGAGAGCTATCTCTGTAGGGCAGTCAACTATAGTGAATGCCATCCAGGGGCTGGCATCACAGATGCAGAAATGCAATGCATACCTAAAGGGCATCCATGGAGGCTTGGTGGCCCTACAGAGATCGTTTCAGGTTCTGGCCTCCGCTCTGATGGCAGCCAGTGTCCCTGTTCCCAACGTCCTCCCTCCAACTACCACTTCCGAGTCCCAGTCACCTCAACCCCAACCCATCCCATGTACACATAGAGACAAGCATGCACACAACACATCAGACAAGAGTAAAAGTCAAATACAAGCAGCACACCTCAAGTCACAAGCACTCAGACAAACAACAGACAGTTGCACACACAACCACATCAACTGCCTCCACTGTCTCCCCCTCCTCGTCAATCAATCGGGAATTTGTAAAGTGTGGCTACTCACCTGTGAGGGTCTCAAGGCACTGGGGTAGGTAGGGGGGTTCCTCCCTCACAGTCACATCCGCTCTCACACCTCCATGCACTGCATCAACAGCCAACACCACATCACACAGCACACACACCTCACTTGCAGACACCTCCACAACATTCATCCACGCGTCCCCTTTGTCCTCTCCCTTCTCCCTACCTGTCTGCCCCCAAGAGACACAAGCACACATACTAAGACTCCCAACAGCCATCCACCTCACACACGCACACTGTCCATGCACCTGCACCCAAGTCCAGCAGACATACACCTCTGACAACCACTCCCTCAACCTCCACTCCCATCCCTCCTCCCACATCCCGCCCCAATGTCCCTAAGAAGCTTTTCCTTGCCCATCTTGACCTCTTCCCTCCCTCTCCACCCCCGTCCTGTCCGTAAGAGCAGGGTCCCAATGACACAGCACCTCAGCCAAACAGCCTGCCTCTACTCCCATCAAATCAGCAGCTGCTGGCACAAAGGGGCCCAAGAGAGTGACGGCTGCCACTCCTACTGTGAGCACACCTCCACCTCAGAACGGGAGGGCTAGGGTGGTTAAAACCAAGGAACAGGAGACAGGGACGTGGAGGCACCTCCTAGTCCTGGAGGCAAGAAAGGGAAGGTTCCCACTCCACCACCCAAGAAAGGGATGGAACCCACTCCACCACCCAAGAAAGGGAAGGTTCCCCCTCCACCATCAAAGAGAGGCAAGAGGCCCCCTCCACCAGCAGAGGGCAAGGATCCCTTACCTCCATCAGAGGCAGCCAGGGTAACACCTGCACCAGCAGGTGGCAAGGAACCTTCACCTCCAGCAGAGGCACAGCCACCCTCACCTCCAGCAGAGGGCATGTAGGCCACCCACCAGTGACAACTGGGCAAGGAGACCCCTCCAGAACCATTGGGCATGTTTCCCACTTCAGAGACTGTGGTCTTAGACTCCCTACCAGGGACAATTGCGCAAGGAGCCCCCTCCAGAACCAGTGGGCATGTTACCCACTTCAGAGACTGTGGCCTTAGACTCCCCACCAGGGACAATTGGGCAAGGAGCCTCCTCTAGAACCAGTGGGCATGTTACCCACATCAGAGACTGTGGCCTTATACTCCCCAACAGGGACAATTGGGCAAGGATCCCCTTCCAGATCAAGTGGGCATGTTCCCCACTTCAGAGACTATGGCCTTAGATTCCCCACCAGGGACAATTGGGCAAGGAGCCCCCCTCCAGAACCAGGGGGAAAGCTACCCACTTCAGAGACTGTGGACTTACACTCCCCACCAGGGACAATTGGGCTGGGATCCCCCTCTGGATCCAGTGGGTATGTAACCCACTTCAGCTGAGGTGCCCCACCTCCTTCCCCCTGAGATGCCTGCCCATTTCCAACATGATGCCCCTGCACAGTGGAGTCCAGATAATGTCAGGAGTCAAGTTGGGCCTTGGACTGTGCCCTGTGGCCATGTTAGCCTTTTGTTTTTTGTACTCGCCATTGACCCTTTCTGGACATTGACGCATGCTTTTGTTTTGCATGGACAATATGCTCTCTGTTGGCATCCAATAACACTGTCACTTAAACCTCAGTGTGGTCCTTGTTTTAATTAGACGTGGGTCCTGTGACACTGGTTTTACCCTGCAGCTGGCTGTGTGTTTGGTGTGTGTGTGAATGGTGTGTTGTGTATGTGTGTGTCACTCTCCTTTTCCTCCCTCTCTTCCTTGTGTGCTGGGTGGCTGTACTCACCGTCGTCATCTTCGTCAGCATTGGTGTTCCAGGAGGACCATGGCAAAGAAGAGCATATGGAAGACTTGAAGTTCTGGTTCCATGGCGGCGGTGGTCTCTTCTGTGTCTCTGATGGTGAGTTTTTCATTTTCTATGCATTGTTTCCTCCAGGCTTTTGATGGCGTTGGTACAGCCCCGGAAATTGTGGTGGTTTGCTATGTCATAATATGGTGGGCGGTACCTTGTCTTCCGCCTGGCTGTTGATGGCTACCGACGTGGTCAGTGGTGTTTACACCCTGGCAGTTGGTGTGGTACATTGGCTGTCTATGGGAGGTATCACCACCATGGTCATAATTTGGCAGTAATTACTAGCAGGCTGTTGGCAGTATTACCGCCACTATAACAGTCACCACCAATGTCATAATGAGGGCCATAGTGTCTGTTTAGCTTTTTTTTTTTTTACTATGAAATCCTTTAAATTAAAAAAGTCAGTTTTATTCTGGTGATTTTTGTATTCTGGCTTAATTCCTTGCAGTCAGTGCTTTATGTGATGCATGTGTGGGGAACACTTGGTCTTGTGACTTATCACATCAAACCTTGCAATGGCCCTAGGGGACCAGCTATGTTTTGCTACTGTGCCACTATATAAACAAGTGTTTTCATTGAGCATTATTTACAATTCGTGTTTTTCACTTTTTTTTTCAATCTTGATATAACTATTCCTGCTGATCCACCATCACGGCAGGAGACAGCTGCCTGTCTGCAGTATAACTGGATGGAGGCCGACTGGTGGCTTTGGAGGAGGATGAAGCAGAGGCACATACCTCTAGCCAGCCACCACCTCCTCCATCATGGCCACATATGTTTGCCAGCACTGCCAGCAGCCAGAATCCACCACTGCTGCCCCCTCCTCATCATCACTCACAGATTGCCTCCTTCCTAGCATCCTGTGGAAGCTGGTGCTGCTTCAGCGTCAGGTGGCACACCTCCATAGCCAGTTCAATGCCCTCTGAGTCCTTTTTTTAATATATTTTCTTTGGTGGGAATGACTTTTGTTGTAGGTGGAGAGGGTGGGAATTAAGACGAACAGTTTGGGCAAGGAAGTTTGGTTTTGGACGACTATGTTGGACATTGGGACATTTAAATATTTATTTGGGAAGAAGGGTCGTCCTGTTGTGGTGGAAAGGGTGGGTTTTATTTATTAAGAAGAAATTAAATGTGTAGTTTGTTTATATGATGGTGATCTGTATTGTGTCTTTGCACTGCTTTTAGCACAGCCTTGTTTCAAATTGACCAAAAGCTGCCCTTTGATTAGGCCCATACTGTATAGCAACTTTCCCTCCTAAACTTTTGTTAGCTGATTCTGAAGTTGCTTACTATATATTTATTTGCTAGGTTACCTACTTTACTTATACCCAAACAATACCCTATTACCAAAGTGGGAACAACACAATACAGACTAGGTCTGTCTTATTGCTTGAGGATGTTAGCTTTTACTACTTTTGCAGTCCCCAGCCACTTATCAAAGTATATACTAGTAAGTTATACCCTTGTCCTAGTACCCACTGTAACTAAATTGACCACTAGGGTGTATGCATATGTCCTTGCTTACAACATATATATAAAAAACCTTTAATCTTCAGTAGAAGTTATTAACTAAACTAGGTCACTTCACTTTCTAATTCTCTTATCTGAATAGATAAAGTGATGGCTGCACACTCTCTCAATCTTCTAAAAACATCTTGCTGCATTTACCAAGCTTCCCTCTTAATGGTGCTGGTCGTAATAGCAGACTACCACTCCAACAGGTAAGACATCACAAGCGAGGTCCTCTCCCACCCAGGTGAACTCCAATGGTAGGATTATTCAGAAAGAATATCCATTGTGACAACTAGATTGAAAGAAAACACAGAGTTAGTGGGTTATTTATATCGTAACTTATGAAATACTGATACCGGACTACCACCATGATTGAAAGACCTGATATGAATACAAAAACTAGCAGCACTGACTTCTGAGCAAAGGGGAGCTAGCATTTAATAAAATGTATTAACAGAATTAAAACAAAACCTGAGTTCCCCTATTCAGGAGCAGTGGACTCAAGACAGGAGAAGGTTAAGCATTTAAACAACACAAGGGACAAGACCTGAATGAATATGTTGAGAAACGCTGTTAGATGTATCCTTTTTATGCAGTGGTGGGTAAGTGGGGCTCTCTATTGCTCAGGTAAGAGAAGATCTTGCAGTGAGTTGATGTCACTTTCACCACATTTACCCCAAGTGTGTGATCCATTTATGGGGCAAATTCATAAATCAACCCTCAAATATATTGCACAGCCTGGGGGAAGATGGTAAGGGGGTTTGATGAATGGATGGGAAGGGAAGCCCTGTGGATTGTAAAAATGTAATTATATTGTAGAGGCAAGGAGTAGAGCAAAGGGTAAGCTTTATGAGGTCTGGACATAGGCTGCTGTAATCATTCATGATGACTCAGGTGAGTGAGAAGTGAGAGCAAAATTTCAATCAAGTAGCTACATGCACCTGACTGATCCATCTCACAACTGTCATAAAATTTAGCCGAGGGCATCCATTTTTTAATACTGATGATACAACATCATCACATGTCTGTTTCCATTTACAGCCCTCTCGACCACAACCACATAATAGAGGAGTTTGACATTTATTTGAGCCAGCACACTACTCAGCATTTCCAAAATCAATGCACTTCTCTTCAGTCCACTGGCCAGAGTAACCCACTTAGAGTCATCATCATCTTGGTTAGGTTTCCCTTTGAAGTAGATAACTTCCTTCTTCTGGCTGATGAGGTAGTGCCACCCTAAGTCCTGACTCCAAGTAACAAATCAGTCCGACTTTCAAACCAAATAAGATTGAGAGAGATAGACCTTTAGTGCCCTGCTGTTGATGAGGAAGAAGAACAAAATAATGTTAAAGTTTTGTTTAGATTTGCATTTGTATTTGTTAACTTAACTGATTGGTTTGGTCTGTGAAGAACCAGAAACAAATACAGCAAGGAATGGACAATGCAAGTAAATCTAGAAAAGTGACAAAGGGCAAATCATATCATCCCTTAAACATTGCAAATCCTTAAAATCAAGTTTACAAATTATTTGAAAACCCTCCCTGTCTGCCACCACATGAATTATCATCACTCACATCACTCAATAATATATCATTCATTGGTGCAATAGTTACATGTTACAGCCCAAGCACAATGGTATGGTACAGAACTGTCATATTGTGATTTGTATCACCTCTTTTTCCATTGAAACAATACATTGTTAGTCTTGTAAACGAATGATCTTTACCAGAGCAACCCTACTAGGGAATACAAAAAAAGGATAGGCATAGGAGGGAGGCAGGCATTGTTTCCAATGTCCTTGAACAGAATGAAGAGGCTTCTTCAAAGTACACTGGTCCAACTTGAATCCAGCCATATATGTGAATAAATGGTGGGGCTGCATAAGTCAGACAGAAAATAATATTCCTTTAGCTATCTCCATTTTGTTTTTTTGGCAAAGCAGTTCATTGTGATAATCTGAAGGTTCTATAGTGGCCTACTCAGTCAGGGAAGTAAAGTTTGTTCTCAACTCATGGGGTTTGCCCAAAAGATGGTCAGCTAACACACTTATGTCTGACCAATCACCCTCATCCTCTTCATGTGGTGTTTCAGGAAAAGTGTAATCATATGGTTTGAAGTGTTATTTCTTTTTAATTATGGTCAATCTCTCCACATTTTGAGGAGAGAGACTGGCCCTTCTAACTGTGACAGTTGTGCCAGCTGCACTAAACACACACTCAGCAGATACACTGGCTACTGGACAAGTCAGATACTTTCTTGCCAGTGTGAGGCACTCTGGCCATTGGTACATCTTCTCTTTTGAATAGACCAGTGAGTTTTAGTCCACGTGGATGTATTTCGGTCATCCAGATACTCTTGGACGATCCTCTAAATTGTTATTGGAGCTGCAATTTTCTCTGCCTCTGTTCTTTTGCCTCTGCACTCAACTTAAGCCTTGCCACTTGAAATAAAGCTATTACAGACATTGTGTCTGGTTCTTCTGCTGCTGGTGTTTTTGCTGGTGGTGGCTTCTGTGAAACAACAGCACTGCCCTCTCTGGAGTTTGAAGGCTGCATGCAGACATTCTGCCCGGGACTCTAACTTCCAGCTGTTGCTTTTTCAGGTCTCTTGCTTGCTCAGCAATCCACTTCTTGTATAGTGAAACATCCCCTTCTGGAAAAAGAAAGAAAGTGGCAAATATTTTTTTGTACTGTGGATCAAGTACTGTGACACAGATGTACTCTTTGGCGGACACAATCTCTCTTTGCAGCCTTGGATGAATAGCCAAGTGAAGGACTAAGCTCTCAACCAACTCATGCACTTCTACTTCTCATGGGATTATGACCCGGCCTACGGCCATGGTTTTCGTACCAAACTTACTGCCACAAAAACCATGGCAGTAGGCACTATCAGTGCCAGGGAATCCCTTCCCTGGCACTGATAGGGGTCTCCCCCGCCCCACTCCGGCACCCCAGAGTCCACCCCCTCCCTCCCCCTCCCTCTCCTGCCCCCCGCACATATACATGCCCACACGCGCACCCATATACACACATGCACACACATACCCACCACCACCCATGCATGCACACATACATACCCACACACTGCAACACACACCAGCATACCTTGTTGCATTCATGCATTCACAACACACAACACTCACACTCATTCACGCATGCATCCTATGTGACTCACACCTGCATGCATGCATACCAAAATATACACCCCCCACATACACACAACACTCCCCCACCCCCCTCTTGGGTCGGAGACCCCATCTTACCTCCTTGCAGGGGGCCTCTGGCTGGAGACAGTCCGCAGCGCTGCTGTCAGCAGCACCGCCACGTCAGCAAAACACCGCCGACCGTATCATGAGCAATGATATGGCCTGGTGGTGTTTTGCTGGTGGACGCCATCACATACACACAACACCCCCGACCCCGCTCTCTGGTCAGAGAACCCGACTTACCTGCTTGCAGGGGGCCTCTGGCTGGAGATGGTCCGCAGCGCTGCTGTCAGCAGCAGCGTCCACCAGCAAAACACCGCCAGGCCATATCATTGCTGATGTTACGGTGAGCGGTGTTTTGCTGATGTGGTGGTGCTGCTGTCAGCACCGCTGCCTTACCGCTGTCCGCCGCCATGACCGTCGGCGGTGCTCCGCCTGCATTCTGGCGGAATACCGTCGGCAGTCATAATACGGGTAGACGGCTGGTAGCCACAGTGGCGGTATGTTGGCGGCCGTCGCCATGACGGTAGGCGGTCAATACCGCTAATCTTGTAATTAGGGCCATAGTCAGTGATCATTATGTACTGCTTAAGCAGACGTTGCAACATGTAGTAGGTAGAGTTCCAACATGTTGCCACCTCCTGCATGGCTTTATCCGGTAAGCCATTAGCATGCTGAATGATCCTCAACTGCTTCTGGGCACAGATTCTTCTGCAGGTCGTCAGTATGTTGCTGACAATGGGGGTCATTATGACCCTGGCGGAAGGCGGAGAAGCGGCGGTCTTTTTTTGTAGTATTATGACCATGGCGGTTACCGCCATGGTCATCCGCCGGTTCTCCGTTCCGCCCGCCGGGCTGGAGACCTAGGTCTCCAGCCCGGCGGCCGTCACTATACTGCCGGCGGTATTTTGACCCGGCTTACTGCCGTGGATTTCTTGTGGTAAGCACTCTCAGTGCAAGGGAATTCCTTCCCTGGCACTGATAGGAGTCTCCCCCACCCCCTACCCCCACCGACTCCCTCCCCTACACCCCCCACCACCCTTGCCACCCCCCAAAGGTGGCAGGGCCCCCCTCCCCACCCCGAACCCCAACATCACATTACCCATACCCACACGACACGCACGCAGGCACCACCTACACACTTACATGCACACACACCGACATACATGCCTACATCCACACACACAGTCAGACATGCACACCCACATACAAACATACACGCACACATCCATACAGACATACCTACAGACATACACGCACTCATTCCCAAAACACGCAACACCCCCGCAAGCATACACGCACTCACACACCCCCTCTACATACACACATGCACACCCCCATGCACCTACACAAAGCACAACACCCCCCACTCCCTCCCCTAAAGGACGATCGACTTACCTGTTCTGTCGATCCTCCGGGAGGGGACGGGAGCCATGGGGGCAGCTCCACTGACACCACACCGCCAACAGAACACCGCCACGGCGAATCACAGGACGTGATTCACTGGGCGGTGTTCTGTTGGAATGGCGGTGGAGGTGTAGCAACCTCCACTTCCCCG
This sequence comes from Pleurodeles waltl, assembly GCF_031143425.1. Classification (NCBI taxonomy): domain Eukaryota; kingdom Metazoa; phylum Chordata; class Amphibia; order Caudata; family Salamandridae; genus Pleurodeles; species Pleurodeles waltl. The sequence continues at coordinate 475,256,818 of NC_090445.1, forward strand.
CCTCCCGCCAGTATGGCTGTTGGCGGCTCTCCGTCCGAAAAAGGACAGAGAGCTACCAACGGTCATAATAGGCCGAGTGGCAAACCGCCACCACTGGCGGTCTTCCGCACGGCGGTCCCTCGGCAGTCTTGGAAAAAGACCGCTGAGGTCAAAATGACCCCCATAGTTTTCTTTTTTGAGAAAGTCCTACACAAGCAGATTGATGCAATGCACCAAACACAGGACCCTGAAATATCCACTATCTGCCATGACTTGACTACAGGACTGCCTCTGTCTGTGACAACAAATCAAATTCTGATACATCTGGGTCACAGCCATTCAAACACCTAGCTGTTAAAATCTTCCAAGATGCTTGCAGCTGTATGGGATTTCTCCATGGCAAACACCCTTAAAGGTTTCTTCAGCACTGACACCTGCAAATAGCTGTCACCTAATCCCAGCTAAAATTATCCTGTGTGCAGTGATACATATGTAATCATGTCTGTTGTCAGATGGATAGAGTGAATAACACTCTGCTGCAAAGCTCGTCCAACCTATTGTAGCACATCATGATGGAGTGCTGGAGCAGCAATTCTGACAAAATAGGTACAGGTGGGAACCTTCTCTTTCAGGCAGATGGACACAACAAGTTCTAAAAATCCCACTCTTTCCACAAAAGAAAAAGGGAGGAGGACCAAAGATTCCTGTTGAACAAACTTGCCGCTGGGTGGTTGCTTTATATGGTCCCCTCCTGTCTAAACAATAGTAGCTTGAATTTTTTTATTTTGTGGTGTCAATGATGCAGGTGACTTTCGGAGAGGACCAGGAGGTGGTAGATCCAATGTATGCCTTTGCATAGTCATCAGTGTAAGCAGCGGTGTTGCCATCTGAGTCTTTTGCTGTTACAACGTTGCTGCAAAGTTGCTCATGCGGGTGATCCTGTTGGCACACTGCTGGGGACAACACTGATAGGACAGGGCTTCTTTGTGCAAAGCTGATACCCTCTTCTTCCTCATCACCTCCCACTATGATCGGAGTTGATTCCCCTCTCTCATCACCATCACCACCACCTGCAGAAATGTTTTTAAGGTACTCCTCTCACTAGATTGTGTGTTTTTTTTTCTATGAGTTGTTTGGCCTCTAGCACTATATTGTGAGCTAGGCTTTCCTTGACAAACACTTGTGTGGCAAATGGGGCTTCTTGCAATGTTATTGTGCTGCTTGCTAGTCATGAGAAAGTCCCAAACTGGAGAGGAGAACTTTTTAGTATGCCACTGGTGCCACTGCCAATGCCTGAAGAACTGGAGGTCGGTGGGTGTGTCAAAGAGTGCTTCTCTACAGTGCGTACTTCGATTGAGGTAGTACTGATGCAGGTCTAAGTGGGGGCCCTTCAAATATGCAAGCTGGTGGTGGTGGTGGTGGTGGAACCAGGGCCATATCCTTCTGATCAGGATGAATAGGAGAGGGAATGTCAGAGTACTCTGAGCCAGCTTCCATGACTGGCTCATTCTCCTCCCCTGCAGTAATTTTAAAACTTTCAGGAACTTTCCTTTTCCCTTGTCTTTCATGGTGGGTCTCAGACTCAGTCATGGTCCAATCCATATCCAGATCATTAGAGGGGTGGCTTGAAGAAGATAATAGAGTGCCCTTTTTTTTTCCTGCCGGAGATCAGGAAGACAATGGTCTAAGAAGAGGTAGATCTTGCTCAGGAAAAAACATAACCTCCTGGTATGCTCCTACTTCAGGAAGAACTATTGCTGGCTCTGGCTCCTGTTGTTGACTACTTTGCTCAGTCTCCTGCATCTAATGGGTACTAGTTTTTGGCGGAGACAATTCCAATCCAGACTCATTGCTCGTCACCATGATTGCAATGGCTTCCTGGCTGAGAGACATGGGCTAGGGCTTAGTTTGAGGTGGTGCCGTAGTTAATACAGGAATGTTGCTCCCAGCTTGCTGCCCGGAGGACGGTGTAGCAGGCACATAATGTTGCCTGAAAGAGGAGGAGTGCCGCAAACCAGTTGTAGCAATCTGCTTCTTCTTCTTCTCCTCACTGGCCACTTACATGGCAGCACTTTTCTTTTGGGGCCATATTCAAGCTCTGTCAGTTGGCACTAGCTGCACAAGGGGATTCAGAGAAGTCACGTGTTCTGGTCTTCTGGCCTTCTGTATGGCAGTAGTGTGGGTGATGTCTCTTGTGAACTTAAAAGCAAACAAATAGAAAAATGTAGTGGAACATGGCATTTTTGCAGTTTGAATTTTTCATAGAACCGACAATATAATTTAGTGAGGTTATTCCAAATAATTCAATAACAAAAATAGTGTATCTATTCCTATCCACACAACAACATTATTTTATTCGGTATAAAACTTCTGTACCTGCTTGCTTTATGGGCATCTCTAAGGGGTGTGGGGCTATGGCAGGCAGGGGGAGAAGGGAAATGGAATGAGCCCTTGAAAAATGAATGCTGGTGCTTGCCTATTCCAGGCAGGGGGTGCTGGAAAAATGGAATAATCCTTAAAAATTGAAATGGCTGCTGACCACCTGGTTAGACAACAACAACAGCTCACAAGGAGGCATGGAGAACATATGCAAGCCTAATACAAAAGCACACTGACTTCCTACACAAAATGCCCACCGGCCATATGGTCAAATAACAAGAAGAAACTAGGAGGCACTGGAGACCAAAGAACACATGCATGCCTAAGGCAAAAGTAGAAGCACACTGGCTCCCCACACAAAATTCCATTGGCCATATGGTCAATTAACAACAAGCAAGGAGGCATTGGAGAACAAAAAACACATGCAGGCCTTTAGCAAAAGCACATTGACTGGCTAGACAACATGGCCACCAGTCATACAAGAATAACAGCAAGGAAGGAGGCATGGAGAACGAAGAACCCATGTAGGCCTACGGCAAAAGCACACTGACTGCCTACACAAAGTGGCCGCATGCCACACAGTTAAACAACAAGAAAAAAGAAAGAGGCGTGGAGTACAAAGAACATATGTAGGCCTATGGAAAAAGCACAATGAATGCCTATACAAAATGGCTGCCAGCCACATAGTCAAACAACAGCAAACAAGGTGGCATGGAGAGCATACAACACATGCAGGCCTATTGCAAAAGCACAGTGACTACCTACACAAAATGACCACTGGCCACATGGTCAAACAGCAACAACAAGTAAAGAGGCTTAGACAATAAAGAACATGTGCAGGGTTATGGATTGACACTGACTACACAAAATAGCCACTCTACATGGCATCGGGAATAAAGATAAAATGGTGGTCTATGGCAAACACACACACACATACACTAGCCAGACAAAAGAGGAATGGTAAACAATGGAGAAAACACTACAGTTCATCAATGCTAAAACCAAAAAATAAGTCAGCTTTGAAAATTTGTACAACACCAAACATCCTCCCAAAGCATGATATCACATTAGCCCACCAAAATACATATTTTGGAGAAACAAAATCATGAAATACGAAAAACAACTAGCATTTAATCCAATGTCATCTCTGGCATAAATAATCGTAGAAGTTTTAAAACAACATGTGAACCCCTACAAAGAGGGCCCTGGGAGATTTACAGACCAGCACGTTTTAGCTTCCCACTACTACAACATAAACCACAGAAAAACACTTGGGTTTCAAACCAATACGTCTGGGCCTCATGACATCCTCAGTATACTGTAAGTAGGTAAAAACAACAAGTGATGGACGGAATGCTGAACATTGTCAAACATTCACCCCCAGTACAGTGATCTGGGCCTAAATCCATTGTTTTTTTGCTGCCCATGTCATTCCAGTTGGGACCCAGCCATATGCAAATCAGTCTTGACCCTGTTCCCCATGAGAACAGTCCAGCCCGAACTGCTAGGCCAGGTCTTCCCTGGACTGGAAACAAGCATCCTAAGACCGGTTTCGGGGTTTCACCCCTCATCAGCCAGGCTAGCTGGAATCCAGTGGCATGGGAAGCACGGGACCCACGTCTGGGCATACCCTTCCCAAAGCAAAAACAACAAGTGATGGACAGAATGCTGAACATTGTCAAACATTCACCCCCAGTACAGTGATCTGGGCATAAATCCATTGTTTTTTTGCTGCCCATGACATTCCAGTTTGGAACCAGCCATACGCAAATCAGTCTTGACCCTGTTCCCCATGGGAACAGTCCAGCCCGAACTGCTATGCCAGGTCTTCCCTGGACTGGAAACAAGCATCCTGGGACCGTTTTCGGGGTTTCACCCCTCATCAGCCAGGCTAGCTTAAATCCAGTGGCATGGGAAGCACGGGACCCACGTCTGGGCATACCCTTCCCACTTAGGGCGACAAAGCAAAAACAACAAGTGATGGACGGAATGCTGAACATTGCCAAACATTCACCCCCAGTACAGTGATCTGGGCCTAAATCCATCGTTTTTTTGCTGCCCATGCCATTCCAGTTTGGACCCAGCCATATGCAAATCAGTCTTGACCCTGTTCCCCATGGGAACAGTCCAGCCCGAACTGCTAGGCCAGGTCTTCCCTGGACTGGAAACAAGCATCCTGGGACCAGTTTCGGGGTTTCACCCCTCATCAGCCAGGCTAGCTTGAATCCAGTGGCATGGGAAGCACAGGACCCACGTCTGGGCATACCCTTCCCACTTAGGGCGACAAAGCAAAAACAACAAGTGATGGACGGAATGCTGAACATTGTCAAACAATCACCCCCAGTACAGTGATCTGGGCCTAAATCCATTGTTTTTTTGCTGCCCATGCCATTCCAGTTTGGACCCAGTCATATGCAAATCAGTCTTGACACTGTTCCCCATGGGAACAGTCCAGCCCGAACTGCTAGGCCAGGTCTTCTCTGGACTGGAAACAAGCATCCTGGGACCGGTTTCGGGGTTTCACCCATCATCAGCCAGGCTAGCTTGAATCCAGTGGCATGGGAAGCACTGGACCCACGTCCGGGCATACCCTTCCCACTTAGGGCGACAAAGCAAAAACAACAAGTGATGGACGGAATGCTGAACATTGTCAAACATTCACCCCCAGTACAGTGATCTGGGCCTAAATCCATCGTTTTTTTGCTGCCCATGCCATTCCAGTTTGGACCCAGCCATTTGCAAATCAGTCTTGACCCTGTTCCCCATGGGAACAGTCCAGCCCAAACTGCTAGGCCAGGTCTTCCCCGGACTGGAAACAAGCATCCTGGGACCGGTTTCGGGGTTTCACCCCTCATCAGCCAGGCTAGCTTGAATCCAGTGCCTGGCTGATGAAGGGTGAAACCCTGAAACCGGTCCCAGGATGCTTGTTTCCGGTCCAGTGAAGACCTGGCTTGGCAGTTCGGGCTGGACTGTTCCCATGTGGCACAGGGTCAAGACTGATTTGCATATGGCTGGGTCCAAACTGGGGTGGCATGGTGAGCAAAAGAATGATGGATTAACCCCAGATCTGTGACTGGGGGTGAGTGTTTGCATTGTTCAGAACTCCGTCTATCATCCTTTTGTGTTGCTACTGTAAGTAGGTAGGCATCTCCTGGACAATAAGTGTTAAGAAAAAATCAACAAAGTTGAATAGGGGTTCAAGTAATGACCCAATGCCAGAGACAATAGGCCTGTCAGTGGTGGCCATTAAGGTTTATGGATTCTGTTTCTATTTTCTTGCAGGTTATCTGACAGTGGATCTCATTCTGAACATGTCAACAGACCAGTCTGTGATTTAGTATATATTCTATTTTTCCTTTTCTTTGAGCAGAAGTGAGCCTTCTTTAGGTCCTTACGAATGCCAACACACCTAGGTCTGAGGGTATTAAGGGCAGAAACATGTACACCCCACATGGGGACACACCTCAATGTCCCCACATACAATTGATTTTTATCCTGACCCATGGGTGCACGAATAAAGGCATACATGCACCCTGGAGCCAGTTTTAATCATTCTCTCTCTCTTTGCACTGTGCACAAACTCCACACACCTCCCCACATGTTATTTCATCATGGTTTATCATCTTTATCTCTGAAAACAACCCCTGAACTCATCCTTGTTAGCTGAAGAGTTGTAGCCTGCATCATGACCAGACCTCACAGTGTGAGGTGATTCCCAATGATGAAACATGCCAACCTTAGGTGAGTGATGAAATTCATCCTTATGAAAGGAATTTTCCTTACAGTTAGTGTGATGCTGCACAGCTGTATTGGTTTGAGAACCAAGGCCCTCATTACAACCCTGGTGGTAAATCCCGCTTACCGCCGTGCTGATGGCCGTCAAGATACCGTGGCTGCGGCGGAAATCTGCAACAGGTATTACAATCCACATCTCGTATTCCGCCACAATACAGACACCCACACAAGTCCGCCACACCAATGGTCAGTGATAAACTGGCGATAGCAAAACCCACACCTTCACAACAACAAGAATATGCTTACACTATCACGACCCATGAATCAATGCAGCGGTCTTTCAACTGCGGTAAACCATTGGCGGTACACACCTCCTCGCTCAAAATACACACACACTTACAAAACACAACCACATTGGACAATTTGAAATACACACACCTGATACACATACAGACAGCATGCCCACACACCCACAGCACTATAAAACACACACCCACATTACCGACAACCCCTTACAACGACATTTTTGGAAGAAGCACATCGAGAGAGAACAGCAAACACAACACCAGCATCCACAGGCACACAACACCATCACTCATACAACATCCACACACCTTAAAGAACACACACCAACACAACACATCACACAGCACAACAAACATCACCTCACACATCACCCACACCACATTATGGCACCTCAAAGACACCCCAGGTTTTCTGAGGAGGAGCTCAGGGTCATGGTGGAGAAAATCATCCGGGTAGAGCCACAGCTATTACGATCACAGGTGCAGCAGACCTCCATTGCAAGGAAGATGGAGCTATGGCGGAGAATTGTAGACATGGTCAATGCAGTGGGACAGCACCCCAGAAGATGGGATGACATCAGGAAGAGGAGGACCGACCAACGGGGGAAGGTGCGTTCTATGGTATCCAGACACCAGGTAGCTGTACAGAGGACTGGCGGTGGACCCCCAACTCCTCCCCCACAACTAACAACATGGGAGGAGCAAGTCTTAGCAATCATGCATCCTGAGGGCCTCGCAGGTGTAGCAGGAGGACGGGACTCAGGTAAGTCATATCTTTACTATTATATCCCCCACACCCTACCTGCATGCCATCACAAACTCCTACCCCTACCCTCACACCCATCACCCCAACACCCCACAGATACCCCACTATCACCACCCACACATCTCAATAATAAGCCCTGCATGTAACGCCAATGCATGGACACCCATCACCAAAGCATGTCCAGTCGAGAGACTCACCCAGGCCACAAAATCACCAATCACACAAGGGCCAAACAAATAATGCAAGCACAGGAGTAGAGTATAACTCACCCATTTCACAAGATGGCACACACAGATACACCCCAGCAGGAACCCTACACAACGTCACTGGACAGGAGGTGCCAGCCACATCCAGTCCCCCCACAGAAGAGGCCCACAGTGATGACACCAGCTCTGCACGCCTGGATCAAGATGACCAGCCCGGCCCATCAGGGACCTCAGGACAGTCGGTTCCCCTGCCATAGTCACAAACCACTACTGAACCTCCCCCCTCAAGAAAAACAACCCAAGGAACCCACCCAGTGGGCCCATGCCACTGTCCACAGGACACGTCAATCAGCAGTGTGTCCACCACTACAGGGACCCCAGGCAACCCCACTAACCCAAGACAATCAGGGACCTGGGGCTAGTGGCAGTGGGCACACGGTTTCAGGGGATAGAGGCACAGGATAACAGGGAAGCTGGGAGGACTGCTGTGCGACAGGGTGAGGACAGGCCCAGGGAACCCACTCTCCACAAGGCACTCTCCAACATCATGGGAGCATACCATCATTCCCATGGGACCATGTGCAAGGTACTGGCCAAGTTGCAGGAGACCCACCGGCTGCATGAGGGACAGTAACTGGGGATCAGGGAAGACTTGAAGTCCATTAACACCACCCTGGTCACCATTGCAGGGGTGCTGGAAAACATGGCCAACACCATGAGGGAGGCAGTGGCACACCACCGGGCCCCTGACACTAGCATGAATGATGAACAGCCTTCCACGTCCACCGGCGCAAGTGGACGTGAGGTCCCACCATAGGACCAACAGGCCACCAGCACCCCACCCCCTCCAGGAGGAAAACCACCCTGCAAACGGTCCCTGAGATCCAGGCACAAGACAGAGAACATTGCCAAGACCCCTGCCAGGAAATAAGATTCTCCTGATTGTCACCCTTCTGTCCCACTATGTCACCCTGACAACCTTGAACTGCCATTACTCTACCTCCTATGCCCTCTTGGACTATGCACTTGTGATACCAATAGACTGGACTCCACCATAGACATTCCTCCATCATCACCCCAGCCCATAGCACATACCTCTCCACTGAATAGCACTTAAGTAAACACCCTTGAATCACAAAATGATCTGGAGTCAGTCTGTACTTTCACAAATGTGTTATTACAGCCTCTCTGACAAATAGCAATGTCAATGTTCATTTTCACATACCAATGTTCGACAGTTGTTGGGCAGCAGTAAACATAGCAGAAGGCAGAAAGTGGTATCTGTGAAATGGAAAGCCAAAGTGAACTGTCAGGGTCCATACACATAGGTAAAAAGGCAGAATCATGCAATGTCCAACAGTAGTATGATATGAGAGGAGCAGTGCCAGTCTCTTACCTGTGTCTCACTGAATGTATTGCATGATGATGTTTCGGTTGTCTATATTTTCTTCTTCTGTCTCTTCTTCCTCACTGTCCACAGGCTCCAGAGCTGCCACAAGACCAACATCAGGCCCATCCTCCTGCAGAAAAGGCACCTGGTGTCGCAAAGCCAGGTTGTGCAACATACGGCATGCCACGATAATCTGGCACACCTTCTTCGGTGAGTAGTATAGGGAGCCACCTGTCAGATGGAAGCACCGGAACCTGGCCTTCCGGAGGCCAAAAGTCCACTCTATTATCCCCCTAGTTCGCCCATGTGCCTCATTGTAGCATTCCTCTGCCCTTGTCCTAGGATTCCTCAGTGGGGTCAGTAGCCATGACAGGTTGGGGTAACCAGAGTCACCTGCAAATATTGAGGGACAACAGTTAGACACACTCCAACCCTTAGGGACTCTCCCATACCCAGACACCTATTCAAACTGTGTTGGGACCTTGGGCTCACCTATTAGCCACACACAGTGCCTCTGTAGTTGCCCCATCACATAAGGGATGCTGCTATTCCTCAAAATGTAAGAGTCATGCACTGAGCCAGGATACATGGCATTCACATAGGAGTTGTACTGCCTGCCAAACACACCATCTGCACATTCATAGAATGGTAGCTTTTGCGGTTTCTGTACACCTGTTCATTCCTGCGGGGTGGGGCAAATGCCACATGTGTACCATCAATGGCACCAATGATGTTGAGCATATGTCCCAGGGCATAGAAGTCACCTTTCACTGTGGGCAAATCCTTCTCCTTAGGGAAAACGATGTAGCTGCACATGTGTTTCAGCAGGGCAGACAACACTCTGGACAACACGTTAGAGAATATTGGCTGTAACATCCCTGATGCCATGGCCACTGTTGCTTGAAAGGACCCACTGGCCAGGAAATGAAGTCCTGATAGGACCTGCACTAGAGGGGGGATTCCTGTGGGATGGCGGATAGCTGACATCAGGTCTGGCTCCAACTGGGTACACAGTTCCTGGATTGTGGCACGATCAAGTCTGTATGTGATAATGATGTGTCTGTCTTCCATTGTCAACAGGACAACCAGGGGTCTGTATACCGGAGGATGATGCCATCTCATCATCTGCCCCTGCGGATGTGCCATATGGAGGAGAACGTGAGCAGAGGTTCAGACACCACATAGCTTGAACAAAGGTGTTTGGAACAATTGTGATGTAATCGGTGTGTGGTGCTGTCTGTCTGTATTCCTGCACAAAAGTACTGTGACATAGTTAGTTGCCCTGCCATGTGGCCCCCTGAAATGGCGGCTGCCTGACTTATAAGGAGGGACAAGTGGAAATGAGGTAACTGCACTGGCGTTGTGCAGCATCGCGGTAGGTGGACCAAGACCACTGCGCAATTCAGCATTGGTTATCATTGGGCCCTATAGGTTCCAGGAGCCAATGACGATGTACGCCGGCAGTGACGGTACGCACCGACGCGGATGTAACTGACATTTTCTATCTCTTCACTCACTTGATACCTGACCTTCAACAGGATTGGACCTACACTGCAAGTGCTGCTGTGACATGAGTCTGGGAACGACAATGGCTACAGTGTCTGGGGAAAGGGCTGCTGCCTTCACATCGGAAGAGTTGGAAAACCTGGTGGTTGGGGTCCTCCCCCAGTACACGCTACTCTACGGTCCTCCAGACAAAAAGCTGAGTACACTGAAAGCATGATGGATGGGACATGAATTTATGGAGTCGGTGGATGGAAGATATCAGTGGGGTGGGCTGAGGCCAGGATGTGAGGATGGTCAGTGTATGGGCCAGGGTGGGAAGTTGTGGCCAATGAGTAAGAAGAACCGGACGGGGGAGTAAAATCCATTCTTACTTCACTTTTCCACTAGGTCAGCGCCCACCAGAAGAAGGGTATTTGGCGTGCCATCGCCAAGGAGGTGCGGACCCTGAGGGTCTACCATAGACAGAGCACCCACTGCCGCAAAAGATGGGAGGACTTGTGCCGCTGGACCAAGAAGACGGTGGAGGCCCAGCTGGGGATGGCCTCCCAACATAGACGGGGTGCCCATCGCACCATGAACCCCCTGATGTACCGGATCCTGGCGGTGGAATATCCTGAGTTAGATGGGCGCTTGAGGGCATCACAGCAGCCACAAGGGGGTGAGTACAGTCACATTCAGCTGACTCTGTGCACTGTATGAGGTGTCTGGGTGGGGTAAGTGGGCTGTGGGCTCCCCTAGGCCAGGGCAAATTTGCAAGGGTAGGTCCTTTTATATGCAGGGTCTGTGGCACTCCAACCCCAGAAGTGGTAGTGGCCATCTACACCTAGTCAGGCTCCTGTGGGTTCCAGGTGTGCATCAAATGGGCTTAGGCACTGTCCCCCATGGGCAGGTGATTTTCCCAAGTACAGTTAGTGCATGACCTAGTGCATAGGGCTGCTCCCTGTGTGTTGTGTCCGCCAACGGTGGTGTTGTTGCTGGCATTGACCATGTGTCTCCTCTGTCTTTCCCCACCTTTTTGTTTTGTCACCCTGTCCCTCTGTGCATTAGCATCATCTGGCAGAGGAGCATTTGCACCGGAGCAGGAGGGGGCTGCAACCCACATGGCCCAGGAGGGTGAATGTACGGAGTCTGAAGGCACCAGTGGGACAGAGGGCGAGGGGAGCTCCACGACGGGGACAGGAGGAGACACCAGCGACAGCGACTCCTCCTCTGATGGGAGCTCCCTTGCGGTGGCGGCACTTCTGTGCCTACTGCAACAACAGGTACAGCCGCCACACCCCCTACCAGCACCTCCCTCCCAGCAGCCCCTCAGCTTGTTTCCCGTGCCTGTTCACCCAGGAGAGTGGGCATCTACTCTGCCCTAGGCACCTCAGGCCCTGCCCCAGTGAGCCCTGCTGCCCTCAATGAGGAGGCTATTGATCTCCTGAGATCCCTCACTGTTGGGCAGTCAACCATTCTGAATGTCATCTAGGGTGTTGAGAGGCATTTGCAGCAAACAAATGCATACCTGAGGGCATTCATTCTGGCGTGGCAGCCCAACAGAGAGCATTTCAGGCTCTGGCCTATGCACTGATGGCAGCCATTGTCCCTGTGTCCAGCCTCCCCCTCCAACTTCCAATACCCAGACCCAGACCTCAGCCCTCAGACCTCAACCAAGCACACCATCAGACCAGCATGCACACTCATCAACACACAAAAGTGACTCAGGCAAACATAAGCACCACACATCCCACAGGCCCTCACACAAGCACCATACTCATGCAGACACACCAACATCCACTGCCTCCACTGTGTCCCCCTCCTCCACATCCTCCACCTCCCTCCCAGTCTCATCTCCACTCACACCTGCATGCACTACATCCTCAGCCACTGCCTCCATCACCAGCATGCCCATCACCACACACCGCTCAAGTGCAATCACCACCCCCACTACCATGCACACGTCCGCTGTGTCCTCTCCCAGTGTGTCTGTGAGCCCTCCTCCCAAAGTACACAAATGCAGACACACACCCACTCAACAGCCATCCACCTCACAACAGCCTCCAACCCATGCACCCTCACCCAAGCTCAGCAGACATACACCTCCTACAACCACTACCTCTTCCTCCACTCTCAAACCCCCTCCATCTTCCCGTCCCAGTGTGTCAAAAAAACTTTTCCTGGCTAACATTGACCTCTTCTCTACACCTGCCCCCCCCACCCTTCCCCTAGAGCCAGGATGTCCAGATCCCAGCCCAGCACCTCAGCCACAAAATCCTCGAACACTTTGGTCCCTGCAAGTCCAGCAACATCGCGGGTGGCACCCATCAGGGCTGTCAGGAATAAGGCTGTGCTCGGTCCAGGTCCCGCTCGAAACTCCACTGCGTGGATTTGCGGTGCTTTATGCGCACCACTTGTCATCAGCGACGACTGCCCTGTGGTAAAGCTCATGTAGCTGCAGGGTCAGGACATTGGTGGACAAGATGCACTTATCCATGCTATTCAATGAAAGGACTACAATTCCCATGTTTTTAGAGGCAGCAGCCATCTTGGGGTGTCGCAGGCCTATAAAGCCCAGCCACACCCAAGCACATTGCTCACTATTTTGAAGACTTTGATGCAGTCACTCCTCGTGGGGATTCCTCTGAAGAAGAGCAGATTTCCTGCATGGCAGTTTGACAGTAAAGCGGAGTATCCTTGTTTCCATGGTAAATTCAAATACGACTAGGTCGTTCTCATAGTGGTAAGGTATTGATGAGCCCAATCTTTAAAGGGGATTGATGCTTCCAGAAGTAAGGTTCCCCTTAGCACAATGAGCAAATCGTTTCCAGTTTAAAGAGTAAAAGCACCCCTTAGCACAACGAGCAAAGCGTTTCCAGTTCTCAGAGTAAAGCGGCCTTGGCGCAACAATTAAAGCGCTTCGGATCACATGAGTAAAGTGCCCCTTAGCACAACGAGGAAAGCGCTTCAGTCCACATGAATAAAGCGCCCTTGGCACGGCAATCAAAGCCTTTCAGTCCACATGAGTAAAGCGCCCTTGGCACGATAATCAAAGCGCTTCAGTCCACGTGAGTAAGGTGCCCTTGGCACGGCAATCAAAGCGCTTCAGTCCACATGAGTAAAGCGCCCTTGGCACAGCAATCAAAGCGCTTCAGTCCACATGAGTAAAGTGCCCTTGGCATGGCCATCAAAGCGCTTCAGTCCACATGAGTAAAGTGCCCTTGGCACGGCAATCAAATCGCTTCAGTCCACATGAGTAAAGCGCCCTTGGCACGGTACTCAAAGCGCTTCAGTCCACATGAGTAAAGCGCCCTTGGCACGGCAATCAAAGCGATTCAGTCCACATGAGTAAAGCGTCCTTGGCATGGCAATCAAAGCGCTTCATGTATAACAAGCAAGGTGCTTCTACCCAACGAACAAAGCGCTTCAAGTTCAATGAGAAAAAACTTTCAGGCCTTGGAAGTCAATGTGAAAACGTTTTGGAGATAAGCAAATTATAGTTCATTGTTTTTTGGGAAGCATAATATGTGAGATACATATTTAAGTCTTTTGAGAATATGTGAGATACATATTTAAGTCTTTGAGAATTCCTAGGCTGAGATCAAACATTTATGTTTATGAATGTATAGTGATTACATGATTGGTATTCAGAGTATGTCCATAGTCCAAGACTCTTGCCATCTATAGGTTCAGAGGTTGCAGTTTGTTTTTGTTCCATGATTCAAAGAAAGGGCTGTTCCCAATTCACAAAGGGTCTCAATCTGATATCACGGAGACGCCTTTATTCAAGAGTCTATTGGTGAATTATACTGTTATCAATACGTATATATGCATATTTGTTCTAACCTTTTCTTTTCAGATCTCTCTCCCTAATTCCCTTCCCCCACCTGGCTTCATCATAACTCTATGCTATAATAGCTTTCTGAGTTGGTGACGCTGGGAGGTGGGCCTTTTGTTCAGCAGCGTGCAGATCCTGAGGAAAGGGCACTGTGACAGGGCTGCCAGTGTGCCACCTGGTGAGGCCAAGGATCACCCTATTCCGCCACCTGCCAAAGTGAAGAAGGGTCCCATATACCGTAGGGAAAAGCCGCACCAACCACCCAGCAAGGCCTCCTCCAAGACAAAAGATGACAGTGCCAAGGTCCCAGCAGCGACTTCCAAGATGGGGAAGGGAGACAAGGCCAAAGGGAAGTCAGCTCAGGGCACGGAGCCTCCGGGTGAGGGACTGGTGTCACCCGTTCTGCAAGACAGAACAGCAACCTGTACGACGGTGGCCACTGCCACCTTCACGTCTGCTGCCTCTGCTACAGTCCCCAGCATCATCCCCAGTGGGCAGCCATCCGAGGCTGCAGGAGACGTCCTGCTGTCTCCCTCCACAGGTGCTGACACCAGCACCACCGGCAGCATCTCCGCCACAGACACCGCTGCAGACACCGCCGCAGTCATCGCCAGCTGCCCCGCGACGTGCCCAGCTAGTGCCACCACAGCCGACATCAGCATCATCCCCAGTGGGAAGTGGTCCGAGGCTGCAGGAGACCTCCTGGACCCTGCACACACTACATGAGGCACCACAACCAGCACTGGCAGTACCAGCAGTTGGCAGGCAAAGTCACTGCAGGGAGGAGTGTGTCTCTGCTGCCATAGAGTATCATGCTACCTGTTCACAGAAAATCTTGTGGCTCAGACATCCAGGTGAGGGAATGGGAACTGCCACACCCCACGTGAAGCACTCTGGGCACAAAGCCCCCTCCAAAACCAATGGGGAACAGCATTCACTACCCCAGTCCTTGGCAGGATGAAGCATGCTGGGCACAAAGCCCCCTCCAGAACCAGTGGAGAACAGCATCCACTTGAGAGACTGTGGCCTTGCACTCCCCAGGACCAATGCGTGGGCAAACCACCCACTTGAGAGACTTGAGGGAGTGTGGCTTTGCACTCCCCATGATAAAGCAGCGGGCAAACCACCCACTTGAGAGTCTTGAGAGACTGTGACTTTGCACTCCCCAGGATAAAGCAGTGGGCAACCCACCCACTTGAGGGACTTGAGAGACTGTGGCTTTGCACTCCCCAGGATAAAGCAGTGGGCAACCCACCCACTTGAGGGACTTGAGAGATTGTGGCTTTGCACTCCCCAGGATAAAGCAGTGGGCAACCCACCCACTTGAGGGACTTGAGAGACTGTGGCTTTGCATTACCCAGGATAAAGCAGTGGGCAAATCACCCACTTGAGAGACTTGAGAGACTGTGGCTTTGCACTCCGCAGGACCAAGCAGTGGGCATGGATCCCCCTCATGGAGCAATGGCGTCGTCCCATCATCCGGCTGAGGTGCTCCCCTCTTCTTCCCCCTGAGGTGCCTGTTTTTTTTCGACCTGATGCCCCTGCAGTGTTCTCTCTGTTTTGAGGCAGGTGTCATGTGTGGGGTTCGCCAATGCTTTTTGGGACCACTGGTCCACGGACATGTAATGGAACAGAATCCGGACTTGTGTACTTACTGTGAATATTTGTATATACTGATCTTTTAAATTTATGTTGGGCTATCTGGATTTTCAATGATTACACTTGTTACAATCATTTCATTTGGTCCTTGCTTTCTTCCAGAAGGTTACAGGGTGTCAGTGTAATGTTGCTGCATGTGTTTATGTGTGTGTTGTTGGGGGTGGGGGTGTTGCGTGTTGCATGTGTGTGTCACTCTCTTTTTCCTCCCCCCTCCCCTGTGTGCTAGGTGCAGCACTCACCGTGGTCGTCGCCGACGTCTTTGATGTTCCTGGTAGAAGAGGAGGTAAACCAACATTGGTAACACCTGTAACTCGGGCTCCTTGTAGTCCTGGTTCCTCGTTGGGTGTCGAGAGGTGAGTGTTTTCCGTTCCAAGTACTGTTTCAGCCATGCTTTTGATGGCATTAGTACTGTCGCGTAGGCTCTCATTATCCTAATGAGAATACTGGATTTTTGGGCGGCAAGATCGTTCACAGTGTGATGGACTAAGTCTGACCCACGGAGAAGGACCCTTGTCACCCCAAATCCGTGTTGTGCTCCAGCTAACTAGCAGTACCTTATCTCTCCCAGAGGGAAGAGACAATTGGGCAGCCGAGCGCATGACATCTTAGTGCTTCCCAGGGACGTCGTGGTCACTCAGGTCACAACCAGTTCTCTCGTACAAAGTGCGGTCTCATATATAAATGACAAAGGCAGTTTGAGTTTGAAAGATTGCTTTTTATAAAACGACTGCATTTTAGATAACGGGGCGTGAGCCGCAATAACCAGAACCATACAACACAGTGGGATTGAAAAAGTAACAAGGAGAGTGAAACATAAGAATAATGCTATCATAGTGCAACTAGATTACGTTCTCTCTCTAAATTATATTTTGAGCACAGCATGTGAAGCTCTAAGCCTGCCTTTCAGGTTCCCCCCGGGAGGACATCAACCCTCATACCTGAGCAAAAGCCTGTGATCTGGATCAGCATCGGCAACACGGCAGTCAGCATCTAGTTGTGGGTTCCTGGTCGCAATCTCCCACTTACGTGTACCAGGACTAGAAAGTGTTTTTATAACTAACATGCCGGTGTTCTAAGAAACGTCCCTACGTAAGAATGTGTACTTTCTACGAACCCTGAAGGCTAAACCTCTACCACGTCTATCGTCAATGTACCAAACTGTACCCTTGACAGAAGCACAGAGCGAGCAAGAATGTATTGTTTGAGAACTTCAGTGCTGAAGTAAGTTAAACAGTGTGATAGAAGAAAATAAAACAAGACTGTGAAACTGGTTATTGTAAAATAACAGTGCGAGGCTAAATAAAATGCACTTAGGGCAAAGTGCACAGAGGCCTAATACTTTAAGCAAACGTGCAGAAAGCTACATTAAAAATGGCTACACTACACCCTCCTCTTGTCGGTAGAAAGTGGTTTAAACCGAAGCTAAAAATGCCATAAGCTAAAAGAT
This sequence comes from Pleurodeles waltl, assembly GCF_031143425.1. Taxonomy (NCBI): domain Eukaryota; kingdom Metazoa; phylum Chordata; class Amphibia; order Caudata; family Salamandridae; genus Pleurodeles; species Pleurodeles waltl. Next base: position 475,274,007 of record NC_090445.1, read on the forward strand.
AATTAAAACCCTATAGAATTTCAACAAGTCAAGAGGACACCAAAGCACATTAATCCTCAATTTAAAAATTATCATGCGACCAAATGCCGAATTCATATAACAGTGTCAATTTAGACTAGATTCAGTTCAAACAGTGGTCATGGAAAGCAGGAGGTTCTCCACTTCGGCAGATGACAAAACCGGAAAATCTACACCAAAGACTATCAAGGAGCAGGTGTGTTCCAAAGCCCCAGCGTCAACCAAGGCAGCATCCTGTACAGAGCCCGTGAACGAGTTAATATCAACTTCCTCCAGGAAGGGTATCTCGTAATCAGCCTCAGGAAGCAAACGTAGCCACAGCACGCATGTCTGGTAATGATCCCTCATCGGGAACATCAAGAGATCAGCATCAACCACTGGGGGGCATTGCTGTGAGAGACAGATGTATAGTGCATGTTCCAAATAGCACCAACGGCACCGAAACACGGGATGCACACAATCCAAAACCGGTCTGAATGACAGAGACCAGTCTGTTCCAGGAGTGTTGCTCCAAAGTGCTGCATCATGCGTTCATGACACAGCTGCGCTGATGGGAGTGCCCACATTCGTCCTTGTTGCGGCGGGACAGCCATTGCAGAAAAACAACAGCAACAGCAAAACGCCGGATAATAAAGCCAAAGTTATCGGAAATCCCCAAAAAATGCTTCCGAAAATTTCATGAATAGCTGAAGGTATTAAACCGAATATGGAAGAAAAGGTGTGAACAAAACCAACACCAACGGCTTTGAAAAAATATGCTAATCCAGCTGTGCTGGACGCATTAAATATACGTCCCACGAGTTCACCAAAGTGGTTCGTAAAGTTGGTACTTAACAGGGACTGTATTTCCACTGATGACCTTGCCACCTGAAGTGCGTAGGTCTCGCGTGCAGATGTAAGGGCCACATGCTTCTGAAACAATAATCCTTTAGTCTACTTAACTTGTTGAAATTCACCTTGGAAGTAGCAATGTGAGGCCATATATCTGCTACCTCCCTTAATTTAGTGGGGGGAAACAACAAACTCCCGCAGCAAGTAACGACCTTAGGGACCGAAACAACGTAAACTATTCCGGCCCGCATGCCACAACAGTCTTCACTATTGAGGAGGACGTAGCTGTCATTTGAAAGCACCTGGTATGTGCGTTTAATCAAGGGGACCGGAACTCCCTTCGGATAGCAAGCCAAGTTCGCAACCGAGGCATTACATGCCCCATGCAAGGAAAGCTGCTTACAAATCATCGAATGGCTGACTGAAGTCTCGCATTCACTACCGCTAAGAAAGACCTCTTTCATGCCATTGAGGCATTTGTACAAGAAGGGAAGCTCCCACACCTCATGGATATAACTATCTCCTAACTTCTCATATCTGCCTACTGGAACATGTTTCAAACAAGAAGTGAACTGTAACATAGAAATAGGCAGATTAATAACCCCGTGTATCAACCACTCTGCAGAGGGGATCTCAGCCACGGTAAAAGGCAATCTTTCAAATTTTTCAATGTTGAGCATGACAGAAGTCGCCTCCTTCTTACCCATTAGTTGTTGTTGTCGCATTAAATTAAAGGAAAAAAATATCTCACTGGCACTGATGTGCTGCCACGGAACGCGACCCGCCCTCAATGTCTGAAGTGTCCAACCCAACTGCATAATGGACCTGGTCTGACTTTGTCCATGATATAAAGAAGACACATCAGATCGTATAATGTCTATAGCAGAAGAAACAATGTTGTTAATCGTATATATTCGGTCGGACAAGGTGTGAATTCCATTATCCACAACAGCTAATGCCTTTTTCAAATTTTTCTGATCTATCTGCCTTAACCGGGCTGCAGCCTCCTGCTGGGAAAGTTTCCATATTTCATTGTATACTTCATACAAGAAACGCTTCCTACGTGGTTTCTTCGGGCCTGACAAAAAATCTTGTAAGTCAGTGTTATTAGACAGGAGAGTGAGATGTGTCTTAACTGCATCTAGCGAGGATGATTTTAACCATTGTTGGCACAATTTTCCCACACTATGGGGGTCATTCTGACCCTGGCGGTCATCGACCGCCAGGGTCGACGACCACGGAAGCACCGCCAGCAGGCTGGCGGTGCTTCCTTTTGTAATCCGACAGCCGCGGTCGCCCAGCTGGGTCCGGCGGTTTCCCGCCGGATTACCCCCGGCTGGGAGAATCCTCCATGGCGGCGCTGCTTACAGCGCCGCCATGGGGATTACGACCCCCTTCCCGCCAGCCTATTTCTGGCGGTTTTCACCGCCAGAACAAGGATGGCGGGAACGGGTGTCGTGGGGCCCCCTAACAGGGCATGGGCAGTGCAGGGGCCCCCTAACAGGGCCCCAGAAAGATTTTCACTGTCTGCATTGCAGACAGTGAAAATCGCGACGGGTGCAACTGCACCCGTCGCACCCCTGCAACTCCGCCGGCTCCATTCGGAGCCGGCTTCATTGTTGCAGGGCCTTTCCCGCTGGGCCGGCGGGCGCTCCTTTGGTGGGCGCCCGCCGGCCCAGCGGGAAAGCCAGAATGGCCTCCGCGGTCTTTTGACCGCGGAGCGGCCAAGTAGCGGTCCCCGTTTGGCTGGCGGCTACCGCCGCCAGCCAAACTCGGAATGAGGGCCTATATGTAGTAATTATTTCAGCATGTTCTGGTGATATATAGTGAGGGTCTGACCTATTTGTCCGGAAACCCCCCGAGGAGGTGATAAAACGTTGATGACACCCGTTGGTGTCTATAGGCCACAATAACCACCCGCCCGGACGTGTCAATGAAGTGTTAAATGTACCATTCTGGACCCAGTCTGTAAGCTCACTAAAAGTGGCATTTATGTATTTCTGCCAGTTATTAATTTTTGCAGGGACAGGTATACTAGGCATGTTCAATTCTCTAACTGTTGCTAAGCCCAAACAGCTAGTCTGTTGTACCGTTTCATTTAAAAAAATCATTTGGACGGGAATGAGACATGCTCTAAACAATGTTTCTCTACCCTTTGTTTGCCAATGTGTTGTTCCCCAAACACTTTTCAAATCAACATTATTTGACCAATATTCATACCCTTCAATTGACAGTCGGGAAACAAAAGAATCTGAGTATATAAATTTCGTATTAGTCAACAACATTTGTCTATCTTTCGACGGAGTGAACCTAAAATAATATGACTTAGCATTCATTTGATGATGCCCATAAAAATATGGAAATTTGTCAGAATACGTTTTAGAACTCCCTTGAGGGGGAGTTGGGATATGCTCCCATTGCGTATAGTCAAATATAGTTTTCGGACTACTTGCCTTGTGTATAAAATGGTGCCCATAATAATTATAGCAAAACATGTCACCATAATTGTCTTTAAACTGGTAAACATCTTCATTTTCATAGACAGTATAATATTGTAATTCAGTCATCATAGAATCAACTGCCTTCACATCCCAATCATCAGATACAATGCCCGGTATTACTATATCATTCATAGATAACTTTAGGACATACGGTATTTGAATTATCTCAGTGGGACCGTATATATCAAACATCTCTTTATCCCACACAATCCCATCCGGAATTGGCACTGCAGAAATGTTCACAAAGGACAAGTCTCTTCGAAACCTATGTGATGAAAAATGTGGCTTCAACACCTCCTCCACCTCCTCCACCTGTTCAACCGCTGATCTCTCAGGAAGAAAATGACCATGTATTAACAGAAAAAAGGTAATGACAAACCCTATCCAAAGAAAAAATGCTAGCATAGTCAATAAGATCCATAGATAGTTCCATGGAAAAACAAAATACGTATCTTTAAGGTAACACAGCAGCTTACGTGGACCTGACAGGTCAGTAGTCGAAGAGGCAAACAAGTTTGATAGACCATTGTCATTGTTGGCAAAGTAACCAGAGGCAGTTTGTGCAAAAGGGGTCTCCGTATTCAATGGAGGAGTTGGTGTTTCTCGCGGTGATACACTGTAGATAGCACCATCCATTACGTCAGTAGTCATGGTGACTTGATCAAAGGTTTCTAAGTTATTGGTTGTTAGTGGAACTAATGCGAGATCATCATCCACCCTCCCCAAGCTCAGAGAGGCAACAGTGTTGGTATAGATAACTTGAAGCAGAACATCTTCCCCAGTAGTGAGAGGGATCCGGGAACTACTAGACGTTCCTCCTGGTCTGCTGTGTAGAATCGGCCACAAGTTGTAATTTGACATTGTCAATAGAAACAAAGCAAGTTTCTTTGGCACCTGGCAACGGGGGTAGAATAACAGTTCTCGTTCTGTGTATCCCCAACACAGGGACTGGTGCTCGATAAGAAGGGCCAAATTCTTTCTTCACTGCAACCTTTTCATGCACAAGATCCCCAAACCTGGGAATACAGCCAGTAGGTGTTACTGGCACATCCTTAATTCCTGTGGAGGCAGCATTTTTGGAAGAATTATCTTCACGGAACTGCTGTAATTCCTGCAAAACAGTGACACGACCATTTATGTCAAAAGGCGTTTCCGCCGCCTCCACACCAGGACCATAGAGATCCGGAACAAACATTTGTGTTCTGAACAGGCACTCATATGAAGTACGACCCCCCAGGGACCTTCTAGGCAGGTTATTTAGTGCTCTCTGAACTCCATACAGGTGGGTTAGCCAACTACAGCCCGTACCTAAGACTCTGGCTGTTAAGGATTGCTTTAAATCGTGGTTTAATCGCTCCATGACAGAATTTCCTTTGGGATGAAATGGAGATGAGTACTGGAGCTGGACCCCCAATGAAGCCATGGTGTCCCTGAATGCCCTTGAGGCAAAAGCAGGGCCCTGGTCCAAATGGAATGCCGCAACTGCATATATATCGACAAAGACTCGCAAATCTTTAATAACAGTCTGAGCGTCAGCCGAGTGCTGTGGCCACACCCACACAAATCTGGAGCAAGAATCAACAGCGACTAGTATATATTTGTATGCACTATTTGGTGTTAGTGGACCGCAATGATCCAAGTACACACATTGAAACGGTCTGTAGGATATTAAGAGGAGTGTCTGCGGCGGGCGCTTAGCCGTTGAAATTTTTATTTGTTGACAGATGTCACAACAAAGGACATACTGCTTAGTCTCTTTATAGAGACCAGGCCACCAGTAATGGGCCTATAATAGCGAAATTGTGGCGGCCACGCCAGCATGTGCAGATGCCACTCCCTCATGCGCTGCCATAATCAATTGTGGTCTTACAACTTTATTGGGGATTTCGCATACGCCTACGCTAGGAATTTTAACTTCAGCGTTCAGCATACTTCCCATTAAGTATTGGTATTTATTAGGAAATCCTTTAGGATAAGGCGTGCCATCAACCGTAGCTTTTATGGCAGCCAGAATCTCTGTGTCTGGTTTGGAACTCGAACGAGTCACTGCAGCCACAGTGGCAACTGCCACTGCCAACTTTGCGGCTTCATCAGCCAAAGTATTCCCAGCAACATGTATTCCAACGCGCTGGTGTCCAAGTGTATGTACAACATGGACTTTGGGTAGCGTCTCCTTCAGGTCAGCTACCTTCCCCCACAGTAGTCTGTATTTTATGGTGTTGCCTTTCGAATCTCTGAACCCATTCAAGCGCCAGTAACGTAGGTATTCATTAAAAGACTGGACACAATAATATGAATCACAAACAATCCGTGTAAACTGCGTCGGATCTGTATGTTCTAATGTCATCAGTAGAGCCTTTAGCTCAGACAATTTTGCCGTACAATCCCCTAAGGTCTCTGTATAAGTATGTTGGGGCAGAATTTCTCCCCCTCCAGATGGCCGCTCACTACTGCACATGTAGCCGAATCTTGGTGTTTTGTTCCAACCGCCGGTTGCGCAGAGCCATCGGTGTACATGGCTATGTGATATTGATCAATAGCCAATGTATCAGCGGGAACTGGATATTCAACTTCATATTGCAGAAATTCTTGAGTTTGTAATTTTGGGTCAAAAATGTAATCTACATCAGTGGCTGTTAAAGACGTAGCCCACTGTATCCATCGCGGGTGGAGTGCTTTTGCGTTCAGAGCGCTAGCTTTTGTAACAGCCTCGAGGACCGGTATAGGGGAAATGACAATAATGCATTTACCCCGGGCAAGAGGTCTTTCTTTAATAACTGCCATCTGCACAGCAGTGAGAATTTTCTCTGCGGGTGCAAATCGTTGTTCAGCAGCCGAATACAAGTGAGACTTGTATCCAATCGGGACTGTCTCACCTTCATTAAATGTGACATACGTAAACCCAATGGCCGCAGCTATTATCCTGATGACCAAATGCGTCTTATTGTCCCGTGTATGTAAATGCTTTGCGGCTATTAGATCTGCTTGTAACGCCCGAAGAGTATGTGTATGTTCAATTGTCCAGAATTTGCTCGAAAAATCAGGACGGATTAATTCATATAAAGGTTTTGTGCGTGTAGCATAATCAGGAATGTATGTTCTGCCTAAATTTAGAAAGCCCAACAATGATTGGAGTTTCTTAATCGTATTAGGTGGTTGCAATTTTGCACACTTTTCTAAAAATTGAGGAGCTAGGCTCTAACCTTCATTCGACAGCTTGTATCCCAGGAATATGACGCTGAGGAAGGCAATTTTAGATTTTTTAAAGTTAGATTTGTAGCCAATTTTTGCAAATCCTATAACAATGTGGGCTACTTGTCTTAAATGTTGTAGCAACTCGTCATCCGTGAGATATATATCATCTACATATGACAATGCTTCAGGGTCCAACTAGTGTAAAATTTCAGTCACACGAGCTGCAAACAGTCCTGGGCTGTTCTTATACCCCTGAGGCAAACAACAGAATTTTTTCTGAGAGCCGAACACGCTAAAGCTTGTCAAATCCCTGCTTTCGGGTGCTATCTTCTGGCAGAAGAATCCATTCGAGATGTCTAAAGTCGTTTTATACTTTTTCCGCACAATGTTGTTCATCAGAGCGGCGCTGTGTGAATTTTGTATAGCATATGCACGTGTATGTCCGTTCAAATGTCTGTATTCTAAGACTATTCTATATGAATGGTCCGTTTTAGCTACAGGGAATAAGGGATTATTCATCGGTGAGACACAGGGTTCAATCACCCCCTGGTATTCCAGTCATGTAAGTATTTCCCTCACCGGTGCCCTTGCTTCATGTTTTATAAGATACTGTGGTTCACCTTTAATCGGAATTACATGATATGGAGAATCCCTATCCCACCCTACGTGATTTCTATATAAGACAGGTGCCTGTGCCAGAGCCCATTTGATGCAATAGGACTCTGCGAGTTCCCCTGGAACAAGGGGCGAGAACTAAGGTTTAGTAACCTCCTCCCCAACGGGGCAGGTGCGGACAAAGTCAGGCGGGCAATCTTGTTCAGCCAGCAAAATGTCATATATCTTGACTGCACGATCCCAAGAGATTGCGTGTATAGTGCGTTCAATGTCTCCTTCCAATTGTAAAGTCACTGTATACACCCTATCGGGTTCAGAGACACGCATATCTGCTGTTTCAACTTGTATGAAGTCATCAGTTGCTTTCACCTCCAGATGCTCTAGAAGATTCTGGCGAACTATTGTGACCTCTGCCGCGCTGTCTAGCAGTGCTAGTGCCCATGTCTTGTTCTTCAAGAGAACTCTCTTCCTGAGTGGTATGTCGAACTGAGACTGTTGCCACTTTTTTCTTTTTAAACTGTTGTTTTTGCTGTACAGGTTTCTCTTCCTTCTTGACAGAAACCTCCGAAGAGCATTGTGATTCCTGTCTCGGTTTCACGTACTCCGTTCTCCGCTCTGACCGCCCACCTCTCTCATTTCTCTTTTCCAATGAGTCCTGAAAGGAACGAGATTGGCGTGTATCAGTGTATTGATATCTATCAGGTGTTTTTATACCATCCCTATTTCTGAGATTATACCTATTCTGCGGGGTCTCCGTACGTGGAGATTCTCCCCTTTCTTTTTTAGGTGTTTGTTGTTTTTTCTCCAAGCACTTCTTATTACCCTCAGGTTGCTGTTTAGCATTTTCTTTACTTATTTTTCCCTGAAATTTAGGTTTTTGTGGTCTAGCCCCTAGGCTATCTCGACCGATACTGGAATATGTGTCCGCTATTATTTTTGGCAGTTCCCGCTCCTGATCTTGTTGCGGGACGTCACGAAGACGCATGCGCGCTGCAAGTGCAACTGCTTCCCCTTTAAGATTACTTAGGATTATTGAAGAAACAGTGGCAAAGTTGCCCATCAGTTGCATTCCTAAATCTAAGGCCGGGGCAGCCCCGTATTCATCCTGGATGTGTTTAAGCACTTCCGGTAGGTTGGCCAATGTCGGTGTAACGTGTGCCGTTGTATAGAGCGCGGCAAACACCATACCCCATATATTACAATGTTCCGCTGTGGGAACCATTCCAAATGGTAAACACATAGTTAGTATTCTATGTTTTTCCTGAGGTCCGTATGGGGAAATACCACCTCCAGCGTATTTATTTTTTTTGCCAGCCAAAATGGAGTCTCCTCCCGTTTTGCTGGAACTTTACCCATAATAGAGTATACAGTCAACGGGTTTATACCTGGTGTTACTGCATGTGGTTGTGCTGGAGCAACACGCGCTGGGTTGTATTCAGTGTCTGCATCACAAACTGTACTAAGCGTCTATATGTAGCCGTTAAATCTGTATATAAACGACGAACTTCAGCCACCGCCATATTAGCAACCGCAGGATGTGGTGTATATGTGGCCAATAAAGGCCAGGTTGGACCATCATTATTTAGTGGACCTAACCTTACCGGTAATATTGTATGGGGTAGGGCGCCATCAAGTCATTTATTATGTTCTTGATAAGATAGAGGAATCTCTAGGCCTGCGTACGCCCTGTACTGCCCAGGCGCGTTCGCAACTGTATATGTGTGAAATGTATTTGTGTTCCCATCAACTGCTGGAAATGTGACCCAGGAGTAAAAAAGTTCTGTTCTATAGGCTGCGTGGGCGGCCACCACAAAGGTGACTGGACCACCCTGGATCGTAAGACCATGTGCAAGCAAATGTGCTGTGAGCGGTTTTCTCATGTTAAGAGCTATTTGTATTACCTGGGGATTCGCCATTGAAAAAACAACGAGAGTTCAGAGAAGGCACACCAAGACGGGGTCTTTCCTTTTAAGGTTCAATCTTGAACAACCATCTGTTGTAATTAGGGTTTCCTATACTGCGGTGGAGGAAGTCCTCAGAGCCACGGACATCTCCGTTAAAGGAACTGAGGGATCATTATATGATATGAGACTGAGAGAAACTGGCGGACCCGAAAATTAGAGCAGGACCAAACGTTGGCAGCGCCATGTCGCGTAGGCTCTCATTATCCTAATGAGACTACTGTTTTTTTGGGCGGCAAGATTGTTCACAGTGTGGGGGACTAAGTCTGACCCACGGCGAAGGACCCTTGTCACCCCAAATCCGGGTTGTGCTCTGGCTAACTAGCAGTACCTTATCTCTCCCAGAGGGAAGAGACAACTGGGCAGCCGAGCGCATGACATCTTAGTGCTTCCCAGGGACGTCGTGGTCACTCAGATCACAACCAGTTCTCTCGTACAAAGTGCGGTCTCATATATAAATGACAAAGGCAGTTTGAGTTTTAAAGATTGGTTTAATAAAACGACTGGATTTTAGATAACAGGGCGTGAGCCGCGATAACCAGAACCATACAACACAGTAGGATTGAAATAGTAACGAGGAGAGTGAAGCATATGAATAATGCTATCATAGTGCAACAAGATTACGTTCTCTCTCTAAATTATATTTTGAGCACAGCATGTGAAGCTCTAAGCCTGCCTTTCAGGTTCCCCTGGGAGAACATCAACCCTCATACCTGAGCAAAAGCCTGTGATCTGGATCAGCATCTGCAACAGGGCAGTCAGCATCTAGTTGTGGGTTCCTGGTCGGAATCTCCCCCTTACGTGTACCAGGACTAGAAAGTGTTTTTATAACTAACATGCCGGTGTTCTAAGAAATGTCCCTACGTAAGAATGTGTACTTTCTACAAACCCTGAAGACTAAACCTCTACCACATCTGTCGGCAATGTACCAGACTGTATCCTTGACTGAAGCACAGAGCGAGCAAGAATGTATTGTTTGAGAACTTCAGTGCTAAAGTAAGTTAAACAGTGTGATAGAAGAAAATAAAACAAGACTGTGAAACTGGTTATTGTAAAATAACAGTGCGAGGCTAAATAAAATGCATCTAGGGCAAAGTGCACAGAGGCCTAATACTTTAAGCAAACGTGCAGAAAGCTACATTAAAAATGGCTACACTACAGTACCGCCCCGGAAAAGCTGGCAGATTGGTGTGTCATAATAGAATGGGCGGTACATTGTCTTCCGCCTGTCTGTCGGCAGTTACCGCCACGGTGTTTGTTGCTACCGCTGGAGCGGTCGGAGTGTTAAAGTGGCTGTCTGTGTTGGCGGTTTCCGCCATGGTTGTGATTCCATTTTTTGGTTTCCCACCGGCCTGTTGCCGGTATTACCACCGCTTTATCACCGACTGCCAGGGTTGTAATGAGGGCCCAAGTGTTTTCTGTAGTTAAAACAACATGCACCACAGAAATCGTGGTCTCATATACTCAATGAATAGTACAGGTTGGATGGTCCTTGGGTAGACAAGGTCACATGGTAAAATAAATGAATAGAGCAAATTTAACAAATATGGAGAAAATGTACTTCACTATGCAATCTTTTTCCCGTTAAGAAGATAAAAATTAAATGCAAAAAAAATAGTAGGCCCCTACTGCAACTCCAAGCCACCCACCACAACCACAATCAAATTTAAAAAAGCAATAAAAATACAAATAAAATACTGGTGCATGCCCTCTATCAAAAAGCGCCCTTATCTAGAAGATTTTGGACTTACTTGTTGTGATGTCACAAAAACAAAGTCCTTAAAAGTACAACAGTATATGCAGCAGACAGAAAAGTGATCCTTTCATCTTGAAATTCAAATTAAAAGGGACCAGGAGATGGACAAAGCAATCGGAGGAGCCTTCTGGACGGGAAGAGGAAGTTGCACTTCCTTCCTGTTGAATTAAAAAGTAAAATACAATTTTGCACTAAACAAATAACATGAACTGTCTGTTGGAGTAGAATTTTAGGTCAAAAGGGAATTTTCACATTGATTTCGCTGTTTCTTGAGTTGAAAATCTACTTGAGATCAGAGACGCGACTACTCGCGATTGCCGACATCACAAAACAGTGCCAGAAGGCTCCGTGGCAAGCAGAAGTCATGTAAGTTGGTTGGCAAATCTTATTGACTCTTTCAAGCACATGCTAATGAAGCCTCACATGCTAAAACAGAGTCATGCATGCACCAACAGCCTTGGGAATGCCACAAAAAATAATTGTGCTACGCACCGGATGGCGGAATTAGACAGGAACTTCCCATTACATGTATAGTGCGGAGTTACCTGAATTCCACCAACTCAGCGAGCAGAATGATTCCCCCCATTCCTAACTATTACCTGCAAGGGTATCCTTGCTGAGAGCCAGTGTACGTGCCTAGATCTACCTATGATTGGTTAGTAAATTGAAAAGTTAAGTCTTCATCTTCTTGTAGAATTTAAAAGAGAGAAGGAGGCCCTGATGTGGAAGAGATAGTCGCTCCACTCTCTAGGAGTGGTATAAAACAATGCTCATTCTCCTGATCTGGTTCTCTGTGTGCATGGGAAGTGTGTGATTAGGAGCTCTGGAGACCAGAAGTTTCTGGGTCAAAGGAAAAGCAACTGCTCAGGTAAGTGGGGCTTGAGATGTAAAGTGCCCTGATTGTGTGTGTGAGGATTTTAGAATCAGCTCATTTGTGTATCAAGAGCCAGTAGAACTCCCTGATATGTGGTGTGAGTTTGACCCGCCACCAGCTGGAGTCCCATGGTGAGGTGTTCTTGCTGATTATTACTACTTTCTTCTTATCAGTGTTGAGCATGAGACAGATGGGTTTCATCCACTTAGCTACTTCAGTCATACAGGTGTGGCCACACAAAACCTGATTTAACTGCTCTTCATTCTGAAGTGGAGAACAGATGTGGACTTAGGAACTAAAACCATGTATTTCCACAGTCACATTATATTTTCTATCTCTGCTCCAAGCAGGAGGTAAAGCAGTTTCAGGGAAAATAGAAGACACTTCACTTCTATATGGAAATAGCTGCAAAGGACAACAAAGTTCTTGTGGGCCAATTCCTGTCAAAGACTCCAAGAAGGTTTGCAGTACATTGAGAAGAAAGTACTGATAATTAAGGAAGGATTTCCATGGGAAATATTTTGCCAGGAATGGGAGTGGAACATTTTCCAATCACTGGGTAAAGCACTTGGGAGACTGGCACCTTTCCACCACTTCCTCACAACATACCTAAACCTGGGAAAAAACATCTGCAACAAGGAATACCTTGTCTGACTGCTTCTAGAAAGACTGAAGGACTCATCACTCCTGCTGGTTGTAAATGAATGATTGATGTCAAACATGTTACCTGGCATGCAAATGCCCTGGATATTGTTAACTAAACTATTGCTCTGTTGGAGGTAGACTTTTATGTTATTAACTACAACAGGAATATAAATTTAAAATCATATTTAGGATATAATATGTATGTCAGATAATATTCTGACTACAATATTCTGGCACAACTCCCTCCTGCTGGTATCCAAGGTGTGAAACATTTTCTCTACATGGGTCAATTGGTTAGCATCCTGTTGCTGCTACAACGACATAAAAGCCAGAACAGCTACCTGTTTCAAACAAGGACCATCTGCAAACTTCAGACTGGACCCTTGAGAGAGATTTGGCTGGAGAGAAACATGGTGCCTAGAAGCCTGTGCAAATAAACTGAAGACTGTAGGAAAGAGAAAGATGCACTTTTCCAGCAAAAATAACTTTATGAAGCTTAATCATTTTGTGCCTTTTGCTATTTGGAGTACCAGGACAAGCTGTTGAGATTACCCCAGGGAGGATTTCTGATTGGTAGGCAAGTCTTCTATTTTAATGTTCCCTCCCAAAAAGCTTTATACAGTGGAGCAAAAGGAAAAGGCTTCAGTGTGTTCTTGTAGCAAAGTTATCTCGCCCCTTGGAGCCCTTCCTGGCTACAGCATTCATCCTGGCCCTCAATGGAGGATTTCAAGATCCAAAATATGCTACACCCAAAGGCAAAGCCTGGGACTGGGGCAATGGTCAAAGTAACCCTGATGTAAAGTGGCAGCAGTAGCTACGCAATCCTGAACTGTTCTGCACAGAGATTGTGATGCCAAAATGAAGGCTTCAGAAGGAGATGTATGATGACACAAGTGACCTCAAGGAACCCTTTCTGACGTTAGCATTGTACCTTGTCTCACATGAGGAATTTGTGCACCAGAATACTACATAAGTCCATGTTGGACCTAGCCCTTTCTGCAGGGACCCCACCCCCACAGAAATGTGCCTTTCTTTGCTGAAGACATTTTTGGGACTCTGCACACTTTGCTCCTGCTAAAAAGTGGTAGAGCGCTTATGCTCTCTCTTTAAGTATGGTAAAATTGGTATACATCAAACTGGCACATTTAAGGCCAGATGTATCAAAAGGTTTTACCCGTTCTGTGTTAATGGGAAAATGCTTTGGTACAGATGTCCCTTAGTCCCTAGTCAATTGTTCTGCGTGTACCCATGGCTCCTAAATTAAATGCTGCAAGTGTTCTGCAGCACTCCCTGTGTCACCTACTAAAGGAGCATGTTAAAATAGGTCTTAGGCCTGCCACTGTAGCCTGTAGTTTTAAAACTGCAGTTTAGTAGGGACAAAATATACCTTTTCTCAGGCCTGAAGTTTTCTTTTTAATACTCATAAGTCACTTCCTAAGGTAGGCCCTAGAGGCTTGCAGGACAGGGTGCATAATATTTAAAAAGTAGGATGTGTACATAAATTCTGCATGCTCTGCCAGTAAACCCCCCACAAAGTCATTTTTCACTGTAGCAAGACTAACTCTTCCGTAGACTAACATTGGGTTACTTCACTTCATAAGTGACAACTTCAGTTTCAGAGCAGATAGAGAAATACTTCTTCCTCTCATTTGCATAGTAATTTAAAATCATCTTTAAAGGTAAATTGCTATTCTGACAATGCCACTTCTAGGAAATTGTCATTTTTCTTCCTAAACCAAATAAGCTTTTCTGCCAGTGTTCAGGATCCCAGGAGTGTTAAGGTCTCTCATCTGGTGTGATGTGCATTGCTCTAGACAGGAGCATAACGGTCTTCGGTGTGGGGAAGAATGTTACCCTCCTGAGCAGGATGGTCTTGGGGTGGTATTCAGCCATTCCTGAGCCTCAAAGGGTAGGCTCAGCATTGTGCCCACCCTCTTTCTGACCTCTGGAGCTTCCTGCCCTTACACTGGCAAATGTAGCTCACACCTGGGTCTGCCTGCCCTTTTTTAACCTACCCAGATAGGAGACAAGCCCAGCGAAAAGAGAACTGACCAGAACCAACTTCGAGGTAGATAAAGGTGGTGACAACTTCACACAGGCTAGCACTGGGTATAAAGGCAGCACTCTCTAAATCTCTGCTGACTGAAGAAGAAAGATTGGACTTGCTTGCCTTGAACCTGGAATCCCAGAAGTACCTCCAAGGATACGTTGTCTGACCTCCTGTTTGAGCTGCAGGAACACAACAAGCTTCCTCTGTAACTGCTCAGCTAGCCTGCACCTACCAGACCTGCCCAAAAAATGGCTCTGGCCTCTGCTGCAGTCAGTCCTGACACACAAGGGTACTCCCCTAGGTCTTAGACCATTGGCCCATGTTAGAGTGTACTCCTCCAACCTGCAAAATTTAGGAGCTGGTGAAAATCCAAAGGTTCTTGGATTTTTGTGACAGAAAATAACCATTTCTGGTCTTCTCACAAATGTGAACGGACTTCACTGAGGCCAACGCAGGACCTGCATCTGACTGCTGAAGTGACCTCCCAGGCTACAGACTCTGGACTTCACTTGCATGGTACTCTTCATGTCAACAATGAGTGCCCCACGTTTCCCACCAATGCATAGCTCTGGCCAGCTCATCCTACCAGAAACAATCTTCTCCTGGTCAAGACTTGACCGGCAAACAGGTCTTCACACCAATACAGACCTCATTGCAGTCAGCTGCAATGCAAAGCACCAATGTTGGCTCCTTGCAGTGATCTGGACTGAGTTTGAAGGTTAACGTCCAGTGAGATTAATCTGGTTCCACTATCTGACCCCTGCTCCATTGCGGTGTGCCTAAAGTTTAGATTTTTACCTGATCCAGTACAACTGGATAAAGCAATTACTGCATTCTGTTTCTGGTAAACAATAATTACTTGGGTTCTACCTATTCGATTATTGTTGTTTAGGTGTCAATTTGTTTATTACATTTTACTCTATTCTTCAGAATTGGTCTCAGATGTTTCTTGTGTTGTCTTTTCACTTTACTGTTGTTTGATTTCTGCATAAATACTCTACACATTTTCTCTAAAGTACACCAGACTGTTTGTGCCAAGCTACCAGAGGGTGTAAGCACAGATTTATTTATTGTCTTTTGTGGGTCATCCTGACAAGAATTGTCTTGATTATTTGAGTGGGCTCTCGTATCTTTCAACGATTTACTCAATTTCTTACAGTCTCATGTTAATATCTTTGACTACTTGACTTCCTACCTCATCCCTTCACAATCCTGGTTGACCTAAAATTGTACCTCGTCCTTGTCAACCATAAACATTGACTTTCAATTGGTGCTTTTTGATTTCTTGCCACCTTTTGTCTTTCATCTCCTTGTATCCTTAAACCATTTTGCTCTTTTGTGCCTTTTTGCCAAATTCATTTTTTTCTTTTTCTAAATTGGTTTCAAATTGTATTGTGTTGTTTTCCTATCTTTTATGATGCCTGACACTGCTTGGCCTTAGTGCACATTTTTTAGGGAATTGACAGCTATGTTTGCCATAGCTAAGGGGGTTCAGCTGAGAATCACTTTCAACTATGTTGTGACCTCCCCATATTGTGCATATGAAGTTGGCAGGCACATTCCCCCTCAAATATATAACCCAATGTATTACATGGACTCTTTGCAGAGTACCACACATTAAAAATGTGTATTTGTGAATCTTCCAATGAAGTCCAGCAGTGCAATGGTTGGCCTCCATTAGCCTTATTATGTGTGCCTGGGCAGTGTGGAGAGTAAATCTCCGCACTGACTTATTGATACTGATGGTACAGGTAAAAACAGGAGTGGAGGGGTGGAATATATAAGCTGGTTAGGTGTAGGATCCTGGGTGGCATGGTGAGCAGAAAATGATTAATTAAACCCAGACCTCTGTGAGTGGGTGTGAATGTTTGCATTGTTAAGCATTTCGTCCATCATCTGTTGTTTTTTGCTTTTGTCGACCTAGGTGTAGGATCCTTACTGTCCCATGTGAAATCAGTAATTACAAAGGGAATCAATAACTCTGATCATGTTTTCTCTGTTAACTGTTCATTTTATTTCCTGCAAATGCTCAGGTGATGTTTCCAGGTGAAAAACACAGGATCTATGAAGTCACAGCAGATCTAATAATTCTGAGTGGATTGTAACTCCTGTTATCATCGTCATCAGAATTAAGAAGCCACTCATAATGAAGACCTATAAGGAGGTGGCAAAAAAACAAATTTAGCAAACAGAGCCAAAGGGAGAGTAAAATGAGATAAGGAATGGGGCTACAAGTGAGCTTACTAGATATTGCTGCTTTGAACTAAATTGTTAATAAGCAATTTTTTAAAATGGCGGTTTCAAAATAAATAAAATAACATTGCCATATTTTTTTCTCCACCTTTCGTAGACATTATCTCATATTATTTTGCATTAATCTTGCTTAGTTTCCTCTCAACTTTGTTTATTATTTTTTCAATACACGTTTTGTGCATTTTTTTATCTCTATCCTCTATCTCTGTTATACTCTCTCAGCTTTAAGTAGCAATTTTATTACTCCTTCTTTCTTTCATTTCCCTTTTCATCATTCTTTCATTTTCTCATCTATGGCCATTTAGTTTTCCCTTGCCTTTTTTACCCTTCCGGTTTCACTTGCATTTCTAATTCTCTCATTGTTTTACCTCTAACCATAGGGGATTCTCCAACACGTCTCCCACTTCACTTCTTACCACTCAGCTCAAATTATTTCTCATTTTTGTCTTACCTGAAACTCATCCTCAATTTATTTTTTACATTTGTCATTCTGAATTTACATTTATTCTTCACTTTTCATTTTCCAGATTGCCTCTTCCCTCCGCCCCTCTCATCATTTCATCTCAATTCCTAACAGACGTGAGTGAAATAATAACTATATCTGGAAACGTTTTACAAAGATGCCAAGTGTTATATGAAGCTTTAAAGTTTGTTGACTGAAAAATTCTGATGGTGAAGGAAATTTCCCACAAAAATGCGAGATATTGTTCCTCTACAATGCTTTTTGTGGAATAATTCTTACACAATAAAAATTGGGGTTCCAGACATTATTTCCACCAGAACTTCCCTTTTTCAGATTTTTTCTTTTTATATGGTTTACAGTGTCATGTACTGGGCAATGTTTTAAACCAAGCATTGGTAAAACCAATGGGACTGGCTTTCGTTGATCGGTGCAATGGTTATTTTACATTTTTATTGCAAGCACATGTCACAAAAAATGAGCAAAGAAAGAAAACAAAAATGCATATGCTTATCCATATGCAAAACATTGTGCACAAAATACGAATTCATAGTTCTACAAAATGTTTAAATGTTCAGACTGGAGATGAAAAAGAAGCATGATTCAACCTGAATTGTACAAACCCTATCTAGTTTAACAAATCTGTCTCATTTTTATGATAATGTTTGTGACTTGATTGCATTATTTATTATGTCACCTGCAACCACTTTTTTCCAATATGAAAGTTTGAGTGTATTCCTCTAATGGTTACGAGGGTCAGACAGCCTGAGAAACTGTAAACAGAATAACTAATGTACTAAGACACAAATTCATATATAAATAAATAGTTCTAGTGGTCCTCGTACTGAAAGATATAAATGCTATAGATGCTCCCCTCTATCATGTGCAACACTTTTAGTCAGTCTAGGTATTTTGTTGACAACAGTTTGGTGATGGGATTTGGGGGCCCACATGAAGAAGGAATAAAGACGAGCGTGTGTCTAAGCGCAACTGTCAATTGTACATTTAATAACGGAATCCTTTTGGCTCTGAACAAACACCATAGCAGTGTGATTGTTAGAATAAAATGGAATGAAAACTTGGTTTAGAATGGTGGTGTTCACAGGTATACGCAGAGGAATAAAGACGTGTGATTTACAGCTCCATGTGTGGCTCAGCCATTGGCATGTACCCAGGAAGACATTTCAACTTGCGGCATGTTTGGAGATAAGTAACCCAAAAAAGGACGGTGCTCACCCAAAGACTTTGCCATGGTCGAAGCAGACTGCCCGTGTGGGCCACGTGTGCCTTTGTCAAAGTGTTGAGTTGGCATATGTGGAGGTAAAGCGTGACGCCAGCCAATGTGAAGCATTTGAAAGTAAAGGAAGCTTCACTAAAATGTCTATACATCGTTGGTCAAGAAGCTACGACTAAGACCATACTAATAGGTACCACGCTGCAAAGCAAGATAAAAGTATTTAATATACAGAGTGTTAAAACTGAAGGTAGATACAACCAGGTCTAGAAAGAATAGTCAATGACAAATACAATTCAAACTAGAAACTTATGAATAGAAGTGCTGGCTCACAGTACAAGTAAAAAGGAAGCATATTGTTGTAACACTTACCAGAGTCTTGATAAGTAGAGCATTATGAAGTCTACACTGGGCGGGGAGGCCCAAGAAGAAGCGCTGGGGTTGTGCTTACTGACGTGTCCAGTATCTGAAGCAGCACACTACTAGAGCTGCCAGGTGGTGGCTTAGAACAACTCCATAGACTTCCACAAGTGACAGGGCCCCAATGGAAACCAAGAAGAAGGTCAACACCCAAAAGCCTGCCCTGGATGACCCAGAGGTCAATACATTGTCGGACTTCAGTGATGATGCAGATTATAATGGACAGTCAACATCATCTGAAAAAGCTACTCCCTCAATACCAGCCACTACCATGAACAGTTACAATTATGGCACCTTTCTGAAACCACCCCCACATTTGATACCACCAAAAAAGCAAAATACTGGCGATAGATGGACTGCATAGATAGAGACATATGAGGATTTCATTGATGCACCATCAGATGGAAAATACTTTGAATATCAAGTTTAATCCAGCACCAAACATTGATTATGACCAGTATATTCTCAGTCAAGAACATTGTCAAAGAGTTGGTGAAACTATCATGCATTTGTAGAAAGACTCCATGCACTCATCAAACACTGTAAGTTCAATGGATTTATTTACAAGAGGCCAATTGTCATAGAGCATGAAACGTATTCTGAAGCAAAGGAATGAAGGACACAAAGGGGGTCATTATGACTTCGGCGGACGGAAAAGCCTGTACGTCAAAGTCCCGACAGGTAGGGAGCCACCAGTGCAGCAGCCTTCCTGCGGGCCCCATTAAGAGTTTTCCACTGGGTCAGCAGGTGGAAACAGTGTTTCCAAGAGCTAGCCCAGTGGGAAATGGCCTACAGCATTGTCTCTGGCTCATAATAGAGCCAGCGGCAATGCTGTAGTGTGAAGGGTGAACCAGCAACCATGGCGATGTTCACTGTCTGCAAAGCAGAATGTGAACATTGTGACTGGGATGCCCCCCCTGGGGCCCCATGCACCCTGTCCCTGCCAGCCTTTACATGGTGGTGTCATTGCTGATGGAGAAAGGACTAGTAAGCCCTAGGGCAGCGCTGCTTGCAGTGCTGCCCTGGTAGATTAGGACCGCCAGACTGACGAAAACTCTTAATCTGGTGCTGGCAGTGCAATCGTGGTGCTACCACCACGGCCATAATGTGTCGGTCTGACTACCACATTGGTGGCCGTCCTACCGCCAGGGTCGTAATGACCCCTAAAGTGGTGTCTACACGTTTAAAGAAGTTGTGCTTTAGATATGGATTTTGGTTTTCATTTCCACACAAACTGTCCTGCCATTGGACAGATATGTAAAGCTGTGTAAAAGCAAACCGTTTTGTGATAGTGTGTAAGGCATCATGGTGCAAGCACAAAATTGCTGGCAGAACATTCTAGAAGGAAAGTTCGAGCATGCCCACAAGAGCAAGTCGTGATATAAGTTGAGGCAAATTGATACTAAACAAAGTCGAACATCATCTAAATAATTATCAAAGAGTGCATCCCTTTCAATGACTAGTGAAAGTGACTGTGCCATGTCAGAAAAACGTGAGCATGTTGGACTTGTCGCATGTGACAAAAAAAGTCAATCAAACAAAAGCCGATATGCCAAAGCAGCTAAATCATACAAACACTGCCCAAAGATTACATTGAAAATAAATGGGTGTTCAATACCTTTCATTATCAACAGTGTTGTATCGATACACATAATACCTGAAAATAAATGCAATGAACTCTCTCCATTACTGCGGCTTGCACCATCGAAGACCAAATTGTAATCTTCGGCTGCATCAATGCCCTTAAAGATTCAAGGTTAATTTGTAGTGACAGTGAAACATAAGAAAATTAAGGTACAGGCACCAATCCGTGTGCTTCAAGGTACATTATCAAGTGCCTGTTTACTCAGTTTCAACACAGCTGCTGATATGGGACTGGTTTCTGTGAATTGCAACATGAATACTCATCACAAAATAGTAAGTCAGCTACCTTTGTTGTTTCATGGTATAGGAAAGCTTAAGACTAGGAAAGTAAAACTGCTTTTTAATGATGATGTCCGTCCTATTGCTCAGAGACATAGATGACTTGCTTTTCATGTGCAAGAAGCTGTTTAAAAAGATCTTGAATTGTTACTTGAGCATTATACTATTAAGGGTTCCACTGGTCCAACACCATGAGTTTCTCCTGTAGCAGTAGTGCCCAAGAGGAGGATCTGCATGCATCTGCATTGATATGCATCAGGCAAACAAGGCAATTGAACGGGAAGGACATCCAGTTCTGCACATTGCTGACATGATAATGTAATTGAATAGTGCAAAGGCCTTTGCTCGCCTTGATTTAAATTAAGTTTCTCATCAGTTGCAGCTTGAAGAAGGTTTCAGGTATATTACAACATTTTGTACACATGTTGGTTTGTTTAGATACAAGAGACTTGGGTGGTCTTTCAGACATTGGCGGTAAAAGCCGCCTATCACTGCGGTGACGGCTGCCAAAAGACCGCCACTGCAGCTAAAATCTGTCTGCCAGACTATGAGCACTGCTGGACTTCTGCCACGAGAAGGCCGGAAATCCGGCAATGATTGAACAGACTGATGGTGGTAAGCTGGTGCTTCTACCACCAGCACCGCCACGCCAGTTGAACGCCACCAGCCATATCATAACCTGTGATATGGCCTGGTGGTTTTCAGCTGGGGAGCAGTGCTGGTGGTAACAGTGCCCCTTCCTATTCCCTGCAGGACGACCTCCTTGGAGCAGGTAGGTGATTGTCCGACAGGGGAGGGGGGTGATAAGGTGGGGGGGATGTTTTGAGTGTGTGTGAATGTCTGGAAGAATGCGTGTATGTCAGTGTGTGTATGAGTGCGTGTATGGATGAGTGTAATTTAATGGGTGCTGAGAATCGGTGTGCGTGTATGGGGTGGGGCTGTGTGGATGAATCAGAGGGGGTGGGGGTTTCAGTGTGTGTATGGGGGGTGTATCTGAATGTCAGGGGTGGGGTCTTAGTGTGTGTATGGGAGTGTTGGGGTGTATCTGAATGTCGGTATGGGGGGCTTAGTGTGTGTATGGGGGTGGGTGGGGGGTTGAGTTTGGATGGAGGATGGGTGGGGGTGACAGGTGAGTGTTGGGGGGTGGAGGAGCCACCTACCGGTGACAGGGAAGGAATTCCCTGTCACCAGTAGGGCCTACCGCCATAATTTTCGTGGCGTTGTCAATGCTACAGAAAACATGGTGGTAGGCTGGCTCAGAATGCCAAGGGCGGTACTCTGTTGGCCACTGGGCTGGGGATTCACATCCCCGGCCCGGTGGCTCAAACCGCTGTGGCGGTATGAATGGTAAATTGGCAGGTTGGCTGCAGCCAAACCGCCAATCTCATGATTTACTATTGCCACATTAACCCTGGTGGTCGAACACTGCCAGGGACATAGTGATGGCCTTAGTTTTGGTGTGTCATCGGCTGCAGAACTTTTTCAAGATGTAATTCAACGTATCATACAGCCTGCTGTGAATGTATTCATTTATAGAGATGACAGATTAGTTTTTTGAGCTACACAGAAGGAGCACATTAGAGCTCTCACACAAGCTTGTTGTTTACTCAGTGATGCAGGATTGACATTGAATGCAGACAAGTGTGAGTTTAACAAGACAAAACTAAAACTCTTTGGCCATATCTTTTCTGATGGGAGTATATCACTTGATCCTACAAAAGTGCAAGCTCTGTGAAATCCTGATCCACCACAAGATGTTTCAATGGTACATTTTGTTCTTGGCATGGCCAGTTAGCATTCAAGGTGCATACAAGACTTTGCCACTGTTAGTGCTCTATTACAAGGGTTGATGAAGAAAACTATTTCTTTCAGTAGTCACAAGAATGTGAGAGAAGTTTCAAGAGAATCAAACATGCCATTGAAAATGTTACTGATATGACATCCTTCAATTTAAAACCTCAAACAAAGGTTGCAGGTTGAGGTCGGCACGTTCCCGTCTGAGTTAGGTGGTAACCTTGCACAGCATAGTGGATGCCTAAATGCTCAACAGCATATTGTGGCCTATACTAATAAAAGTTTGTCCCAAACAGAACGTTCTTATTCACAACCGGAGAAAGAAAGCTTTGCTATGGTATACGCTTTTGAACATTTCAATGTATTCCTGTATGGAAAACGTTTTACGCTGGTAACTGATCATCAAGCTTTGCTGACCATCTTTCGTAATCCAAAAGCCAAGATCCCTCCGCGCATTGAATGATGGGGACTTCGACTGCAAGAATACGATTATACAACTGTGCATCATCTAGGAAAGGATCAGAATCCTGCTGACTACTTTTTGAGAGTGCCTATAAAAGGTCACATACTCCAACCAAGAAGGCTGAAGCCTACATTCATTTCATTGTCAAGACAAGTACACCAGCTACTATCTTTTAGCACATATTATAACTGCCATAAGCCATGATAGTGATCTGCTGAAGTTAAAAGACATAATTATACATCAGTCATGGAACGGATACAATAAACCTCTTACCAATGATGGTGAATATCAAAAATGTCAAGGATGAGATGTCCATAACTCAGGAAAAGTTTCTACTGTGAGGGACTAGAATCCTGATTCTGGAGAGTCTGCAACAGAAAGTGATTGAAGTGGCTCACGAAGGACATCATGGTATTATTGCCACAAACATACCTCTCCGCGACTGGGTTTGGGTTTCATACTTAGATGAAAAAGTTGGAAAGGAAGTCAAGGCCTGTCATATATGCCACTACCTTTCTACCAATGTTTCTTAACATACTCTGAACATACCAGGACTCCCTAACCATGCACGGGAGACAATAGCCATGGACTTCTTTGGTCCACTTGATAATGGACATCATCTAATGGTGATGGAAGATAAATACTCATGTCTTTTGTATGTTGAAGATCTGTCATGTATGGCTCACAAAAGAGTCATTGGAAAGCTAAATGGCATCTTTGGGACATCGGGCATTCCATCCGTCGTGAAGTCTAACAATGACCCACCCTTTAACAGTAAAGAATTTAAAGAATTCCTGAAGAATCTGAACATAAAGCATCAAAAGGGTATGCCTTTGTGCCCACAGGCTAATGGACTTGTTGGGCTTTTTATACTTTTTATAAGTATGTTAAAGAAAGCAGTGCAGCATGCAACCCTTGTGAAGCTCAATTTGTAAACAGTACTCAATTTTACTCTATAAGCTTATCATTTAACACCCCACTCAACCGCAGGTGAAAGTCCTGTGACTTTGATGTTTGTGAGAGTAATGACAACCAAATTACCTCAATGGACCAACAAGAGAATGTGATTCGTACAAGGGACATCGTTAACAAGCAGAAAATGAAAGCTTATGCAGAAAAGAAATGACCTGCAAAATACATCTCATTTAGGAAAGGAGATTTAGCAATAGTCTGACAGATGGGCAAAATAAAATCTGATGCTCCCTATGATGCTGAACCTTTCCAAGTGGTGTCTACCAAGGGATACGTGGTGACTGCCCAGCATCCTGGGAAGTCTGATGCCAGAGAATCTTCACACTTTAGGCCTGTGATTCGTTGGTTTCCAACTCTTAATGTTGAAAGAAAGACTGAATCTGTAAACTCAGTGACTGCTGCTGCCTCTTTACCATCCTTGGCAAACTGACACTGAAGATGATGACTTACAGCTTCCAATAACCAGATCAGGTCGTATGATCAAAGCGCCCAGAAGACTGATTGAGGAGAAACAATTGTACCTACTTCTACATATACGTGTATGTCTACTGATTTTATAAAAATTTAAAATTTTCATTTAACAAAGGGGGGATATAGTGTCTCACACGTTTTATAATGGAACCCTTTTGGCTCGGAACAAGTCCTGTGGCAGTGTGATGTAATTGCTAGGGCAGAATGTAATGAAAGCTTGGTTTGGAATGTTGGAGTTCACAGGTACACACAGAGGACTAAAGATGTGCGATTTACAGCTCCGAGTGTGGCATACTCCTTGGCAGATAACCAGGCTGAGGAAGATGCTACCTCAAAGAGCATTATTAAGGGTAGCAACTGGTACCCCTTGCTTGCCCTTAACAACTCCTTGCACTATCTTACACTTCACCTCATGAGTCAAATTGAAGCAGCAGGAAAATGTATTAAATTGAACTCTATGGATCCTGTATACTTTCCTGTTGTTTTCATGCATGTTCTTCCTCTAGCCTCAGTGGCAAACAAGGGACTGCTGTGGGGTTAAGAGTGAGGCAATATGTCAACCCTGGGATGGCATTGGTGGTTAGGGGGTGGGCAATTTCACTTTTGTTTACCTTTTTTTGCAG
This sequence comes from Pleurodeles waltl, assembly GCF_031143425.1. Lineage (NCBI taxonomy): Eukaryota > Metazoa > Chordata > Amphibia > Caudata > Salamandridae > Pleurodeles > Pleurodeles waltl. The sequence goes on from NC_090445.1 coordinate 475,299,066, forward strand.
TTGTTTTATAGGGCAAACTGGACAGAAGTTATTGGAATCCTTTACATTACACAAGGAAACATGCATTTGCTAGGCACAGAGTGGTAAGTGATTTGCATAGAATCACAGGATATTGAGCCCACAATTCCAAAGTCTGCAGCTCAGGCCGCAACTTCACATGAATGTACGATGGAACAACGCATGTGCCACCCACACATGCCTGAACAACGCGGTTGGAACATCGACTGCGTTGTTTCCACGAATGCCTTTACCACGCATGCCTTTAGAACGATTTTTCATTGTAAAGGCATTCCTAGTGAAGGCATGTGAGGTTTTTGCAAGCCATCCCTCCACCCGCCATATAAACACAACTACACCCGACCTCCCACCCGCCTTAAAAATAAAACTACCCCGATCCCCCCACCCGCTCTATAAACACAACTTGCCCTGACCCGCCCTAAAAATACCATTACCCAAACAACGCCCTAAAAATAAAACTACCCTGACCCCCCACCTGCCGTTGTAAACTACCACAATAAAGCCCTAAAACCTACCCCGACCCCCCACCTGCCCTAAAAACAACTGATCCCTACCCCAAAAATAAAACTACCCCACCCTAAACACAAAATTACCCCAACCTCCCACCCACACCCTAAAAATAAAACTACCCGACCCCCCACCTGCCCTAAAAATAAAACTACCCGACCCCCACCCACAAATTAAAACTACCCACCCCCCGCACACACCCCTAAAAACTATCCTGATACCCTCACCCACCCTGAGCCCTAAAACCTACCCCAACCTCCTACCCGCCCAAAAAACAACTGGCCCCCACACCTGCCCCTAAAAACCTGACCACCCCACCCGCCCTAAACACAAAATTACCTCAACCCCCACCTCACCCCTAAAAACCCACCCTCACCCACCCTAAACACAAAATTACATCGACCCCTCACCCCTAAAAGTAAAATTACCCCGGCTCCCCACCCCCACCCTAAAAACCATACTACCCTGACCTCACACCCCAGCCTAAAAACAAAACTACCCCGACCCTCACCCCTCCCCTTAAAATAAAAAGAATCCAACCACTTCCCACCCCTAAAAACTACCCCAAGCCTCTCCCAGCCCCACTTTCCTTACAGCGTCCTACCCCGCCCCTAAAGACAAAAATTACCCCAACCCCCACACCGCCCCCAAAAACACCACCCGACCTGCCCTAAATACAAAAATACCCTGCCCCTAAAAACAAAATTACCCCTACCCAGCACCTCCCACCCCTAAAAACCCAACCCCCCACCCACCCTAAATACAAAATTACCCCTACCCCCACCCCTCCCCTAAAAACAAAATTACTATGACCTCCCCACCCCTGCCCTAAAAACAAAACTACCCCCAGCCCCACTTACCTGACCACGACCTCTCCCGATGCTGACTGTTTTTTTCTGCCTTAACCATGCATGTGCTTTTTCAGCACATGGATGGTTAAGGCAGAGAAAAAGAGAGTCGGTGTTAACTCAAGCATGGTTCCGCTATTTACAATGTTGTCGTGGTTCCGAGTTAACAATGTTGTCGTGGTTCCGGTGTCGTTATTCCGGACGTTTACCACCTCACATCTGTTCCCCTCTCGTTAATTTGGTGAACACACGTGCATGATGCAAATATTTTTGGGATAAAAGGCCAAGAGACCTCTGCCATGGGGTCTTTTGGCAAAAGAAATCACTGCCATGGTCGCTTTGCAGAACTGATACTCCGAGCTTGCCTTTGTTCTATGTACCGTGCGCAACATTCTGAAGCCTGGCACGCGCATCGTATATCCTATGCCTGCTTTGCCGTCTTCCCAGAATATAAAGAGCCCCCGGGAATGCTATAATTTCCTTATTGTAAGTAATCAAGGTGATGGTTTAACTAACACCTGAATGCTTCCGTTCCAAGTTTCTATTCCTCCCCTGGGAAGGCCGTCCAGGCACATCGTCTAAACACCAGCTCCTTGGTAGAGCTTTAACTTTCAGAATCCCATAAATTCTTAAATAAAAATTCTGAAAATAATTTTATTTTATCTTGTTCCTGTCAGCAGTGCGCTGAGAGACTGAACGGCGGCAGTGGAACATCGGACGTGACAGGCAACATGAAAAAGTATTTCGAATCAGCCACCAACGCAAACCAATTCATAACGTCTGACAGAGATCGGAAAATAGCAGTACATAAATATGTTTTGAAAATAAAATCTAAATTTCTTGAGATAGAGATCGGTGAGGAGTCTGAAAGAGGCTGTGATGAACTCACTGCACAGAGGGAGCGCATTAAGATGAAAAAGACAGCTAATTTTCCAGACGGATACAGTCGGTGAAGTGGCTCTGAAAAACACTGACGTGTCGTCAATAAACTAAAAGTCTGTTGGTAGATTGAGTTTAACAGAACTGTATCAACTGAGAGAACAGGTGTAGTAGGTGTGGCCTGGTGTAGGGTGAAGATACATGGGAAGACCCTCAATAATGAAAGGGTTCGCCCTCACTCTATTTAAGTTAACTTTGTTAGCACACCTGCTCTGAACTTTATAACAGGTGCTGCCTGCGGGAGTGATCCGTCTTCAAAGACAGGCATGTGGTGGTCGCCTCTTCAACTAATTCTATTCGGAAAACATGCTATGGAAAGAAGGTTATTGGTCTGGGTGCTTTCAAACAGAAGGACTTTTGGTCCGGTCCGTATTTTTATTTTATTTGTTTGTTTCAGCTAAAAACAAGCTATGCAAATTAAAACATTCCATTTATAATACTTTAGTTGAAAATATATTTAACTCTGGCCTCAATAACTAGGATCTACATAGCTAGGGTCATATTTACAAGCCTAGAGCGCCACCTGAGCGTCACTTTTTGTGACGCTCCGGTGGTGCTGTGCTGTGCGCCAGGTAAAAATTGCCCCCTCAATGCAGTTTTCTGTGGCAGAGGGGTGTGCAATGGGTGTTGCTGTGGGCGTACCTACACAATACCTATTGCTTTTTGATACTGCCCCAGATTTACAAGGAAACATAAATCTGAGGCAGCACCAAACTTTAACACCAACCCAGGGGTGGCATTAGCATGGCACAACAAGGAGAAATACTTTTATTTCTCCTCGTTTTTGTTTTTTCTATGTGTGCTGCATTATGCACCTAAGTGCACATGTGAGTTTGGCATGCTGTCAGAAGCCGGCTAAACACACATTCATACTTAGATTTCTCCAGCCCTGCTGTGTTTAACAGCCGGGCTGGCGAAACTATAAAGACCCCAGAGCTGAATCTGAGTGGCAGTTACTGCCACTCACACCAATCCTGGCTCTGCTTTCATTCAAGGTTTTGCATGACAGCAGCACCAGGATTTTTGGGGAGTCTGCGATTGTATCCCAGCAGTGAATGCTGGAACACCAGAAGAGGTGGAGTGCAAGGCTGCAGGGACGAAGATAAGGTAAGTGCTTTTCTTCATCTCCGTTCCCCCTCACTCCATCCCTTACCCTTGAGTTATGCAGCAGCCGCCAGCTACACAAGGATAGCACCTTTTCTCCTGTTATCCTTAATACGGCGAATAGAGACAAGTTCAGCCACTTCGAAGATTTCCTATCTGCTTTAAAAGTTTCCTACCCCATCCTCGTCGCCAAACTGTAGAATGAGACCACAACACCAGAAGGCATAAAGGTAGTTTATTGGAAAACAGGCACAAAGCATCTTCAGCTCAGCAGAGCAGCTTCCAACTGTTGCCCTCTATTCTTATCTCCATATTCCAGAATCCCCTAAGGTCACCTAGTTGCCTAGGTGCAGGTATCCTAGAAACCACAGTGGTATCCTTTCTCTAGTTTTCATATTGAGGGATGTCATCCTGAAAATCAAGATTCTCTTAGTGGGGTCAACTAATTCAGGAGTTCAACATGCTAGTGTAAGAAAATTCTTCCTCTGCATCATTGGTCAGCCTTCTTGGCTATGTATTAATGCTCCTTGTTCCTTCTCATGAGATTGATAGGCCAGGTGTCTATGATCCTCATAAACGGCAATGTTTTCAACTCCTTAAAGGGCAATGTTTCAGTTTTTCAATACCTTAAAGGGCAACATTTCAGAGTGCAAAGTTTTGGATCTGTTCTGATGAGGTTTTTCGCCCATAGTCTTCTACCTGAAACTAGATCAAACTAGATTACACAAATTATCGTGCCCATTTACCATAAACAGTGGTAAAGAAACGGGGACTGTGATGTGGGTACAAGCCTTTATCAAAAGGGGAGGTATATACAATACCCAAGGAGAAATCGGAAATTGAGAATCTTTATTTCTTCTTTGTATTCCTTCCATGTTAATGAATTCAAGATAAGCAACAGTTACATTCGGTCAGTTCCATTCAGAAAGAAAGTGTTACAAGGCATTATCCTTAAAAAGGCATCAGTGGAAATTCTAATATTCATAGATCGGGATGGTGTGTTCCACTAAATGCAATATTTGCTTATCATTAGGATTTCTTAAATATTGCAGTTCTGGGTACATAATTTCAATTCAAAGCCATTTCTGTTCAAATCAGTGCTTAAGGTGCTTCCCAAGGGTCTCCCTCTTTTGGCTGGTTGTTATATCTGTCATGATTTGTTAATGACTTGTTGTACCATTTTACATGTATGGATTTAGCGGGTGTTTACATTTCAAATATTCTTTTATCTATGGGCAGCTTCCTTGGTTCTTGGAATGTTTCTGTTCAAACTTCTGAGGGAGTTAGGTGATGGGTCTTTGACAGAAGTGGTTAGAGTTTCTTCTTTCTCTGATTAACCCCTTCGCTTGCCAGGCTTTTTCCCCCTCAGGTGCCAGGCCTTTTTTTTGGCTATTTGGGACAGTTCACGTTTAGTCCCTCATAACCTTTTGTCCACATAAGCTACCCACGCCAATTTTGCGTGTTTTTTTTCCAACATCCTAGAGATCCTAGAGGTACCCAGAGTTTGTGAGTTCCCCTGAAGGAGACCAAGAAATTGGCTACAATACAGTGAAAAGTTTGTTTTCTAAATAAATTGGAAAAAAGGGCTGCAGAAGAAAGCTTGTGGTTTCTTCCCTGAAAATGGCATCAACAAAGGGTTTGTGAAGCTGAAATCACCATCTTCACAGGTTTCAGGAACAGGCAGACTTGGATCAGAAAACCACATTTTGTATCACAATTTTGCATTTTACTGGGACATACCCCATTTTTACAATTTTTGGTGCGTGCAGCCTCCTTCCAGTTAGTGACTGAAATGTGTGTGAAACTAATGCTGGATCCCAGACAGCTAAATAGTTCTGAAATGTAGACAACATTCTGAATTCAGCAAGGGGTCATTTGTGTAGATACTTCAAGTTTTAACTCAGAAAATAACAGCTGAAATAAAAAAAAAATTGAAATTGAAGTGAAAAAAAACAGCCATTTCTCTCCACGTTTTACTCTGTAACCTTTTCCTGCGATGTCAGATTTTCAAAAGCAATATACCGTTACATCTGTTGGACTCTTCTGATTGTAGGGATAAAGGGCTTGTAGGTTCATCAAGAATCCTAGGTACCCATAGCCAATAAATGAGGTGCACCCTGCAATGGGATTTCTTTGTAAACTGGGTATACAGCAATTTGTTTGGTAAAATATAAAGAGTCAAAAATAGGTATTAAGGAAACCTTTGTATTTCCATAATGGGCACAAGATAAGGTGTTGAGAAGCAGTGGTTATTTGCATATCTCTGAATTCCGGGATCCCCATACTAGCATGTGAATTACAAGGCATTTCTCAAACAGACGTCTTTTTTACACACTGTCTTCCATTTGGAAGGAGAAATGTATAGAAAGACAAGGGGCAATAACACTTGCTCTTCTATTCTGTGTTCCCCTAGGTCCCCCAATTAAAATGGTACCTCACTGGTGTGGGTAGGCCTAATGCCTGCGACAGAAAACGCAACATGGACACATCACATTTTTATATTGAAATCAGATGTGTTTTTTGGAAAGTGCCTAGCTGTGGATTTTGGCCTCTAGCTCAGCCAGCACGTAGGGAAACCTACCAAACCTGTGCATTTCTCAAAACTAGACACCTGGAGGAGTCCAGGATCGGGTGAATTGTGGGGCTCTCACCAGGTTCTGTTACCAAGGATCCTTTGCAAACCTCAAAATTTGGCCTAAAACAAGTTTTCCTCACATTTCGGTAACAGAAAGTTCTGGAATCTAAGAGGAGCCACACATTTCCTTCCACCCAGCACTTCCCCAAGTCCCTTGATAAAAACTGTACTTTACTTGTGTGGGTAGGCCTAGTGCCCACAACAGGAAATGCCCCAAAACACAATATGGACACATCACATTTTCCCAAAGAAAACTGGCCTGTTTTTTGCAAAGTGCCTAGTTGTGGATTTTGGCCTCTAGCTCATCCGACACCCCAGGTCTCCAAATAAAAATGGTATTTCATTTGTGTGGGTAGACCCAGTGCCCATGTTTGGAAATGCCCCAAAACACAATGTGGGCACATCAAAATGATCTATTAAAAACTGTTTTTGCAGCAGGGGTCACCTGTGTTTTTGGTCCCAGGTGTAGCGATCATGTAGGGAAACCTACCTAACCCAGACATTTTTACAAACTAGACACCCGCTGGAGTTGTGGCTTGCATGGATCTCGCAACATTTTCTGACCCAGATTCCTCTGCAAACCTCAGATACAGTTAAAAAAAAAAAAAAATTCTGCACTTTTCTTTAGAAGATCACTGTGCTGGTACAAATTCATATCACCCAAAGTTCCCCACGGCTGCCGAGATAAATTATACCTCACTTGTGTGGGTGGTCCGGGTGCCTGCAATGGGAAAATGCCAAAAATGTGTAGAGATTGAGGGGATAGCACAGCGAGTTGATAAGCACAATTTTTTAAAATAAATATTTAGGCTGACTCTGCTTTGGGGACCCACACAAGTGAGGTATCATTTTACTTGGGAGACTGAGGGGAACGCTGGGTGGTAGAAAATGTGTGCCGGCACGGTGATCCTACAAAGTAAAGTGAGGAAAATATGTTTTTTAATTCAAATTTTGAGGTTTGCAAGGAGTATGGTAAGAAAATGTCGGGGATCCATGCAAGCCACACCTCCCTGGACTCCATCGGGTGTCTAGTTTTAAAAAATGTCTGGGTTTGGTAAGTTTCCCTACATGACTGCTGCATGAGGGACCAAAAACGCAGGTGCCCCCCCCCCCGACCCCTGGAAAAAGAAGTTGTTTTGTAATAGATCATTTTGATGTATCCACGTCCTTCTGTGATGTTCCAAACTCTAAAATTCTGAAAAGAAATGCACTTAGGTTATGTTAAAAAAAAACCTAACCCATCAACCAAGTTGGTGGCATGTCAATCATCGGGGTCCCACCCGAGACACCTAGCATGTCTTGGGTGTGCTTCGACACCTGATTACAGCGGAGCAGGTTTGTCATTTTTACCACACATACTGGTTGGATTTGGCATCTGGGGGAGTGATGGTTCAGTAGATCAAATTTTATCAACAAGCGATTTCACAAAAATAAATTGCACTGTTAATAACTGAAAGGGCAAAAAACTGAACCAATGACTCACAGCTTGTGAGCTGTAAAGCCACGGCAAGGCACCAACCGCTTTACAGTCCATTCCCACACCTTTCATACATGACATGGACAAGACCATTCACAGTGCCAGCCACGGGCCCAGCACATTAGAACACTTGCATCAACAGACAAAGCTATTCAAGGGCTCATCACTTTCATACTCCCACATGCTTGAAATAGCAATCACACCAGCTAATGGGAGTGTGTGGAATGGCATGTGGCTATCAGTGTGTTGCAGTGGCCAACAGAAAGTCACTATTTACACCGCTAGCCAAGCACCACTCCAAGCACACCTCCAGCCAAGCGCCACTCCATGCACACTACCAACACTTTTTTTACAACAACAAAGAAACTACTAACTAATTATAAATAAGAACACAACTACAAACACAAAAGCTCTAACTGAATACATGACAGTAATGCCAACCATGAAACTGAACATATGAAAATATAAACAGGCAGTTTATGCTCACAGTAGTTCCCAGTAATTCTTCTGGGTGTGGTAACTCCTGAAACAGCCAGCCACACACAGCCCAGGCTTTGAAGGACAATCTGGGCAGTACATCTGGCTCTCCCTCCGGATACCTCTTCAGACACAGACTCTACATTTCTTAGTGGGCAAGTCTTTTTTGGGAGCGGAAGGAATGTGATCAGAAAAGTGGCAATCTTTCGATCTAGCCACATCCTCCACCACTGCTTCTCTAGGAACTCTTGCCTGTTCCACCACAATAAGGCTCTCTATCACTGACTCCTGAAATTTAATACATTTCATCCTTGACTCAGGGGAACAGTCCTTGAGCACAATAAAAGCATTAAAAGTTGCTAAATTAAACAAATGGATGGCCAACTTTTTATATCACACGTAAGACTTATGAACAGCAGTGTAAAGTCCCAACCTCTGATCTACTCTATCGTCACCACCCATGTGCTTATTGTAGTCCCAAATGTACGCAACCTGACCCCCAAAAAGTCACAGGGGAAGTACTCTCATCATGGATGGTAGTTAGCATGTACACATCCCTCCTGTTTGCAAATTTCAGAGCTGGCAGCTCATTATTACGCAAGGCACTGCACTGTCCCCTCTCAAGTTTTTACAGACAAGCTCCATTGGATAGCCCTTCCGGTTAGAATGGATTGTGCAACAAGCAACAGTGTCCAGTCTGAACAATTCCTGGAAGAACTGCACTCCAGTGTGGAAGTTATCTACATACAAATGGTGACCTTTGTTAAATAGTCGTCTACCAAGTTCCCACACAATTTTCTCACTAACTCCAAAACTGGGTGGACAACCAGGGGGGTCAATACCGGAATCTCTATCAGTGTAGACCCGGAAATTATACACATATCCTGTACCGCTTTCAGACAGCATATACATCCATACCATGCCCTTTTGCTAGGAATGTACTGCTTAAAAACCAAAAGCCCCTTGAACAGGACCAAAGACTCATCTGCTGATATTTCTTTCCCTGGAACATAGACCTCTGAAACCCGATCTACAAAATGATCAAGGACAGGCCTAATCTTAAAAAGACAGTCAAAATCATGGTGATTTTGTGGCAACGCTAAAGCATTGTCAACAAAATGCAGCATCTGAAGAAGAAGCAAATACTTATTATGAGTTGTGGTTGCAGGATATATAGCCGCTGCCATCAAGGGACTAGTAGACCGATAAGAAGCCAGTGACGGCTCCCTTATCAACCCCATCTAAAAAGTCAAACCCAGGAATGTTTTCAACTCTTCCAGATTTGTGGGAATCCACTGGGTAGCTCTAGCATGAGGCCTAAGTCTGGCAGTGTTGTCCCTCAAATACTGCTCCGCTTCCACATTAGTATGCTTAACAATCTCTTCCAAAAATACATAGTTCAAAAACAACTGTAAGATATTGACAGGCAAAAAAGTTTTTTGTACTCACTCTACTCCCTCGGAGACCAGTAAAGGCAGGCAAGTGTGGCTGCTCTATATTTGAGGCAATCCAGAGTTCAGGCCTTCCAATGGGAAACCGTTCAGCCCCAGCCTGCTGCACTAAACAGGTCCTTCACCTGTAGTGAGAGTAGCTTCCTCATCAGAAGATTCCTCTCGGATAGAAAATTTACTGCCAGAACCTCTCATTTCCTCCTCTGCCTCAGATGCAGAGTCAGTCTCATAATCATGGTCAGAAGACAACACAAAAAGCATATCAACAACCTGCTGTGAGGTCACTCTGTGGCTAGCCATGATCCTTTCTAAGAAATGTAACTTGACAAATGCGCCAGCAACAACCAGCACTGTCTACAATAAGTAATAAACAAAGTGTGGCTTTATTACAAATAGTTATGTACTCAAAAACGATACCACACACTTGCCTGAAAAAGCTAGACTCACCAGGAACTACTCTGGACAGACACAGCAATCACCAATGATGCCCCACTAAAAAGAAAAAAGAAAAGCAAATTAGACATAAGACAACACAAATATCATTGTGCACAAATCTAAGGACAATTTCACACACAATCCTGCATTTAGTACACCACCTACAAACATGTCATTCATGCATGGCAAAAATGCTGTTTTGGAGTAAATTATTTTTACTTACCTGAAACGTGCAACTACGCAAACTGCGGGTCAACCACTGCCAAAACTGCAAGGAGCCACAGCAAGAGAAGCAAAAGCTTTGAACTAGAACAAAAAGGAGAAATAAACTGTTATAATCACAAATGCAAATACTTCACCAGTTGACAAACACCCCACCACCAAGCGTTTACACATTTTTCCTGTTGCCTAAGTGGATTCTGGCCCTCTTGGGGGCAGATGGGCCTAACAAAAATATGCCGATCTGCCTCCCAGGGGGGCAGAAATGGCCAACAGTTGTATGCCCTCCTTGGGAGACGACCCTTGCCCAAGGGGCCACCCCCACAAAAAAAAAATGTACAAAAAATCTCTGGTGTCTTCTGCCCCCCTTGGGGGCAGATAGGCCTAAAGAAATAGGCCGATCTGCCCCCAAGGGGGGCCGAAATGGCCATCAGTAATGTGCCATCTTTGGGGGAGTGACCCTTGCCAAAGGGACCACCCCCACACAAAAAACACACACATAAGATCCCTGGTGCCTAAGTGGATTCTGCCCCCTTGGTGGCAGATGGGCCTAAACAAAATAGACCGATCTGCCCCCATGGGGGGCAAAAAGGGTCATCAGTTCTTTGCCGCCTTTGGGGGACGACCCTTGCCATAGGGGGCGCCCCAACACAAAAAAAAAACAAAGGAAAATAAATCCCTGGCGTCTTGGTGGCTTCTGCCCGGGGCAGGTGGGCCAATCTGCCCCCAAAGAGGAAAGAATTGGCCATCAGTAATGTGCCCTCTTTGGAGAGCATTCCTTACCAAAGGGGCCATCCCCCACACAAAACACACACAAGATCCCTGGTGCCTAAGTGGATTCTGCCCTCCTTAGGGGCAGATGGGCCTAAAAAAATAGCTTGATCTGCCCCCACGGGTTGCAGAAATGACCACTAGTAATGTGCCCCCTTTGGGGATAGACCCTTGCCAAAGGGGAGCTCCCCCAATACAAAATTAAAACAAAGAAAAAAAATCCCTGGCGTCTTGGTGGCGGTGGCTTCTTCCCCCCTTGGGGGCAGATGGACCTAAAAAAAGTAGTCTGATCTGCCCCCAAGGGTGGCAGAAATGGCCATCACTAATGTGCCCCTTTTTGGGGGGGTGACCCTTGCCCAAGGGGTGCCCTCAAGACACAAAAACACACAAACACACAAACACACAACACAATCCCTAGGGCCTAGTGGGTTTCGCCCCCCCCGGGATGAGATAGGCCAAAAACATAGACGATCTAGCCCTGGGGGGGCTGAAACATACAAAAAAATCTTGCCCCCAGGGCAGCGACTCTTGCCCAAAGGGTCGCTTCCATAAAACATTATTGCAAATGTAATCCCTGGTTCCTAGTGAGTTTTCACCCCCCGGGGTCAGATCAAGCAAACAAACTGCAGATCTAGCCTCCGGGCAGGGCCGAAACATGGATCTAATATTGCCCCAAGGGTCGCTCCCAAAATGAAAAAAAAATCCCTGGTGCCTAGTGGTGGATTCCTGCTCCAAGATCGCGGGCCTCGCCCGCCATCGTGGAGCAGGAATCCATTGAAAAGAGGCAAAAATCTCTTTCCTTTCCACCTGTGTCTGTTCCCCCCTCAAATACCCCCCCACAAGAAGGACTCACCTGGAACATGTCCTCTCTCCTAATGCGCTGGAAGTAAATGGCTTCCAGCACGCCCCCGGCAGCATTTGATGACGTTGGCGTGCTGTGAGCATGCTGGCTTCATCAAATTGCCGGAGGGGATCGGGGTGGAAGAGTAAGCGATTCCCCTTCCATTCCTGGCAGGGTGTGTGGGTGGGAGCCCCATGGGGGGAGTGCTAGTGCTCCCCTGCGGGCCGAGTGCAGGCCGAGCTGGTCTCGGCACACGACAACCATGGCCGAGGACGAGACCAGCTCATAACAGGCACCTGAGGGCTTAAAACTTGAATTCTCAAATTTCATCTGCGTCCAGGCTACTACTTTCTCTGAGGAGTATTTCACATGGCAACGAGGATATGGTGAAAGATCATCATTTGAAGAGGAAAGGAATTTTCAATCAATTTTGTTTCCTTTCCATCAAAAATTGCTTGCAGAGAATTTGTGTGCGGAGAAACTTCAATACTGCCTGTGCCACCATACAGAGTGTACTGGTTCTACATCAGAGATCAAGCATCAGTGCGGCATTTCTGTGTTTTAACACATTTTCCAGTTTTCATTACCAGATTTGTTTTGAGCTTTCATGCGTGAGCTTGGAATGTGGAGAGTGCCTCTGCAGCATGAGCGCTGACAATGGATACATTAGATGTGCCACTGCTTCTTCTACCAGATGCAGGGTCCCCTGGAATTCTGGCTGTGTTCTCATCATCATGAGCCTGTGTTGAGGAGTCCTGGTGCGTTGGCTGATCTCATGTCATTGCACGCCTGCATTGAGAAGTTCATTACGAGTCACCTTTTGATCGCTTGTTTACATGTCCTCACTCAGCGTCACAAGTACTTTGTGTTCTCTGGTGTGAATGTGACTGAAGCTTCCAGGAAATGCCTTACTTATGCAACATCTCAGTGAATGGATGACTTCTTGCCGGGTGGTCACATACGCATTAGTGTGGCCATGAGAGTGTGGCTCCTCATTTTACAAGTAATCTCCTGCTTTTTCCTGCAGCTGGTTCCCTGGTGCCACACGAAGGTAAACTCTTACCATTGCCATTAAAGACACTTTCCTGAACTGCTCCACTTTGCAGTGCTTGAAGGGATACAGATATAATTCCCTTGAAAGACGCCTTGCTGAACTGTTCCTTCCTGCACTGTGCTTTTTCTTCCCCCAGCTACGGACTGCAATTAAACGTGTATAAACAGTACAATTGTCTAATTGTTTTTTAGCTTTAGTATTACTTTGTGCTTTGTTTTGCACATATTGTTTCTAGCTCAGACCTCATTAAATATAAGATGCAAAACATTGCACCCCCCCACCATTCTTCCTGCTGTCCCAGGTGAACCTGTGATTCTTTGGGTGAAGTGGAAAAAGGGTTTTATAAATTATTTAAAATTGTTCTGGTCAAACTTATCTACTGAAAAAAAAAACACACCATATTACTTCATTGTCTGGGGCAGAAGGACAGGATGTTTATGAGAATCTTCCGAAGCCTCAAGTTCCTGAAGACGGTGACCATAACGGTAATGCGTTTGAAAGGGCGCTAAAAATATTGGATCTGCACTACTTGCTCAAAGTTTCGATCATACTGGAGAGATTTAATTTTGGTAGGAGAAATCAAGGTCCTGAGGAGTCTGTAGAAGATTATGGGGGTCATTACAACATTGGCGGTAAAAGCCGCATACTGCCGTGCAGAAGACCGTCAACACACCGCCGGCGGCCGCGGAATTCCGCCATGGTCATTATGACCCAAAGGCCAAAATCCGCCAAAATCTAGACACCCACACAAGTCCGCCACACCAAAGGTCAGTGATAAACTGGTGATAACAAATCCTCCACCGTCACGCCAACAGGAATACGCCCACACTATCACGACCCACGAATCTACACGGCGGTCTTTCAACCGTGGTATTCCATTGGCGGTACACACCGCTGCGCTCAAAATACACACACATTTACAAAACACAACCACATTGGACAATTCCAAATACACACACCTGATACACATACACACACCACTCCCACACACCCAATACAATATAAAACACACACCCACATCACCCACAAACCCTTACGACCACAATTGCGACTGAAGGCCACAGAGAGACACCACCATCTACAAACGAGCATCCACAGGCACTCAACACCATCACCCACAGAGCATCCACGCACCTCACACAACACACCTCTAAAATCACCCCACACATCACAACACACACCACCCCACACATCACCCACACCACCCCATGGCACGGCAAAGACACCCCAGGTTCTCTGAGGAGGAGCTCAGGGTCAAGGTGGAGGAAATCATCCGGGTAGAGCCACAGCTATTCGGATCACAGGTGCAACACACCTCCATAGCCCGGAAGATGGAGCTATGGCGAAGAATAGTGGACAGGGTCAACACAGTGGGACAGCACCCAAGAAATAGGGATGACATCAGGAAGAGGTGGAACCACCTACGGGGGAAGGTGCGTTCCGTGGTCTCAAGACACCACATCGCAGTACAGAGGACTGGCGGCGGACCCCCACAACTAACAACATGGGAGGAGCAGGTCATGGCTATTCTGCATCCTGAGGGCCCCGCAGGAGTAGATGGAGAAATGGACTCTGGTAAGTCAAATCTTTACTATTACATCCCCCACCCTACCTGCATGCCATCACATACCCCCACCCTCGTCCTGACCCCCATCACTCCTACTCCGCACACATGTCCCAATATCACAAACCACCCATCCCAACACCAAGCCCTGCATGCAACACCAAAGCATGGAGACCCATCACCAAATCATGGCCACTGCACATACCCATACACAGCCCCTAAACCATCATCACACAAGGTCCTACACAGGAATGCAAGCACTGGGGTACACGGTCACCCACCCATTGCACATCAGAGCACGTACAGATGCAATAATCATGCCTTTACACCCCTGCAGGACCCCTACCTAACGTCACCGGACAGGAGGGTCCAGATATGTCAACTCCACCCACAGAAGAGGCCCACAGTGATGACAGCAGCCTGGCCCATCTGGGACCTCGGGACAGTAGGTTCCCCTCACACTGGCACAGGACACTACAGAGCTTGCCCCCTCTGAAAACACCAGCACAGCACCCACCCAGCGGGCCCATACCTCTGTCCCCAGGACACGTCAATCAGCAGTGTGTCCTCCACTACAGAGAACCCAGGCTAACCCACCACCCCAACAACACCAGGGAACTGCAGGCAGTGGTAGTGGGCACACAGTTCAGGGGACAGAGGTCCAGGAACACAGGGGAACTGGGAGGGCTGCTGTGCGACAGGGGGAGGACAGGCCCAGGGAACCCACTCTCCATGAGGCCCTCTCCAACATTCCCAGGAGACGATAGCAACGGTACTGGCCATGTTTCAGGAGACCGAGCGGCTGCAGGAGGAACAGTATTTGGGCTTCAGGGAGGAACTCAGATCCATCAATTCCACCCTGGGCACCATTGTAGGGGTGCTGAAGGAACTCCTCAACACCAGGAGGGACACTGTGGCAAAACAAGGGGCCCCTGACACTAGCCTGGACGATGAACTGCCCACCACCTCCGCCGGCGCTAGTGGACAGGAGGCACCACCACAGGACCACCACACCAGCACCCCACCCCCTGCAGAGGGAGAACCACCCTGCAAACGGTCCCTGAGATCCAGGACAAAGACAGAGAATGATGCCAAGACCCCCGCCAAGAAATGAGACCACCCTGATTGTCATCCTTTTGTCCCACCTTGTCACCCTGTCCATCCTTAAACTGCCCCAGCTCCACTTCCTATGCCCCTTTGGACAATGCACCTGTGAGACTAATAGACTGGACTCTGCCATGGACATTCCTCCACCATCACCCCTCACCATTTTTCAACCCCATCCAATATTTAGCACTTAAATAAACACCCTTAAAGCACAAAACAATCAGGAGTCTGTATGTTATTTCGAAATAGTGTATTAGCAACTACAGTGGCAAAATGCTTTTTCAAATGTAATGTCAACATACCTATGTCACACAGCTCTAGTCCATGAGGAAACAAAGCAAATGTCACACTGTGGGACCCACATCTGTGAAATCGTAAGGGAAAGTGACAACTCAGTGACCATGCACTTTGTGAAAATGACAGACATATGAGAGGTAGTGGATTGAAATCAGATGTAGCAGGCAGTGTTGTCTTCTTACCTGTGTCTCACTGGAAGTATTGCAGGATCATCGTGTTCCTGTTGTTGATGTCCTCTTCATCTGCTTCCTCATCTTCACTGTCCACAGGGTCCACAGCTGCCACAACACCTCAATCTGGACCATCCTCCTGCAGAAAAGGCACCTGCCGTCGCAAAGCCAAGTTGTGAAGCATGCAGCAGGCCACGATGATCTGGCACACCTTCTTTGGTGAGTAGAATAGGGAACCACCTGTCAAATGGAGGCACCGGAACCTGGCGTTCAGGAGGCCGAAGGTCCGCTCTATAATCCTCCTAGTTCGCCCATGGGCCTCATTGTAGCGTTCCTTTGCCCTTGTCCCTGGATTCCTCACTGGGGTCAGTAGCCATGACAGGTTGGGGTAACCAGAGTCACCTGCAAATGGCGAGGGACAACTGTTAGACACACACTGACTCATAGGGACATCCACAGACCCAGACAACTATTCCCACTGATTTGGGTCCAGGTGCTCACCTAATAGCCACACCGGTGCCTCTGGATTTGCCCCATCACATAAGGGATGCTGCTATTCCGCAGGATGTAAGCATCATGCACTGAGCCAGGGAATTTGGCATTAACATGGGAGATGTACTGGTCTGCCAAACACACCATCTGCACATTCATCGAATGGTAACTCTTCCAGTTACTGTACACCTGTTCACTTCTGTGGGGGGGGTACCCAGGCCAATGTGTCCCATCAATGGCACCTATGATGTTGGGGATATGTCCCAGGGCATAGAAGTCACCTTTCACTGTAGGCAAATCCTCCACCTGAGGGAAAACTATGTAGCGCCGCATGTGTTTCAGCAGGGCAGACAACACTTGACAACACGTTGGAAAACATAGGCTGGGACATCCCTGATGCTATGGGCACTGTTGTTTGAAATGACCCACTTGCTAGGAACTGGAGTACTGACAGCACCTGCACTTGGGGGATTCCTGTGGGATGGCGGATAGCTGACATCAGGTCTGGCTCCAACTCGGCACACAGTTCCTGGATTGTGGAACGATCAAGCCTGTAGGTGATGATCACATGTCTTTCCTCCATTGTCAATAGGTCCACCAGCGGTCTGTACACCGGAGGATGACGCCATCTCCTCACATGCCCCAGCGGACGGTGCCTATGGAGGAGAACAGTGAGCAGAGAGTCAACCAACTCTGAGGTACGTAAACACAGCTTACTCTGAAAATATTCATAGATCGAAATTTGCCTGTATGAGTGGTTAGGCAAGGCCTAGGTATGTGTGACGCAGTCAAAAATAATGCCATGTGGGACCCTGAAATGGCGGCTGCCTGACCTGTAAAGTGGGACAGGGGGATATGAGGTAACTGCGCTGGCGTTCTACACTGTTGCGGTAGGCAGTCGAAGACCGCGGCACAATTCTGCATTGGTTAACATTGGGCCCTAAGGGTCCCAGGAGCCAATGACGATGTATGCCGGCGGTGATGGTACGCATCGCTGCGGACGTGACCGCCATTTTCTATCTGTTCAATCACTCGATACCTGATCTTCGACAGGAGAGGACCTACACTGCAAGTGCTGCTGTGACCTCAGTCTGGAAGAGACAATGGCTTGTGTGTCTGGGGAAAGGGCCCCTGCCTTCAGCATGGATGAGTTGGAGAAACTCGTGGATGGGGTCCTCCCCCAGTACACGCTACTCTACAGTCCTCCAGACAAACAGGTAAGTACACTGTGAGCATGCTGTAGGGCAATGCCTGTGTGGAGTGGGGTTGATGAAAGATAGGGGGGGTGAGAATGAGGTGTGCATGAAACGACGGTGAGTGCATGTGCGTCATGGCAAGGGTAGGGATGCGGGCCAATGGCTGTGACAGTGCAGTTGGTAATTACTTCTCTTTTCCCCTGTACAATTCCTGTAGGTCAGCGCCCACCAGAAGAAGGACATCTGGCGTGCCATCGCCAAGGAAGTCCGGACCCTGGGGTTCTACCACAGACGGAGCACCCACTGCTGGAAAAGATGGGAGGACATTTGCCGCTGGAGCAAGAAGATGGCGGAGGCCAGCTGGGGATGGCCTCCCAACGTGGGAGGGGTGCCCGTCGCACCAGGACCCCCCTGCTGTTCAGGATCCTGGCAGTGGCGTATCCAGACTTGGATGGGCGCTTGAGGGCATCACAGCAGACACAAGTGGGTGAGTACACTCTCATTCTGCTGATTCAGCGCGCATTTTAGGTGTCTGGGTGGGGAGATGGGCTGTGGTTCCCCTAGGCCAGGGCGAGTTTGCTAGTTAAGTTCCCTTCTTCAGGCAGGCTCTGTGGCACCCCACCCCACCTGTGTACAGTGCCAACTACACCTAGTCAGGCTCCTGTGACATCCATGTGTGCAGAAACCGGCCATAGCCTTGTAAGCCATGTCCCAGGGATTGAATAGTGGAGCCCATGTGCGTGGCATAGTGCAGGGGGCTTCTGTGTCTGTCGTGTCTGCCAACGGTAGCGGTATTGCATGCACTGAACATGTTTTTCTTCCGTCTTCCCCCCCATTTTTGTGGTCTCCCTGTACTTGTGTGCATTAGCATCATCAGGCGGACGAGCAGTGGCACCGGAGCAGGAGGGAGCTGCATCCCACATGGCCCTGGAGGGCGGCACTACGGACTCCAAATTCACCAGTGGGACGTAGGGCGAGGGGAGATCCACGGCGGGGACAGGAGCTGACACCAGCGAGACGGACTCCTCCTCTGAGCTCCCTTGTGGTGGCGGGCCCATCTGTGCCCCCTCCATCTACAGGTACAGCCTCCATCCCCCTACTAGCACCACCCTCCCAGCAGCCCCTCAGCCTTCGCCCCGGGCCCGCTCACCCAGGAGAATGGGCATTACCTTCGCCCCAGGCACCTCAGGCTCTGCCCCTGTCACCCCTACTGCTCTCAGTGAGGAGGCCATTAACCTCCTCAGGTCCCTCACTGTTGGGCAGTCTACCATTTTGAATGCCATCCAGGGTGTAGAGAGGCAGTTGCAACAAACCATTGCATTCCTGGAGGGCATTCATTCTGGTCAGGCAGCCCTTCAGCAAGCTTTTCAGACTCAGGCCTCAGCACTGATGGCAGCCATTGTCCCTGTCTCTAGCCTCCCCCCTCCAACTTCCTCCACTCAGACCCACACCCCTGTACCTCAGCCTATCCCAAGCACACCTTCAGACCAGCATGCACACACCTCAACACACAAGGGAAGCTCTGGCAAACATAAGCACCACATATCCTACAGGCATTCACGCAAGCATCACACACATGCAGACACACCAACATCCACTGCCTCCACTGTGTCCCCTTCCTCCTCTTCTCCCTCCTCCCTCCCTGTCTCATCTCCACTCACACCTGCATGCACTACAACCTCAGCCACTACGTCTATCACCAGCACACCCACCACCACACCCTGCTCACGTGCAGTCACCACCCCACTACCATTCACATATCCCCTGTGTCCTCTCCCAGTGTGTCTGTGAAGCCACCTCCCAAGGTACACAAACGCAGCCACACACCCACCCAACAGCCATCCACCTCACGACAGCCTCCAGCCCATGCACCTTCACCCAAAGTCACCAAACGTACACCGCCTACAACCACTACCTCTGCCTCCACTCCCAAACCCCCTCCAGCTACCCATCCCAGTGTTCCTAAGAAACTTTTCCTGGCCAGCCTTGACCTCTTTCCATCACCTCCCCCACCCCATCAGTCTCCTAGGGCCAGACTCTCCAGGTCCCAACCTAGCACCTCAGCCACAACATCAGCGGGACCAGTGGTGCCAGTAGTCACCGGATTATCGAGTGCACCAGGCAGCAGGGCAGGCAGTGTGGCAAGGAGCCAGAGCACAGACAGTCCCCCACCTGTCAAGCATAAAAAGTTGGACAGTGCCCGGCTGGAGAGGGGAAAGAAACCAGCCACCAAAGCCGCTCCCAGAAGGGGTACAGTTGGGAGTGTGGAGACAGCTGCGACACCATCCAAGGGGGGAAAGGGGAACAGTAAAACCTGCAAGTCTGGGAAGATCAGCACGCCGGACAAGACCGCCACCAGCCCCACTGCCCAGGAAGCGACCACCAGCAGCAGCCCCGCTGCCACAGACAGGACCGCCACCAGCCCCGCTGCCCAGGAAGCGACCACCAGCAGCAGTCCCGCTGCCACAGACAGGACCGCCAGCAGCCACACTGCCCAGGAAGCGACCGCCAGCAGCAGCCCGCTGCCCAGGAAGTGACCACCAGCAGCAGCCCCGCTGCCACAGACAGGACCGCCAGCAGCCACACTGCCCAGGAAGCGACCGCCAGCAGCAGCCCCGCTGCCCAGGAAGCGACCACCAGCAGCAGCCCTGCTGCCCAGGAAACGACCGCCAGCAGCAGCCTCGCTGCCACAGACAGGACCACCAGCAGCCCCACTGCCCAGGAAGTGACCGCCAGCAGCAGCCCCGCTGCCACAGACAGGACCGCCAGCAGCCACACTGCCCTGGAAGTGACCGCCAGCAGCAACCCCGCTGCCCAGGAAGCGACCGCCAGAAGCAGCCCCGCTGCCCAGGAAGCGACCGCCATCAGCAGCCCCGCTGCCACAGACAGGACTGCCAGCAGCCACACTTCCCAGGAAGCGACTGCCAGCAGCAGCCCTGCTGCCCAGGAAGCGACCACCAGCAGCAGCCCCGCTGCAACAGACAGGACCGCCAGCTGCTGAACCGCTGCCCAGGACACGCCACCAGCAGCCCCGCAGGGCAGAACAAGACTGCCAGCAGCTGAACCGCTGCCCAGGACACCGCCGCCACAAGCACCGCTGCCAAGGACACCGCCACAGGCACCGCTGCCCAGGGCACCGCTGCCACAAGCACCATTGCCAAGGAGACCGCCACAAGCACCGCTGCCCAGGACACCGCCGCCACAAGCACCGCTACAAGGACACCGCCACAAGCACTGCTGCCCAGGACACCGCCGCCAGCAACTCCGCAGGGCAGAACAAGAGCGCCAGCAGCTGAACCGCTGCCCAGGACACCGCCGCCACAAGCACCACTGCCAAGGACATCGCCACAGGCACACTGCCCAGGACACCACCGCCACAAGCACCGCTGCCAAGGACACTGCCACAGGCACCACTGCCCAGGACACCGCCACCACAAGCACCGCTGCCAAGGACACCGCCACAAGCACCGCAGCCCAGAACACTGCCGCCAGCAGCCCCGCAGGCCAGTCAGCGCAAATGATTCCGATGCTACTGAGTCCGCCACGGGCAGGATGAAGCACTCTGGGCACAAGGTCCCCTCCAGAACCAGTGGAGGGATACATCCACTACCACTGTCCTTGGCAGGATGAAGCACTCTGGGCACAAGGCCCCCTCCAGAACCAGTGGAGAGATACATCCACTACCTCAGTCCTTGCAGGATGAAGCACTCTGGGCACAAGGCCGCCTTCAGAACCAGTGGAGAAAGGCATCGAATACCTCAGTCCTTGGAAGGATGAAGCACTCTGGGCACAAGGCCCCCTCCAGAACCAGTGTTGAAAGGCATCCACTACCTCAGTCCTTGGCAGGATGAAGCACTCTGGGCACAAGGCCCCCTCCAGAACCAGTGGAGAAAGGCATCCACTACCTCAGTCCTTGGCAGGATGAAGCACTGTGGGCACAAGGCCCCCCTCCAGAACCAGTTGAGAGATACATCCACTACCTCAGTCCTTGGCAGGATGAAGCACTCTGGGCACAAGGCCCCCTCCAGAACCAGTGGTGACTGTTATCCACTTGAGAGACTGTGGCTTTGCACTTCCCAGTATTGAACAGTGGGCAAACCACCCACTGTAGAGACTTGAGAGACTGTGGCTTTGCACTCCCCAGGATTGAACAGTGGGCAAAACACCCACTGTAGAGACTTGAGAGACTGTGGCTTTGCACTCCCCAGGATACATCAATGGGCATGGAGCCCCCTCGTGGATCTGGTGTTGTGCACCCAACCGGTTGAGGTGCCCCCCCTTCCATTCCCCCTGAGGTGCCTGTTTTATTTATATCTGATGCCCCTGCAGTGTTCTCTCCGTTTTGATCGGGTATTGAGTGTGGGCCTCGTCCATGTCTTTTGGTCCCAGTGATCCACGGACTATGATTGTGGAATCCCTTGGACTTGTGTTCTTGGTGTATATAATTGTATATAGTATAAATGTATATATTTGTATATATTTTTGATTCATGTCTTTGATTATATCACAGTTATTCGACTCATTTCCTTTTGTCCTTGCATTCTTCCAGGGGGGGTTAGGGGGCGTAACTGTGATGTATCAACATGTACTTGTGTGTGTGTTGTAGTGGGTGAGGGTGGGGGTTTTGCGTGTTGCGTGTGTGTGTCACTGTTTTTCCCCTCCCCCCTCCCCTGTGTCGTAGATGCATTACTCACCATTGTCTTCGCCGCCGGCGTTCGTGCTCCTGGTAGAGGAGCAGGAAGATAAAGGCTGGCAGAATTTGGAGCTCCGGCTCCATGGCGTCTTGGTTCCTCGTGGGGTGTGTAGAGGTGAGCGTTTTCCCTTCGAAGTCCTGTTTCCGCCGTGTCTTTGTTCGTGGTGAATCCGCCCCGGAAAAGGTGGCGGATTGGTAGGTTGTAATAGTGTGGGCGGTACATTGTCCTCCGCCTGTCTTTTAGCGGTTACCGCCGCGTTGTTTGTTTGTACTGCCACGGCGGTCGGAGTGTTAAAGTGGCTGTCTATGTTGGCGGTTTCCGCCACAGTCGTAATTCCATTTTTTTTACCGCCGGCCTGTTGGTGGTTTTACTGCTGCTTTAACACCGACCGCCAGGGTTGTAATGACCACCTATGTTACATGTGTGCTTAAGTTAGCCTCATCTTGCAAGTTTAGAGCAGGGATGGAGGAAATAATTAGTGATCAATGTATGTTGCATTGCAATTCTGAGAAAATCAGAGAAGAACTGTGGTCCAAAAATGATCCCACTTTAGCTGAAGTCATTTTGATAGCTAAAAGAGTAGCACTCTCTGCTGAGTGCATCAATGAATTGCAGAAATAAAGATGTCATACCATTTTTGTGCATGTCATGGATACCAACGCAACAAAAAACTGTTTCTGGTAATGTAATCTCTAAGGGAATGTACTTCAGATGTAGAAGTTCAAATCAGTTTGCAAACGCCAAGGACTTTCCGGCAGCTAAAGTTTTATGCAAGAATTGTTCCAAAAGGGAGCATTTTACCAATTTGTTGCAGATTGAAGAGTACAAAAGAAAAAGTTAACGAGTTAGATATTACAGATAAGCCTGTAGTTTCACACAGTAGTGTGTTGGATGCAAGTTGTGAGTTTCCTTCTGATAAAGCTAATGGCAACGGCATGCAGAGTTCCATAATGATAGATTTGGATCAAAATTATCCCTTATTTTGGAAGTGTATTTTGATGAGAATTTTGGTGGGAAAGTCAAACCTGAAGAACCAGATGTATAGCCTTTTAGTCACCGGGGAAGCCCATTGAACTGGTGGGTTATTTTGTAGGAAATTTTGAATTTCAAGGCAATGCTATCCAAGGGAAAATGTATGTTCTGGTAAAAAGGGATACCATTCTCAGTTGGCCTCATCAGAAGTTATTAGGGATCATCCTTGATCCCAATGTCTCCGCACAGGTACAAGTAGGAGAGCTCAAGATTGGAAAGAATGTTGGTTCTGATATCAATGTTGATTTTCCCAAAGAATTTCCTTATATGTTTGTGGATAAGGTGTGATGTGTCACAGGGTATGTACATCGCATCCAACTTAAACAAGGGGCATTACAATGGAAAAAGCTAAGTGAGAAATGTTCCCTTGCACTTACAAGATGCAGTCAAAAAGGAATTCGATTATCTATGGCGGGAGGAATTATCCAGGTCGTAGAAGCTTCAAAGTGGATTTCACCTATTGTAGTAGCCATCAAAAGTTCAGGAGACATCAGGCTCTGTATTGACTTGAGGCAACTGAGCAAACAGGTTGTAGAGGTCAGATTTCCTCTACTGAATATCATGGAGAAGGTCAGTGTACTAGGTAGAGTGAGATACTTCTCGACATTAGATCTTACCTCTGCCTATCACCAGGTGCATTTAAGTCCTGGACTCTGAGAACTACACTGCTTTCAGCACTCCCTTTGGGGTGTTCAGATTTGATTGTATGTTGGACAGTGTTCAGCAGCTTCAGTTCTTCAAAGGCTTATAAACAACATGTTAGGGAATACAAAAGGGATCAAGATTTTCCAAGACGATGTTCTTATTTATAGTGAGAGTTTGGATTCAGACGTTTTGAACATTTTTAGGGAGAGGGGATCACCTTAAAGTTGAGTAAGTGTAAATTTTGCCTACCAGAAATTAACTACAGAGGTCACAGCATTTCTAGTCAGGGTGTAAATCCCCAAGAGGATTTAGTTAAAACTATTGCTGAACTTTCCTCACTCAAAAAGAAAGAAGATGTGCAAGCTTTTATGGGAATGGCAGAATTTTACAGCAGAGTTGTGCTGAATTACTCAGGACGCACTTGTGCAATGAGACAATTGTTGAAAAAAGAGTTCAGTTTAACTGGTCTGAGGAGTATAAGAAAGAGTACATTGATGTAAAGCAAAGTTTGTATGCAGCTAAGCATTTGACAAGTTTAATTCCACGTTGTCCTTGTTACCTTCTTACTGACATCAGTGGAACGGGACTAGGTGGTTGCATTTCAGAAGAAGTTTAGTTACAGGAGATTCTTAAAGATTATGTTTTGGATAAAATGAGGAAATACTGCAAGGAGAGATATTTTGGCCGAAAGGTGAGATATGTGGCTTTGAAAAAGTAAAGGATGAGTTGCCTGTGAACAATAACCTGGTCTTAAGAGGAAACAGGTTGGTGGTTCCTATAGGATTGAGGAGTCACATGTTAGAAATGGCTCACTGTGATAATCAAGGGATTTGTAAAACCAATGAAAGGTTAAGAAACATGTACTGGTGGCCAGGGATATCTGTGCAAGCAGAGAGTGTAGTGAGCGATTGCTATGTTTGCAAACTTAGTGCTAAAAGTTAGCAAAACAGAACAGCTCCTTTAGTTTGTAGGGAAATTCCTGACATGGTATGGGAAGGAGTTGCTTTGGACATATTAGGGCCCATTGATACTAAAGGGGTTAGTAACAGGTATATTCTGGAATTGCTGGATTTACTGTCCAGATGGCCTGTAATAAAAATAGTGCATGATATTTCCAAACGCTCTGTGTCGGTTTTTGGATTAAGTGTTTTATATTAAGTGAAGGATTTCCCAGCTTCATCTTTAGGGAAAATAGTGTCCTATTTACTTCCACTGAAATGAATAAGTATTTAGAAGAGAAAGGAATTGTTCAAAGTAAAGGCTTATTGTACCATCCCAAGACTAATGGTATGATTCAGAAATTAAATCGTACTCTAAAGGAGTCTATCCAAATCTTTAGCGGTCAAGGGGATGATTGGGCTAAAGGGGTTATGGACAGATTATTGGAGTACAGAGTTGCTCACCACTCCATCACTGGTCTTATCCCTTTTGAATCATTCAGAAAACAGAAACCTAATACCAAGTTATATCCTCCTTGGGTTCAGCAGTATAGTGGAAAGGAGGGTTCTTTAGATGAAAAAAATTCCAGATTGAAAGAGTTATTGACTCATTACAAAAGTAAATTGATAATTGATAACAGTAAAGCAGTGAAATACATCAAAATTGTAATTGGTGTTATGGTGAGAGTGAAGATGCCAAAAAACCATGTGATGGTGGGCACTTAGGTAATCCTCAAATGGTTGTCAAGTTGTTCGAATGTGCAGCAACAATG
This sequence comes from Pleurodeles waltl, assembly GCF_031143425.1. Lineage (NCBI taxonomy): Eukaryota > Metazoa > Chordata > Amphibia > Caudata > Salamandridae > Pleurodeles > Pleurodeles waltl. The sequence goes on from NC_090445.1 coordinate 475,324,750, forward strand.
GAAGATGGAAGGAGATGGAATTTCGATTGTCTGTAAGTACGTGATTACCTTTGTGTTTGGGGGAGGTGGTGTGGTATCTGCTTTGACTAAAATGAGTTGTTGTACCATTTTTACGTGTATGGGTTTACTGGGTGTGTATAGACTAACACATCCAATGTGTACAACACTGGGTCCTGCAGAGGCTCCTCAGTTGTAAACCTCCAACACTAAATAGAGTTGGCCATCCTTTAGGCTCACTTTATTGGAGCATCATTGGTTGAAGGCAGTGGTCCTGCTGTGCTAAACTCTAAATGAGGCCATAAGCCTGAATGTTAGTCACAGAAAGCTCCAGCAGCAAGGGGACTTCACTGTATAAATTTCTGAAGTTTGCACTGCAAGGCGCTGATGACACCAAAACTCAAAGAACTGGTAGTTAGGCAGCCTCAAGTGTCACCGTCTCTCGCCATACCTGAAGGAGAATTTTCTGAAAGATTAATTTAGAATGGAAATCTCTTGACTGAGCCAATTGCTAGGCACTGCTTGACCTACAAACTATTGTAGATGACCTGAAAAGGTGCCTAGAACTGGGTTTTGTAGATATAATACACTAACACCTTCTTTGGGCTTCCACATTGTTTCCTTGCATGCTTTTTTCTTTTTCTGTAAACATCACAACTATGGTTTCTTTTCCTATTTTTGCTATATTCATGTTATTTTAATCATGAATGTTCCTTCTTTTCATAAAATTATTGTTAGCATTTTTCTGTTAAATTTCTTGAATTTACTGTTGCTTTGGTGCCACTAAAATACTTCAGACAAATTTTCTCTGAGGGAAGCATTTCAATTTGGGCTACAGAGTCTATGGATAAAACCAGAATTCCTCATTAAAATCTGTTTTCCACTTAGTAAGCAAGATGACCTAACTCTGTTTTGTTTTCTGCTCTAGGTCCTAGTTAATTATTCAGATTCTCACACCAATGTACTGCTCCATATACCCTCATATTTAGTGACTGTGATGAAATAGATGCACAAAGTCGTACTTCCATGAATACCTATTCATGATCTTCATTTGTTTGATTATGACCTTTATTTATAGGTTTTTGTACAACGCATGGCAAGCCCTAGAGCATCAGAGCACTTCATCTAAACACGGCAGAACGTATTCACAGGACCACTGGAACTATACGGCAGAGGACTGAACTATACACAAAGAAAAAGTATATAATGGAATATATTGCAGCACGTTTTGTGGCAGTATTAACCCCTTAGTTTTTCATTTTTTATAGAGGTAAGGCTGTCTGATCCTTTTTGATCTGTTGAGCTACAAACAATTTTTTGTCAAAATCTGCAGATTAGGGAAAAATGTGGCAAAATCATAATTATGAAAAAAGTACCACAGCCGTAAATATATATAATTTATAATTTAAATTATATATTAATTACAGCGTGGCCTTGCTTATACAGAGTGCAAACAGATAAACAGAAGAAATAAACTTGATGATGGCAGTCTAACAAAAGGTAAAAAGAAAAAAACGAATTACACTGAAGGTGCATTGAAGGGTCGAAACCAGCAAAGTCATAAAGTTCCGATTAACTTGCAAAGTGATAGGAGGTGACGATCATTCATTAAATTATCTTTCAATAGGTTTTTAAAAGAGTCACAACATTATGGACTTGAAGCAGAGGGTATCAGAGGCACACCACCAAAGCCAAGGGGATAAAGGTCTACATTTGCACACATTACATTAGATTTAGTGCACTAGCCAATCTAGACTGGGGTAGAGAGAGAGGAGAGAACTTACTGAGACAGAAAGCTTTGAGTTGTCGTTTCTTGGAAGATGGAGAGGTTTGAGTCAGAATTTCAGGGGGGATGCGATTGAATGCATTCTGAGAAAGACTGGTGTAAGGTAAACAAATTTAAGGGTGTAATTTCAAGTAATAGGGAGTTTGTGCTCCACAATGTCTCACGCCAAAATAGAGTTTACTTTTTTAAGCAAGGTTTTACAACTGTTCGCCGTTAGTGATTTTGTGAATTGTCCAAGCGATTTTGAACATGGATCATACTTTAAGATTCAGATTGAAAATACTTTATTTAGACCATTAAAGTGCTAACAACACAGCAAAGTGTGCAAATATAAAACATTTAAACTATAGTAAGCAGGTAAGCAGTATCTCATTATACATTACAATCAATTCACACAAAAAGGTAAAAAAGCAGATGAGGCTCATATCATACTACTGTAGAGTGCAAGTGACTATTAGCTTGGGTGTGAAACGATGAGGTAACATAAAATATTTCTACTCAGAGAGATGTATGGGTACAAATTACTAAAGTTAATTTGGGACATCATCTTTACTGCAATTTCAAATTAAACAAACATTTACAATGCAGTAGGTCTCGCATTTGGGAGAGTTACAAGTATATCCATTGTAAATGACAATGGGGGTCATTACAACCCTGGCGGACGGTGTTAAAGCTGCGGTAACACCGCAAACAGGCCGGCGGACAAAAAAAGGGAATCATGACCGTGGCGGAAACCGCCAACATAGACAGCCACTTTAACACTCCGACCGCCACGGCGGTACAGACAAGCAGTGCGGCGGTCACCGCCAACAGACAGGCGGAAGACAATGTACCGCCCACAGTATCACAACCAGCCAATCCGCCACCTTTTCCGGGGCGGATTCACTGTGGATAAAAACACGGCGGAAACAGCTTTTGCAATGGGAAAACGCTCACCTTAACACACTCCACGAGGAAGGAGCCCACCATGGAGCCGGAATTACAAATCCTACCTGGCCTTGTCTTCCTGCTCATTTATGAACACCAGCAACGGAGGCGGCAAAGACTACGGTGAGTACTGCACCTACGACATAGGGGAAGCAAAAGTCAGGGGGACACACACGCAACACCCCCACCCCCACCCTCGCACATCATAACACACACAGCTATGCATGTCAAAACATTACAGTAACAACCCACAACCCCCCCGGAAGAATGCAAAGGCCAAAGGAAATCAGTCGAAAAATTGTAATGTATCAAAATACAGTTACCAAATATATACAGATATATATATATATATACACATCCAAAAGTATATACATTACGAGAAGCAGTGCAGGTATGCACATATCAATGTCCGTGCACCACTGGTCCAAAAATGCATGGGCGAGGCCCACAATAGATACCTGTCCACAAACTGAGAGAACACTGCTGGGGCATCAGATCGAAATACAACCGGCACCTCAGGGGGAAGGGAAGGGCGGGCACCTCAGCCGGATTACAGCACCACGCCAGATCCACGACGGGGCTCCATGCCCATTGATGTATCCTGGGGAGTGCAAAGCCACAGTCTCTCAAGTCTCTACAGTGGGTGGGTTGCCCACTGAACAATCCTGGGGAGTGCAAAGCCACAGCCTCTCAAGTCTCTACAGTGGGTGGGTTGCCCACTGAACAATCCTGGGGAGTGCAAAGCCACAGTCTCTCAAGTGGATAATAGTCTCCACTGGTTCTGGAGGGGGAATGGTGCCCACACTGCATTTAGCTCCCTGTGACGGTTCCTGTACCGTCACAGTCCCAGCTGCACATGGGATAACGATGCTTGATGTGGCGGTGTTTCCTTGTTCAGCGGTGCTGTGCCCTGTTCAGCGGTCTTCACCATGGCGGTGATTCCCTTGTTCAGCGGTGCTTTGTCATGGCGGTCTCTGATTAGTTCAGTGGTTCTCTGTCCTGTTCAGCGGTGCTGTGCCCTGTTCAGCGGTCTTCACCATGGCGTTGATTCCCTTTTTCAGGGGTGCTCTGCCATGGCGGTCTCTGACCTGTTCAGCGGTTCTCTGCCCTGTTCAGCGGTGCTGTGCCCTGTTCAGCGGTCTTCACCATGGCATTGATTCCCTTGTTCAGCGGTTCTTTGCCAGGGCGGTCTCTGACCTGTGCATTGGTGTGTGGCATGACGGTCCCTCATTTTCCAGCGGGGCTGTGGCAGCCGGGGCCCTCCTGGGCAATGACTCTGGCGGTGGTCTCCTGACCAGTGACGATACTCGTGCCCTCCTGGGCAATGACTCTGGCGGTGGTCTCCTGACCAGTGACGATACTCGTGCCCTCCTGGGCAATGACTCTGGCGGTGGTCTCCTGACCAGTGACGATACTCGAGCCCTACTGGGCAATGACTCTGGCGGTGGTCTCCTGACCAGTGACGATACTCGTGCTCTCCTGGACAATGACTCTGGCGGTGGTCTCCTGACCAGTGACGATAATCGAGCCCTCCTGGGCAATTACTCTGGCGGTGGTCTCCTGACCAGTGACGATACTCGAGCCCTCCTGGGCAATGACTCTGGCGGTGGTCTCCTGACCAGTGACAACGGTGCTGGCGGTGGCGTCCCGGCCGCCGGGGATTATGGCGCCCTTCTCCACCGTGCTGCTCTCACCAGACTGTGCAGACTTCCTCTGGCCCTTCACCACCTTTGGAGGAGTCACAGCTGACTCTGCAATCCCCCTGGGACCCTTGTGAGCAGTTTTGCCGCCCGGAGTCTTCACCCTGTTCCGTCAGCCACTTTCCAACTTGAGATGCTTTACAGGGGGTGGACTGGCAGTGCTTTGGCTCCATGTCACACTGCCTGCCCTCGTGGCCGGTGCACTCCACACACCTGTAACACGCACCACTGGTACTGGAGTCTTTTTGGCTGAGGTGCTACTACGGACTTATGAATTAGAGGGGTGGGGATGGGGGCAAAGAGGTCAACGTTGCTGAGGGAGAGTTTATGACGAACACTGGGATGGGTAGCTGGAGGGGGTCTGGGAGTGGAGGAAGAGTAGGTGGTTGTAGGAGGTGTCACTTTAGGTGTTTTGGGTGCAGGTGCAGGTACTGGAGGCTGTCGTGAGGTGGATGGATGTTGGGTGTGTGGGTGCCCCTGTTTGTGTACTTTGGGAGGGGGCGTCACAGACACACTGGGAGAGGACACAGGAGAAGTGTAAATGGGAGTGTGGGTGGTGAGTGCAGGTGAGCTGGGTGTGGTGCTGGGTGTTCTGGTGCAAGTCCTAGTGCCTGTAGATGTAGTGCATGCAGGTGAGAGTGTAGATGACACTTGGAGGGAGGAGGGAGACAACGAGGAGGGGGACACAGTGGAGGCAGTGGATGTTGCTGTGTCTGTATGTGTCTGATGCTTGTGTGAGTGCCTGTGGGATGTGTGGTGCCTATGTTTGCCTGAGCTACTTTTGTGTGGGGTACAGGGGCTTGGGTCTGGGTGGAGGAAGTTGGAGGGGGGAGGCTAGACACAGGGACAATGGCTGCCATCAGTGCTGAGGCCAAAGATTGCAGGGTTCGATGAAGGGCAGCCTGACCAGAATGAATGCCCTCCAGGAATGCATTACCGTGTTGCAACTCCCTTTTTACACCCTGGATGGCATTCACAATGGTAGACTGCCCAACAGTGAGTGACCTGAGGAGGTCATTGGCCTCCTCACTGAGGGCAGCAGAGGTGACGGGGCAGGGGCTCAGGTGCCTGGGGCGAAGGTGATGCCCAACCCTCCTGGGTGAGCGGACACGGGGCGAACGCTGAGGGGCTGCTGGGAGGGCGGTGCTGGTAGGGGAGGTGGCGGCTGTACCTGTAGAAGTGGGGGGCACAGATGGTGCCACCACCACAAGGGAGCTCCCATCGGCGGACGAGTCCGTGTCGCTGGTTGGTGATCAGGTGCCCGACGTGAAGCTCCCCTCGCCCTCCGTCCCACTGGTGCATTCTGAGTCCGTGGTGTGGCCCTCCATGGCCATGTGGGATGCAGCTCCCTCGTGTTCCGGTGCCACTGTACCTCCGCCTGATAATGCTGATGCACAAAAGAACAGGGAGAGCACAAAAGGGGGGGGGGGGGAACGACAGAAGAAAGACAGGTTGAGTGCATGGCATACCGCTACCATTGGCGGACAATACAGACACAGCAGCCCCCTGCACTATGCCGTGCTCCTGGCCTCTACAGATGCAATTCCTGGGATCTGGCCTACATGGCTATGGTGGACATCTGCACACATGGATGCCACAGGGGCATGTATACCTGTACTTGACACTCTACTGCGGTGGGGTGAAGTGCCACATGGCCTGCATTACGGAGGGGCCTAGCCTATGGAAGTCGCCCTGGCCTAGGGAAACCCACAGCCCTCCTCCCAGACCTAGACCCCTCAACTGCGCGCAAAGTCCCCAGAATGATAGTATACTCACCCCCTTGTGTCTGCTGTGATGCCCTCAAGTGCCCATCCAACTCAGGGTAGGCCACCGCCATGATCCGGAACATCAGGGGGGTCATGGGGCGACGGGCACCCCTCACACGTTGGGAGGCCATCCCCAGCTGAGCCTCTCGCGTCTTCTTGCTCCAGCGGCAAATGTCCTCCCATCTTTTACAGCAGTGGGTGCCCCGTCTCTGGTGGACCCCCATGGTCTGGACGTCCTTGGCGATGGCACGCCAAATGTCCTTCTTCTGGTGGGCGCTGACCTACATGACATGCACAGGGGAAGAAGAGAAGTCATTAGCAAGAGCACCGTCGAAGTGAGTGGCCCCCATCCCTGCCCTTGCCATGTGGCACATGCATTCACAGTCCTTCATGTTCACTGCACTCTGCCCCCTTCCCTCTTACAACCAGCCCTCTCCACCCAGGCATAGCCCATACAAGGTGCTCCCTGTGTACTTACCTGTTGGTCTGGAGGACCATAGAGTAGCGTGTACTGGGGGAGGACCCCGTCCACGAGCTTCTCCAACTCCTCAGCAGTGAAGGCAGGGGCCCTTTCCCCAGACGCAGCAGCCATTGTCTCTTCCAGACCGAGGTCACAGCAGCACTTGCAGTGTAGGTCCTCTCCTGTCGAAGATCAGGTATCAAGTGATTGAACAGATAGAAAATGGCGGTCACGTCCACGGCGGTGACGTCCGCGGCGTTGCGTATCATCACCGCCGGCACACTTCATCATTGGCTCCTGGGACCCATAGGGTCCAATGTTAACCAATGCAGCATTGCGCCGCGGTCTATGACCGCCTACCTTAACGGTGTACAACGCCAGCGCAGTTACCTCACATCCCACTGTCCCAGTTTAGAGGTCAGGCAGCCGCCATTTCAGGGGCCCACATGGCTTAATTTGCAACTGCGTCACACATACCTGGGCCTACACTCGACACACATACAGGAAGATTTTTGTCTTTGGTGTCGTGTTCTTTGTATCTGTGGTACATACCTGGGATTTTGTTGACTCTGTGGTCACTGTTGTCCTTCCTAGGCACCGTCAGCTTGGACATTGGAGAAGATGGCGGAATCCTCCGGTGTACCGACCGCTGGTGGACCTGTTGACAATGGAGGAGCGACATTTACTCATCACCTACAGGTTTGACCGTGCCACTATCCAGGAACTATGTACCCAGTTGGAGCCAGACCTGATGTCACCAATCCGCCATCCCACAGGAATCCCCCCTCAAGTGCAGGTGCTGTCAGTGCTCCATTTCCTTGCAAGTGGATCGTTTCAGACAACAGTGGCCATAGCATCAGGGATGTCCCAGCCTATGTTTTCCAATGTGTTGTCCAGAGTGTTGTCTGCCCTGCTGAAACACGTAAGGAGCTACATCGTTTTCCCTCAGGTAGAGGATTTGTCAACAGTGAAAGGTGACTTCTATGCCCTTGGACATATCCCCAACATCATAGGTGCTACTGATGGCACCCATGTAGCTCTGCCCCCCCCCACAGGAGTGAACAGGTGTACAGGAACCGGAAGAGTTATCATTCCATGAATGTACAGATGGTATGTTTGGCAGACCAGTACATCTCGCAGGTAAATGCTATGTTGCCTGGATCAGTGCATGACGCCTACATCCTGCGCAATAGCAGCATCCCTTATATGATGGGTCAACTCCAGAGGCACCGGGTGTGGCTATTGGGGGACTCTGGTTACCCCAACCTGTCCTGGCTATTAACCCCAGTGAGGAATCCCAGGACCAGGGCAGAGGAACGCTACAATGAGGCCCATGGGCGGACTAGGAGGGTGATCGAACGCACCTTCGGCCTCCTGAAGGCCAGGTTCAGGTGTCTGCATATGACATGTGGTTCCCTATTCTACTCATCAAGGAAGGTGTGCCAGATCATCATCGCCTGCTCGAGGCTTCACAATCTTGCTTTGCGACGCCAGGTGCCTTTTCTGCAGGAGGAGGACGCTGAGGAAGAAGACATAGACAACAGGGAGTCAGTCATACGGCATTATTTCCAGTGACACACAGGTGAGAACAGTTTTCTTTTTACCATTACATTCACTTTCACACTTCTACCTCTATCCTGTCTGTCATTTCATAGCAGTATTTGGTCACTGAGTTGTACCTTTCCATTACGGTTTCACAGGTGTGGTTACCAACGTGTGTCATCTGCTTGCATCCTTCAAGGACTTGTGATGTGTGACAAAGGTATGTTGGCTATAAAATTGGAAAGCATGTTGACACTGTCATTGATTATACATATTTACCAAATCACAGACTGACTCCAGATTGTTTTGTGGTTCAAGGGTGTTTATTTCAGTGCTCAAAAATGGAGGGGGGTAGTGATATGGTGATGGGGGACGGTGGAGGAATGTCCATGGCAGGGTCCAGTCCATTAGTCACACAGGTGCACTGCCCATATGGGCATAGGAAGTGGAGATGGGGCAGTTCCTATCGGGACATGGTAACAAAGTGAGACAGTGGGAGGACAATCAGGGTGGTCTCATTTCCTGGCGGGGGTCTTGCCATTTTGCTCTGTCCTGTTCCTGGATCTCAGGGGCCGCTTGCGGGTGGTTGTCTGTCTGCAGGGTGTGGGGTGCTGGTGTGGTGGTCCTGTGGCGGGGCGTCCTGTCCACTAGCGCCAGCGGAGGTGGTGGTCAGTTCATCGTCCATGCTAGTGTCAGGGGCCCCTTGGAGTGCCACGGTGTCCCTCATGGTCTTTTGTATGTCCTTCAGCACCCCTACGATGGTGCCCAGGGCGGAGCTGATGGTTTTGAGCTCCTCCCTGAACCTCAAATACAGTTCGTCCTGCAGGCGCTGGGTCTCCTGAAACTTGGCCAGTACCGTGGCCATCGTCTCCTGGGAGTGGTGGTATGCTCCCATGATGGAGGAGACGGCCTTGTGGAGGGTGGGTTCCCTTGGCCTGTCCGCCCCCTGTCGCACAGCAGCCCTCCCAGTTCCCCTGTGTTCCTGTGCCTCCGTCCCCTGGACCGTGTGCCCACTACCACTGCCCCCAGGTCCCTTTTGTTGTTGGGGTGGTGGGTTATCCTGGGTTCCCTGTAGTGGTGGACACACCGCTGATTGACATGTCCTGGGGACGTAGGTATGGGCCCGCTAGGTGAGTGCTGTGCTGGTGTTACCAGAGGGTGGAAGGTCAGTGTTGGGCTGTGCCTGTGCAAGTGGAACCGACTGTCCCGAGGCCCACGATGGTCTGGGCTGGTCATCAGGATCCAGTAGGGCAGAGCTGCTGTCGTCACTGTGGGCCTCTTCTGTGGGTGGAGTGGAGTTGTCTGGACCCTCCGGTGTGGTGACGTTCCGTAGTGGTCCTGCAGGGATATAAGAGCATGATTATTGCATATGTGTGTGTGTAATGGTGTGCAATGGGTGGGTGTTTGTGTACCCCAGTGCAAGCATTCCTGTGTGTGGGTTTGTGTGATGTTGGTTAGGGGGTTGTTATGGGTATGTGCAGTGAGCATGCTTTGGTGAGGGCTGACCATGCTTTGTTTTTGCATGGGGGGCTTGGTGTTGGGATGTGTGGTTTGTGTTATGAGTACATTAGTGAGGAGTTGTAGTGATAGGGGAGGGGGTGAGGGTGGGGGTGTGTGATGGCATGCAGGTAGGGTGGGGGATATAATAGTTGAGATTTAACTTACCAGTGTCCATTCCTCCACCGACTCCTCCGAGGTCCTCTGGATGCATGATGGTCAAGACTTGCTCCTCCCATGTTGTTAGTTGTGGGGGAGAAGGTGGGGGTCTGCCGCCAGTCCGCTGTACCGCGATGTTGTGCCTGGATACCACTGAACGCAGCTTCCCCCGTAGGTCGTTCCTCCTCTTCCTGATGTCCTCCCGATTTCTTGGATGCTGTCCCACAGCGTTGACCCTGTCCACGATTCTTTGCCATAGCTCCATCTTCCTGGCTATGGATGTGTGCTGCACCTGTGAGCCAAATAGCTGTGGCTCTACACGTAGGATTTCCTCCACCATGACCCTGAGCTCCTCCTCGGAAATCCTGGGGTGTCTTGTAGTGACATGGGGTGGTGTGGGTGATGTGTGGGGTGGTGTAAGTGTTGATGTGTGTGGTGATGTGTAGTGGTGTGTGGTGTATTGTGCGTGTAATGTTGAATGGCTGATGGTGTTGTGTGCCTCTGTGTGGTGGGGTTCTCAGTTGCTGTGCTCTCTGTCTATCTGGCCTTCGTCTCTGATTTTTGGTCGTAGGGGTTTGTGGGTGATATGGGTGTGTGTTTTATATTGTGTTGGGTGTGTGGGAGTGGTGTGTGTATGTGTATCAGGTGTGTGTATTTTGAATTGTCCAATGTGGTGGTGTTTTGGAGATGTGTGTGTATTTTGAGCGCAGCAGTGTGTACCGCCAATGGAATACCGTGGTTGAAAGACCGCCGCGTGGATTCGTGTGTCGTGATAGCATGGGCGTGTTTCTGTTGCCGTGACGGTGGAGGTTTTGTTTTCGCCAGTTTATCACTGACCTTTGGTGTGGCGGTCTTGTGTGGGTGTCTGAATTTCGGAAGATTCCGAGATGTGGGTTATAATAGCTGTGGCGGAATTCCGCGGCCGCTGTGGTGTTTTGGCAGTCTTCTGCACGGCGGTAAGCGGCTTTTACCGCCAATGTTGTAATGAGGGCCAATGTCTTTTGTTTATGTGTTTTGGTATGGAGTGTAGTGGATGTATGTGTTGTGGAGTGAACATTTGTGATTTGTAGTTTAATTTTTACTTGTGGAATTGTACAGTGCGAAATTGTGTGGTACGGAAAGTATTTGTATTGTGGAATATATGGGTGAGAGCTGCATAGAATAGATGTATTGTATTGTACTGATAGTGAAAGGGTGCGACAAAGAGGGAGGGCTGGTGGAGGAGAGCTGAATGGTTTCCGATTAAGTTGTGAAAGCAGACACATAGCTATCAAGGTGACTATCGCTCTCTGCATACAGGTTTTATTTGGGAATGTAAACCTTTACAGGATTGTCTGCAATTACAGGATGGGAAACTTCCCACTGTGTTAAGTTTGGTGAAGCTAATAAACCACATTTGGTGTATTTTACGTATATTTTAGTCTTTGTGTAAAGTAAATAGTTAAGTGTTTCTTGGAAGGAAACCTCCTTTAAGAGTATGTATAAAACTGTTTCTGTTTTCATTATTTTTATTTTTTTTCAAATTAGAAGGAAAGGATAGGCTATCTTTTAGATGCCCCTAAAGCATATTACCTTGCAAACATTTGGAAAAGAGACACACAACCTTTTAAATTGCATAAATGCACTCATAATTGTGTACAATTTCATAAATATGCACAAACTTTGTAGTAAAGCATAAACACAATGTTGAATGAAAATACTGCAGCTGTTTAGCAAACAAGTGAAAGAGATGCTGCCTTTCTATTTGGACACACGTTGGGCCAGATGTAGGTAGGAAAAAAATAGCGAATCGGAAATTGCAATTCAATGTGAATCGCAATTTCCGACTCGCAAAATGGGATCCAAGAAAAAAGAGCGACACCAATTTGCGACTCACAAATTATGTCGCACTGCATTTTGCGAGTTCGCTTCGAGCGAGGTCTCTTTTTGCGACCTCGCTAAAAGCGAGCTCGCAATTTGCGAGTGGGTGTCGCAAATTGGGACTGGCCCTCAAATTGCCTGCAGGTGCAGCATAACAGTTGGGAAATACACTTCCTGGCTCTCGCTAATGATATCAGAACCAGGAAGTCATCAAATACACCTGGGAGGAGGGAGGACCACACCCTTTCCAAACTGCAGTGCAACACCCAGGAGAGAGGACCTGCTGCTACTATGGAGGACACAGGCAGTGCAGGGAAAAGAAGGAAACTTACGTTTTCTGATAAAGAACTGGAGGTGCTCACTGAGGAATGCTGCCAGCACCATGACAAACTGTTCGGCAAGGCAGCCCTGAGTGTCACAGACACAGAGAAAAAAAAGATCTGGCTGCAAATCCAGGACCGGGTTAATGCCATAGGGGTGAGCCACCGCACCCTGGAGGAAATTAAAAAAAGGTGGTATGACCTACGCTCCCCCCGTCTCGGTGGCAGAGCGGCTCAGAGAAATGAGGGGCACCGGAGGAGGCCCATCCACCGTCCGATCACCCACAGCCATAGAAGCAATGGTGGAGCAGACCCTGGAGCCTGAGGCCGTTTCTGGAATGGGAGAATTGGACAGTTCTTCACCAGGAACATCCAAAAGTGAGTACCATGAGCAATGCATTCACACCTACAAATGCAGTATCCACACTCTCCCAGTACGCAGCAGCAGGCACAACCAGACTAGCTCCATTCCAGTCTAGCAACCACTAGAATGCTGCATTATGGGCAATGTAGTACAGTAGTCAGCATATATATGCAAATGTTTATTATGAGGCATGCAACAGATGTGAGAGACTCACAGTGTATTCCCTATGTCCCACAGGTCTCCCACACGACACCCCCAGCAGCGACAACATCCAGGGAGGAGACAACAGGCAAGAGACAGTGCAGGAGGCTGCAGCAGAAATTACTGGGCCCGGCAGGACACCACCACAGTCCCCTCAGGAACAAGAGCAGGAAAGGGGGGAAGCTCACACGACCCCTGGCCCCAGCCCCACAGCAAGTCGTCCAGAGCCACCAGCATGACAAAGGCGCAGACACAGACGCCGAGTTCTGGCAGTGCCCCAGGAGGAGATAGGGGAGGCAGAAATGTCAGGAGTAGAGGCATCCCTCCTTAACAGTCAGCGCCTGCAAACAAGACAATTGCAGTCAATATCTAGTGCTTTGCACAGAATGGAGAACAACATGACCCATTGCCTGGCTGAAGTGAACTCGCAGTTCACTAGACTTAATGATAATGTGGGCGATCTCACCCAGGCCATCCACCAACTAGTGACGGAATTGGTGGCAGACAGATTCAGCGCAAGGCGCAGGGAGCACCACCTAGTGGCACGCTTTGACCGCATGGCAGCGTCAATTGGGCGTCTTGCTACGAACACTACTGACCTGTCTAGACGGACCGTGAGTCTACAGGTAGAACTTGGCCACTTTGCTGGGGATGTGGCACGTGGACTTGGCCACATCAGCCACGCAGTGGACTTGTTGGAAGCCAGGCAGGTGGCAAAGGGCACAGATGAGACCCCTCAGGACAGTGAGTAGGGGTCCACAATAAGCAGTGTGTCTGCAAGTGACTCACGTGTGCTGAGGAGTGCTAGTGCACGGCAGGGGTCAGCAGACCCACCTGGGATGAGCCATGCTGGGCGCACAAGGAGGAGGGTGTAGGCCATCAGACAGCATGACTCATGAGGCACATGATGTCAATGTGTCCTCATAACATTTGGACATGTACAGCCCCTTACGGACAGCACTTTTCTTTCAACATTTAGTTCACAAATAAAAAGGTTTTGTTTGTTCCACTACACAACTGGGCTCTGTTTGTATGACATCAGTGAGTGTGGGGAAAGTTGCCACGTACCTGCCAAAGTATTGGGTTGCAATGTGGTCCTGTCTCTGTCTGCCTTGATTTGCAATGCTTCTATCCCCAGGCTGGCGATGTGGTAGCTCTTGCTCCTCATCCTCGGAATCTGTGTCTTCAGGGGTGAGATGTAGCCCACGTCTGGTGGCAATGTTGTGTAGGATTGCGCATGCGTCAACGATCTTGAATGCTGTTACTGGGGCATACTGGAGCGCACCTCCACTTTTGTGGAGGCATCTGAATCTTGCCTTTAACAGTCCAAAGGTCCACTCGATGACAGTTCTGGTCCGCCAATGTGCACTGGTATATTGCCTTTCATTCTCATTGCCAGGTGTTAGGAACGGGGTAAGTATCCATGGTCTTAGCGCATATGCACTGTCACCTGTTTGGCAAAAATAAGCAATGTTAGCAGGGCATGAATGGCTTCTACAGTGACCTGTATGTACGGCTTCAGTGTGTAGTCAGCAATACCTAATAGATATCCATCTCCAAACTCCCCACGTTATAGGCGTTGGTGTATCCCACTGTGCCTGAATATGTATGAGTCATGTGTACTCCCTGGAAATTTGGCTACAATGTCAGTTATGACAATATGGCCGTCACATACCACCTGGATGTTTAGTGAGTGGGTAAATTTCCTATTGCAGAACACATATTCCAGATTTTCAGGAGGGGAGATTTGTATATGTATCCTGTCCACACACCCTATTACATGGGGGAAGTTGGCAATTCTGTAGAAGCCCAACTTGGGCCTCATTCCTGGGTAGGTATATGTATCTGGACATGTGTGTGAGTATGGCATCTAGGAAACATCTGAAGAATTGTGAGAGTGCACTTTGGGATACCCCACCTCCCACTGCAATAACCCCCTGATAGCTACCTGAGGCCAAGAGGTGCAGTGAGCATAGCACTTGCACATGTGTGGGGATGGCGCTGCCTCGCATTGTCTGTTGTTGAAGCTGCGGATTGAGTAGTTTAATTAATTCTAATATTGCTGCACTGCTCAGTCTATATTTGTCATAAATCTCCTCCTCAGTTTGTTGGAAAAGTGTCTGCCTGGCTCGGTATATTCTCTCCTGTCTCTGGCTCCTCCTCCTCCTCTGCTGGGCGGCGTGGACTCTCCTCCTCCATGGTATCACATACAGTTCAGCCATTTTGAGTAGCCCACATGCCTTCTGGGTCTCCTTTTATACTCTGGATCTGGTTACCACCTGCTCTGACTTAGTGGTAATTTGGGTGTGCAAAATGGGCTTTTTGCGACTAGTCGCAATTTGCAAGTGGCTTTTTCATATGGTTTGCGACTCGCAAATTGTGACTTCCTCTTTGCGGGTCGCACAATGAGGTCACTATTTTTGCGAGTCGGTAATGGCTTGCATCGCAATTTGCACTTCGGAAATGGGATTTTTGCATCCCATTTTGGATTTTGCAAAGTCGCAAATTGCGAATTGAGCCATTTTCGACTTGCAACATTTTGCTACATCTGGCCCTTTGTGAATTAAAAGGCAGGGTGTCTCTCGTGTTTGCTAAACTGCAACCATATTTTAATGTTATGTCGTGTTTGCACTTAAGAAAACGCTTTTTTTGGTGCATTTGTGAAAATTGAAATGACGGCAGGCAGATGCAGTGCAGGGATGTTTAAAAAAACGACTGAATGTCGGAGATAGAATACTTTACCCAAAATTGAGCAACTGAAGAAAGAAAATGAGAGATAAGCAGATAGTGGTAATGTGCATTAGGAGCATGTGAGAGGCAACGTGTCTTTCTGTTTTTATCCATGCTTTTAATTTGCAAGTGTTACATACGTAGGCAAGCACATTATTTAAACAGTATGCCTATCTTAGAAACGAGGTTTCTGGTTGGCTAGGGTATGCACCTCAGCCAGGCAGAACTTACCCACTCTAGTCAGGGCAAGGCAGTTACACGTCCAAGATAACCCCTGCTCACCCCATTGGTAGCTTGGCACGAGCAGTCAGGCTTAACCTGGAGGCAATGTGTAAAGCGTTTGCACAACACACATAACACATGTGATGCAATATCCCCACCACAAAGGAAACACAACACCAGATTATATGAAAATATATTGTATTGTACACAACGTAATTATTAGACCAATATCACATAACAGTACTATCCTGCTACCTTAGCAGTTGTCAGAATGTTACACATTAGTTACTCTGCAAACTAGCAGTAGTCACACATAACACACAGGTTACTCAGTATTCTGCAACATAAGCAGTAGTCAGGAAACACGTTATCACATTAGAACACTTGTCATAAGAATATCATGAAATGCCCATAGTAGGAACATTAGAAAATCTATGGCAAGTTAGGGAAACATATTAGCAAGTCATGCCCATAAAAGGAACATTTGCACATATATGTAAAAACATCAAAAACAGGTAGGCAACATATAAATCAGAAGAAGTCTCTAGTAAGAACTTTAGATTACATATGTGGGGCCCCTGGCACTCCTGTGCGCAAAACGGGGGCCTCCTCTATTTCTCAGATCCAAGGAGGGCTGAACGCCCCTCCTCTCCTTTGTGTGCGGGCCCCTCCAGGGACCCATGATTACTAGGGGCCCCCCTGGGCCTCATCCGACCCTCACGAGGGGGGCCAACGTCCTGGCAATAAGGGGAAAAGGGGGGTTCACGCACCTCCTCCAACTTTGTTGCAGGCCCCTCCAGGGGCCCGTGATTGCAGGAGATGCCCAAAACAGGAGCTTCCCGCTCCAAGTGCAGCGACCGGGGAAGGGAGGCACTCCCCGCGCCTTCCCCGAGTCCTGCTGAAATGAGTGCAGCGACCGGGGAAGGGAGGCACTCCCCGCGCCTTCCCCGAGTCCTGCTGTCCTGAGGAAATACTCGCCCGCACCCGATGCGGTGCGCGAGTACACAGAGCTTCTCCTGGGCTGCCGGGAGGCTCTGTGAAGAGCTGGCGGCATCTGGTGCCCCGGGAGCGCTCCCAGGAGTCGGAGGTGCCTCGGGGCGCAGAGAGGAGCACACTTGCTCTGGTGCCTTCGTTTGTGTGCTCCGGGGGCACTGGGAGAAGCGCGATCCCCACGCTTCATATATTTCACAAAACCCGGCTGCGGCGGTGATCCGGGGGCTCCAAATAAAGCGCTTTTCACAGCGCTAAGGCAAGATCTGCAGCCTGGGCTGCGGCGGTGATTCTTCCTCATCAATTAGAAGAGCGCCCTTGGACAAAGTTGTGGAGATTGTTTACAGGGGTCAGGGGCCACAGCACCTTGTCCCTGGGAACACTAAGCAAGGAAAAGGTACAGGGCTGATGGGCACAGCTACAGGCCAGCACAAGGGGTTCAGATGGTGGCAGTTCCTCCTAGTGACCAGGCTGGTCACAGGTCAGCACAGCAGCAGCAGTCCAAGGCGGTTTCCTGGTGAGTCCATTCATCAGCGTTCTGTGTCCAGGTTCAAGTTCCAAGAATGTTCAAATTGCGGGGAAAATTCCCCTGTACTTATAGTCAGTTCTCACAGTGTTTTACAATGGTTGGGAGAGGAGGTTCCAGCCAGTTACAACTGGTTCTGGGAGTCCCCCTTCTCACCTTTCAGCACAGGCTCCAAACATCAGTGGGGGGTTAACGACCCTATTGTGTGAGGCCAGGGCACAGTCTTTACAAATGCAGGTGTGCCCCGCCTCTCCCTTCTCTCAGCCCAGGAAGACTATTCAGTATGCAGATGCACCTCTGTGACACCTTCACCCTCCCTGTGTACAGGCTGTCTGAAAAGTATGCACAAAGCCCCAACTGTCACTCTGCCCAGACGTGGATTGGAGTCAAGCTGCAAAACACCAGAGTCATAAGCACAGATAAATGCACACTTTCTAGAAGTGGCATTTCTGTGATGGTAATAAAAAATACACCCACACCAGTAAGCACCATTTATTATCACCATAACAACCATACCAAACACGCCTACTCTACCCCTCATAAATTAGACAATACCCCTTACACATAAGGCAGGGCATTTCTAATGCAATCCTATGAGAAGGCAGCACTCACAGCAGTGAGACACCAGTTAGGCTGTTTGTCACTACCAGGACAGGCCACGCAACTTGCCACATGTCCTGCCTTTCTACATACATGACACCCTGCCCATAGGGCTAGCTAGGGCGTACCTTAGGGGTGACTTACATGTAGTAAAAGGGGAGTTCTGGGCCTGGCAAGTAAGTTTAGATGCCAGGTCCCTGTGGCAGAAAACTGCGCACACAGGCCCTGCGCTAGCAGGCCTGAGACAGGTTTGAAAGTCTGCTTCAGTGGGTGGCGCAAGCAGCACTGCAGGCCCACTAGTAGTATTTAATTTACAGGCCCTGGGTATAGAGATACCACTGTACAAGGGACTTATAGGTAAATTAAATATGCCAATTAGGTATAAGCCAATCATACCAACTTTAGATGGGAGAGCACCTGCACTTTAGCACTGCTCAACAGTGATAAAGTGCTCAGAGTCCTAGAGCCAACAGCGAGAGGTCAGAAAAACCAGGAGGAAGGAGGCAAAAAGACTGGGGATGACCCTGCGTAAGGCAAAAAGTCCAACAGCCTACATATGCAATTTTTTCAATCTAAAAACATCACTTTGAAGGAAAACACGTTTCTCAAATATCAGAGTGAAAAGGCTCTTGCTGATTAAAAAAAATGTAAAAAATGCAGGAATGTGATAAATAAAAACAAACCGTAGCCTGAGTGCCGCTCCTTGAGGAATAAACCAACCCCCGGAAGAATGAATCACGGGTCCGCCCCACAGCTGCCGGCACGTGAGACTGCCTCTGGACCTGAGGAAGCCTGGCCACTGCCTGTATCAACTGGTGGGTCACGAGCAGAAAACACTGGAGCCCTGCGAGCCAGCAGAACCCCAAAACACACCTTGCCCCAGAGACATCCACGCCGGGGGCGCACAGAGGCCTCGCTCACCTTCTCCACTCGACGGCTCCCACTGTGTGTTGTTGGTTGCTTTGTGCCTCGAGTCCCTGCTCTCCAAACATT
The DNA here is from genome assembly GCF_031143425.1 of Pleurodeles waltl. Classification (NCBI taxonomy): domain Eukaryota; kingdom Metazoa; phylum Chordata; class Amphibia; order Caudata; family Salamandridae; genus Pleurodeles; species Pleurodeles waltl. Next base: position 475,343,390 of record NC_090445.1, read on the forward strand.
TTATGCTGCGTCCTCAGCCTTCTGCCGGAGGCTCTGAACCAAGCCTCCTGATTGGCTGAGGCGGGTGGTCAGTCATGTGATCAGCAAGCGCGTGACTCATCACCTTCGTCCGCCTGGGGGGCGGGGGAGGAGGGGAGGGAATCGCAACATGGAGAGGAAGGGAGAGAGAGAGAGACCACGAACCTAGCATTTGGAATGCAATAGTCTCGTGTTTTCTCGAGTTAGAGCACATGGCGTTTTACGCACCTTTGTTCGCCTGGGGGACGGGGGAGGAGGGGAGGGAATCGCAACATGGAGAGGTAGGGAGAGAAAGAGCGAGAGAGAGACCACGCAACCTAGCATTTGGAATGCAACAGCTTCATGTTTCCTCGAGTTAGAGCACATGGGGTTGTAAATTACTGACTGGACTTTTATTGCCACACAGAGTGAAAAAAACAAGAGGAAGAGAGCAAGAGCGAGGGTGAGCTGGCCCTGGAAAAGCCACTCTCTGAAGTTGGTTTATGTTTACAGAGGGAGCTGGTGGGGAGGAGGGACTGAACACACACCCACAGTGCAAGGCAAATAGGGCAATACTGAAAGAAAAAGTTCCCTTCAGAAGAGATAAACAGGACATAGCGTAATTACACAGTACTTTGTGCTGCTCCCAAAGTGAAAAAAGGCCGGACAAAGAGGCAGGACTGACCACTAGCAAGCAAGGATTTTTGAAAGACACTGCAACTAACAAATCAGAATGCTGGAACTCACTCTATTGTATAATTTAGTATACAGCAGGCCGAATGCTAACGCTTGACCTAAAAAGGGCATTAGATAGATACAGCTAAAACCATAGTTTAAAACGAATGCTTCAATATACCAAAGTGTTGTTCTGTAGTAAAATAGAGTATGAATTCTATTACAGGGTTAATGGAAAATAATATCTATTGCACCAAATGTTAAATCAAGTCAGGTCTCAGTGTATTTACATATAAGGTGCTGTTAATGTTGGGCTTGGACATGTATGTTGTTGCTTACACTACGACCTACTAACATTTTTAAGCAATACAATATCTTTCAGCTTAGATTTTCTAGAACTACAATAAAAAACATCATTACATCTGACTGTATTTTCAGGATAAAAAACAGAGGTTATCTGAGCCTGAGATTGTTGCTGATGTGCAGTTATAAAGCGTGTAGAACTTAAAGTGCTGAAATTTCGACCAGCTAGAATGAATAATAAAGTGCTATGCGCTAAAAAAATTAAAACCTTTTACAAGCTTGGTGATACAAATGTGCATTTCACAAGTGAGTTCCCTGAAAGTAAACCAGAAAGTACACCATAAACAGACTTTAATCTTTGTATTCCAAAATCGGCAGAATAGGTGCAATTGGTAAAAAATTGTCAAGGTCCAATAACAGACTCAAATAAAATCTGTGTAAGAATGACAACATTCACAAAGCAGCCTGCCCACTTTATTCACACTTTATTGGGTAGCCAACTTAGAACAGTCAAGATTTTGCTGCCAACCCTAGAGGCAAGATAAGCAGCAGCCTGCAACAACGGTTTCATCTGCGCTAGGTGAATTTTGGGGCTACTGGATAAGATTCCTACTCTTCACACATATATCCATCCTACATTTCCAGTGCTACAATGTAGAATTTGATCATGGATTGGTACTGCTGACGGATTGCCATTGGACACCTTCATTTCACATTTAAGAGGGAATGATAAATAAAAATTCAGTACCCTTACAGCAAAGGGCAGTGATGAGGATTGGTAAAATTCATCGTGGTGAAAATTACTGGCAATTAAATAGGACAGCTCTGCGTGTACATGACTGCATAACTACGCTGTTCACCCGTGAACCTGAGCAAGAGAAAATCTGTTTGCAGGCTCAGTTATGCTGTAAACACTCACCAAGGAAAGTGGAAGGTTCATGATGTTAATATGCTTTGGCTGAATTCCATAACAGTTTGGTCAATGAGACCTAACAGAGGCGAACCAAGGACTTCAAAACAGTCCCTTCAGACGATAAAAACGCTAACAAGGAAAGTGGAGCAAAATAGATTTATGTCAGTGGGGGTTATCATTAACACAGGCTGCTCCAGAACTCAACACAATTGATGAGGAATGCTCCTTTCTCCCCCACGCGTCTATATCAGTAATGACTCATTAACAGTGGCCAGTGAAGAGTGTGATAATTACTGCACCTTTTAAAATCGGATTCCAAGGCAGACGGAATTTATTGTGTGATAATTAACTCTTATTGTAAATCATGCACTTTAATATGGGGTATAACATTCATTCATCGGTGCCCCAAATCTGCAAGTACCTGTATATACCGGTCATTCTTTCTCAGTAACATTCAGAGTGGGTTTGTGCAGGAATCAGAAAAGAATGGGCTACTTGTACTGTGGGCCAGTGCGGTAGCGGCTTCTCTGCCACAACCTCCTTCCTTTCGCCATTACTTTTATCTCTTAGGCTTGCTCCGTATCATCTTTGCACAGGTTTCACATTGACTTATTTTGAGTCCCACCTTTACGGTTTTCCTCTTCCCTTACCACTAGAGCTGGGTGATACCATGAAGGCTTCGGCCAGGCTCTGGCCTGATGTCTGGCTCTCGCTTAGGTCAAGCTCCTTCCTCTGGAACCATCCAGTCGAAAATGAGCCAGGACTATATATGGCTTATGCCCTCCATCAGTGCCATAATGTCATGTGCCAGAGAAAGAGATGCCTATCTGGTGACTGAATTACGCAATGTGAAACTAAAACACCTGGGATCAATCCTGGCTTCCCTGTGTGACCACATTGTGTGATTCTAGGTGACTACTGTATTTCACTGAGCCCCATTTTTCTTAATGATCACATAAGAGAGCAATGTTGAACATGTGAGTTGATGATGTGAGTTGTACAAAAAAAACTCTTGTATTTGATTTAGTAGACTATTGCCCAAATTTAAGAAGGCCTAACACCACAATAGTGTCATTATTTTGACGCTAATGTAGCATTATGCTTGCAAAATTGCTGTGCCATATCCACAAAGTGGTGCAATGCATGCATTGTGCTACTTTGCTATCCTTTGCGTCACATTACGCATGCACCATGCATAATGTATGCAAAGAGGGGCATTCCGGTGCAAGGAGGCCAGTAAAAGTGGCGCAATGAAATCTACAAGGTTTAATTAACCCATTTTTGGTGTCATTACTAACACCTGCTGAAAGCTGATGTTAAAAGGATGCACCCATTGTGATCAATGGGCCTCCTTGCACTTTGCTCCATTAGTGTCAACATTTTTGACGCTAGGGGAGCAAAGCACCACAATAGCATCAAAAACTTTTACACTATTGTTTCTAATACCACCATGGTATGCCGTATTATAAATATGGTGCATACATGGTGGCATCATGGGGGTGCAGGAGGCTCAGGAAAAGTGGCACGATATTGGATGCAGCGCCACTTTTCTTAAATTTAGCCCTATGTTTCTCCATGTATAATACAAATCTAGGTCACATATAGGATGCACACAACAATAGACTTGCCTTTAACTTCAGTAGTGGCATTGCCAGGCCAGGTTGAGGGGGCTGGTGAGTGTAAATGAATGTTTCTAGTTTTACGTTTAAAAGTTATCATTTTTATCAAAAGTCTCTTAACGCAGCCATATAAACTTCTGTGATGAGTTGAAACGCTTCTGCATTGTAAAGAAATACTTTTTTTTAAACTTGAAGAGACTGTATCATAGTTTATGTGGTTTTTCCTGTACAATTTATATGATAAAGATTTTCAGGGCTCGGCTAGTGCGAGGTCTCTTACTGCCAAGCCAGACCTTTGGTTTGGCCTTGGCTCGAATTGCCACTTTCATTTGTTTGCTCCTCTACTACGTAACAGCATAAGCATCGTTCAGGCCTAGTTTTCTCTTTTTTTGTCTTTCTATCTTTGCATTTAGAACACACTCATGCTCTTTCCCTGCTGGTGATTGTTTATCTGTTCACCTTGTTGCCAAGCCACTAAACCAGGTGTTCCCTGCAGATTATTTGAACTTTCCCTAAGCATCCATGTCCTCCGACAGAAATCCTCAGAGACTTTCCGACAACCATCACCTCTGTGTTGTGGCATGTCACCAGCAGTAATACCCAGCAGTAATACGCACACCTCGCAAATCAGTCCCTGCTAGGCCCTGTGTGCTGACAACGATGGTGACTTCCGTTGCCAGAACGATGTAGACCTCTGCTATTGGTTACACTTTATCTGGTACCAAATGAGCTGGCCTTCTGTACTGGGCGAGCGTCCGCTGCCAAAAACGGAAGTGAAAAGTTAGAGTTTTATGTTTTACATTAGATCACAAGCTCTCTATGGTTTCTCAGGCAAACAGGATCACAGGCACCAGCTTTGGTCTGTTGAGAGCTTTCGGAAAAAAATCCCAAAGTGGCTTTATTTTGAAGCCAGAAGGATTCTTCTCCAGGGACTGATATTATCTCGCCAGGACTGCGGGAACTCTATTTAGGGAGCCCAAAACAGTAATCCGGAAACTGCAATTAATTCAAAATACTGCAGCTAGGATTCTTCTGGAGGTTCCAAAATTGTACTCGGCAAGTGGAGCTCTCAGAACCTTGCACTGGCTTCCTATTTGGAGTAGAATCTAGTTCAAGACTCTCTGTCTGGTTCACCGGGCCAACCACAAGCAGGGCCCAAAAATTCTTCAACAATAAATCATCCCATATTTATGGAAAATATCTCTTAGATTAACCTCTTTGAACCTTCTTGCCATACCCAGGATAAAGAGAGCTAAAGGCGGCAGTTGGTCTTTTGATCAAAAAGTGGAACAAAAAAATAGAACGGATAACTGTGGCACAACTGTTTAAGGCTTTAACGCTTAAGGAAATTAGAAATAAATACTTCTTCCTTGATATTTCTCACTTCTCCTCTATTATTATAACCTAGGTGCTACCGCTTTCTAAGCGTAACAGAGTTTTGACCCCACACACGTAGTACAAAGCTGGAAACTGTATATCATATGAACCAATGTTTTATCCTATATCCCATTTACAGTAACTTCCATGATGTCCTTCAGTGGGCCAATGTTTTGGGAACAAATTGCAAGCGAATTTTAGACACAGATAGGCCTCTGTATGCCTGTAAGCAAAGTATGCAGGAGCGGCCCGTCCTTTAGGGCGGAGGGGCCACGCCCCCCACCTTTTGCCCCTCATGAAGAGTGTCTGTCAGGCTGAACAAAGGTCAGCCTGACAGACACTCTTCATTTTCAGCTCAGACAGCCAGGACTGAGACATGCGCAATTTGTGCAGACGCCTGGCTGCCTGAGCTGAACTTTGCTGGGCTCAGGAGGTCACAGCTCCTATGGGCGTGACCTCCTCGGCTCAGCAAAGGTGCCTTGAGGCCCTCCCCTGGGTGAAAAGGAAAGCGTCACCCATTGACTTCGACCTGGGTGCTTCAGGTTAAGCCCTGCAGCACCCAGGGCAAGTGTCAATCAGTGACACTTCGTCACAGAGTGGGGTGGGGTCAACAGTCTCACTGACCCCATCGCACTCTGTGATGAGGCTGGGACTGCTGCCTTTCCTCATTGGCTGACCTAAGGGCAGCCAATGAGGGAAGGCAACAGTCCCAACCCTCCTGGGACCTCGAAGCTGAAGGTAAGTGTGTGTGTGTGGTGTTTTAAAATGAATTTTTGGTGCGTGCATGCATGTTTGAATGTTATGGGTGTTGTTAATGGATGTGCGTGCGTGTGTGTGTGTGAAAGAATGAGTGTGTGTGATCTTTTAAAATGAACGTTTAGTGTGTGCGTGCATGCTTGAATGTTATGAGTGTTAATGGATGTGCGTGTGTGCGTGCGTGTGTGAAAGAATGAGTGTGTGTGTGATGATTTACAATTAATGTTTGGTGCGTGCGTGCATGTTTGAATGTTATGAGTGTTGTTAAAGGATGTGTGTGTGTGAAAGAATGAGTGTGTATGAACTTTTACAAAGATTGTTTGGTGCGTGCGTGCATGTTTGAATGTTATGAATGTTGTTAATGGATGTGCTCCTGTCCGTCCTCCCCCCTCCTAAAGCTGCCGGCCGCCACTGAAAGTATGTGGTGCTAAGATGCTTGCACACAGACCAATAGCCACTTGTAAAGAATCTGGGACTTGACTGGTCATGGATGGCAGTAATAAAAGTCAGGATCACTGTTGTCACCTTTCTTATCGCCTTAGTAGGTGCCATGAGTGACTTGAATAATGTAGATTTAGCTGGCCTAGACATGAAGGCTGTATCTCTAGCACAAACTGCAGGCCCCTAGTGTTTGAATGATGCTGGCAGAAATCTATTAGGTCAGCAGGCAGATGCAACAAACTGAAGAGGCAGGATAACAGTTGTCTGTGACCCAGAAGTAGCCACCAAGGCTTGACACCAGTCTGTAACTTTCACAAGAATCTTGGTGATTCTCTAGTTTTGCTTAAAGAGCAAGGCTCTAACTTCCAGAGTTTACAGTGGCTTGGGACTTTGCTTCAATAAAGTTATGTAAGCTATGTATTCGATTCTTTCCTGACATTGTGTCTCCTGAGTTTGTGCTTGTTAAATGTGCCTGCAAGAAGACTGTGGCTCCTATGTGTTGACTCAAGTCGTGAGAGTCTGCCTGATAGAATAGTATATGAAACTCAACAGATTTTCTGCTATGAAAGTGTGCCCACAGTTTTCCCCCACTATGAGTCTGCCTGCTGGTATAATGTGGATTTTATGACGGTTCTGGCATGATAATATGTTTGTTGCATGACTATACATTCTGCAAGAGTGTGCAAGAACAACTTAACAGGCCATGTGTTATCTGAACTATCTGAGGCATATTTCTATTAGACCTGTGGTGTTGGAAAGCCTAAAGTGAATATCCAGGTTTTAAGGCTTTTCTTAAGACTGGATTAGCAAAAAAGAAAATAATGTGATTCCAAATGACCTCCTGTGACTATACGACCACCCTTGTTACTTAATCCCCATCCTCTTGTTTGACAACAAAGCTGCTTGCCCCCAACCGCATGGCTTTGCCTAGTTCTACATGGCTGGACAGCTACTGCATGCAGCCAATCTGCACCTCGTCCAGAAGCTAGTTCATGACCGTCTGCCTCCGGGTGAGAGAGGCACAAGAGACGCAAGTGCCTTGAGGTAGGAGTTTCCTTTTCAATGCAGTGAAGCCACTTTGTTAAATGATATCACTTAGTGCTAGAAATGTAAAACTGCTGGGACCTGCCGTAAGGTGTTAGTGCGTATCATCACGTATGTAAGAGCCGTGTTTAAAAAACTTCTAGCACCTCAATGCTGTTTTTTAGCCTTTTGTTGACATACATCATGGGCATGATGCAAGAGTGCCTGCACTGGCTCATGACAGCAATTTGTGCACCAGTGCCGGTAAGGAGGACAGAATTGCACTGTATGTTGTAGATACAGCACATTTCTACCCTTTCCTGGTGGTGCAGGGCAGTGCAGCAAGGCACTTGATTAGGTGAGAGGAGTCAATAATGCTGGTCTGAAGACATTGGGCCAGATGTAGAGTTTGTTGGATGGGATACTCCATCAAAAAGGTGAAAGCTATAACATCCATTGTTTTACAAATTCAGTAAATCCTATGGCACTTGTAAAGCGGTGAATGGGATATCCATCATGTTTGTGATGTGGATCCCATCTGCCAAACTCTAAAGAAGGTACATGATTGTTAAAAATTCTAGGATTTATACTTTGCATGTAACATTTAGTACAAGAAATGAATTAGGGGAACTTCTGAATCATTTTTAGTGCTACATGCCATTGACACAGGTTTTACAGTGCTTTTATACTTAGACCAGCATTGATGGGGCAGAAACAACTCGACCAGTGGTTCTTAACCTGTGGTCTGGGCACACATAGGGTTCTGCAGTGCCTACTCAGGGATTCCAAGACGCCTTAAAAATGAAATAATATTATCAGATTATGAAAGTGTATGTAAATAAAGAAGCACATGTAAAATTCGAAAATAAAACGTTCTGTACATGGTTAGATTATGAAATTGGAGGCAAAAGACTAAACAGGAATCCTCCGAGTGAGTCGTGGGAGCAGCGCTAGTGCATCAAACAGAATACAGTATAGTTGATTGGTAGCCTCAATTGAATGCTAGATGCTAAATCTATCCCAGAAGGAGGAAAGGTGATGTATCCCACTCATTTTTTAACCCATGACCTGTCCTGTGATTTTGGAAAGAAAAAAAAAATATTCCATTGCCGGATTGGAGACTCCCGAAAGGAAGACAATTGATTAAAAGGAGCTCGCAGAATAATGATAACATCACATCCTTTCCCGCCTCTGCACTTTTCATCCTAGTGAGTGGCAGGAGACAGAGGCAGCATTGCGTTTGGCGTCTTGCTCACTTAAAGAGCTGGATTAGCCAGGAATTAATGAACTCGAGGAGTAAAGTCAACCAGCTCTTGGAAGAAGGAGTTCTGAATGCTAAAAGGACACCAAGTTCCTTGAGTTTGACCTTTCCGAGCTCATCAAGGCTGCTTGTAAGGTAAATACAGAGTGATGCAGCCTGACCTCTCAGCTGTAAGCATTTACAGCCTGATATCAAAAGAAGAATGATCACAGAGGGGCTTAGAGGTTAAGGTGTGCGGTCATTGGATAGTTCTCCTTGATATGGTGCTGTTAGGAGAGATAAGAGGGGAGAACATCAAGAGGACTAGTGGCCTTTCTTTATAGCTGAGAGCAATTCTATGGGATAGATTTACTAACATTTAACACAGCACAGCAACTAAAGTTGCTACTGTACTTTGCATGAAAGGAAGAGAGCAGAACAGCAGTATATCTACTAAGATAAGGTACTGCTTCTCTCTCCCCCTGTGCTGGCACTCTTTGAATCTACCTTGTGCCACACACACACATCCCTGCACCTTAGAGTAAGAGAGTGTGTGTGTGTGTGAAGTCTAGCATAGGTTTTGTATTGGAAGAGTGGAATTCCAGTAGAAAATACTATTCTTAGACATAGTTTAAACATTGTCCACTTTGGCGGTGTACTGCAGACTACAGCATAGATGCATTGTTGGAAAAGTGTGGAAAAATGAAAACATTCTCTTTTTTAACATCTGCTTCAAAGATGTGTCATTTTAATGACCTGCCAACAGTTTTTAGTAGATATAGCTTTGTGGCATACCCCATTGGTGGTTGCATGAGAATACACATGAACCATCCATGGTAAGCCACTAAAAGCAATGTAGAGCGAAAGAGTGCATACTACGTATTTGTGTTACTTTAGGGCTTCTTTCCAGACAAAGCAAGATTTGTGGTAGAGAGTGAATCCCAATTCTACACTGTGAACTGGTTTGCATCACTTGTATGATTCAAACTCAGTGCAAAGTGTGAGTAAATATGTTTCAATGATACAGTCTTTTCTCTGGTGTATACTAGCACATTAAGAATTGGCTATCTGGACACATTCTATAGAGGTTTGGATGACACACATTTATTTAATGCCTTTAAAACAAAACATGCTGCTAACTGCCAGTTTATGAAGCAATGGTGCTAAAACACAGTTCCTCAAAAACAAATCCAGATCCAGCCATTGAGCTTATATATAGATCGTGGATGCCAACATATGTTTTGTATAAAAGATTACTTGATTATATGTTGTGGGTCATCAAATAATATACTATGTATTCATTACATTTGTAAATGCTATGTCGACTAAGGATATGTAGGTTCATGACGGGTCTGCTTGGGCCCTCCTTATTTCAGTCATTTTATGTAGCAGAGGCGTAGCTCCTAGGACCAGTATAACACTTGACAGAACATATTTATACTGAAACATTTAGAACATGATTAGCTACGCATGCAACGGTAAAATATAAGTGAAGCACAAATGAGAATTCAATACATAAATCAGGATATGACAAAAGGAGGGATGTGAAATTTAAATGGACAGTGGCTGAAGGGCTACAGTACCACTGATTCTATTATGACTCCTTTGATAAAGATCTGCATTGACTCTCTCTGGTTTGGTTCCTATCTCATGGAAACAATCAATAGTTACCCTCTCCCTAAAAAAACTAATTTAGACACTTCTGTCTAATTGAAGTACCATCCCATTCCTTTGTTTTCCTTTATGACTGAAATTACTTAATTGCCTAAACTCACAATTTTCCACTTTTCAGAATGCCACCTTCTTACAGTGACTAGACCCTGGGGATTTGGCAGGCCTATTCTACCTTTTGACCATCTGCCCTGGAAAATGTCAGTAAGCTTCACATATCTCGACTTTCAGAACACACACAGAACACGTTTTCATGTTTTCTACTGAGGATTACTTAGCAACCTCTGGAAGAAAGCAATTTAAATAAGATACGACAGTGTGCAAAGGTAAAATTGAAAAGTGTCATATGAAGTATTTTTGTGGTACTAGGAAAACACATTTTGGGATCCTCCCTGCTTCGAACAACTTTAAAGTATATTTCACATGTTCTGCTAATTCAAGCTAACATGATGTCCAACAATGTCTACACTTAAACTTTAATATATGAGATACACAAAAATAGCTGGACTATGCTTTGCCTTGGGTTCCAAAAAAGCGTTATGATCATCCTGGGCAGAAGGCGAAACTTTGAGAGATCTCGAGCCTACAACAGCAGTGGTTCCCAACCTGTGGTCCAGGGACCCCTTGGGGTCCGAGAAGCCTCCTCAGGGGGTGCACGACTGCTTAGAAAATGGAATGATATTAACAGATTAGGCCCACAGCTTTCATTAATGACGTAGTGAGGGGTCCCTGGATTCCAATAATGATTCAGTGGGGGTCCCCGGGTTCCATTAATGATATAGTGGGGGTCCACAGAAGTCAAAAGGTTGGGAACCAGTGTACTACAGGATTAGAAGAATAGAGTATTTTTAATATATAAAAGGAGAACAAAATGACAAAAATCCACTTAGTAGAACCAAAGATATTCAATTTGAAATATTTTATTAAAAATGGTGTTAAAAGGTGTAAAAGCCAGCTGTGAATAGCTAGTTGCACTGGACCAGGACAAAGAGACAAGTTCAGGCCGACCAAGATGGTTCACAGGCTGGCTGCTGCGACCCAGCTAGGTCTGATGAACAGATTACCTTAAATCCTGGTTTGTAGAGCATTGCAAGAATCACTATCGAAGATGCATTGTGGAGCCAAAGCAAATCATCGGTTCAGAGATGCGGCTCAGCTGCAGGGTGAGGGCCTGCTGTGTTGTCGTCGGAGATTCCGTTGACAAGGCCTTGCATTGTGTAGTTCAGAATTGAGGATGCCTTGTGCAAACAGGCGGTACATCAGTTCCTATGAGCTGTGAGGCTGCAGTACGTAGTCCGGCGTCATCATCAAGGCTGCCATCGAGAAGAGATGCGAGGCGCTGTGCCCAGGATGCGCATCGGTGATTCCAATGTGGCTGCACGCTGCAATGCAGTTCTTTCCAATGGTTCCACTTGGCAGAGTAGACTAAAAGATGGCAGAGTCCACGTGCAGGAACAAGGTTGTTGGAGCCTTCTGTCCCTGAAGCTGAGGTCAGGAGGTCAGCCGACAGGCCCTTGGAGTCACTCTGGGGTTTTTGGTTCAAATGATGCAGGACTAGTCCTTTTCACCCAGGCAGTAGGGCAGCAGGCATCTGGATTGCACAGCAAGGCAGCAGCACAGCAAGGCAGTAGTCCGGCAGGGCAGCAGTGAGTAGCTCAGTAGTCTTTCTTCCATGCAGAGTATCATTAGGTCTAGAAGTATACTCAAGAGGTGATTTCTAAGGTCCAGCATTTATTCCAAATTGTGCTTTTGAAGTGGGGGGAAGATTCAAGTGATTTCTTTTTTAAACCCTCAGGCATCCTGCCTCCCCTGTCCTGGCTCCAGACTGGTATGCAGCCCTTTGTGTGGAGGCAAGGCACAGCCTGTTCATATGTAAGTAGGGCTGTGCTCAGCTCCTTCCTCTTGTCCTGCCAGTGATGGCCCATCCAGGTACAGCTTATGTGTGTGGCTGTCTGGGAGGAATACCCAAAGCTCAACTGACTGTTACACCAGCATAAGTTAAGATTTTTTATTACAATTCCATAGACACCAAACATGAACTAGTTAGCTGCTCCAATTGGAAATTACAGCTTATTAAATGTAATAAGGTAACTCTTTTATTGGTCTATGGAAGAGGTAGGCCTTAGAGTAGCAAAAAACAAATTCAAGATTTGTCACTACCAGGACATGTAGAACTCAAAAGTGCATGTTCTACTTTTTAAATACACTGCATCCTGTCCTCTGGGCTGCCCAGTGCCTAGCATAGGGGTGAAACATATATGTTAAAAAGAAAGGTGTGGAACTGCAAAAGGTATATTTCATCAGGTCAAAATGGTAGTCCAAATCCTGCATACACAGGCTGCAATGGCAGGCCTGAGACAAGTTTAAAAGGCTACTTAAGTGGGTGGTGCAATCAGTCTTGGAAGCCCACTGGTAGCATTTATTTTACAGGCCCTTGGCACGTGCAGTGGCACTTTACTAGGGACTTAAATGTAAATTAAATACGCCAATTGTGGTTAAGCCAATATGATCATGTTTCAAGGAGTGAGCACTTGTTCTTTAGCACTGAATGTTGGTAAAGTGTGCAGAGTACTATGGCCACAAAAACGAGATCAGCAAAAAATGGAGGAGGAAAACAAAAAGTTTAGTGGAGGATCTCCCGAAGGGTGACATTTCTAACATTTGTTCACCACAACTGAAAGTGGAGAGAACTACCCATCGTTTTAGACTAAGATGGAAGAACCTGGATAGACCATCATAATTGGTGTGGTCTGACCCAGGATGATGTTCTACCATAAATTTCAGTCCTTATAGGACGATGGACCACCTCAACAGTCTGGGATTTTCATCCTTCAACTGTATGAGCCATATGAGGGGGCTGTATTCTGTCTGAACCCAGAAGTGAGTCCCAAACAGGTAGCTTCTCAGCTTCTTCAGTGCCCAGACCACAACAAAGGCCTCCCTTTCAATCACACTCCACTTCTGTACCAGTGGAAGTAACCTCCTGCTAATGAAGGCTACTGGTTGGTGCATGCTCTTCTTATTTAGCTGTGCTAAGACAGCTCCTATGCCCTGATATGAAGGGTCTGTCAGCACTATGAAAGCCTTGAGTACAGACCTTGTACTCATGTCCTCCTTGAGGGTATCACATTCTTTCTGGCAGGCCTTTGTCAGATTACCTGTCCATCCCTCTTCTTTGATAACAGCTCGGTTATGGGGGCATCAGGGGTGCTGTACAATGAAACAAACCTCCTTTAGTACCTTGTGAGACCCAGGAAGGCCCTCAACTCAGTCTAGGTTTTAGGGGGTAGGTAGACCAGGATGCCAAAGTGCATAGCCCTAAATTGAAAGTGAACCTCTGGGGTCAGGAAAGTAAATCTCTCTTTTGTCCCCACAACAGGGCAATGTGCCAGTACCCTGTTGAATGATCAAAAGTAATCAGGAACTTGTCAGTGTCATGCCTGTTGATGAGCTCATCAGCTTGGGGGATGGGGTGTGTGTCTGTCTTTGTGACAGAGTTGAGTCCCCTGTAGTCCACACAGAACCTAAGTTCTGAAGTGGTGCCTGGAAGGGCAGCGTTGGGTACAAGTACCACAGAGCTGGACCACGGACTGTTGAATCAGAGCTTCACAGAGACCTCCTCCTTGATATAGACCCTCACCTTGTCAGATAACCTGTAAATCTTATTTTTAACAGGCAGACACTCTCCAGTGTCAGTTTCATCAAAAGTGTTTGAGTCCAAGGGTGAGGGAGAACATAGAGGGACACTGCCCCAGAAGCTGGGACAGACGCTCTGTTGTTCTGTGGTTTGAATAGGAGGGAGGCGTACATCTGCCACTGACCCATTGTGCTCTTGGATAGACAGAAGTTCAGGGAGAGGCTCGCTCTCCCCTTCCACTCCTTCATCTGTCACCAGGAGCATGCTAATTTTGGACCTCTGAAAGTGTGGTTTGAGGCAGTTCACATGGAGCACCCTTAAAGGGGTTCTGACTTTATTGAGATCCATCAGGTAAGAGGATTCTCCTTTCTGGTCCCTTACTTCATTTGTGTAGGACGCGCCCTAGTTTGGTATTCAGAGGTAAAAAGCAGTCCACCTAATGATCTATTTTGGGGTAGTGTGGGCAAGCAGTTAGGCTTATCTTGGAGATGTACTTAGCATTTATTGTACTCACAGTATTAATACATGTGGACACACACTCAAAGGAATAACTTGAGATCAGGTAAATACTTTTTAAGTTATGATTTTTCAAAGTTTAGCCAAAATATCATTTGTGCGTAATTACGCACAATAGGAATCAATGGGAGACATTTTAAAAATGTATATGAAATCAAGCAATGCTCTCACAAGTGTAACCTTCTGTTTTCAGGTCAAGGTAATCAAGATGTCCTATGGGCCATCTGGAGAAATTTGAGCAGTTTCTGGCGCAAGCGGGAGCAGCGGCTAAGACTCTTGGAGCTGGTGGAGATTGGAGAAATGGACCACTTGGGAACACACTTCACTGGAGTTTAGAGGCCATAAGAGGTTAGGGACTCCTAGAGCGCATCTATTTTTCCGATGCAGGGGCCAGGGAGTCTGGGTGCAGTGCAGATAGGTCAGCCAAGGGTTGTGTGTCAGGGGGTCTTTGGAGTCAGATGCAGGTTGCTTTGAGGGTGAATTGCAGGTCAGCAAGGCCACCCTGGGGGGGTGATTCTTGGGTGTCCTGAAGACACTTGACTGGAGCTTGCTTCTGGTCTTCAGAGAGTCTGGAGTGGAATTTTTTCTGGGTGTCCGATGTTGGTGGTCCAGTACCCCAGGCTATGGCATGCCTCAGCCACTGGAGGTTGCAATGCAACCAATCTTGGCACACTGGCAGGGTTCATCCTCTGAGTCTGGTGGGTGAAATTGGGTCTGGCTGCTGGGTCCGGTTCATTGGTTAGCGGCCAGTCAGTAAACTGGACTTCACTGGTTTCTTTCCTGCAGTGTGAGGGAGTGATTCCTTCACTCAGAGGGAGGTTCTTGGCAATTTTTCGAAGGCTAGAGATCCTCTGGGGATTCTCAGAGCCCTTCCAATGTTCAGTTGATCCCTCAACAGTGATTGCGAGCCCTGTGTGCAGCAGGCAGAGTTTGGCACCTTTTTCTTCTTGCAGCAGGACTTCTGTTATCGAGCCTTGGGTCTTCTTTGTCACTGGTCTTCTTGAGTCTATCAAATCTGATCTGCAGGTCTAGGGTTGCCCACTAAATACTGCATTTAGGGGCGTTAAAGGGAGTACCTGGTAGTGGCCAATGCCACATACCTTAGGGTGGCTATACCCACAATGTGACCACTTCCTGTGGGAAGAGATCACATCCCTAACCCTGAGTGGCCATTTCCTATCATCCAAGATGGAGGAAAGTGAAATGGAGTGGTCGCCTCGCCTTCCACACCTGAGGGGTGGTGCAAGCAGAGAGAGGCCACTCCTACTATTCTTGCTAAGTTTCCAGCCACTTTTCCCACCTAAAGTGGGTGTGTAAAACCTTTGGGCTGCCATCTGCTGCTAGCAGCAGAGGTAGGGGTCAGATTTCAAAGGTGGTAAATCCTTTGAAGATGACTGCAGGGCCTGAGTGTCTGTCTGAGGGGAGGAGGTGTAAGACCTCCACCCAGGAAAGGCTTTGTGTTCTGGCTCCTAAGAGCAGAGGCTCTTACTCCAGGAGTCCAGATTTGTGTCTGGTGGTGGCAGGCTGGTAAGAAACAGTGAGCAACATGCCACAGCTGTTAGGCTTTGCAGGGAGCACCTCTGAAGTGCCCTCTGGGTATATGCTATAATAAATCCAACACTGACATCAATGGGGGTTGATTATTCTGAGTGGTTTGATACCAAACAGCCCAGTATTCAGAGAGGCCATTATGTAGCTTTGGTACTTGTAATGAATAGTGTCTAGCACATGTATTTTCTGTGGCTTCCCTATACACATACTATGTCCTAAGGTTTTGTCTAGACACAGTAGGGGTATCTTTGCTCATACAAACATATGCCCTCACATGCATTGTAGTGCACCCTGCCTTAGGGCTGTAAGGCCTCCCACAGTGGTGACTTACCTATAGTGTATACAGTGTTAGTGAACATGGCACTCTTGTTGATTGACATGTTGAGTGTGCAATACACCTTGTCATGCACTTGCAATGGCAGTCTGCATGAGGCTGGTGTGGGGCATATCAGAGTGGCACAATTTGTGCTTCAGCTCTGGGGTCCTTTTCAGCACCCATGCCCTAAGTACCAGGGGGTACCATTTACTAGGGACTTACAAGGGTGTCTGAAGCACCAATACCGAGTACGGCTTTGGAGAAAGAGATCTGGCTCTGGGAACCTTCTTAGCAGGGGCACAGGGCCCTTATAGTTTAAAACTACATCATTTTCTAGGCAAAAAGGGGGACTACCATGTCAAAAGAGGGCCTTTCTCACAATGCAGGCTTGTCCAGTGGTAATGGAGAGCTCCAGGCTCTTCAGACTCCATGATCCACACTGTCTGACCAGGTTAAAACTCTACCAATGTGGCCTTCTCATTCATAGCTTCTTGACTGGCCTCAAGATTTATTTGCAACTTCTTCCAGAAGCGATGCATCTGGTTGTGAAAGGCCAGCATTTAGTAGATCACATTCTGATGGAGCTTCCTGGGAGCTTGCTCCCTCCCCTCTCTGAGAAGGCTAAGAGGTCCCCAAACAGGGTGGCCATAGAAGTGTTCAAAAAGACTAAACCCATCTCCCTTCAGTGTCACCACCTCGTAGGCAAAGGAAGGCATGACAGGAGGACGTCCACTTATGCCTCATGTGCTCAGGTGGGCCCATCACTATGCCCTTTAGGGTCTAGTTGAATGTCTATACCAGACCATTGGTTTGGGGGTGATAGAGTACAGAGAACTTATATATTACTCCACCCTCATCTCACATGACTTCATGTATGCTGATATGAAGTTAGTGCCTCTGTCAGACACCAACTCTTTGGGGAACTCCACTCGGGTAAACGTCCGAATCAGGGTCCTGGCCACTGCAGGTGCAGTCATCAACATCAGAAGGATGGCTTCTGTGTAGCGAGTGACATGGTCTACCAAGACAAGGATGAACCTGTTACCTAAGGCTGTCTTGGGGTCCAAGGGTTCAACCATATTGATGATTATCCTCCCAAAGGAAATGCAACAACAGGTAATGGGTTCAGATGACCTTGAGCTTTTTCCTGACTTCCTACTGGTTTGGCAGGTGGGACTGGACCTACAGAATCCGTTGGAGACTGTCTTCATCTGGGGCCAATAGAAGTGAACTACAAGACTGGTGAAGGTCTTGTCTTGCCCCAGATGTCACGCCAGGGGAATGTCCTGAGCCACCCCCGTGGGAAGGTCCTGTAATACTGGAGGACCACCAGCACATGAACTGCCCCAGGTCCAGGAACTGTAGGCTCACTATATAGGAGGTAATTCTACCAAATGATGAGGTGATCTTCTGAGGTATCACCTACTCCTTGGACTTCAACTTGCCATCTCAAACCCTCTACAGTGGGGCACCCTTTCTGTACTTTGCAAATGTCCTACCTGGTGGGCCCACCCTAAGCTTCCCATCCAGCAAGCTCAGGCAGGTCACCCGGGGCAGCTATGTCCTCCCTGGTAGGCTCAAGAGCATCATCCTCAGGTGCCCCGTCACCCTAACCCACAGGAACTTCAGGGGCTGGTTTCCAATGCCCTTTTCCTCAAAATTTTTGGCAGCTGTTTGGGCTATTGTACAAGGCTCCAGGAACATTTGCTTTCTCCCTCCCTGGGCTGCCATGGGCCTTGTGGTTGTACAGACCGATTCAAGCAATCTCAACATCTCCAAGTGTGACCTGAGCTCTCCTTCTCTCCAGATAATGTGCTCAAGGTCACTGCCCAACAGACAATCTACAGGCATGGCATGATTCACAGCTACTTTTAAAGAACTTGAGACCCCCCTCCCCACACTCAAAAGGAGCCAGAGCCACTAGTAGATGGCTGTTCTGGCTGTCTGTGACTATGACTTGGTGGAATGTATTAGTGTGGACCTGTTCCGAAGACACCAATTGACACCTTAGAGTTGCTCTGCTGGCTCCTCTGTCAGAGCCTACACCCATTGCCCATTGATGGTGACCCACTGCTTGTACTTAGAAATATTGGCAGGCATATGGGCTAATGGCACCATATCCTTATCCCTCAGGTAAACTAGGGTCACCTCTTTCTGCTCCCCAAAACTAACTGGGACCACCTCTTTCCCGAGTGTACACTTGCCATCCCGGGTGTCTTCCCACTGGTGGCAGTCCTTCAGTAGCTCAGCAGTACTTCTTCCTTGCAGAGCATCCACAGACCCTGAAGTATACTGAGGTGGTTGTGTCTAAGGTCCAGTATTTATACCCAGTTGTGCCTTTGAAGTGGAAACTTCTAGAGGTTTCCCTTTAAAGCCCAATGGCATCCTGCCTCCCATGTCCTGGCTCCAGTCTAACTACAGGGGGAATGCAGCCCTTTGTGTTGAGGTAAGGCACAGCCTATTAATGTGAAAGTGGGAGAGTGCCCAACTCCTCCCTCCCAGCCTGCCAGCAATGGCCCATCCAGGCAACCTAAGCCCTCTATTGTGTGTGACTGTCTAGGAGGAGTATACAAAGCTAAGCTGTCAGCTACACCAAGTTATTTGTTCCTTGAGCACGCACTAAATGGCTAAAGCAGGAAAATGCCAGTTTTCTGGAAATGGTATTTTCAAAACTGTAATTAAAAATTCAACTTCACCAAAAGTTAAGATTTTTAATTTTATTTCCAAAGACACCAAACATGAACTAGCTACCCGCTCCCATTTGGAAATTACAGCTTATCAAATGTAATAAGGTAATTCCTTTATTAGTCTATGGGAGGGGTGGGTTTTACAGTAACAAAAAACAAATTTAATGGTTTTTCACTCTCATGACATGCAGAACTCAAAGGTACATGTCCTCATTTTTAATGCACTAAGTTCTGTCCTCTGGGCTGCCTAGGGTCTAGCATAGGGGTGACCATGTGTATTAAAAAGGAATGTTTGGGGCTGGAAAAAGGTTTATTTTGCCAAGTCAAATTGGCAGTTTCAAAACCGCAGACGCAGGCTGAATAACAGGCCTGAGACATGTCTTAAGGACTACATAAGTGGGTGGCACAATCTGTGCTGCAGGCCCATTGGGAGCATTCAACTTACAGGCCCATTGGGGGCATTCAATTTACAGGCCCTGGGCACATGTAGTGCCACTTCACTAGGGATGTACAGGTAAATTAAATATGCCAATTGGGGATAAGCCAATATTACCATTGTTCAAGGTGTAAGGATATGACTTTTAGCACTGGCTAGAAGCAGTTAAGTGCCCAGAGTCCTAAGGCCAGCAAAAACGAGATTAGTAAAAATGGAAGTGAAGGCAAAAAGTTTGCGGAAAGACTCCCTTAAGGCTGACAGGTCTAACATGTAGGATTTTCCAAACATGTGATTCAATATACGGAGGATATATACAACTTGTCAGCATTTCTCACTGATTCTTTTTTCCAAACCAAGCATTTTGAAGTACCTGCATTATACCCATAGGTTCCAGTGGACAAACATGTACTGTTCAAAGCAAAGTGCAATTGTGACACAGCATGTTTGACTGGGGCCTATTACTCCTCTATATGTGCTTCAACCTTTACTCTATTGTGTATATGTTTACATTGACCTCTACAAATGTTTTGGTTGTTCTCCAAATTCATCATTCCAGGAGCTGCTGACAATACTTCATCTATCTGCTAGCCATATTTAGAACACTCTTCCTCAAAATCTGAGAGCTACTTTCAACCATTTGCGTTTCAGCAAATCCTTAAATCATTGCTTTTCTCTAACATGATCTTACTCTAAACTGTCTTAGTTTAGTGGTGCTAGCTTGATCCTTAGCACTGGGATACTTCACTGAGGGAACTGCATGCAGTGTTACAAATTGCATTTCATTAATTTGCGTTACATTATACTTTTCATCCCTTTACAAATTGAGGCACTGTGAAATAACATGATTTGCCTAGAATCCCATGTTTTAGTCTTGTATGCAGATGTCAAGGTTCCAGCCAAGGTCGTATAATTGCAAGTTTGTCAACTGTATCCAATCTCCTCGCATCAGAACTGGATGTGTCCTTCAAACATATCAAAAGAGCAAGGTAAGGAAATAAAGGAAAAATAACTTGTGTTACTCCCTGTGGCAGTGGGAAGAATTAATCATACTACTTTAGGTGAGCAACATAGGAATATTTCAGAAGAGTATATGACTTGTAGAATAAGGAAACTAAAGTAAGTTAACATTAAAATATTGACCTAAATTAACAGTCATTAGCCTTTTAGTTGCTCTTCCAGGAATTAGTGCTGGCCTTCAGCATCCTTTCTTTAATGTTCCAATGCATTTTAAGAAAAGTGCAATATTAGAAGAAGCCCTAGAAAAATATTATAACCATCTAACTCAAGAAGCTTCCCTCACATGCATCAACTATATGCAATTTAATTACTTTGAAAGATTTCTGACCATTTATGGAGAATGAATGTTTAGGGTTGCCTCATTTGAGGAAGACGATGACCGGTTGAACATAAGATTTACTTCTGTTGTCAGGGCGGTTGGAAGCCCGTTTAGTAAACACACTTCTGATTAACTGTTCTCTCCCATTTGCAATAAAGTAAAATGTTAAATTTGCGCAGTAACCATAATCTAAATGCCGCCTGCTGCGTTGATGTGTACTGATGTACTTTAACGTCCTTTAGAAGATATTTTATTGTTGAGCTATCATTAAGTTCAGATATCAGCAACATGAAGATCTCTTTAGATATGGACTTTGGCCCCTTCAGATGCAGAGTTAGTTCAGGTTTCCGTCAAAAAGTATAGCACCGGCTAGCGCCATTCGAGAGTGCCAGCCAGGTGCCATATTTAAGGAATGGCGCACGCCGGCGCTAAGGCCCGGTAAGCATCAAAATACATGATGCTAACCGGGTGGGGGAGGCGTAGGGAAAACTGGAGGTTCTGCTTGAAAGAATGGCGCTAGTTAGGTTAGAGTCAAAATAATGACTCTAACCTGACTAGCACCATTGTTAGATGCACAACCCCCATGGACATGACTCCTGTCTAAGTAAAGGCAGGAGTCATGCCCCCATGCACCCCTGCCCAATGGCCATGCCCCAGGGGACTAAGGTCCCCTGGGCATGGCCATTGGGCACTGTGCCATGAAGGGGGCCTATGTTAGGGCCCCCGAGAGAGGAAAAGAATATATATATAAAATACTTACCTGGACTTACATGGGATGGGTCCCCCATCCTGTGGTGTCCCTTTGGTGTGGGTGGGGATGTCCCAGGGGCCAGGGAAGGGCACCTGTGGGCTCTCTCCATGTTCTCTGACCATAGACTCATGCCCACAGGTCCCCTAACGCCTGCCCTGATCCAGGTGTTAAATAATAGCCATTATTTGGCCCCTCCTCCCCCTGTGTGTGATTTTAGCATGGGGGTGAAAATATGGCGCTAAGGCCACAGAGTCATGTTTTGCATGGGAACGCCTACCTTGCATCTCATTGATGCAAGGTTGGTTTCCACATCCAGAAAATGATTTTAACTCCAAAACTTTGGCGATACATGTGTCTAGCACCAAAATATATATATGGAGTTAGTTTTGCACTGAATTTCCATTAAAAAAACAATGCTGCAAATTCGGCGCAAAACAAGTATAAATAATCCCCTTATTTTATAATTCGGCGGTGATAGAGCATTTTCCATTTTCTTCAGGAAATGCTGATTCAAGACATGAATCCACCAGGGATATTTACTCCACCACTGGGGCAGTATGGTGAATGATTTGCACTTGGCATATTCACCTCCATATTTAGCGTACACTACCGAAAAGCAAGACTTAATCACTGAATTCACCATATGGTGAAAGCGGCACAGGAGCTGTGATGTGAATGATGTGGGGAAAAGTACTACCTTCTATATATGATAAATCCTCAAGTCACCTCTTAGTTCTGTGAACTTATACAATAACTCTATCATGACTAATAATATCCTTGTAATGTGTGATGTGGTGCTTCATCCCTTACATCAGAAGAAAAAGTGAATTCAATACAACCTAGGATTGTTAATAACTCATAATCTGAGCATGCTTGCAAAAGGACTAAGCTTGCAGTTATTTCAGTGCTGTTCTCTACAAAGTGACACTACAAAGTAAAGTATAATGCTGAAGAGCAAATCATTTTTGGATTTAGTCAAATAATTTAAGGAAAATGGTGTAATCCATCCTCATTCATGAGACCTGCTATTGTGATATATTGATTGAAGACCATAGAATTGTTTCTTAGGAACACTTTTTTCATAATAATGGTATAGACATGAGTGAGAAAGGATAGTTAGTCTATCTCTGTTTACAGCAATTTAAAACAACAGTGGTTGAGACATAACAATTAGAACTTTTATCCATAAGTACCAAAATAACGTTGCAACCAGTGTTTAATTTTGCAATGTGACCTATATACTATTAAGTGGCACGACAAAATGTCCAGTCGCATGGGGTCAAAGCATGACCTACCTAATGAATAATACCCAGGCAGATCGCTATTTGCAACCCCTGTGATTGGCCACAAACATAGGGATGATGGCCTGCAAGATACAGTAAACGACCATCCCACAGTTTGCATTTTCAAATGTGACACTTTTAAAAAAAGTAGTCCATGTTCCTAAAGTTTCCTGTTTGGGAAAACATCAGGTAGAGCAGGCGATGGTTTGCCGGAGCACTGTCTCTCCCCTGAGGCGGCCAAGTCGATTAACAAAGTAGGAAGATCCCTAAGGGACACCTTCCCATTTGAAACCAATTAAGACCTCTTTTAAGGTGTTGGTAGCTGATCAGCGGTTGGTGACCTCAGTTGTGGTTGCAAACTATTGCTACATACCATACTGAATGGTAATTAGAAGGGGGTGCCCATTTCACTTTCCTTCTAAATCTGCTTGGCATTTGGTATGGGTCGTCAAACACATTTTGAAAATCCAACATGCTATTTCTGAGGCGCAAACTGGGTTTAATACACACCAAAAAGCAATTGTAGGGTTGCAAATCCTGTGAATTTGAGATTCACGAGGTCAGGAGTGCAAAATGGCTATGTAGATCTGGACATGAATAATTACACTTTGAATAAGGTTGAGCTTCGACCCTACTTCCAATCAATATGGCGAATAAGCACCAGGACAAATCATTAGCATGGCATCGCCATTCATGAAAAAGGAATTGCTTTTAAGAAATTTCACACCTTTCACGTCCACTCACATTCCCTAGCCAACTCCCTATCTTTGTTTCCTAATTGCCTCTCATTTTCCTTTGCTCTTTCTAAGCCACTATTTCCTCTTTCACTTATTGCTAATCTCTATCATTTCCTAAAATGCCAAGACATCTAATTCTCTCCTCTCAAACAATTGCAGAGCTTTACAACTGTGGTATATCCACCGATTCATTGATAATCATTACCTACTGGTCAGTGCAGACACTTTCTCGGATAGCGTCCTGTATGGAAAGACATGAGGCACCTTCATGGATGCTGGTGAAGAAAATGAGGCAGCAGGGAACACCTTTTGCATTCACATGCCTGTCTCTGGTCGAATCCACAGGAACATCAACTCACTTGATTAGCACAAACTCTAACTTCGTCACGATCGTGCAAAGCTGCTTGGGGATTTACTGGTGTATGGTGGCAGATGAGAGGGCAAGGAACGGGTCTGATGAGGTGTTAAAAATAGCGCCTGCTGCATTTTAAAATGATTAAAGGCATATAGAACTGCATCTAGAGCCAATCGCTGTTTGGATAACCTTAATGCAGATAGCTCCTTGAGTCCCTCTGAAGATTTGGCATCCTGGGCCTTGGTCCAGCTCACTCAAGCCAAAAGCCGGCACTGCTATTGTAGTCCTGACATCATCTGATATGAGCATTTACAATACAATGGGTCTCGCGTTTGCACGAGTTAGAGCTATTAGCGTTGTAAATTTGTAACTGGACTTTTCTTGGCACATAAATTGAAAATGAAAAGTAAAACAGTTGACATAAGCAAGCCGATTCAAAGTGCCATGGCACTTTTATTTCTCTCCTTCCCACATCAGTGGGAAGGAGAGACACAAAAGGAAAAAGAAGTTCACTCGCAAGCAAACGTATTGGCAAAAGTGCTACTATCCATGTAACAAGGTGGATAGCCAAGGCGATAACAGAACTGCCCCAAGGAGGAAGAAACGTAAGGCATTTAACAAAGGATTTTTGAAAGGCGAGCCCGTGAATGAGTGATAGTGATGGGCGTGCGGTGGGCTTTATTAAAAGCCCACAGAGGGATTACAACAGGCCATAGCGCTTGAACGCTCGACCTAAAAACTCGTCCCAAGTTTAACGTTGTCGAGCACAACAGATATGAATATCTACCTACAGTAATGTACTACATTGCTAGCACCTGTAAGTTCTTCTTAAAAGTGTCAGCTGTGGACTTCCGATATTTCTCAAACAGCAAACTTGCTATAAACTTGTTTATTTGAACAAACTTGTAGACTTATATCAGTAAAGTAGTCTCCTATGTATCCGCAATACGTGTATTGAATTCTGCCCAAACAATCTCCTGCAATAAACTTTCAAGCTGGATTACATTAGATGAAAATGCTGAACAGTCAATAGTGAAACCCAATTTGAACCCTCAGAGAAACCGCGTGGTCTGCCTGTTCTTTTTTGCCAGAGAAGCGTGCAGAATAGTAACGTAATTGGGTTGTTAAAAAACACTGGTGCTGTCGTATTGGTTTTGGCTGGGGGAAAATAAATGATTTTTATTTAGGTATAATTCATGCTGCCATCACATTTGTTTAGCACTATTCCATTATTTATAGATAGGCCAAACTTAATGCTAGAAACACTCATAATCGTTGAGGTTATTTTACACAAGGGGGTTCTTGAAAATGTAATTTATTGAAATTCCTAGGCTTTTGCAGTTTACATTCTACAAGTTTTTGAAAAATGGAGCATCAGCAATATTTCTCCTGAAGCACAGTTTGAGATTTTTAAGAAAACAGAGAAAAAATAATTTTCAATAGGAAGATTGGCTGTGCAGTGCCAATGACAATAGGTTTAAACATTACTTTTTTGCTAAGTAATTTGTATCAATATGTTACTTTATGTTACATTATTTTATGTTATGTTATTATGTTCTATTATGTTATCTTATGTTTTGCTATGTTATGTTATGCTGAGTTGTAGAATGCACCCCGGAGGGGATACTGGCAATGTGGAGGTGTGTATCCAGCTACACCTGGGGCCTAATGTGAGTACTCGAAAAGCCAACGGTCTGATTTAGAACTTGGTGGATGGTTACTCCCTCACAATGGTGATGGATAACCCATCCGCTGAAATCGAAATCCCATAGTATGTATAATGGGATTTATATTTTGGTGGATGGGATAGCCGTTGCTGTTGTGACAGTGTGACCCATCCACGAGTTCTAAATCAGTTCCTAAGTCTCCACCTTCTTACGGAGTTCAAGAAGTGAGGAAGAGGCTCCTATGTGTGGCAGCAAGTCATTCTATGTTTTGGGAGCGATGTAGGTGAAGGCTCGAACACTGGATCTGGTTTTCTGTATGGGTGAGATTTGTACCCGTCAGACTCTGGATGAACAGAGGTGTCTGTAAGGTTTGTGAAAGCAGAAGCAATTATTGAGCTATGCTGAGCCAGTGTTATTTAGCTTCTGTAAATGTGTGGGGGAGGAGTTTGAATTGTGTTCATTTATGAATGGGGAGTCAGTGAAGCTCCTTCAGATGTGGGGGTATGTGGGTGTGGTAAGTTGAGAGTCATTCTGGCTTTCATCTTCTAAATGGTCTGCAGTCTTCTGCTACTTTTTTGCTGATCGTGGCATGGAGAGTGTTCCCATAGTCCAGCTTGCTTGTGATGAAAGCATGTGTGACAGTTTTCTGGATGCTGATTCAGAGCCATTTGAAAATCATCCTCAGCATCTTTACTGTATAGAAGCATGAGGCAGTGGCAACATTTACTTGAGAGGTCATGTCGATGTCAACGGACACTTTGCTCATGTTGATATTTTTCCATTCTTTAATTCAAGTCATCCATCAAGTTAAAATTAACTGATGTACTCCCAGTGGAATCTAGGAGTTATCTAGAATATTTAATTCTTCATAAAACAAGTATCTCCAATGCAACAATAAACATATGAACAACATCACCTCCAACAAGCCTCACTTCACTAATCTGTGGTCAGCAAATCACTTGCTACACCAGATTCCAGGGCTCATTCTTAACTCAAAATTGACTCTTTGCTTTCAAAGAACATTGTGATGATTTCACTTCCACATATAATCTTGTTCATTTTTGAAACGTTAGATTGGTAATGCAGCAACTGTGGTCAGTTCTTCCCTCAACTATATAAACTCTTTTGATGATTGTCAGTCACAATATCAAACATCAGAACTTGTAGATTACCTAATACACTATAGCTAGGCCATTGGACCTCATCTCTTCATCCAAAAGTCAAACCACTGAATCACAACGAGTTCACAATGTCTTCTGCCTCTCACATATTGAAAAACATAAATCAGCATAAAAATGTATTGCAAGCCCATGGATACTTC
Organism: Pleurodeles waltl; assembly: GCF_031143425.1. Classification (NCBI taxonomy): domain Eukaryota; kingdom Metazoa; phylum Chordata; class Amphibia; order Caudata; family Salamandridae; genus Pleurodeles; species Pleurodeles waltl. The sequence goes on from NC_090445.1 coordinate 475,369,998, forward strand.
GGGTACTCATCCAACTATAACACAGCAAATTCCAGAACCACTAACAATGTTCTATTTCAACAGTTGTATGTCATAATAGCATTGGCAGAAATAGTGTGTGAGAGAAATATCATATTCTAAGTACTGTTTACAAAAATATCATCCTAATGAGTGTTGATTTTTTCTTATTAACTCCAATGGGACTATATTTTGTAGGCAATATTTAGGATACAACATTTATGTTGCACTCAGTGGCTTGGCACTGATGCTTTTCTGCTTCAGAAATTCTATGTGGAAGATATGTAAGTACCACTCCCACACACTCTCAGTTCCTTTCCTTTTGTACCACTGTTGTAATTTAGCAGTGATTAGATTAAGCATTAGCAGAAGACATCTTGTATTTAGTAACTATTGTGAACATTTTGCGGAATCCATTTTGTATTCATGGCAGCCATTTTCTCTGCTACATGCTGCCATGTGCTCACCATGTGCTCTGTCCTACCTTTCTGTTAACTGCTCTTGAAATCTGCCTAGTGACAAGTTATATTTAGCATCTCTTACTTTCGCACATGCTCAGTAAGGTCTGCAGCTGTTAGTCCTTGGAAACTGTTAGCTCCTCCTACCTGTCGACTGTGCATTTTCCACATGACCTTACATGTATACAAGTCTTGTTTCCATAATTGTACCATCTCCTTTTAGCCCCTGTGTGGGTATAAAAGGACCATGCTCTCTCAGTTCAGTGTGCTACTTCAGACATTACCCAAGGGTGCTGTCTGAACTGTAGTACCACCTCATGAGGTTAATAAACTTTTGTCTTTTATTCCAGTTTCTGTGCCAACTTCTTCCTACATGGTCTGAGGACTTTGTGCAGAGAAAGGTGAACCCCTTGCACTAGTAGGCCTTGCTGAGGCTTACTTCAACAAATTGGCACCTGAACAGGGACTCGTCGGCGACTCGGATGCCCAACGGATTGGTCGCAACAAAGGATTGGGATCTCGCTGCGGACGATCAATGCCTGAGGAGACCCGAGTCTTGGCAACCACAGCGTTTTTCCCTTCCTTTTGACTTGACCATCCAGGTGGCGCCGGTCCTCGACTGAGATCCTTTTTGTTCATTCGCCATGCAGTGACCATTTGGTCGATTTTAGAACTTGGCAGTTGGAACCTGGACACCCTGTGATTGGTAAGAGCCGTTTTACGGCACTTGCTGTGGGTTTTGATGCCTGTGTTTGGTAATGTAGTTTAGCACTATTTACTGTGGCTCTCGTGATTTGGGTGACTAGTCAATTTGTATTCTTTGGATTTGATATATAAATTGCAATTTATATAGGCAGGTAATGAGGAGAATTTTCTCCAATTTAATTTTGATTTGAACGGCACCTTAAGTGCTACTTTGATTATAATATTGCATATTCTGCACTATTTTTGGCATGCCTGTTTTTAGCGCACTTCGTAGGATGTGTTGCTTTTGTAATGGTACCAATTTGAGACTGGAAGAATCGCAACCGGCACCCCCAGAGGGGACGCCAAATAGAGATATGTATGTTAAACATGGTCTTTCTTCTATAATGTACAGCACATTATGGAATAAATACACCCGCGTGGATCCTGAGTTACGTTGGCCTATGCATGGGTCATTTGATTTGCGAAAGATTGAGTATGTGGAACAATGTATGTGTAAGCGAAAGTCTAGGCAAGATATGTTTGACTGTGTACGAATGTGGGAGAAAGAAGCGCGTGGACGAGTGAAGCGTGAGCAAGCCTTGCTTGAGAAAGAGCAGCGGAAGAATGTAGATGTGAAAGCATTGGAAATGAGAAATAAATAAATAAATGACTTAAAGGAGCTAGAAGAGAAAGAACGTAAGCTACAGGTAACTGGCCAATACACTGTTAGGCAACCTCTCTATCCTATCCTTAATAAACCACATGATGATTTATTGTTACTAGATCGCCCTCCACCTCCGTATGTCGTCCCTTCTGCCCCTCATGAGTTCCCTAAAGTCTCCAGTTCGGAGCAACAGAAGATGCGGGACAGTCGCTCTATGCTGCCTGCTGACCGTGCGTCTGAGCTTAGATCTATTGCTCGTAAAACAATTCGTAGCGTTGTTTCTGCTTATGAACTTTTAGACAACATGAAAGGGTGGACGGAAAAGGAGCAGCTATATTTTACTGAGGCATTTGGCTCAGACGTTATTGAACTATATCGGAAATATTCTGATGAGTTAGAGCCCGATGATGTAGCAGCTGATCATAAGCAAATGCGTGATGGTCTTTTTGTTTTCTCCCAGGTGGCTGATGCAATCAGGCTTTTAATGAAATTACGTATTGTGGCAGTCCGTTTGCAAGAAGAGAAAAGGGCTGCGGACGCAGTTGCACGAGCATCTCAGACCGAAGGGGCGCAAGCTTCCATCTTTGAAACAGATAAGATTATGATAGTTCACGCGAAACCAATGCGGGAGGCCGCGCCTTTGTATGTTCCTCCTAAAGGATTGGGTACAAGTGATGATAAAACTTCTCTTGATGCTAAGGGTTATTTTATTTATAATTGGGTGTATCCTCCTTGGAATAGGGCAGATGTAATGGCACTTAAAACAGCATTACCTTACCCGCGGAAAAATCCAGCCGCCTTTTATGAGGAAGTTGAGGGAGCAATTAGTTCTTGTACTATGACTTTGGACACCTTGATTCTTTTGTTTTACCTGAAGGTGTGGCTCTCATACAATATGTTGATGATATTTTGTTGGCAGCTGATACCCCGGAGCAATGTGAAAAGTGCACTTTGTCCTTACTTTCTTTTCTTGCTTCACACCATCATAAAGTGTCACAAAAGAAATTGCAATATTGTAGACCAAAGGTAACCTATTTAGGTCACCTTTTGTCTAAGGAGGGCCGTGCACTTACATCAGATCGTATTCAAGCAATTTTAGACACACCAGTACCCTCTACTCAGAAAGATGTTCGTGCATTCCTTGGTCTTACTTCTTTTGTAGGCAATGGATATTAGGGTTTTCACACATTGCCAAACCTTTGCTAGCACTTTTTACTAAAGATACTCCAATGCCCCTCCCATGGACAGATGAATGTGAGACTGCTTTCCGGCAGCTGCGACAAGCCCTTTGTTCTGCACCAGTGTTAGGTACTCCAGATTACATGAAGCCTTTTGCACTTTACGTACACGAGAAAGATGGATGTGCATTGTCAGTTTTAGTACAGACACATGGCAATAAGCAGCGTCCCTGTGCATATTTTTCAGCAGTACTTGATCCTGTCGCTCGAGCGTTGTCTGGGTGTTTTCGTTCAGTTGCCGCAACAGCTGTCTCAATACGTCAGAGTGAAGGGATAGTTTTGTCACATAAGCTGTTGGTGCTAGTACCCCATGCGGTTGATGCTCTTTTAAATCAAACAAAGACACAACATTTAACTAGAGCCCGTATGACAGGTTATAAGTTGAGATTGTTGGCTCCTCACATTACACTGAAGAGATGTGCGACACTAAATCCAGCTACTTTGTTGCCATATCCGGTGACTCAGCCTCAGTCACAAGAAACACATGATTGTATATTCCTTACCGAAAAACAGACAAGGGTCGTGTTGATTTACAAGATACGCCCCTTTTAGATGTAGACGGGGAACTGTGGGTTGATGGGTCTTGTTTGAAGTTGCCAGATGGTACGACCTCAGCTGCATATGCAATCACCACAATACACACGGTAGTGGAGACAGCTCGTATACCACAGAAGTCAGCTCAAGCAGCTGAACTAATAGCTTTGACACGAGCATGTGAGCTTAGTACTGATTTAAGTGTGAACATTTACACAGACAGCCGCTATGCTTTTGGAGTGGCTCATGATTTTGGTTTGCTTTGGAAGGAGAGAGGTTTTCTCACATCCCACGGGATGCAGATAATGCACGGAGAATTAGTGCATAACCTCTTGACTGCATTGACATATCCAAATAAACTAGCTATTGTGAAATGTAGTGCACATAAGAAAGTGACCGATAAGATAGGGCAAGGTAATGCTCTTGCAGACCGTGTAGCACGTGAGACTGTGATGCAGCGAAGTACTACTTCTATGTATGTAGTGAAGTTACAAGCTGAACGTTGGCATAATGCTAGACAAGACGTATTAGATATACAGAAATCTGCTTCTGTGAAAGAACGTGAGCAATGGTCTAAAGATGGAGAATTGGATGATGAGGGCTGTTGGTGGAATAAGCAGATGGATAAATGGAAATTGCCTATAGCTTTTGTACAACCTATGGTTCAGATGGCACATGGGCTGGCACATGTTGGAGCTTCAACAATAACGAAGTTGCTTACGCAAGTTTGGGAGCATCCAGAAATTTCCAGTACAGCTAAGAGAGTAGTACAGTCTTGTTTGATCTGCTTACAATACAATCCTGGAAAAGGGACACGTACTCCTGCAGGAGGGTTTGCTACACCAACTGCACCTTTTGAAGTTCTACAAATGGATTATATTCAGCTTGAACGCTGCAACAATTTAAAGTATGTCTTGGTGGTGGTTTGTGCCTTCAGTAAATGGATAGAGGCGTACCCCACAAAGGATAATACTGCCATTACCACAGCGAAGGTGCTTTTGAAAGAATTTTTCCCTAGGTTTGGTGTTTGCAGACTTTTATGGAGTGATAACGGACCTCATTTTGTTGGGGACGTTATTAAGTATGTCCTGAAAGGATTAGGGATCAAACAGAAGTTCCATGCGGTTTTCCACCCACAATCAGCAGGGTTGGTGGAAAGGTATAATGCTACATTGAAGCTGAAATTAGCGAAGATACAGGCTTCCACATCCTTAACTTGGCCGGATGCATTACCATTGGCATTATTGTCTATTAGGTCAGGGCCACACTCCCGACTTGGCCTTAGCCCCTATGAAGTAGTATTTGGGAGACCAATGAATATTTGGGGAGTTCCTAAACCAAAATCTGTATATGATGTACCTTGTGTCCTGATGAATGATTATTTGGCACAGTTAACCGACAATTTGGTTTCTATTCATCAACAGGTTCGAGAAGCACTTCCTGACAGATCTACAGGTGAAGGCCATGAACTCCGACCTGGTGATGATTAAGTCTTTTGAAAGATCAAGCAGCTTGGAACCAAGGTGGCGAGGCCCAGAATAGGTGCTCCTTGCGACAAGGACAGCAGTTCGAGTGACGGCAAAGAATTGGGTCCATAGTACTCACTGCAAGAGATTGCTACCTACCTTGGTGGAACCTGCTGTGCTGACCGATCATCGAGAGATTTTGACTACGGAGAAAGGCCGTGCTATATCACCTGACGAATCTGCAGAAGTCTTCCCGGACCATACGACTTCTGGAGTGTCGCGATATAATTTGAGACCAAGGAAAGAATCTGAAAATTGTTTTGAAAAGACTGGTTGAGCTACCGCCCTGGGTTAGTGAAATGGAGAGCCAATGTGGCAAGGGGGGTGGATCAGCCTTGCGTTAGAGTAGTGACACCCGTCTTGGCCCGTGGTGAAGAAATCAGCGGCTGCCCAGGGATAAGAGCTCCAACGATTGTTTTTTAATTCATTTCTGAAAGGGTCGATTATCACTGTTGCTAAAATGAATAACAAATTGATTATTAGTATTATGGGGTTTGTTGTTGTTTTGGTGGTTACAGCAACATTCACCTGGTTTATTGAAAAGAAGTCTCCTGCTCGTGAGTTTTTTGTTGCCACTACTCCAGTACCAGAGGATCACTATTACTTTACGCTTCCCTATCAGGAGCAGAAGCACCGTCAATCGTACTTCAATAATACTTTCATTCAGATGTTGCATCATACTCATAATGCTACAAATACTACAAACTGTTGGGTATGTGGAATGATACCTGCGCATCAAAAGAAAGGAGGAACACCTTTCATTCCTCTTCCTTTTTCACACAATGGTTCTTGTTAAGCTTGGTACATGCTTTTGTTTGCATCTGGAAAACGTACAGAGGGCGGACTTCTTTTTCGCCTTAATAAAGTATGCTACCAAGACAAAGATGGGTATCCCCAAGCTAAAGGAACTAAATGGGAATTGGAAGAGTATCAACCGGACAATGTTTCAATACCATATGTCTTCACAAATATACGAGACTCTGACAAGAAAGAACAATTTGTGATTTCTGTTACAAAAACTAAAGCAGATTTATGTATACGAAGCATTGGACGAATTCCAGTAGGGATAAGCGATTGTACCTTGATTTTAACTATTGCGAGTGTAAATAATAGTAGTTTTACAGCTTCACATAATACATATTTTGTTTGTGGTAACTATGGATATTACCAACTACCTGTTGGAAGGTCCTGTGAGTAATAATTGCAATATTTTTTACATGCTGTATCTGTATTCAGTGTGGTCCAATGTTCTGCTCCATGTGTATTACTGCTTGTATGCCTACCAAAAGAAATATTACAGAAATGAAGGCACAACATATGTTAGATAAGGAAATAGCTGAAATGATGAGCATAAATATACAGGATGAATATTTAGATTATCCCAGAAAGACGAATGTCTTCAGCTAATGCTGAAAGGGTCATCTGTTGTAATTTAGCAGTGATTAGATTAAGCATTAGCAGAAGACATCTTGTATTTAGTAACTATTGTGAACATTTTGCGGAATCCATTTTGTATTCATGGCAGCCATTTTCTCTGCTACATGCTGCCATGTGCTCACCATGTGCTCTGTCCTACCTTTCTGTTAACTGCTCTTGAAATCTGCCTAGTGACAAGTTATATTTAGCATCTCTTACTTTCGCACATGCTCAATAAGGTCTGCAGCTGTTAGTCCTTGGAAACTGTTAGCTCCTCCTACCTGTCGACTGTGCATTTTCCACATGACCTTACATGTATACAAGTCTTGTTTCCATAATTGTACCATCTCCTTTTAGCCCCTGTGTGGGTATAAAAGGACCATGCTCTCTCAGTTCAGTGTGCTACTTCAGACATTACCCAAGGGTGCTGTCTGAACTGTAGTACCACCTCATGAGGTTAATAAACTTTTGTCTTTTATTCCAGTTTCTGTGCCAACTTCTTCCTACATGGTCTGAGGACTTTGTGCAGAGAAAGGTGAACCCCTTGCACTAGTAGGCCTTGCTGAGGCTTACTTCAACACCACCATACACAAATCCAGAGCTATCTCTTGTTTCTTTGAGACAATTAACCTCCCCAAAATTTTTTTATGTGCAAGGGAAATAGCACCTCCCAAAACAACAGGTTTTAAGCCATGTAAGGACTGTTGCAAATACATGTCTGTGACAGATCCCCAAACAATCAAAAGGAACGAGTCCTTAAGTTGCCACAATCCAGGCTCTAGGAGATCTTACTCAAAAGACCCTCTACCATACACTCTATCTTCAACGGTGTATGTAATCACTGTGGGATGATTTCGTGGGTAGCATCATCACAGGGTCTTTCATTCACTTGAGTGTCCTGTTATTCAAGTGAATGTTTATCTCCTGCCCTGAGGGTGGTTGTCTCAATGAGAAGAAGTAAAAAGGTGCATCTAAAATTACCCCTATCTTTTACATGCATTTATTTAAAGCAATGAAAATGATAGGAGTAAGATTGAAAATACCAATGATGTTGTGAGGATAACTGATGAATCCTACACATTCAAGTTACTGGTCAACATGTTTCATCCTATAATGTCCACTTAGGGTCCAAGGCTTTCATCAGGGCCTATTTGCAAACCGATTACCTGCGACTTTCAAGTAATCACCTTGAAAATTGTAGCATGCAGTTCAAGTGGTGCAACAACATTGGAAACACTGGTGTGTAACAGAACCGGCTGCCTCCAACTGTTTGTTAGGCACTTTCCGTCTAATGTGCATACATCCTGCTACTCCAGGAGTCATCAAACTATATTTTATAGGTGAAATTAAGGACACAAAATTTATGTCAGATGATATCCTGAAAACAATAATCTGATTGAAACATCCAACTGCAGATTCCTCACCTTTTGAATATTCCCCAAGTGTCAGACTGATTCGAAACTTTTTCAGCAGTACCTAGGACTGTCCTTGGCCTTTGACCTTCTGAATCAACCATTGAGCCTCCTCCAGCTTCTGAATCAACTTTGTCTCTGGTGCCATGCTCCACATCGGTTCCCAGAGCCTCAGCGCTGATGCAGCCTCCATCAATGCCAGAAGATTAGCTGACCATTGCACTTCCTGACTCAGAGTTGGCATCGCTATGACACTAACCAAGTGACATTCATTATTTGACACAGATTCAGACAGCAACTATGATGTCGGTGATAAGATAGGCCAACAGTATCACAAAGAAATGGGTATGATGACCTTCAGTAAGCAATGTCCTTGACACTTCCTGTGAGTTGAGACTATTCTCACCCCTGGACCCTGCTACTGACAAGAGAGAATCTTTCCCAGTGGTCATCTGCAGAGCAGCTGAAGTTATTGATTTTCAGCTTCTCACCTTAGAAGTCAAAGCCAATGTTTTGATGGACGTACTCCAGCTGGGACAAACATCTAGACCCAGATTTACAAAGGTTTTGCATTGGAATTGCGTTGCTTTTTTAATGCAGACCAGATGCAAACATTTTTGGTGGATTTACAAAATAATGCAAATCGATATTTATGTTGGTTTCTAAGAAAAAAGTAACACAAACCAGCAAAGATTTGCACCACTCTGCATGAAAGAGGCGTTCCAAAGGTGGCAAATGAGCATTCCTGTGCAACGACTCATGGTTTTGACCCTATATACTAAAATAGTAGATAGGATTTTGCACCAATCATTATTTCTCCGAACTTTTCCCACACTGCATATGTGCTGTATTGTTTTTAAGTTAGTCCAAGCATAGTATTTTGTATTGGAATGGTACTCTTCTTAGTACTCTATAGATGTGGGTGCTTTCTTGCTTTCTATGTCACGCAACGCATTGTAGCAGCTTTGGGTGCTGTGCTGTACTTCGTGATAGGTTTGTAAATCTGGGCTCTACTGCTACCCCTCCAACCCTTCAATAAGTCACTTACAGATACTCTCTTAGGTGTCTCAGCCAAACCTTGTTCTGGCCCTCCACTCAACCACCAGATTGTGAGATGCCACTGCCCCCCCAGGCAACCCTGCATTTTTGCCTCAGCATCCCTTCACTAAAAACTTGATGATGCAGGCATCAACCAGTCAGACAAACCTGAATACTTTTCTGACTACTTCCCTTGATAGGGGAGCACAAATGTGTGGAGACCATGGAGACCATTGGAAAGAGGATATTTTCTACCACCAGCTCAGCCTTCAAGTATAGTGCCAGCTACCTGTTGTGCCGGTATTCCCACGCTGTTTGTGATTCAATAATTCAAGTCCTCCCAGGTGTCCTGCTGGATCTAACCCAAGCCATAGAGGATGGTTGTGATGCAGCCAAGGATTCAATTTGTTGTGGTTTGGATACCACTTATTCCATCAGAAGAGCCATTTGAACCAGTGTCACCATTTGTCACCACGCCTGGCTACGAGCAATGGGGTACTAGGCGAAGCTCTTTCATCACTTATGCATATGTCCTTTAATGGGGCTTGGCGTTTTATAAAAAAAAGGCAGATTCCACTCTGGATTGGTTTAAAGACATAAGTGTCGCATTCCTTAAGCTTATCTGCTCCTCACCAGTTGCAGCAGGCATATTGTTAATTTTGCAGTTTTGGCAGATGTATCTCACACTGCCAGCCACTTAACCGGCAGGAAGTTGCCTTTGGCTAGTGAGCCAATCAGCCAAATTCCCTCCTGCAGCGCCACCTGTAAAACCTCTTTAGCATTCTTTAGTGTAGCACAACCACCCATTTGGTCACAGAATCCAATGATATTTGCCGGGATGGCAGGCCATAAAATAAGACTTGTGGATCCTGCAGATTGTCCAGAAGGAATACACCTTACCTTTCACAGCTACTTTTCCGCACCTTCCACCATCCTTGGATCAACTGATGGAGGACCATCTGTCTGTATGGCATCAGGAAGTATAATCCCTTTGGGAAAAGGGGGATATTGAGAGAGTGCTAACACTAGAAGTTGGTTGTAACTGTTATTCATGCTATTTTCTGGTGCCAAAGAAGGATAGATGCCTTCGTCATATTTTAGATCGACAACCACCTCCAGATGAAGGCAAACATTCTGTCATCTTTGGAATTCACTATCAATGTGCAGAAGTCAAGCCTGACTCCTTCTCAGATGCTCCTCTTTATCTGAGTCATTCTGGACATGGTCTAGTTTTGTGACTTTCCCCTGGAAAGGAAAGTGCACAACATGCAGGCTATAATCCCTCTTTCAACCTTTGCCCTGGATTTGAGTGTAGTTGTCTTTGAGGCTGTTGGGACTGATAAACTTTTTCATGCTGCTGGTCAAGCACATGAGATGGCAAATAGGGCTCTGCAGTGGAATTTGAAGCCTCAGTGGACCCAACATCAAGGGGGCCTCTCCAAACACATCCAGACTTTGGAGGACGCTGCAAAAGATTTACAGTGGTGGTTACTGAAACCCAACTGGCTCAGTGGCAGACCCATGTCTCTGCCCCACCCAGAGCTGACAGTGGTAAAAGATGCCTCAATCCTGGATTGGGGCAGCCATCTGGAAACCATGTAATATTGCAACAAAAAGGGCGCACTCTGAACCAGGGGCCACTGCACCTGTGGAAATGGCTGGATCATCAAGGAATTTTCCTGGTGGGAAACTACCTGGCAGTATCTTTGAATGCCAGTGTGGACGAGCTCAGCTGTCAATGTCTAGCAGATCCTGAGTGGCAACTGCATTAGAGGTGGGTGGTGAGCTCTGCTCCGCTGGTGGAGTTAACTGAGTTTTTGGCATGACGTGCTCCATTTGGAGTGCAAATTTCAGCCAAAAACTATGCCAGCCTGCGAGTAGAACAGAGCTCACTGGCATGAGCACTGTGCTTGCACTGTGTGGCCCATAACTGGGCTGCACTTTACACTCTGCCCAAAATGAAAAAACTTTTTCCCTATGATAGGCAAGGAGCCTAGGAGTAGGGGGCAGAGGGAGGCAGAGAGCCAGGCTGCTGGCAATGGGGATCCTGGACCGAGACAGCATTCAGGTCAGATCCTCATTTTGCTTTCTCTTCTATGTGCACACGGAGGCCGGCACTGGGCTTGGACAGTAGTTGCCTATGAGGGGGGTCTGTGCTTGAAAAAAAAGAAACTTGCACTAGAAGCTCCACTTGAAAACAACCTGTCCACTCAGCAGTGGTGTAACAAAGACCCCCATTGCTCCTGCAGAGCCAGGGGCCCCCTCAGCACAGTACACTGTGCATGGGCGGTAGGCCTCTGACCAGGTCAAAGGGTAGAGGGCCCACTCAAGGTACTTTGCAGTGAGGCCCCCTCAAGTTTCGTTATGCCACTGCTCGCCAGAGTCCTGTAGAAAGGAATTGGTGTTATGGGGTATGGTGCTGAGGCCGGCAGGGAGAGCTGGTGATTAGGGGAATATCATCTGCTGAGTGATAGTCCGGCAGCCCCTGACAGATAGAGATTTATGTGGTCGGAGAGAGTGCCTTAGAGCCCAGTGGGAAGCAAGGTTAGGCAATTTGTGAAAATATCAGGCTGGTGGTGGTGAGTTTGTTTGCTGCTGCTAGTGCTGGGCCCTAAAGAAAGGGCGGTCTGAGGCTGTATGTAAGTGCAGAGGAAGTGACTGCAAGGCTTATGCAAGACAGGGGATGTGCTTGGCCCTCCGTAGCAAGTTTGTGAAGAAGGGCTGTTGGTTAAGGGAAGTGGGCGGTTGTGGTTGAGAGCAGCAGGCTCCAGGCCGGTAAGCTATGTCAGCACAAAAGGCCTGAAAAGGCAGCTTTTGCTGCCTAGGGCCATAGATACCACCCTGAATGTGCCTGATCTCGCAAGCGCTGAGCAGGGTCAGGTCTTAGTACTAGGGCAGGCGAGCATTCTGCCACACATGGAACTCCACTAAATTTCACAGAGTTTTTAGCTAACTCTGATAAGGTGCTGTCCACCTAGGGTGGGTATTGGGACTCCAATATGCTATTCCGCTATTATCTCTTCTGTGCCAAGTTCTGAAGAGGGTCTGGACTGGCTCAAGTTGTTCTAGTGACCCCAGATCGGGTACAGAGCATATGGTATCCTGAACACCAGAGAATGTCCATCTGTCCTCTGATCCGGCTGTCCCTCTGAGAGGATCTACTGTCAGAACAATGGGACAAGGTTCTGCACCTGAACTCTCGCAATCTTAATTTTCACTCCTTTCACATTCCTCCTGAGGTGATTGAGTTATCTTGCAGCCAGGCAACCCTTGACAAATACTGCATACACCTGTAGTTGGGACACATTTGCAGTTTGGTGCGGCACAATGCAAATAGTAACCCTCCTGAAAAAGTTATCAGAAGTTTTTTTTTTTTGTCCCTCACCAGGCATGGTTTAGCTCTAGCTCTATATCTTTCTGCTCTTTCAGCCTTTTTGCTGTTGCCGATTCTGTATTCAGTATTTAAATCACCTGTTGTGATGCATTTTTTGGAAGGTCTACAGCATATGATTCCTCCCGCTCCTTTTATTATACCACAGTGGGACCTAAACTTTGTCCTGAATTACTTGTTGTGTACTCCCTTTGAACCGCTTCACAGTTGTTTGGTGTCGCTTCTCATCCTCAAGACGGTGTTCCTCATCACTGTTACATTGACACAGCAAGTCAGTGAGCCCCAGGCTCTCTGTGTTAACCCACCATACCCTACCGTCTTCTCAGACAAAGGGGTCCTGTAGATGCGAGCATCTTATTTGTCAAAGATTTTACACAGTGCTATGTCAGTTAAACCATCACCCTGCTGATCTTCTATGCTCTGCCTCACCCCTCTCCAGAAGAGGAGACTGCATCGCTTAAACCCCAAAAGGGCACTACACTTTTACATCACTAGTACCAGAGAATGCTGGTTGACAATCAGCTTTTTGTGGAATTAGCTGGAGTAAAAAAGGCAGGGCCATGCAGAAAAGGACCTTCTCCTATGGGATTTTGCTCTGTATTACGATCTGGTATGCACTGGTCGAATCAAATCAAATCATTAACATTTATAAAGCGCGCTACTCACCCGTGCGGGTCTCAAGGCGCTAGGGGGGAAAGGGGGGGTTATCGCTGCTCGAACAGCCAAGTCTTTAGGAGTCTCCGGAAAGCGGAGTGGTCCTGGGTGGTCCTGAGGCTGGTGGGGAGGGAGTTCCAGGTCTTGGCCACCAGGAAGGAGAAAGATCTCCCACCCGCCGTGGAGCGGCGGGTGCGAGGGACGGCAGCAAGTGCGAGGCCAGCGGAGCGGAGGGGGCGGGTGGGGACGTAGAAGCTGAGGCGTCTGTTGAGGTATTCCGGTCCCTTGTTGTGGAGGGCTTTGTGTGCGTGGGTGAGAAGACGGAAGGTGATCCTTTTGCTGACTGGGAGCCAATGCAGGTGTCTCAGGTGTGCGGAGATGTGGCTGTTGCGGGGTACGTCGAGGATGAGGCGGGCCGAGGCGTTTTGGATGCGTTGCAGGCGGTTTTGGAGTTTGGCGGTGGTCCCGGCGTAGAGGGTGTTGCCGTAGTCCAGGCGACTCGTGACAAGGGCGTGGGTCACGGTTTTTCTGGTGTCGGCGGGGATCCAGCGGAAGATCTTGCGGAGCATGCGGAGAGTGAGGAAGCAGGCGGAGGACACGGCGTTGACTTGCTTGGTCATGGTGAGAAGAGGGTCCAAGATGAAGCCGAGGTTGCGGGCGTGGTCTGCGGGGGTCGGTGCGGTGCCGAGGGCCGTGGGCCACCAGGAGTCGTCCCAGGCGGACGGGGTGTTGCCGAGGATGAGGACTTCCGTTTTTTCAGAGTTCAGCTTTAGGCGGCTGAGCCTCATCCAATCTGCGACGTCCTTCATACCCTCTTGTAGGTTGGTCTTGGCGCTGGCGGGGTCCTTGGTGAGGGAGAGTACAAGTTGGGTGTCGTCGGCGTAGGAGGTGATGATGATGTCGTGCTTGCGTATGATGTCGGCGAGGGGGCTCATGTAGACATTGAAGAGTGTCGGGCTGAGCGATGAGCCTTGAGGTACGCCGCAGATGATCTTGGTGGGTTCTGAGCGAAACGGAGGGAGGTAAACTCTTTGGGAGCGGTTAGCGAGGAAGGAGGCGATCCAGTCCAGGGCCTGGCCTTGGATCCCGGTGGAGCGTAGGCGGGTGATTAGGGTGCGGTGACAGACGGTGTCAAAGGCAGCCGAGAGGTCGAGGAGAATGAGGGCGACTGTTTCACCGTTGTCCATCAGGGTTCTGATGTCGTCTGTGACTGAGATGAGGGCGGTTTCCGTGCTGTGGTTGGTTCGGAATCCGGTTTGTGAAGGGTCGAGCAGGTTGTTGTCTTCCAGGAAGGTGGTCAGCTGTTTGTTGACGGTCTTTTCTATTACCTTGGCTGGGAAAGGTAGAAGAGAGATGGGGCAGAAGTTTTTCAGGTCGCTTGGGTCAGCTGGCTGTAGGTGGACTGGGGGCTCATTCTGCCAGGCCCAGAACTGCTACCACTGTATTGGCACATGGGGATCCTGTCTTGAACATCTGCTGTCCGGACAGCTAGATTTTCCGAGAAGGGTCACTGGAACCAAGCTATACCTTGCTGATGAAAACTAAGGCAAAAATCATCCTTGGTTGCTTGTGTTCCGGTTCAGGGAGGACCTGGCCTAGTAGTTTGGACTGGACTGTTCCCACTGGAGCAGGGCTAATACTGATTTGCACATAGCTGAGCCCAAACTGAGGTGGCATGGTGTACAAAATAACAATAGACTGGGATGTGACCCCTATTAATTACCAGTGGCTAGGATACATTCAAGCATTCCATCCATCGCAATTTGCATAGTTTACTATCTTGATAGAAATGGGGTTTCTGGTTGGCAGTCAGTTTGCACTCTGTCCATGCAGGGACCCACATTCTAGTCATGGTAAGAGAGATACACAGCTCAGATGACCCCTGCTTACCCACTTGGTAGCTTGGCACAAGCAGTCAGGCTTATCTCAGAGGCAATGTGTAAATTATTTGTACAAAATACAAACAGTAACACGTATAAAACACCACAAAAGGACTCCACACCAGTTTAGAAAAATAGCCAATATTATCTAAATCAAACAAGACCAAAACAACAAACACTGAACATACACAAGCAAAGATATGAATTTTTTAAATGAAAGAGTCTTAATCCATAGAAATCAATGGATGCTTTATTTTAGAACAAAGTACCTGGCATGCGTCAAAAATAAAGCTGCAAGGGCGACGGTGCATCAGAAAAGAAAGTGATGCGTCGATTCTTCACTTGCAAGTGAGGCTGTGTGTTGATTCTTTACTCGCACTGGAGGCCGTGGGTTGATTCTTTTCTCATGCAGGAGGTCCCCATGTTAACCTATGAGAGAGATAGGCCTTGCAATAGTGAAAAACGTATTTGGCAGTATTTCGCTATCAGGACATGTAAAACACATCAGTACATGTCCCACCCTTTACATAGACTGCACCCTGCCCATGGGGCTTCCTAGGGCCTACTTTAGGGGTGGCTTACATGTAGTAAAAAAGAAGGTTTAGGTCTGGAAAGTGTGATCATTCCGTAGCACAAAAATTGTTTTGTCAAATTCAAATACATGGTTCATTTTCTTATGCATAATATCTGATATATACATAAAAGGAGCTTGTAGCAGAATAAATGCCATATATGTATATATATATATATCTATATATATATACATATTCGACAGATGTCAAATCTAGCAGTACAACTTCCTTATGTAGAAAAGATAGCTGCCAATGAACACACCATTATTTAATGCCGCCAGACTCTAGTCTGTACAGGATGCACAAGTGGGTCTGATGTTTCCAGGAATCTAGGGTGTTTTAAATACGAAAGCCTGTTTGTCTAGCAAGTAGTCAGGGTGTTCAAAAAAATGTTTTTTTTTTTTCTCGGGCAGGTGACACAAAGAATATGTAATATCAGAAAACAGCTACTGCAAGTTTAACATTTAATTCAAAGGGGCGGGGCAAGGAATATTGCTGCCTTTCGTTTCCTTGTTTTGTGTGAAGCACAACGCTCCTGTCTATTTATGCTGTCAGAGTCTTCTTAAGGATTTTTGGGATCCTTGGTGAAACATATTTCAGGGGTCCCTTTTCGGAAATACTTTGTATTTATTACCTATTTTCTGCTACTTCAAAACCACGATGGAAATGCGGGCTATAAAAAGTAGTTGAACAATGCTTTGACAGGGGCTGTGGACGATTACCCCATTCGTCCATGCCTTAAAACACCTCTGCATGTCATGACATAGAATTGTCTTGAATTGATGGTTTTGTTTTCATGAGTGTGTCATGCTTCCATAAAACTCTGAATTTTGAGGATTCCTTGTCTATTGAAGATGTGCAAAGATGTAAATTTGCTTAGAGTAAATTATTTTGGTGTTTTGTTTCATTGTCACTTACCAGGTACTGCAGAGCATAGGAGCTTTATACAGAAGTGGGCCGTGTCCACCATTCCT
Organism: Pleurodeles waltl; assembly: GCF_031143425.1. Taxonomy (NCBI): domain Eukaryota; kingdom Metazoa; phylum Chordata; class Amphibia; order Caudata; family Salamandridae; genus Pleurodeles; species Pleurodeles waltl. The sequence goes on from NC_090445.1 coordinate 475,386,439, forward strand.
TCTATCATCCTGCATTTGCAGTCTTGGGCTGATAGAGGGCAGTAGAGTGAGCATAGCTTCAAGGGTGATGAGCAACACTCAGGGTCTCATTTACAATCTTTTGGCGCAGGGCAGCACCACGATCCTTTTTGCTGTGCTGCCATGCAACCAAAGAAAAGGGCAGGATTGCACCATGTCTATAAGATACAACACATTCAACTTTTCCTTGCGCATATCGCACAATGGGCTGGCATTCACCAATGCAGGCACACTTGCACCATGCTGCAAGGGTGTCTACATTCCATCGAAAGGATGATTGTTTTTGTGCATGAAGTCACACCTTCCTGCACAAAAACAATCAAGAGAGGCATTTTCCTCTTTCTATGTGTGCTGCAGAATGCAGCACATTTTGAGAAAGGAAAAACAAGGAGAAATAAAGGTATTTCTATTTGTTGTGCCGCCCATATACCTCCCTTGGGGAGAGATAGGCTTTTGACGCATATCCAGGTTTACAAAATCTTGTAAATCTAGAAATCCATAGGTGTTGCGTGGACACACCCATTGTAATACCCATGGAGCACCTCTGATGCAAAGTAAGGATGCGCAGCCACTTGCACTGCGTTGTCTTATTCCATAGCTACGAGGCCATGAGAAGCCATGCAGTGGCTTTGCTTGGCCTTGTGGATTTGGCCCTGCGCCGCCAGTGCATGACAAAATGTGAGGCACCCGTTTGTAAATGAGGCTTCCAGTTTACAGGAAGGCTTGCCCTCTAAACTGGCAGCTTCAGGGATATGAAATGCAGGAGCACCAGCATTTAGGGAGAGAACTAGTGTGAATTAGTAAACAAGGATCGTGTGTTCTTGGGCACACTTGTCATAAGGGGAACGCACAGGCTCGAGCGCTCGGAAGCACTTCTAAAACCCACCATCACACCTGTCACTCTAGCATTGCTCCCGACAAGCGCGCTCGTCTGTCAGTGCAGGCAAGAGTCAAGCACGTGCCAGGCTCTGCGCCTCTGGATATGTGAACAAACCTTAAGTGTCCCGGGATTTTACTGTGCTATCTCTAGCTCTGCCGGCACTCTTACACATACATTAAAGCTATTAAACGCTGCGGTGCTTACAACAGCTCGGCGGCTTCAGATAGCTAAGCCCCCGCAGGCACTAGCGGGGCTGTCTCTCCTGCAGAAGGAAGAGAATAAAGGAGAAGTCTTCACTACACGACATGACCCTCTAGTTATGTGCAGTCTCGAGATGGCAATTTTTACTCACACTGAAACCCAGGAGGACAGCCATGCAGATTGGTTTCCAGAAAACTGTAATGTGATATTCAATATTTCAGTATGTGGAGAGCAGTTACAGCCCGCTGTTTGACAGTAAATCACTCGTGCCAGCAATAGTGTATAACTGTAACATTTTAGTTGGAAACATCTGGAAAACTAACATGAGTTCCTCCGTCCGTGAGCTATAGCTCAGCAGACTGAGCGCCTACTCCGAGGTCTGTGTCTCATCTACAGGTTCAGGCTCATATATTGACATAGCGCCTCCACGGTTCACCCTTTTATGGTCGATAAAAAGAGTAATAATGTGTCGGGAAATAATAATTTCGAGATAATACCGACTAGAACAGGCTTCTTTAACGAGTAACTGCTGATCATACTAGTAGCTCTTCAGCTACCTATAGGTATCCCTTCTGTGTGTAGACCAGCTTTTGCTTGGCTCAATTAATATTTGTATACCAACATTGGAATGCGTGCATTTGACACATAATTGTGTACAATTTCAGAATTCATAAACTGATGTTGGTAGAGAAATGGTTTAATTTCAAATATATATTTATAGCTGATATTTGAGCAAGAAATCATGTAGCATTGGGGAGACCTATTACTGTTCCTGCCTAGCAGCCAGGGGCACTGCAACTAGGGCTGTTATGTATTACACATAGAGGCATTCCACATTGACAAAGCCTTTTCTACATTATTGCTGACAACCTTGCCTGATGAAATGAGATGAGGATTACGGCTCATAATCTTGTATATGGTGACCACTAATCTAATCTTGTTCCACGAGTTCACTGACCTGCCTGTCTAACTCTATAACGGGTCAAAAGCTAAACGCCATATCACAATGTTTCAGAAAAAAACACATATTTGACAAAGAGTTTCATTGTTTACAAAAGGTTGGGTGTGTCACGTATATTATTCTTGTGACATAAAAGGAACAGTTAGGTAATTTGTTTTAAGAAAGCTTTGAAATAAACCCTAAGCAAACAGGAGATTGATGCTAGTGGTAAATGGATGTGCATGGATGTCTCAATTGATGCGATATTCTATTCATTTATGACTGTCTATATTTCAATGTACAATTCTGGAAATCCTTTCTTTGAAGTTTCTGTCCTTTGCAAGAACCAACATTATAGTAGGTGAGAACTGTAATCTTTTTATGGACTCTATTTTGGATAAATGCCTAAGTCAAATATATTTCTGCCAAAATGCATCAGCTTTTAAGGAAACAATTTATCCTCGAGGTTTGGTGAATGCATAATCACTATCTAACCGTAGTCTTTTAGAATGTACTATTATATGGTTCCTTCGAATTAAATAGGACTATATATCTGGTCTACATATACTTTAGCATAGAGGGAGTCAGTCCACATATACAGTCAGTAAATGTTGACAGTATTCCTAGCAAGCTCTCAGTGCCCTATCCAAACCCCTAAAAACACCATATTACCAGATGGTTTTTGCAACCTTGAACATGACTACTCAGCTTCCCAAGGAAATCGAGGAAACAGATCTACCCTTTTGTTGTCACTCAGTGTACCCAAGATGAGACCCAAGAAGGATGCAGATATGTCTTTTTACAGCATTTATTGCAACAATTTTATTCTTGCATAAAAAATATGAGTTGAAGTTATTGGGCAAACGAGACAAAGCATGGTGACTAGCATTATGAAAATGGCGAAGAACATAAACAGTTCAACCATGGTAATGTTATTATGTTGGTATACTCCTGTCTGTTATTACCTACACTATCAGAAGCATAGTGGAAGTACCCTTTGCCAGATCAATTGGGATAGCCTGGCTTCCCATACCTGGGTAAGATGTAGTGGGAAGCCAGGAAAGTGGTCAGGTCTAGTGCGGACTATTGTCCTGTGCAAGATGGAGATCAGTAGTATCAGCATCAGAGTCATCCAAGCTGCTTCTCAGGCAATGTGTGCCATGTTCCAGGATAATCCCAGTGGAATTGCTCCCCAGCAGAATGTGGCGCAGAGGAAGTTTTCATAATACAAGCAACATTTGTGTCACACTTCGGCAGAGGTGCAGGTTTGATGCAATGATTTCTATGCAATTGGGGAACTGTTTCCAAAGGCAATCAGAATACTCAGGGCATCGTGTTCTATGTGCTTAGCCTTGGACGGACAAGAGTAGTGAGAGGAGGCAGGTAACCACTCAGTGGTCATCATGGTGTACTGTGTAGGACTGGCCATATAGTGTAGCTTTAAAAAATCGAATGAAACAAAGCGTTTCTTATTTCTTGAACGCCTAGGACTGGGCTAGACATACTGCTAGGTATGGTGGACCGAATTCCTTTTTATCAATAATCTTCTCTCAGACTAGATCCATAACCTGTGGCAAACAACCGGATTCTTCACTTTTTCTGGGGCAGAATATTTGGTAATTTCATTTGAGTGCTTGTCAGAGAAGTCTTCTGATTCCTGTAAAACAGCAAAATGTTCATTTATATCAAAAGACGTGTCTGCAGCCACAGTGGCCAGATTATCATGATCTGGAATGTACAGCCGGATGTTGAAAAGGACCTCATAATGGGTCCAGCTTCCCAAAGATCTTCTAGGCAGAATATTTAAAGCTTACTCGCCTCCATAAAAGTGATGGCTCCAACTATGTCCTGAACACAATGCTCTAGCTGTTAAGGACTGCTTTAAGTCACAGTTCTTCCTTTCCAGTATTGAATTTCCCTCAGGAAGATACAGAGAGGAGTAATGCACAGCAACACCCAGGCTTCCCCTGGTATCTCTGTAAGCCTCAGCAGCAAACACAGGACCCTGATCCGAGTGGAATGCAGCTACTGTGTAGGTCCCCACAAAGACTTGCAAATCTTTAATAACAGTTCAAACATCAGCCAGCCTCTGTGGCCACACCCAGAGACATCTGGAAATAGATTTTACAGCAAGTAGAAAGTATTTAAATGCACCATCCAAAGTCAGGGGGCAACAATCGTCTAGATATACACACTGCACAGGTTAGCTTGAAACTAGGAAGGGGGTCTGTTATGTGCCTGCAGTGGTGGAACTATTAATTTGTTGGCAAATGTCACACCTGAGGACATATCTTTTTCATCTGCTTGAACAGAAAATGCCCTCAGTAACATGTTTGAAGTAAGAAAGCTGTTGCCTCCACACCAGCATATGCAGCCTGTTGTCCTGGTTAGGTATCACTTGATCACCCACCCCGGGAATGTGGTCAATAGGAATATTTTGAGTATTCAACAGATAGGAATATTTTGCTGGATATTTTTTAGATAAGGGGCACCACAGTGTGGAGCTGTGGCTGCAGCCTTGATGTCATCATCCACCTGTGTATGTGAACGAGAAATCACAGCGACGACAGAAGTGTGGAACACTGCTTTCATGCCTTCATGAGCCAGTGAATTCCCAGAAACATGTATTTCAACACATTTGTGATTCAATGTATGAATTACATGAGGCAGTGGCAAGCAATCCTTAAGATGCGTCACTTTTCTCCAAAGCAATTTATGTTTGATAGTATTCTCTTTGGAGTCTCTGATTTAATTCAAGTGCCAATAATGCAAGTTTTCATTATAAAACGGGACACAATAATATGAATCACACACTGTCAGTGTGGGGAATTCAGGATCTCTATTCTGTATTGCCAGAATCAATGCTTTTAGTTCAGTCAGCTGGGCTGTGCAATCCCCTTGGGACTACATACATGTTTTTATTGGCTGGAATTTGCCATTTTTCATGACACCTCATACTGCTGTGCAAGCAGCAGAGTATTGCTGTTTCGTGCCAATCACAGGTTGCACAGAACCATCAGTGTAGATTGGAAAATTATACAGTTCAAGAGGCAAAATTTCACTTAGCAGAGGTATTCTTGTTCATACTGATGGAATTCTTGAGTCTGCAAAGTTGGGTCAAAGACATAGTCCACACCAGTAGCTGTCAGGGAAGTGGCCCACTGTATCATTCTTGGATGTAAGGCCTTCGCATTAGGAATGCTTGCCTTGGTGACAGCCTCCAGGGCTGGAACGGGAGTTACAACTATGATGTGCTTCCCTAGAGCCAATGGTCTTTCCTTCATGACAGACGTTTGAGCTGCAGTCAATACTTTTTCAGCAAATGCAAAACACATTTTGCCATTAGAATACAAATGCAACTTATCTGCAATAAGCACTATGTCTCCTTCATCGAAGGTGACATAGGTAGAGACAGTAGATCCTGCAATGGCAAGCATCACTAGATTTGTTGTGTTGACACAAGTATGTAGGTGTCTGGATGCAAGCATGCCAGTTTGCAATAATCTGAGAATTTGTGTATGTTCTGATGTCCAATATGTACAGGAAATATCTGGATAAATGTAATCATACAACGGTTTAACCATTTGTGCATAATCTGGTATGTATGTTCTACCAAAAGTTAGAAAGCCTAACAATAACTATAGTTTCTTTATTGTGTTTAGTGTCTGCAAAAGAGCACACTTCTCTAAGAAGTGGAGGCCAAGAATCTTTCTTTCATTGGTCAGATTGTATCCTAAAAACAGGAAACTAAGAAAAGCAATTTTAGATTTTTGGAAATTACCTTTGTAGCCATATTCAGCAAATCCCAACACTGTGATCTACTTGTGCTAAGTGTGCGTTTGAGTGATTGTCCATCAGATAGATGTTATTTACATACAACAATACTTCTGAGTCAATTTCATGTAAAATTGAAGTTACCCGGGTGACTGTTTAAATGTCTTTGGTCTAAGACTGTGCAATAAGAATGATTTAGTTTAATGACGGGAAAAAGCGGATTATTCGTAGGAAACAAGCAGGGTTCAGTAACTCCATGGTATTCAAGTTGTGAGTGAATTTCCCTCACTGGAGATTTCGCTTCATGTGTAATAAGGTTTTGTGGTTACACCTGTGAACTAGAGCATATAGGTATTATATGGCATGGTGAACTCTTATTCCAACCTACATGATTGTGGCTTTGCTGAGCCCATTGTTTGGAATACAATTGTTTAACTGCTTCAGGAACAAGAACAGAGAAGGAGGGTCAAATTATGTATTTTCCTTGTGGGACTTTCCCAACATAATCAGGCAACCAATCTACCTCAGCCAAGAGAATGTCAAATGTAAATGTTAATTTATCCCAGAAAATCACTTTGATGATGGGTGGTATGTCATCCCTCATTTTGAAAGTCCAATTCACATAGTCTGTCGGGAAAGCTCACCCACTTATCTGGTGCTTCAATATGTACAAATTTACTAGTTGTTTTCACAACTAGAAACTCCTGAAGATTATGGTGAACTATTGTAACCTTTTCTGCCCTTTCTAGCAGTGTCAATGCTCACATCTTGTTCAGAAGGAGTGTTCTCAACATGTGTGGCATATTTAACAGCAGACATACCTGACACTTTCTTCTTTTTAAATTGGGGTTATTGTTGTGGAAGTTTCTCTTCCTTTTTTCTCATGATGTAAGGTGAGCACTGTGAGTCCGATTTTGGTTTCACATACTCTTCATTCCTGCCCTTGGACCATCCTCCTCTCAGAACATTTGTCTGGTGAGTCCTGAAAGGAACGAGAAAGACATGAATCAGTATACTGATACTTATCAGGCTGTTTAGGTGTATCATGGTTACGCAAATTGTAATGCTTTTCAGTTGGCTCTGGTTGCGTAGATTCACCCCTTGTTTTTGTTTCATCTTTATTTTTTGTTTCTCCCAGCACTTTTTAGAGGACTCTGGTATCTGTCTGGAAATATCCTGGTCAGATTTGCCTTTAAACTGTGGCATTTTAGGCCTGGCTCCCAAATTATCTTGACCTATAGACGTATAGGAGTCCTCAATAATTTTCAGTAACTCGCGTTCATGATCTTGTACAGGAATTGTGCGAGTCGTTGGCATATTTCAAATAATGAAGGAATTTAGAGCATTTTTCGCAACAATCTTATTATTGCATAAAAAGCATGAGCTACAAATATTAGACAAACAAGACAAAGCATGGTAACCAGCATTAAGGAAACTGTGAAAAGGGTAACTAGTTCAACCATGGGAATATTATTGTGGTGGTACACTCCTATCTGTTGCTACCTACACTATCAAGAGCATGGTGGGAGTACCCTCTGCCAGATCAATTTGGATAGTCTGACCCCCATCCCTGGGTAAGATGTACTGGGAATCCAGGAAACCAGTCTGGTCGAATGCAGGCTATTATCCTGTGCAAGGTAGAGATCAGTATCATCATCAGTGAGCCAAGCTACATCTCAGGCACTGTGTGCTGCATTCCAGGATAATCCCAGTGGAATTGCTCCTCGGCAGAATGTGAAGCAGATGAAGTTTTTGTAAGAAAAGCACCATTCTTGTCACACTGTATCAGAGGTGCAGGTTTGATGCAATGTTATGTATGCAAGGGTGGATCTGTCTCCACAGACAATCAGAATACTCAAGGCATCACATTCTATGTGCTTAGCCTTAGATGGAGTGTCCAGACTGGATGGCATGAATGCTTAAGAGAAACAAGAAGCAGGCAGAGTGATTTCTCAGTATATTATCACATGAGTGAAAAACCATGTAAATGGTCACCATCAGAAAAAAATGCTAAGTTAAAATGTGCATTTTAAAATAGAGGCACTACGTAAGCCCTATCTTTCTTTTCCACAATACCTTTTTTTACCTCCATCACTTCAGAACCAGAAATGATTACTTCTTTTTGGACAAATATCTCATGAAGAATTGCATTAAAGCCGAGATTGGTCCTCTTAAGTGCTGGACTGGGAAATGTAAGGCAGCCCTGGAAAAAATTGCACAAACCAGTCCCACTCTCTTCGTCTCCTCCCACAACTCTCTCCTTCCACCCACATATTCTCTCTCTCTCTCCTTCTCATCTCTTTCTCTTCTCCCTCTTGGATCGCCTTCTCTCTACATTTTCTCTCTCTTCCTCTCTTTCTCTCTTCTTTGAAGGCTTCTCGTGCCTGTTGCAGTTCACCTCATTGAGGTGGGGAAAGTGGCAGATGCACAAGCAGTGACCCTGGGCTTTCAGACCTGCCCACCAAGGGCAAGAGCACACTGGGGAAAAGCCTGGTGGAATCCAAGGAATATTCTATTTTATTCTATTTTAATATGCTATTTTAATTTCAGATTATGCCTGTTATACTCAATTTAGATACAAACCTCCAACAATCTGGTTCAATCGCTAGTCAAGTATTATTTTCTCAAACAATCAATCACAGCATTTGCAAAGTGCAGCATTATCGCCCCCAGGGTATCTGGGCATTTCATTTTTCTCAATCATGAAGACACTTTAGCCCATCATACCCATTCCAATTAGCAAGATAACAAACATTAATTGATCATGCAGGTGTAGAACTTCAAAAAATGAATGCACAATATTATGGGGGATGTAATAAGGCTGGAAAGCAACTTGCGATCCAGTTAAAGATTATGAAGCAACAATCTAATAGTGAAGTTATTGCAGCTAAAAATGGTTTATGCATGTTAAAAACTCAAATATTCTTAAATGTTATGCAGAGTATTATAATACATTATGTGCACTTGAATGCACCCCATGTTTTGAAGCCTTGGATTCATTTTTCAAGTCTTTTCCTAAAACTTCAGACCGATTAACTGATTTATCCTCATTAAAAGGGAATGCTCAATTAGAGAGATAGATGATGCTTTTTCTAAACGAGCTAAAGAAAAGCCCAAGGTTCATATGACTTTACTATATAAATATACTCATGTTTATTGAATGCCTTGGTTTCAAAGTTAAATCTTCCACTTCATCATTTCCTCTCTAAAGGAGGTGCTAGTGGATTTATTTATGAAGCAGTATTATGCTTAATACCTACACCATACACAATATGAAAGTTACAGGCTGATTTGTGTTATCACTACAGACCAAAAGATTTTTGCTGCAGTGCTAGCATTACACATCAATACTATCATTCCAAAGCTAGTAGATAAAGAACAATTGGGATTTGTTAAAGAAAGATGCATAAAAGACAATTCTAGTACTCTTTTAAGAATTGTTCATGGTTCCTCAAAATTTGTTGACTCATTAGCAGCTGTAACTTTGAATGCCGAGAAAGTTGTTAATGATTAAGTTGGGATTTTATTATGAAGGCTTTGAAATTGCATGGTTTTGGACCTAAAATGTTACATTGCATCACTTTCCTTGATTGTACCCCTATGATGTTGTTTTTTCTTAGAGGTATTGAATCAACTTACTTTAATCTTAAGAGTGGAACTATACATGGATGTCCTCTTTCCCGATTACATTTTATACTATCACTTGAATTTTCAAGAAAAGAGTTGTAGACCTACATCCTTCACATCTTAATAAGTTAAGACTATATAGAGATACAATTATGCAGACAACATATTAATATATCTCTAACCCTTCCACTTCTCTGACCCCTGGATACAAATTTAGTATTGAAAAATCTGAAGTCCTTCTATTGAATAAAGATTGTCTTAAAGACATATTTAAAGAATGAGAGGTCTATATGGATACCTCAAAAATAAAATGCTTGAGAGTACTTTATACTAAACCTATTCAGGACCCCATTTTACTTAATCTAGAGGACATCAAAAAGTAAATTTCTTCTCCATCCAATAAATTCCCCCAAGTATGATCTTTGTGGGCAGACTCTATGTCGTCAGTCATGTGATGCTGCCAAGTAGTAACTTCAGTTTATCTATGCTCCCAGTTAGACTTCAATTTTTTTGTCACAGTTCCTTTGGAATAATAAGACACCTCACATATCTTTAAATACACTTCAAGAACCTAAATTTGATGAGAGCATAAACTTCTCCAATTCATGAATTGCCACACAGTCTTTGCACTTAAACAATAGAATTTTCAGCAATACATCCTTTTAACTTTAGGGATTTGACTTTCATGTCTCAAAAACCCATACCATTTTATTCCTGCAAATTAAATCACTTTAGCATTTTGGGAATACCTCTCCCTTTGCATAACTCCTCTGATGTCTAGGGTCTACTATGTTACACCATTTGGTGTAATACCAAAACTAAAATAGCAAATAAAGTTTTGAGCTGGATGGATTTGATAGACATAGGTATTAAGTATATTAACTAATTAATGTCATATAATAATTTTCTTTACTTTGAAGAGATACAAGGGACTATTATTCATATTACCTCCAATCACAACCATAATTTGTATTTTGTTGCATTTAACCTATTTCTGCCAAATCTCTCTATCATTAATATGGATGAGGTAGAAGATTACACTCAAAAATGCATTTACCAAAGTTAAGGCCTTGTACATTTATGAATGTCTTGCTGACGTTACCATACATAGACCCCCAAAAAAGGTGCAGATACAATGGCAAGGTGGTGTCCAGCTAACCATATCTATTGCCCTATAGGAACAGAAAAAAATCAGTCTACTTCTTGGTCAGAAATTATCACAAAAATCTTGTATTTCTTTTATAACAGATTATTGCTAACTCTTCCTTCTCTTTAAAAGTTTAAATTAGGTCGGGGTGTGGCTTCGGGCATCAAGATGGCGGTCGCACTCTGAGAGTGCTCTGGACCCCTCCGTCATCCGCCCATAGCTAACGCGGTTTTGCCGAGCGAGGGATGCCGCTTCGACTCTCCCCGTGATCCCTGGATCCCGAGGAGCCAGTGGAGGTGAGCGGTGGCGAAAGGCAGGCTCCGATCTGCCGCCGCGGCCCGACCGGCTCCGAGGGGAAAGAAAAAAAAAATGGCGGGGTTTCCGTGGCTGATTCGGCTCCGACGCTGTTGCCCTTACTGACGCCGCGGCGCCGGGCTGGGGGCGCCCCGCGGGCCCTGGAGAGTGCTGGGTCGTGCTCCGCGTTTGGAGCCCCGTGGACGGAAGAGACGGCCCTGTCCCGGCCCGAGAAAAAGGCCCTACGTTAGCGGGGCCGCCCATGGGTGCCCGCACGGAGGAGCCGGAGTGGGGGACCCGCGGGGCCCCGCCGGACCGGAAGTGCGCCGGGGGTCCGGGAGGGCATTGGTACCGCGCCCCACATGTGGAACCCCGCGGACTGAGGGGACGACGACGGCTCGGAGGGCGGCCCTGGGGTGCCCACACAGAGACGATCGACGGGGAGGCTCCGCGGTGACCCGCCGGACGGGGGACGCACCGGGAACCCTGGAGAGCACTGGGGCGCGAAGTCCCACGGATTGGAGAAGGCAACGCCGCCCCGGCCCAAGAAGAGGGGCCCTGCGCTGACGGGACTGCCTCAGGACGCCCAGCTGAACTGTCGGTGGAGAGGACCCACGGAACCCCACTGAAGGGAGGCGGGATGCTGTTGGCACGAGGAGGAACAGCGTGACAGTGGTATGAAGGATGCCCACCCGCGGCTCCCATTCCCTCCCTCCACCCTGGTGCCTTGATTGTCTTGGGGTAGGGGCCGGGAGCGTGTGGCATGCCTGAGTCGTTCGGGGGATCAGAGGTGACCCCACATATTCTTCAAGCAGCTATCGACAAGCGGGCCGGCGGGCCAATCTCACCCTCCCCGACGAGGCCGCTGACCTGAATGGCCCGACCACCAACGCGACAAAAAACAGGCCGTGAACCTGGGACACTGCGACATCCAGGGAGACTGGATCCGAGCCACCCCGTGGATACCCAATCATAACAAGTGAACCAAGGCCCAAGATTGAAATCAAAACACGGCAAGACTTAACCTGTCCGACTCCCCCCCCCCTGCGCCACGATGGGGAGAGACAAGGCGAACAAACAACCTCCACCCTCTCAGCAAAAGATCGACCAGTTCACGACGCCGACAGGACAGCGGGGAGAGGGGGACACGGCTAGTGGGGGCCCGGCGCCGGACGGAGTGAGCGCCATCCTCCAGGCCATCCAAACTTCGCAATCCGCTGTAGAGACCAAAATCGGGGAAGTACGGGAGGATGTGGGCCTTGTTAGGCTGGACCTCAGAAACGCAGTGAACCGGATCACTGAGGTCGAGGCCAGAGTCTCCCAGACTGAAAGCGACCTATCCGACCTTAAAGCCAAGGTAACCCAGCTGATGACTCGATCCGGAGAGTTGCACCGCCGCGCTGAGGACGCGGAGAACCGGTCAAGACGCAACAACCTGCGCTTCATTGGTTTTCCAGAGGGCATAGAGGACGGCGCGGCCTCCGAATTCCTAGAAAATTGGATCAAGACCTGGATGCCGGAACAGTCCCTCTCGCCCTGGTTTGTGGTTGAGCGAGCCCACAGGGCACCTGCCCCTCGTCCCCCTCCGGGCGGCCCAAAACACCAGATGATTGCTCGCTTCCTCAACTTTAAAGACAGAGATAGCATCCTCAAGGAGGCTAGGCGTCTGGAAGACCTCCACTGGGAAAACCACAGGATCCTAATCTTCCCGGACTACACCCGTGAGGTCCAGACTCGCCGTCGTTCGTTTGAGCAGGTTAAACAAAAACTTAGAGCAATGCAGCTCTCTTACATGCTCCTCTTCCCCGCAAGACTCAAAGTCCTCTTGGCCGGGAAAGCTCATTTTTTTGAAACACCTGAAGAGGCATGGGACTGGCTGACAGAGGAGGGCGTCGGAGCTCGGAGGGGCCCCCCGGGTCCTACTGAAAAGATCTCCCGGATGGGACCCCCCCTCCCGGAGGGGCCCCGGAGGAGCCAGAGACGTACCAGATCCCAGAGGGGGGGATAAAAGGAAAAGATCCAGACACTCTGGTGGACAATGAGACGGCCCGGAACTTAGACTCACAGACCGAGGGAAGTGCGGACCCTCCCGAGCCTCGGGCCTCGTCCCAGGCGATGGACGACAGACGCTTGAGCCAGTCCCCGGCACTTGATTAATACTGACAATGAAACATACTTGACCCCTGCTGGGGAACACCCGGGGGGCGACCCGGGTTGTTCAACCTTTAAGACGCGGGCCCCTAGGGGACCGTCGTTGGTCACGCTGTGCCCCTCTGACGTACAGCACCTTACCTCGGCACACGGCCGCTAATTGCAGTTGATCCGGTTAAATGGAGGGGTCCACCACTCCACCCCAATGATAGTCACTCTGGCTATCTGGTTCTGGTTGGGTATGTGGGCGACAGATGCTTCCGGGGTGGGAGTATGGGGAGGAGGGCAGTTGGGGGGGGGGGTTTGAAACCAGTTTAAAGCGTAACGAGTCGCTTAATCTCGTTTGTTATTTTAATATCTCACTGTTAAGTTCAAAACAGCCGTCCCTAGATCCACAACCAGACACTCAATTTGGTACAATACTCATGCAATCCACGATTGGCATGCACTGACACAGGTCCTCTCCTGGAACGTAAATGGCCTGATCAAAAGGTCAGCAGTATTTAGCACTCTTCGCAGATATTCACCCTCGGTGTTTTTTTTGCAAGAAACTCACCTCCTCGGGACTAGGTGCCCCATGCTTATGCGCGGAGGTTATGATAGAATATACCATGCGGGCTTCTCTAGAGGCTCCAGGGGTGTGGCCATCCTACTCCACCGCTCCCTACCCATGGTGATTACAGGCACACAATCCGATCCACAGGGCAGATTCGTAGTGGCCACGGGGACGCTCCATGGGTCGCCAATAAACCTTGTCTGTGTGTACGCCCCTCTGGCGGGACTGGACCCCTTCCTACTCTCGCTCCGACGCGTGGTGGCGGAGCTCCCCCAGGGGGCCACCCTGTTGGGAGGAGACTTCAATGCCGTTCTCGACCCCACCCTGGATGTGTCTGGCGGGGCCACTGCCAGTAGATCCAATAGGGCTTCGGCCCTCAACAGCTGGACCGAGAGCCTAGGCCTATGTGACGTATGGAGAACCTGGCACCCCAGGGAGCGGCAATACACGCACACATCAGCTGCCCACCAAACGCAATCCAGAATAGATCTTATATTCATGCCCGCCACGGACCTCCCGAGCGTTACGGGGGCAGAGATACTCCCTCGTGGAGTCTCAGATCATGCTCCAGTACATGTTCGTTTGGGCGGAACAGACCCCTCAAGGCGCCCGGTGTGGCGACTGAATGCCTGGTATTTGCAGGACGAAGACTATGCCCACGAGGTCACGACTCACCTTACCCAATACTTCGATCTGAATACGGGATCAGTCCAGTCTCCGGGAACACTATGGGCAGCATGTAAGGCCACCCTTAGAGGGCAAGCTAAATACCGATCTGAATACGGGATCAGTCCAGTCTCCGGGAACACTATGGGCAGCATGTAAGGCCACCCTTAGAGGGCAAGCTAAATACCTCCTCCGTTCCCGCGAAAGGGATCGAAATTCTCAGGTCTCCAAGCTGGAGGCCAAGGCCTTAAGGCTGGAGTGCCAACAAGCGACCTTGCCGTCTGCCTCTACCTTGAGACAACTGACCTTAGTCAGAGGCGAAATCAAACACATAATACTAGAATCGGCTAAACATATCTGGAGAGCTTCCACTGCCCGAATATATGGCTGGGGAGACAAAAATGGGAAGCTCTTGCATTGGTTGGCCACCCGTCCACTGGCCAACAGAGTTATCCCAGAGATTTTAGATGCCTCGGGCACCCTCACCAAAACACCTATTGATATTGCGCAGAGTTTTGCCTCATATTATGCCAGCCTATATGCGAGGCACCCCCGCCCGATCATTGAGAGAGATGCTCCCCTTCTAAACGACATTACCCTCCTAGGGTCCCCTCGGAGACAAGAGACAGGCTGGACGAAACTATTAGCCTCGAAGAAATCACCAACGCGATCTCCAGCCTGGCATCGGGTAAGACCCCTGGCCCTGACGGGTTCCCAGCAGAGTTATACAAGAAATGCAGTGACATTCTGGGTCCACACCTTCTTAACATGTACGAGGAGGCTGAGAGACTGGGCCGCTTCCCTGTTGGGATCGATCAAGCCACGATTGTAGTGATCCCCAAAACCCAACCACCATCACGACACTGTTCGGCGTACCGGCCCATCTCACTCTTAAACACTGAGGTCAAGGTGCTCTCTTCGATCCTTGCCTCTAGATTGAAAACAGTAATGCCCACTTTGGTGCATCCTGACCAATGTGGCTTTATGCCCACCCGCAGCACCAGACACTGCATCAGGCGGCTACATCTGGCCCTGGCCCACCACAAGACCCTGTCACACAAACCCTTGGCACTACTCCTACTCGATTTCGAGAAAGCCTTTGATACGGTGGACTGGTTTTACCTCAAACAGGTTCTGCAAAGAAACGGGCTCGGCCCCAAATTTCGAAGCCTAGTGAGACTCCTATATTCCAGGCCGACAGCCCGAGTTCAGGTGAACGGGGTGGTTTCCGATCCATTCCCCATTGGCCGTGGAACCCGACAGGGATGCCCACTATCTCCCCTGCTCTTCGCATTGATAATAGAACCCTTAGCGATAATACTCCGAGGAGACCCATTGATCGAGGGCTGGTCCTGGCCCACCTGCTTAGAGGATCGCGTGGCGTTATACGCAGATGATGTCCTCCTATATATTTCCAACCCGGCCAAAAGCGGCCCCCGCGTACTGGAAATCCTAGGCCTCTTTGCGGAGGCCTCGGGATTGATCCTAAATCCCACCAAGTCCCTATTGGTCCCCCTGCACAGCTCTAAGGACTGTGTGGACTGGCAGGGAAACATCCCAGTACGAAGAAACAGTTTTAAGTACTTGGGAATACACATCTCACTCCTCCCCGAATTGTCATGGGAACTCAACATTACGCCGTTAACTAGGAAAATCAAGATTGATCTTCTGCGCTGGAAGACCCTCCCCCTTAATTTGCTCGGCAAAATAGCCCTCTACAAGATGATGATCCTCCCTAGGCTCCTCTACTTATTGCAAAATTTTCCGTTCCCTATACCCATAAAATGGTTTAGGGAAATGGATTCACTGGCGCGCCAATTTATATGGAGCGGAGCTCGCTCACGACTGGCGCTCAAAACTTGCCAAAGAGATGTACACGAGGGGGGCTTAGGCATGTCCAATGTCCACTTTTACTATCTTGCGACGCAGCTGCTTGTAATTAACGACTGGGTGGGTGGTCAGACCCGGCATACCGGTTGGAACTTCAGTCCATGGGCTACCCTCGGATCTTTGGCACCCTCTACGGAGGTCCAGTCTCTCAAGACATCCCGGACGTAACTGAGGTGATTTTACAGGGATGGTGGACTGCTCAGAGGTTGACGGGGTGGCAGGGGCGTCTCACCCAACAGACCCCGCTATGGCATGGGAGATACTTGGCGCAGGTGGCGGGCTTGGAGGGTTTTCGAAACTGGGACAATATAGGTATCTCTACTCTGGGGGACGTCTGGAGAGGGTGGTATATGCGATCCTTTGAGGATCTCCCAAAAAATTTCTCCCTGAATAAGACACAGTTCCACAGATATCTCCAGCTCCGACACGCCCTACTAGCACATGTCCAAATGGGAGAAGACATACCCGAGCATAGTCCTATGGAGGCCAGGGTGCTGATGGGGGACCTGGGTAAGGGAGGTGTTTCCCAGATATACCGTGCCCTGGTCGCCGGCACCCCGGGTTCTCTGGGGGAGCTCCGCCGAAGGTGGGAGGGATGGACGGGCCCCATGGAGGGGATGGACTGGGATGAAGCATTGATGGCCCCACGCGCCCTAGCGATGGCCACACGCCTTCGATTGATACAAGCATATTACCTTCACACAGCCTATCTCACTCCCATCAAACTACACAGAGCGGGCTTACGCCCCACAGCGGAATGCCCTCGCTGCAGAAACCCCACAGCCGACTTTTTCCACATGGTATGGACCTGTCCAGTCATAGTGACATACTGGGAAGCTGTTTTGCAGGAAATCTCCGAGGTCCTACAGGAAGACATAGAGAGGAGACCTCTGCCCCTCCTTCTGGGGATCATGGGCGACACTGGGTTGAGGAGACCGGACTGAGTTTTCCTTGGGGTGGCGTGCCTGGTAGCCAAGAGGGATATTGTGGCGGGCTGGAAGGCTATAGGTGCCCCAACACTGACTAAATGGAGAAGAGGGGTAGACTGGTGTGCGCAGAATGAAAAACTTGTATATGAGGCCAGAGGCTGTCCAAACAAATATGATAAGATATGGGGGAAGTGGGAGGCTGCCGCAGGTCCTTAGATTAAACAAAGTATAGCCACCAATCATATTGTACTGTCTGGGAGCATGGGCTCGGCTGTTGTTAGATGCACGTTGGCATCTTGTTCTATGTTTGTACCATTGTATTTACCCTTTTCTTTTCTCTTTGCAAAATAAAAAAAAGTATTTATCAAAAAAAAAAAAAAGTTTAAATTAAACATAATACATGCTGGCCATGCCGCACCCTAAGTGGTGCTATATTACTTATGTTTTTTCAAAGATGGTATGTTTTTGGCAACAAGTATGGCAGAAGGTTACTGAAATTTGCAATATCCAATTGCTATTTCGTAAAATGTATGTTTTCCTTGATGGCTCTTCCCATATTTGGCCAACTAATTATTTAAAAGGTAAACATGTTGATATTTTTTATTACTATTGCATTGCATGTAATTACATCTAATTGGAAAATACTGATAATAGTGTTAATTAAGTGGTGGATTACTATCTAATATCATCATAGATTTGATATGACCAACATCTCTTTTGTACACATAGCCATCAAACAGATATTTTGTGGAAAAACATTGCAAATAATATTACAATGTCTGACGTTGTAACCCCCTTACACTTAATATTTACTAATTTTTACTTGTGCGCTATTTATATAATTTCAATATTAGAACAGAAACACTAGGGAATCTCTGTAAATTATTCTAGTGTTTATTATTTTCTTTTTCTTTCTTTCTAACCCTTCCTTGTGCTCTAAAATGTTTTTATAAAATGCTTATTGCATAAGTTTGCATGTATTCATCAATAAGCAAATTTATAAAAGGTATTTTGTAATATTATTATTAATACCAAGTGGTTTATTAGGTTCTTACATATTTGTAATTAATCATCTATTAATGGTCTATGAATTTTACTTCCATTAATAATACTATATGTATTTTCATTATTAAATAAAGCATTTAAACGTGAAAAAATGTATTCAACCATCACATTTTTTGTCATATTATCTTATAAATAAATTGCAAATTTAAAGAAATCCTTTATTCTGTGGAATTCATTTTTAAATACTTTTACCATAATTACAGTGTGACCCCGAACATAACATGATATTTTAAATGTTTTATGCCATTAATACCATGCCACCAATACCAAACCAGTAATTTCACACCACCACTAACACCATAATATCCCAACATGACCCGTGCAGTCTGTCTACTGTAGCTCTTCAAACAGACATCAATGTAAAATATAAATTTCCTTTGCACATCAGTCCATCTTGGACAAAAACATTCTACATATTGGACAAAGAGATTTAATTGAGCTCTAATGATGTATTACCTTATTATCCTTCCCAGTAAATTTTCACTGCTGCTGGATCTATCACTTCACTAACTCCAGCCAGGCTCTGCCAACGTAACCATTTACTGACTGACTAGTTCACTTCTGTTACACCATGGTAATAAGTTGTGGTTCCTCTAAGTTGATTTGTCCCTGAGTGGTTACAGCAGTGACTCTGCAAGATCTAACATTTGCCATCATTGTTTTGCTGTTGAGGTTCCCTTAGGATATGCCTTAGTCTTTTGTTAAGCACTCTTTGTGCATTCCAAGTAGCCTATTGGCTTCAGATGCACAGATATGCCTGTGCCACGCCCTCATTTCATTCCTGAGAAGAAAAATCAGCAAGGGTGCCTATGGCAAGGGACATTGTGCTGAAGGAAAGCCTTAACATATTCTGGCAACAGTACTTTAATCCTAGCAACTACAAAAACACACTCAAAACAATACATTAGAGAATACATTGGAACTAATCTAGTGCAGACCAGATATTACATATAACAGGGTATCAACTAACTCATAAAAGCATGCACAATATTAAGCAGCACACAACCGTGCATGCCTCCCAGAGCTGCACATGTGAATATTTCTGGTACCTAGCCGTACAGCAGTATGTTTCGATATGTTTCAAAAGGCAACATCCAACAGGACCCCTTAGAGAGAACAATGAGCACACAACAGACATAGCTTAGATACTCCCTTCAGGGCCAGATGTATGAAAATTAGGAACTGCAATTTCCAAATTATGATTGTCACAGAACAGAGGTAGAAAATCACAATTCCGAATGTTAGAACTTTCAATTAGTAATTCCTAGTGGGTCGCAAATTGACTTACCTCATGAATATTAATGAGGTAGGTCACAGTTTGCGGCTCTTTCGGCCACATAGATTATGGCCTGCTGGAGTTAGTGGACCACCATGCCTGTGATTGCTTTAAAAAACATTTTTTTAAATGCAGCCCCTTTTCCTTACTATTTGCATTACTTCTTCTGACCGGAAAGAGCACATAATGATCATTTCATGTGGCCCAGAGTAGGAGATATATCAGTGCTTAATCTGAGCAAGTGGTATTTGGTGCTTAGCAACAGCACTTAATTGTTGACACTGGCACTTATGACAATCTGGCATTGTCTAAATTAAACAGTTGTTTGTTAATTTAACATACATTAAAAATTACTGATATCTGCCAGCTAAGTCCTTCTTATAGCTTGAGGTGACCGGAATAGTCAGACCTTTCACGGTGTGATGGTTCGCAGATGTGTTGGTTCTGTCACTGGAGCACCAGGCAGGGCAAATGGATGGTACAAGCTGCTCTGGCCACCAGATGAGGACCGTGGCCCTTATTTTATTTTATTTTATTTTATTTTATTTTATTTTATTTTATTTTATTTTATTTTATTTTATTTTATTTTATTTTATTTATTTATTACAAACTGAGCCCTGAAAAATACTATGGGGCATATTTACAAGCCATTTGCACTGCCTTAGCATCATTTCTGTGCTCTAAGACAGCATTAAGGAGCCCATTCTCTTGCAGCATATTTAATAAGTGGTGCAATGCATTCATTGCCCCATGTTGCAACACCTTATGCCACATTGTGCCTGAGCCAGGCATAATGTATGCAAGGGGGGCGTTCCCCCACAAGGATGCCCAAAAAAATGGTGCAGTGAAATTTACAAGATTTCACTGCGCCATTTTTTCTATCATTTTTTATGCGTGCTCGGGGAAGGCCTTAAAGTGATGCACCCATAATAATCTAAGGGCCTCCCTGACCTTTGCTGGACTAGTGAAGCAAAGCCCCACAACAGTCCCAAAATGTTTGATGCTGTTAAATTGGTGCGACCCTGATGTTGTTAGAGGGATGTAGGGGTATCAAGAAAAGTGGTGCATCTGGGCCGTTGCACCACTTTCTTGTAAATTGAGATTTTCCTAGCCTTGGTGTCTAAAAGGCTACATTTTATTAACGAGAAGGAGGCAAGTGTTATGTTTTCTTTTCTTGCTTTAATTAAACAGCAGCCAAGAAACTACAATACCCAGAAACCCTGGTATGAAAAAGCTACAGTATAACATCACAATAGTAACACCAATCACACGTCGAATATGAATATATCTATCTTGACTAGAAGCAACAAGTCCTCTTTTCTTGCAAGAGTCAGTCACAAATGAGAAGGGGAACATAAAATGAAGAAAACACCAAGAGTCAGGAAGGTGTACAACAAGTCTTTGAAAGTGTTCACAAAAAGGACGGAGAGAGGTCATTACTTGTGGATCCGGAGAGGATATCTGACTAGAGAGATCGAGAAGGTGAGATGAAATTCTTGCGTTAGATGGAAGCAGTTGAGCTGGTTGAAGGCATCGGAACTGCAGTAATAAGAAAATAGGGCAGTTAGAGAATTGTGGTAGGATAATACTCCCCTCTATGTCTTTGATAAATTCTAGCCTTTCAGGCACCAATGCTAGGAAAATCTCAGTTTTATTATGAGACCGGAGGCTCATATTATGCTTGTTTAAAGCATAGAAATCACCATTTGAGATGGATGATTAACTGGTTAACAATGAAAGGTTCTAAAACTTCTTTCATTTGACCAATCTTCAGATCTTAGAATATCCAGTAAATTAGCACTAGCCCAAAAGGCTTGGGAAGCCATGGCTCCCCGTACTGAGTGGGCCTCGAAAGAAGGATTGGAAATTCCGGCTAGGAACATAACCCACTTCACCCAGCTAGCTAGAGTAGGAGAAGAAACTGGTTTGTGTGCTTTCTGAAAGGATAGCAGGAGTTGGGAAAATGATTAACTTCTAAGATCTGTAGTTCATGAAAAGTAACATTTTAAACAATTACCAATGCACAATTTAGCTTTAAAAGGGAAAAAAAGATAGTGTATAGTTGACAGATTAGTTTTAGTATGTCTGTGAACTTGGAAATAGACTCCCAAAGAGGATTAGAGGAAAGAAGATACATCAAGAGCTTTAACATCAGATACACGTTTGATAGAAACCAAACATAACAACATGGTTCATTTTGAAGATAGGTGTTCAAAAGATAAATCAGCATTATTTGGCCATGAAAGAAAATGGCGTAAAACTAGATTAACGTCCTACATAATACAGTATTTAGGACTGGAGGATTGGCAAATCGTACTCCCTTTAAAAGATGACAAACCCAAGGATGTTCTCCGATGGGACGTTTGTCTACTCTGACATGTTTTGATGAAATTGCAGACCTATAAGTATTTACCGTTCTATAAGCTTTGCCCTGGGCAGAAAGGGAAGCAATAAAGTTTACCACAAGAGTGACATTTGCTGAAAGGGGATCAGAATCCCTGTCCAAACACCAGCTACACATTGCCAACCAGGCTGATTTGTAAACTTTTGCTGTTCCAGGAGCCCAAGATTGATTAATGAATTAGATAGCATCCTCTGAAATTCCGGAGATTCTCCAGGAAGCCCCGAAATCCTCCAGGCTACCAGATATAAGGAACTGTCTAAAATGAGGTTATTTCTAAGTCACTGTGGATGTAGGAGTAGGTCGGTAAAGGGAGGGATGAGAATTGGAAAGTCAGAGTTTAGTTCTAACAGAGTCGGAAACCAAGGTTCAGATTGCCAGAAAGGAGTAAGGAGTATTAGAGATGATTGTTGTCTGCAAACTGGAGCCAGAACTCGGGCCGTGAAGAGGAAGGGTGAAAAAGCATACAAAAGGGTCTGCGACTATGTTTGGAGAAACGCATCCATGGTAATAGCCAGAGGATCTGGTCTCCAACTGAAAAACGAGGAAAGTTTAGTATTGGTACGTGAAGCGAAAAGGTCTATTGACATGATGCCAAAGGTTGAAGGAAGGAGATTGAAGACTGAAGGGTGGAGCTTCCAGTCACTTGAGTTGTATAGGTGTCTGCAGAACCAAGCTGCTACCGTGTTCAACTCACTGAGGTGATATTCTGCTCTTACTGAAATGTTTCTCGGGAGGTTAAATTCCCAAAGACTCTTCCTCCCAGAAGATTTATGTACCTTACTGCTGAAAAGTTGTCCATGCAAAGAAGAACTGTGCATTTTACTCTGTCTTTGATAAAGGATTGGATGGCAAAGGAACCAACAGGCATCTCTAAACAGTGGATGTGCAGTAATGACTCCTGTGCGGACCATTCGAGAGATGTCCACATATTGTGCCCCATCCTGTCTGACTTGCATCT
The DNA here is from genome assembly GCF_031143425.1 of Pleurodeles waltl. NCBI lineage: Eukaryota > Metazoa > Chordata > Amphibia > Caudata > Salamandridae > Pleurodeles > Pleurodeles waltl. The sequence goes on from NC_090445.1 coordinate 475,409,215, forward strand.
GATTCTAAGACAAGATCTGGGGCGACAGAGAAAATTGTTCTCCCGTTCCAGGCATCTAAATGAGTCAGCCACCAGGTGAGTTTGTCTTTGGAGTCTGAGTCTAGAGACACCGGGTCTGAATAAGCCAGACCTCTGCGTTGGAGACAAATTTTCAACCTCTGAAGTGCTCTGTAGTGAAGAGGACCTGATAAAATAGCTTGAATCGAGGAAGATAGGAGACCTACCAGATGAGCTATTGACCTGAGAGAACATAGAGGAAGAGATAGGGCCTGACTTATTTCCTTTTTTTATGAGGTTCACCTCTGAATAAGGTAATTGGTGCATGGCTCTGTTGGTTACTATTATGAAAACCAAAAATCTGAGCTGCTGGGAAGGAGTGAGGGAAGATTTATCTAGATTTATTAGGAAATCTAGACAAGTTAGAAGATTTTGACAAAGGGAGTGATGAAGTAAATACAATTCTTGTCCTAGGCATTGATCAGAATGTCATCCAGATAGACGATAGTCTCTCCCCTTGACCTCTCAGGAGGGCAACCACCAGCTTCAATATCTTGGTGAAGCACCAAGGGGCTGAAGACAACCCGAAAGGAAGGTTTTGAATTGAATGAAAGAATGTTACCATTGGAATTGAAGGAATTTACTGTAAGATTGATGAATGGGAATCGTCATATAAGTGTCCTGAAGATCCAGGTGGACTAACCAGTAGTTCTGGAGTAAGATATCTCTGAGATGGAGAATGGTCTCCATCTTGAAATGGTGATAGACTAGGAAGTTGTTGAAGGACTTGAGATTTATCCAGGTCGATGTTTCTTGTTGTTTTTTAGAACCAAGGATATAATAATGAGGAAACCTGAAGGATTGAAGGAAGTAGGCTCTACAGCCTGTTTGGTGAGTAAAGATTGAATTTGCTCTTGAACTAGAAGATGTTGTTTGGAAAACATTAGGGGAGGAGGAAATTGATCCTGGAAGGGGATCTGGAATAAATCTATGAAATAACCTTGAACAGTTTGGATTACCCAAGGATCTGAAGTCACAGATAACCAGGCGTCTAGAAAATTTTCCAACCTGCCTCCAACGGGAGGAAAGCCAGAACTGGAAACTCTTACCTAAGAGTTGTTCTCCTCTGGTTCTGAGGCTTCTGTTGCGGAATCCTCATGAGCAACAAAGGTAAAACTGGGGTTTATACCCCTGGTAGGAGTCATACTGATAGCCTTGGTTATAGGAGCCTCTTTTGGGGTATTGATCTCTTGGAGTGAAACAGCCGGCAAAACGGCTCCTTCCTTTGCCAGCCCTGCCAAAAACCCTGTTGGGTAAAATGTTTTTCATTGAAGTCTGTGCCTTATCTATCGCAGCGAAAGTAGACATGTACATGCCTATTTCCTTTATGAAGGAGTCTCCAAAAAGTAGTCCTTGAGCTTTAGGACCCTCCTCTTTGGTCGCTAAACTGCTTAACTTTGGGTCAATCTTGAGCAGGAGGCTCTTACGTCTCTCCTGTGATATATAAGAGTTGGCATCACCTAGCATACAAATGGCATGCTGAGCCCAATTGGAAAGACTGTCAGGGTCCACATATTTTCCTTCCATCTTGACTTCCTCAGCCAAATCCAAAATCCTTGTTAGAGGACCAATCAGATCTAACAACTTGTCCTGGGAGTTAGACCAGGCTCGGTTGACCCCTTTCTTGGGATCTTTCCCAAATTTAGTGAAAAATAGGAGCATATTAGGATCAATCACGGGAGTATCAACCACCTTGGAAGGAAGGGAGGGGCGAGGACATTCGCATTTTAATTTGTTTTTAGTAGACTTATCTGGGGGATGTCTTAAATAAAAAGAAATATAATCCGACACATGGTCAGAAGGGAACCACTCAGAAGAATTGGGGTGGTGAATGGATGTAGTGTCAAACATTGGGAGACCAATGTGGTCAACCAAATCAAGAGCTTTGGTGAGGGAAAAAATATCTGAAGGAGAAATCTTTTGCCTTTTCTCTGAAGGCCACTATGCCGACTGTCATTGAACTCAAAGTGGGATGACATATTATCTCCAGCATCATTCCCATCACTATCTGTGTCTCGGAGCTCTACAATATTAAGGGGAGAACAGGGGGAAGCTCCAAAAGAGTAGCATGTTTCTTTCCTCTTTTACAAGGAATTTCAGCGGGGTTGTGTAACATTTGAGAGGTAGATGCTTCAAGGTTTTTAGATATATCCAGCATGGAAATGGATACTTCATGCTGGACAGAATTCTTGATAAAGGATTTCAAATTAACTTTTAAAATTTGAGACTGGCCACTATCGGTCATAAAGAAGGGTAAATTAACCCAGAATTTGTTTAAAAGTTATATAAATATAAAAATATATAAAAAGAATTTGAAATAAAATGTGAAGAAAAACAACTCATTTATATTATTTCGAAGCAATACCGGGGAAAAACCCAGCTTTTAAGGGTTAAATTTGAGAGGAGAGTGAACCTGGGCCTGGAGGCATGTCAGGGCACAGGGAGGAGCAGGAGAGGCAGCCAGAATAGAGGAAATGTCCTCACAGAGTTATAATTAGTGCCAAAGCACTGAGCGAGGACGTGGAACAAGCAGCTCCGATAAAGGGAAGGGAAAACCCCTTCAAATGGAGCAAAGGTAGCGATACGAGGTGAGGCAGGAAGGAACCACGGGCAACAGAGGCAAGAGGCACAGCAGGAAAACACCACGTGCCGCAGCGACGCAAATAAATAAGGCGCGCTGCAAAGAATGAAGACAGAGCGAGTGTTCGAAACGGTCGCAGCAACGGAAAATAGCCCAGAAATAGTGCGTGCAGAGCTAGCACAATAATAAAAATATATAACATAATAATAATTCACTAAAAAAATTCAGATACAATAACCAAAAGTATTTAAACGAGCAGTGTACTTATCTTGACTGTAGCAGCAAGAAGAGAGGACTTGTTGCTTTCAGTCAAGATAGATGTATTTATATTCGACATGTGATGGTGTTCCTTGAAGACACTTGAATTTTTTTATGTTATTTTTAACAAAAAAGTGAAATTAACAAATATATATAACGACATATCCATATATCTTAATATGTATGTATGGATAAATAGATAGATGGATATTATTAGATAGATAGATAGATAGATAGATAGATAGATAGATAGATAGATAGATAGATAGATAGATAGATAGATAGATAGATAGATAGATAGATAATGATAGCGAAACACATGTCAGGGCCTGGTTTTGCTCATTCCAAGTTGGATTCAGTGGTATCTTAGCTATCCAAAGGTGTAATACTGTGCCTGGAGTGATGAAAGGCTTTTGTCATTTTACAGCTCGGCAAGGATGGCATTGTACCACTCCTGTGCTTAAAGATGTCGCTGTACAAATGGCAAAAGAATTTGGGGGTCATTCTGACCCCGGCCGGCGGCGTAAGCCGCCGGCCTAGCTGGAACCGCCAGAATACCGCTGCGCGGTCAAAAGACCACCGCGGGTATTCTGGGTTTCCCGCTGGGCTGGCGGGCGACCGCCAGAAGGCCGCCCGCCAGCCCAGCGGGAAACACCCTTCCATGAGGATGCCGGCTCCGAATGGAGCCGGCGGAGTGGAAGGGGTGCGACGGGTGCAGTTGCATACACTGAAAATCTTTGTGGGGCCCTGTTACGGGGGCCCCTGCAGTGCCCATGCTATTGGCATGGGCACTGCAGGGGCCCCCAGGGGCCCCACGACACCCCATACCGCCATTCTGTTCCTGGCGGCCAAAACCGCCAGGAACAGGATGGCGGAATGGGGGTCGGAATCCCCATGGCGGCGCAGCAAACTGCGCCGCCATGGAGGATTCCCAATTACCCCCTTTGTCCCTTTCTAGCTTGGCGTGAATGGCACTGTGCTAATCCTATGCTTAAAGACTTTGGTGGGAAAATAGACATGTATATATATTTATATATATATATATATATATATATATATATATATATATATATATAGATAGATATATATATATATATATAGATAGATATATATATATATAGATTTATATCTATATCTATATATATACATATATATATAGATATAGATATAAATCTATCTATATATATATATATATCTATATATATATATATATATATAGATATATATATATATAGATGTAGATATATATATGCATCCATGTATTTATTTATAGATATATTCACTGAATAAAACCAAGATTAAAATGACAGTATAGTTAAGTGAAAGTATCAGTGCCAACATAATGTTCTGAACTCAAAAATCCACAGAAATTCACCAGTTATATTTAGCAGATCTAACTATAACTTCCAACTCTGCCATGCACTGCTTATGACCTTACATATTACACCATCCATGGGATGTTCTGAGACATAATTTATGAAATCTTTGATGACAGGCAAAATGCAATTTAAAAAAAATGGAGGACGTCTTGCACCCTCCTCATTGGGAGTTCTCCGGCCCAGGGGACTGCATCACCAGGGTCACATGCCACTAAAAAGGGGAGGGAGACCATGAGTTCACCTTCCCATAGCGTTATTAGGCCCTGGAGTCCCATGCCCCCTGGGCCAAATGCAATTAAACTAAGGAGGGTTGTGCTGCCCCACATCCCCAGGCCTTTTAGGCCCCAAAGACGCCATCTCTGGGGCCAAATGCAATTAAATAGGGATGGGGCATATGGATTCCCACCCTGAGCCTTCTTGGGCCCCAGGAACCCCATCACCTTGGACCACAGGTGGATGCCTTGTTGCCCACCTGGAGCACCCACAAAACTTAAATTAGGGGTGGTGGGTGGAACCACAGGGCCCCCACAGCCCAAATCAGTTCTCTGCATAGTGCTGGAGCCGACATAGCTCCCTAGGCTGGAGGGAGTAGCTGTCTTTGCATGCTTTGTCCGGCGGGAGCAATGTATGTTTCACTGCCCACAGGAGTGCTGGGAGGAAAACAGAAGTATGCTTCCACCTGGAGGAAGCATGTTTAAACAACGCTCCAGCTATTGGCAGACTTCCTTCCCTGTCCACACTCCTGTAGGCCAAAAAGGCATGTTTACTCACATCTGGCAGGAGATTTATAAATGCCCCAGCCAGGTGGGAGAAAACATATGTTTCCCAGTCCATGCTAGTGCAGGCAGGGAAACAACTATGTCTGGGTAGGGGGGCTCCCTTGGACACAGTAACTGAGCTGGCCCCAGGGAATGCTGTCCCCAGGGCCAGTCACCATGTGTACTGAAGACCATGTGCTTGTTTTTCTTGATATTGTAGATTTAATAACTTCTAACTCTAACCAATTTTAGTATAAATATAATTTTGCCTCCTTTGCTGAATTTTATTTTTGCTTAAAACAATATATTTGTGTGATAAATTGTGTTATCCTTGTCCCTGCTCAAATTGCTCAAATATACCTTTTTTTTGTATCATCAAATATTTCACAAACCAATTTGAATTAAAATGACTTCCTTCAAGTAATCAGGGCCCGGGGAGGTGTAATCCATTCGTAGTGGTAATAAGTAGTAGCGTATAACTTACCACAGGTCTGCAAGATGCTGTTGAAAGATAATTATAAAAGGTTGAAAACGTAAAAGTCACTGTCACCGAGAAGAAGCAATTCTGATCTCAATGGTACACAATATAGTGAAGCAAACTCTGGAACCATACATACATACATGAGCAGTTGGAGAGGAAGAAAGGTGGGCAATGAAGTGACAAATGGGCTTGGGTGGCATAGGCTCATAGCCCTCAATGTGTGTGGCCATTCTAGTAAACCAGAAGAATGACAATCTGGTGCTGTGTTGAAAAGAAAGCACTGCCATATTTATTTATTTATTTATTGGATTTATATAGCGCACAGCTACCCGGAGGTTTCCCGGCGCCGAGACAATGCAAGACAAAAGGCAGGGTCAGGAGATCAACTTGGGCGATTACTGGTTAAAAAGCCATGTCTTAAGCTCCTTACGAAATCTAATGAACACCCTTTCGTGCCGTAAGTGAAGAGGAAGAGAGTTCCAAAGAGAGGGAGCTAGGAAGGCAAAAGAACGTACACAGTGTTCATCTCAGGAGTCAGAAAGGCCTCATCTGGTTCAGAGTTGGGTTTGGTGTGGTAAGGATGGACTGTCAGTCCAGATGAGAGGTTTAGTGAGTTGTAGGATCTGGCATCCCGGTCTTGTATGGCGGTGAAGCCGAGTTTTGCATGCGCTTATTTGGAACCTATTTGAAAATGACAAACTTCCTTCCATAATACAAAGTCTGGACCTACAATGATCCCAGTCCAACATCGGGGACATTTTATGGGTCTCAACTATTGTGAGTGACACTGGCAGTATAAAAGTCCAGAGATAGAAAAGCACACTGCCTGGCGACATTGTGAGTTGATGGGTTTTCTGTTCTTCCATGCAGTTTATCACCTGACTTATTATTTTCATCATGTCCTTTTCATTGGTTTAGTCCTGGCTAGAAAATTAGTCCTTGTAGTTTAGGTGCCTTGTGCTTAATTACGGATACTAGCTATTTACAGTTGAACCAGCCTCTTTCACTTCCCAAGGGAAAGCAGTCCGCATGTTTTGTAGATTGTGAGTTATATTCATGTAGATTGTGAGTTATATTCAAATGCCTTTTCTTTGATTATTTTATTTTTTATTCATGAACTCTATTAAAGGTTTCTTATCACCTCCTAAATGTGTTCCTTGGTCTTGGAGCCTCCAATATAGGTCGGTTGTTTTTTTTCCGATTTCCCTATTGTTTTGTTCCCCTGTTTTCCCATGGCTGTCTCTTACCTAGTACATATTATGTACCAAGGGATCGTGGCTGCCTGAAAATTGGGTTATTCGCAAAGGTATAAGGTAACATGATACAGGGCCCATGCAGAATGTGAAGAGGGTGCATTGTGACTCCCATATTTTCAGATATTTGTTGGCCTTGCACACAATGGGGCGCCCATGAAGGGCTGAGGGACCCATGAAGTGTTGTGGGCTCCCCTTCACTGCTGGGGATGCAAGGATATGTGTTTCACCCTGGTTATCTACAGTGTTTTCCTTCCACATACATGACTGTACAACTTGTGGTGAGTGCACCATGGCACTTTGTTGGAAGCAGGTGCAAGTGAAACACAATAACACTGAAAGACACATCCCGGAAGGCATACTTGGTTGGTCTCCCCCATTTTCAGACCATACAATGAAGGAACGATTGTTCACCCTATTGTAAAGCTTGAATGAATATTGATGAGCAAAACACTGACTGATTGAGGATACTTCCATGCTAAATAAAGACAAGTAATGCAACGATGGGAAAGTGTAGCAGCCCCAATATGGAAAGTTGAGAAGGTAACAAAAGTGAATGCATGTGGTTGCAAACCTAGGAAAAGATAAATGGTCAAGGGCAATACTCTTATCAGCATGAGTGGAAGTACAATGAGTTTACCCTCATTAGTATACTAGAGAAAAAATAATGAAAATCCTGAGCTGGGCTACTCTTTACAATGTACACTTAGAACGATCGTCTGAAGGGGGTCTCAATAAACCTGTCGCAATACAAAACTGACTGAGATAAAAATCAGCCCACCTTATGGAAGGGTATCTGTTGGCAAGGAAAAATCGCTTGCATGGTAATGGGCATGCCTCTTAGCTCAGAGTGCTTCAGCTGAATATGCATCTGGAACCCTAGTTATGAAATTTGGCATGCAACATGCATGGATCATGAGTGTGTACCATGACCTAGGCCTACTTTGATAATCTGTGGTCTACAATAAACTGGGAGGGGTGCCAAAAGTACTTCCCTCGTAATTGGTCATCCAGAGTTGTAGAATACGAGCACGGTGATGGAAAAATACCCAATTGATAAGCAGTAGAATAGTGGGTTTGCCTTCCGTGCCATAGGATTAGAGCTCCACGGCTGCATTGACAACTTGCTTGTCTACGTGAGAGGAATATGTCACTTGTAAGTGTGTGTGTTAGTGTGTGTTAAAGAATGCATGTATGTGTGGCTGTGAGAGTATATAAGATGATTGCCAGTGGGTTTCATTTTGGGAAGCCCAGGTCCTAGAAAATCTTATGATGGAGGTGTGGACTGAAGACCCATACAAGAGATGTAGGATGTTGAAATTTCAGGGGCTGAGGCGAGAGCGACACTGGGAGATCACCCCCTGCACACATCAAAGACATCTTATGATTAACAATGGGTGCTTGGTAGAGAATAGTGTTTATGGTGGTGTCGTAGTTTGGACTCTTGCTCTAGGCAAGACTGCTGGTTTAAGGATGACAGTAGGGTGCTGTTCAGAGCACAGTGTTTATGGCGGATAGTGGGATTGATAAATTACACATTACATACCTCTGGGGCAGACAGGCCTTTGGACAAGGAGCAGAACTGAGGAGTAGGCACTCCAAACAGCCCAACACCCAGAGCATGAATTTCAAAGGGCCAGGCGCTAAGTCACACTTGCACCTAGAGAAACTGTAAAAAAGTGTAAACTGAAACCCCACTTGCTGCTCAGGGCTATGATAAGATCACCACCAGCTAAGCTATAGCAACGAAGACCAGAGCTTGAGGTCTGCTGGTCTTCCAGCTGGGCAGCAATACTCTCTACACCTGTCCAGAGCATGGGGCATGATCCTGCCAGCCTGCCAAGAGCAGTGTGGCCAGTGAGGTGGGGGAGACCCTACAGGGAGCAAGGCTCAGCGGTGAGCATGGTGTGAGGCCAAAGGTCCATTGGGACGACTACATTGTGGGATCACTGCAGGGCACGAGGGCTATTTGATGATCTGTTGTGGGCTATTTCCAGAGGATGTTGTTGCGGCTGTCACCTGCTAGTATCTTGTTTTTTTTCCATTTAAAGTGGCAAGAAAAGTCCCGTATGACTTCTTACTGTGTCTGGAAGCAGCAAGCTTTTACACTTAAATACGATCCAGCGGGTTGTAATCGTATAAGCTTATATTTGTTTGTTTTTAGCGTCTTGTAATGTGGCCCGTTGTATTGGATTAGTTAAGGGCGCCTGCTCGGTCTGTTAGCGTTGTTTGCATTTTCTATACATGTAGTTGTAGTGCATGTGCCGTCCCCTAAGATGTATAGTAGACTGTTGCTACAAATGTTTTGCTCTGAATTAATTAACTTCATTGTATCAACTCAAATTCATGTATTGTCCACGATTACCTGGCAGTAATAGCACATGATTTGCTAGCGGTTTGTAAAATGTAGTAATCTTCGTGTGCTGGGGTAGTTGTCTCGTTCTACGTTGCTAATGTCCAACCACTGAGTAGTGACATAGTTTCTGTGTGTCAACAATCAGCGCATCACATTCATATAGAAATCTAGGATTTCTCGATCAAAACAATTAATAAGTAGAAACATTAAGGTATAAGAGAAAAGAGTGAGGTGCTATTTGTCTAATGGAATAGGACCAGTAATGCTACGAACTGTAAAAAGTTTTTAGGGTTTCGTTTTATGGATTGTGCTTTGGCTATGTGCAGCTGTACGCAGCTATATTAACCATTTTCTCATGAAGTGAGCTTTCTTACTGCAGTTAAAGGTGCTATGCTATGCTCCGTCATCCATGTAGACAATAACATTTCATGCTTTGATCCTATGTCACCTAACCCTCATTCCGAACAGCCTCATAAGTCTCCACCTATAGCCAGCCCTCCCTCAGCCACCCTCCTAAACCCTGACTACCACACTCCGCAGAACTTACACAACCCATGCCACGCACAACACAACCTCTACAATGCCTTACGTGTCCACCAGACATGCTCTCCACACATTCACTTGTACCCTGCCTACCCTCAGCCATTCCCTGCGCAGTCTCAATGTGCAGAAGGCCCCAGCCACATTGCACATTTGAACCCCACTGTGTTCATTCTCGACCAAGTTCTGCACCTTCTCTTTCACACCAGCGTCACCGATCGCTCTCAGCCTAGGTCATGCTACGCACTGCACACCCCCTGCCACTGCCAAGCTGTGCATAGACTTGGCTACAGTTGCACACTTCGACCATGCCCTGCAAAATATGGTCTTGCATACCCATGGCCATGATAAGCTCTATGCACTGTTCTCTCTTTCACTGCAGATTTTAAGTCAATATGCAGACATACATTTTGCAGTCCGCAGGCAACAAAGGGCAGATGTGCGCATCCTTATTCACACTATTCACTGGCCATGCTCTGCACACTTCCCTATATCCATCATCTATCACCATTCATGTCCTGTTCTCTTCCAGTGCATATTTTAACCTGACACGCTACAAAACTTTGGCCACATCTTACACAACTTCAGTCCAAGCACTCAGCGATGCTCTAAATCGACCAGCAATGCACACTGTCACACTTCTAATCCATAATCAGGCTGTGCACACACACACTGGCTTGCTGTGCCTACTTTCTGCTATTCTAATCTGATTTAAGGAAAGTAAAAGAATGGTGAGTAGTACACAGCTTCAAAGAGTAGTCTCTTGTGCCCTGATTTTGTCCTGCAGTGTGTTTAGCTCCTGTTATAAGTTAATCAGATGGAAGCTACAAGGGAATTTAGGAGGGAACAGAGGAACTAGCGTGGCTAGCAGTTTAGAAGCCTCTGGGCCCAAGTCTCTTGATGATTGTAAACCCTGTAAGTTTCAGGGATAATTCAAACGTATACCCCTCTGGCTCTTCTATGAGGTTCCACCTTAGTTGCATCTGTGTGGAGAGATATATAGTATAACAGTACATCATATTACATTCGGTTCGAGTCATCACTGGGAGGGAAGATGCACTGCGCAGGACGGTGTTGTATGCATGAGGTGTAATAACCATAGCATATAAGTTTACAGTTTCAAGAGATTTCCTCGGGAAGGAGGGAAGAGGTGTGGTTGACGAAGTGGGGTGGAGTGTTTGTCAGCTCCTCCTTACGATTTTATCACCATAATGGCTAACTCAAAATGTAATACACTAATCATCCTTATAGGCAAAAGCAGTGTTGTGCTTAGACTGGAACATCGATAAAGGGTTTTAGGACCAGAATATAGTAAGCAAAATATCATCTGACAGAACTATCTTTTTTCTAAATGTTGTTCATAAAAATATCACTTCATTCACTGTTAATGGCACTATATTTTTGTAATCGATATTTAGGACAAACAATATTCTTGGTACCACTATACTGACCTACAGCTACTCAAATGCAAATACATTCTCGTGTAATAGCAGTTGTCTGTTAATGCAAGTGTCCATAACATCTGTGCCATGAAACCGAATGAAAGGTTCAATTTTTTAGTGCATTACATTCAGGCCGAGTACCATCCATACATGAATTCAGTGATGGATATTTTATATTCGGCTGTATTAAAACCACCCAGTGTTTGACAAACCTAATTTCGTAGATTCAGAGAACATTTTACATTTCTCCCTGGGGTTGTTTGTGGGTCCTCCTTGAGGGGGCCTCTTCTGGCAGTTCAGGAACGACTGCTGCCACGAGGAGCAGGGCTGATACTGGTTTCCATAAGACAGGACATCTCTTGAGTGGTGCAGTTACAAAGCAGGTGGTTGGAATGCTACATAAAGCAATTGGCAGTGCTGTTGAGTATTTGCTAACATTCCTCCCATCTCCATTTGTATGTTTACTACCAAAATTTGATCTTGACTTTATTCTTCTATGATCTTCCATTCTAGTTGGTAGGGTTTAGCACAGTCTGATTAAAACAAGATTGCCTTTACTTCTATCCACACACAATGAGATATACAGTAAACATGTGGTCGCTGTGTTCTTTTATTAAAAAGCCACACTTGCGTGGACGTGACACACCAAGGGGCATATTTATACTCCGTTTGCGCCGAATGTGCGTCGTTTTTTCGATGCAAATTCGTCGCAAAACTAACGCCATATTTATACTTTGGCGTTAGACGCGTCTAGCGCCAAAGTATGGGCAAATAGCGTCATTTTTTTGCGTGAACGCCTTCCTTGCGTTAATGAGATGAAAGGAAGGCGTTCCCGTCTAAAAAAATGACGGCGACGCAAATGCGGCGTATTTATACTCCCGGGCAAGAATCACGCCCGGGAGTGGTCGGGTCAAAAAACCCCGCATTTGCGCCACTTTTTAACGCCTGGGTCAGGGTAGGCGTTAAGGGGCCTGTTTGCTCAAAATGAGCCTACAGGTGCCCTCCCCTGCCCCCAGGGACCCCCCCTGCCACCCTTGCCCACCCCAGGAGGACACCCAAGGATGGAGGGACCCATCCCAGGGACATTCAGGTAAGTTCAGGTAAGTATAATTTTTTTTTTTTTTTTTGGGTGGCATAGGGGGGTCTTATTTGTGCCCCCCTACATGCCACTATGCCCAATGACCATGGCCAGGGGACATAAGTCCCCTGGGCATGGCCATTGGGCAAGGGGGCATGACTCCTGTCTTTACTAAGACAGGAGTCATGTAAATGGCGTCTGGGCGTCGTTAAAAATGGCGCAAATCGGGTTAAGACGATTTTTTTGCGTCAACCTGACTTGTGCCATTTTAAGACGCCCTAACGCCATTTTTCCCAACGCCGGCGCTGCCTGGTGTACGTGTTTTTTTTCCACGCACACCAGGCAGCGCCGGTCTGCTTGCGCCGGCTAACGCCATTCAATAAATACGGCGCCCGCATGGCGCTTCAGAATGGCGTTAGCCGGCGCAAAAATTTTTGACGCTAAACTGCGTTAGCGCAGTTTAGCGTCAAAAAGTATAAATACGGGCCCAAGAATTTGGTGACACACACCCCTGAACAAAGAGAAGGCCTGATACATGATACTGAGAACACCTCCCTGGCTATGCAATTAGTCTGTAGCAGCAGTGCTTTCATTAACAAAACAATTCAACATGTATACACCAGAGGCCAGGAGAAACGCGGTGCGAAGGGCTATCACTCTACCCATCATGGTACTGGTGGGGAGGGGTCCGGCTCAGGGGCAGCTTGAAAAACGACTTTTTCCATATAAAGGATAGTGAAAGCAAGAAACACCATCTAATGTTAATTAGTTATTGCTATTGTTGAAGAGCGTTTGTATAGCGCCCGGTCTGCCATTAGCATGGCATGCAGTGCCTTTTATTAGCCTAGGGTGTAACTTTCCAAGTATTTCAATTGCTGGCTAGTGCCTGATCCAGTTTTGTCAAGGTGTGAGGTCAGGATCGTGACTTTGTAATTTGTAATGAGTTGTATGTTTTTGCTTTAGGTGTGACCAGAGCACTGCACCAGATGCTTAAACATTTTCTTGCTTGGTACTGGTTCCTGTTGTTAGACAACTGTAAGTGCGTGGGAAGTAGCTGATGATGAGATTGGTGCTGGAAGCCTAAATATACAGTTAATTGTCTATTCAGGCTGTGTGGGGGCATATTCAGAGATCTCTGTAGAGTGTGCTTTTGTAAATTAGTGTATGGCATGTCTTGGCGTGTAGCGCTGTTCAGAGCACGTTGATACCGACATAAAAAGTACATCAGGTGTGGTGGACGTGAATGCAATGTTCTGTCTAAAATAGCGCTTTCAGAGGTTGTGCGTGTGACAGATGAAGTGATGTCAGGTGCCTGTGTACAGTGCTAAAAAATTGAGAAAAAATGTGGAGAACAATAAGAGTTGTGCAGAGGATGAACAGTAAAACGGTCTGATTGGATGGTTGGGCTAGCTGAGCACCTTTCCTTAAAGAATCTGATTTAATGTTGGGGTGTAATGATAACTATTACAATTTCTGGAGGAGGTGGAAATTCAGTAGATTCCAACAGGGAATTGTACGTTTGCCCATATGTTTGACTGTGAGTGAACTTCTTTTAATTTTTGTGTCTCTCCTTGGCGATCATGCTCATGGTGTCCGTGGCGCTTTGAATCAGCTCACTTTTGTCAACTGTTTTACTTTTCAATTTATGTGACAAGAAAAGTCCAGATAGAAATGTACAACGCTATTAACTCTAACTCGAGCAAACGCGAGACCCATCGCATTGCAAATGCTTGTTTTGTGTTTCTTCTGCCATACGTGATGGCTCTTACGAATACTATTGGCCCCTTTACGTTAATCCCTGGTGGCAAGCGGTAGGACTCGTAATCACTGAAAAATGTTGCAGGCGTGTTTGTCATGTACACTGAAACTGTTCTTTCTAATCAGCAAGGCGCACGCAGCATGACAGAAACACAGGGCTACACAACAGATTGGCAACGCACCCTCTCGTGCACCGGTAGCCAAAGTTTATTTAACCCAGACAGGGGATCACGTCAGTACTTGGCCTATCGTGAACTGCTTACCTGAGTTCCTAGCCTCGCTCCAATTATGGATTCCAGTGCTCCTGCTTTGTTCCTCTGGTTTCGTCACTGGCTGCTGCCAGAATCTTCTTGTCAGCGCTACTCATGCTCTTGAATTCCGGTGTACCTCATCTGCAGGGCAATCTGCAAAGTTAAAACAAGAGTGAGCAAGTACCTTCCAGGCTGGCACCTTACAGCCCTGTTTTGTAAAAGACAATATACATGTTTATGTATCTTCCTTTTATGGAAAGCGACAGAAACAATTAAAGAAACACTTGAAAGGACAAATCGTTGATGCATCCAAGTAAAGACTTTGGCTAACAGTGGGAGAGACTCCATCTTTGTACATTTTTACCAGTATTTAAGATTTTGCTGAACTGATTGAACTTCTGTTTTGAACATGGAAGTCAGAAAAGACTGCACCCTATGTGTCTGATCTCCAGCTGCGAATCCAATATTATCCCTTCTGGTCACAAAGGTTTTCCCTCATTGCAAATATTTCCTGATTACTATTCGACCAACAGCACTATATCTGACTATGTTTATGGTATGTCTGTTTATAAATAGTGTTTAACCTAGCCATGTGCTCCACAAAGTTTGTTTTAAAATATTAATATTAAAAATGCCTGTTTTCAACAGATCACTACAGTTTGCACCGTGCTGCCAATTTTCCAGAGAGCCAGAGATCCCGTGATTTCTGTGTAACCCTCATTCAGATCAGAAGACTCATCCAGCAGAGTGGCTTGTTTCCCTTTTTTCTCTCTCTCTCTCCCAGACCCTCTTCCCTTTGACCTCTGTCGGTGACCATGGTCTTGCTCACTGCTACCATAGTTAGGCCTCAGAGGGAGCTCGGTTGCATTCGTTGCCCCATCGGAATCACCTGGGAATTCAAGTGAGTGGCTTGTGACAGCCAGCTCGACTCCAGGTCTGCTGTTTGCAAAACTGAGTGTGCACAATTAAGCCAAAGGACCCTGAAAGCTACTTATCTTTGTCCACTGGCAGACCTGCACCTGGGGAGGATTCTGCGATACCTGGAGCTAGCCGTCTTCCTGCCTGGTCGCAACCTCCTTCTGAAAGGGTCAATTACTGGCAGAGAAGGTTCATGTTTCACTGAAAGTACTCTGTCTGATGCCAGCCTACACACTTCTGTCCCAGGGAGGACCTGGCTTGACAGTTTGAGCTGAACTGTTCCCATTGGAGCAGGATCACAACTGATTTGTGTATGGCTGGGTCCAAACTGAAGTGAAAAGATGTGCAAAATAATGATGGGCTGAGTAATTACCAGTGTCTGAGATTAATTCAAGCATCTCATCCATCATTTTATATATACTTCAGTATGCAACCATAAGCTGGACGGGTGTGCCCAGTTGTGGGTCCTATGCATTTTTGTAACTCCAGAGTTTTGACAGGGGAGAGCATGCAGTTTAATTGTTGGAAGGGTGATAAGTGTCCATTCAGGCTGACTTCAAAACCAAGTACAATATTGTTCAGATCAACCCATATTCCAAGTTAGTCTCACTCCAAGGCAAACCTAATGATTTTATTTTTTTCGAAGTTTCATAAACTTCATGTATTTGGGTGTAGTGCTTAGGCTGGGGTTACCGAGCACTGCATAACCTCAGATATTGTACACATAAACTTGTGATACCATGCATCATCCTCTTGAAAGTTTCCTGGTTGACTTGATTGGCAGACTTTGAACTCAGGTTTCTGATAAGAATGTAATGGTCAGTTTCTGTAGGGGTTCAGGACCTTTCTGCAGGACGTGTTGTAGAGAGTGCACAGGATTGTGAACGTAATCCCAGTATGTACCGAGACCTAGCTGAAAACTCTACGAGTGGATTTGATGACATCGAGGTTTGAGGCATCGCCTGCTGTCTGAGTATGGCATCATAGGAGCCTGCAATGGGGTCCCTAAAGAGACAAAAATATTTGATGTTACAGTAGTGAGGACTGGCAGGACAAGGGCTCTGACACAGAGAAGTTTTAAGGCATCGACAAAGTGGACTCTTGCCCAGGGCCCACAGCCTTTCATGGTGTCTTCTGAAAGAGCCAGCTCTGTTCTGCAGAGGGTCTTCTGATGAACCTGAAAAATTTGTAAACAGCGCTGATAAAAATAAAATTTTCCTTGAATTTATTTTTGATGTGGGTGATGTGTGAGTCTATCACAGACATTTTGCAGAGAAGCATTTATGTTTCATGAAACATCCATAAAAACGCTTTTAGTTCACAACAGGGGACTTCACATATGAGAAGTTTGAGGGCATCACAGAGATTATTTGCAGTAATATTAGTTAGCTGCTGCTGTGTTGCAATATTAAAAGAATATGTCACTATCCCTGAATATTAGATATAAATACATTTAGAATTTGGACGTGCCTGTGCGCTGTCGAGACCTGGCCAAAGGGGGTATGAAAGAGCCCTAACTGTATTATAAATTCAAAGCTGTTCTGAACAGGGGCCCTCAAAATAAGTTTGGCCAAGGGCGCCCAAAATCCTAAGCATGTCTCTGCTCTGACCAGCTCCATCAAATGGTCATTGTGAAGAAGTAGCAATATTTTCCAGAAGAAAAACATCTATATGTTCATACCATTTTGCCAGGGCATTAACTTGGAGGTAAAGGTGAGGCCATTATCTAGAAGAATTCTCTAGTCCGTACTCTTGGTTAGGAAGATATGCTCCAGTGAAGAAGTTTATTCTTTGAAGTTACAACAACCCACGGACAATATTCTAGTCCTGTGTCTACACATCAAAACTGCCAAGCTGACACAATCGAAATGCACAGCACAAGGTAAACCGAAGGGCAGCGTTGTAAACAATAATAAAACATGCGTAACAGCATAACTGTAGAATGAAATGTTAGGACATGCCAAACTCGTGACAGTATTAGCAGTGTCATACTAAACTTCGTGGCAGTAAAAAGAAAGAGCGCATGCATCACTCATTGCTCACTACAGACCTGCATCCACTTCAAGATATACAGTGGCCTGCAATATCTAAGGTAACATTGGAGAAAAGATGAAAAATGAGTGAGACAAAGATTGTATGTGGAACATCAAAGATATTATGAGTGTGGTAAACAAGCAAGTCATATTTGTTTATTCGAAAATTACATGGACTAAAGTAGCATAATTGCAAAAAGCGTACGAAACGAAAGCAGAGCTTTGTAACATTGCACATAAATGGAGGCACAGGTCACATTTGTCATACTTTACTGAGACTGCTACAGTAGGTGCTATGATGGCACTACAGGTTGCTATTTACATGAACAAGCCTGGGCGCTTTGTTGAAGTACATGAATCATTGATTTTAATTTCAATTCTTGATACTACCAAGACTAAGGTGCAGAAAGTTATGCACATCCTAGAAAGGCTGACTGACAAATACTCTTGTGGTAAGGGACCCAACACCAGGATGTTGTACCTTCTGGACGGTGCTCGTTCTAACCACTTGTTACAGAGTGGACTGGGCGTATGAGGTAAATGGGGTTGAGTCTCAAACTGTAGGCTGCAGATTTTGGGCTGTGGAACAGAGGTAGTGAAACCAATCAAGAACGACTTTGATAACAATGAACGCCAGTACAGATACTCTGCAGGCATGCAAGGTGATGATTAGAAGGATGAGTTGTACATCCACAATTTAAGGGAGCTGGAAAATCACTGCCAAGGGACAGTAAGAGGGTGTCCGACTACGTAAAAGATTATATAGTTTCCCAAGACGTTGCCCCTCAAACAGGCACTCTGGGAAAAAAGAGAATAGCAAAATGCTGCAATGAACAGATTAGAAAAACAAATTATTTTTTAGAAACATGTAAGTAGGAAATCAAGAGAGCAGAATAAACCAGGTAGAATGCTGGCTTTGAAGGTCTCCAAGGACCAGGTAAGCCCTGTTTCAGTGGTTACCCAATATGTGTAAGGAACACACATTGGAATGAGAATGAAATAGAGCATTCCTAAGACATGATGAGAAGATATATGGATAATTAATTTAGAGTATGCTCGTAGTACACTGGTGAGTTCCAGTATCAGGCCTGGTTTAAGAGGATGTCCCCTGAACATCATGCATTTACAGTAAGATGCAACTAGCTCTTGAGTAAAGGACTGTACAGGAAGGTCTCCTTCTTGCACAACAACACTTAGCCCTGCAACACATTAACCCTTGCACCCATGCTGCAGGGAGGCCTGTAATGCAGGGATGAGTCTTGTTGTGCAGCAAGGGACCCCTTCCTGTACACTCACATACGCAAGAGGTGGTTGTATCTTTCTATTAGTGGTTCATAATACAGCATACATGATAAGAGGTGACAGGGAGAATTCATCAGGACAATTCTCCTTCTTGCATCATTCTTATAACACATGTGGCCTGGCAGAGGAATGTGACACATACCCAAACTTATAGATCTGGCAATGCAACAGGTTATGTTTCCATGGGTGTTGCATGGGAACACCCTAAGCAACACCCATGCCATGCAACTGCTATGCAGTGTAATGCATGAAAGGGACCCATATGCAGAAGCCCAAAATAATCCACACAAGATGGGTGAGACTGGACTTGTAGATATGGACTGGCATATTGTGCCAATAGTGACAACCTGGCTGCCTACCACTGTGACATTGTTGTTGTGTTGCAAAACCAGCAGTTCCTCCCTGCTGAAGTGATTCCTTTCATCTTTCCACTGATGACAACTACCAGGACCTTTGAATCCACATCTCCAGCCCAGATGTGTGTGACCCTCCCTCAACTTCAACGCCAGTACCACCCCTGGCAGGAAGACACCGCACACATTAGAGGATGAAGATGTGGAAGGAACATCATTCACCCCAAAGAACACCCGGTAGCTGTATTCTGTGACACATGGACAGTTTCTCTTTTGCTCTGTGCTTAAGATAATGCCAGTGTTACAACATCCATCAACATCCCCTCTTCACTCTACCACTGTTGACCAGTCACACATGTGGACTGTCATTTTGGCCAATTCCTACTTATGGGCAATGTAATCACCCCCTCACTAATGCACATGTCTCCTACACATGTCTCAGGAAATGTTGCACCCCCTTGACTCTGTCTGAACATTAAATAGCTTGGATCTCTCATGGGGGTCCCAACAAATGACATAATTTGACATGCAAATAAACTAACTCTAAACATCAATTGTCTTGATTCTGTGTCTGAGGCAGTAACTGTGTGAACTTTATGCATTGTGTGAAGCCTATGCACCGAGGGGCTTATGTAGTAAAAAAAATGGGGCAGCGTGGTACTGCAAGCAATGTAGTTATGCTGAGTTACGTCATTACCAAAACACAGGTCAGTACTGTATGCAATAGGATACTGTGCAAAAATGTTTGTCACTAGCGATGGTGCTGGTGGTGATGCAGCTGAATGGTGCCAATGCAGGCACACTTGACCATATTGCAAGGGTGCCTGTATTGCAGAGATTGGTTCTTTATGTGCTGGAAGTCTCCCTCTCTGCACATATACAAACAGTAATGACTTCTTGCTCCTACAATGTGTGTGTTTGTGAGAGGAGGTTATCTGAGAGCTGTGTCATTGAGTGGTGTTAGAGTTGTCTATTGTGCTGTCTTCTGTCTAAATATTATCCCTGACATCTGTTTTGTCCTGTATATTTGTTATTTGTATTGTGTTGTAATTGTATTGCCGGATGTCTTTCTGTGAGGTAGTTTTGTAAGTTGATTTAGTTAGTGGTAGTTAGGGTTGATATTTTTTGTTTAAGGGAACTGTGGGTTATCGTGAAATTATGTCAGGGAAGGGAAGGGCATGTCACCTCAGTGCCATGGAATTGCATGCTTCATGAGGCTAGTAACGCAATATGGTAGCCATGGAGGGCCATGTCATACATGGCAATGAGACTGAGGCAAAGAAGTTGCGGTGGGGGAAGGTCCTGTCACAAATTACTAGAATATTTTAGATTGACTGCCCAGCAACTCAAGCAACACTGAGCAGACATTGTCAGCAGAGAATGGGACCTTTTGACTTCATTGGGATTAAGGTCGGGGGAACTGAGGATGAATACAATATCTATGTGGCTGACTCCTGTTTTACAATTGCAAGTACATGTTGGAGGTCATAGGGGCTCCTTTACCAAGTTAAGGCAAAGGGAAGGGTTGTGAGTATTGTGTTGGCCCAAAAACACATCCATGACAATGGCAGCACTACATTATTAAGGAGACAAAAGGCATATTCCTGTCCTGGTCTCCTGGGTTTTGCCACTCTGATATGCATCAATGCCAACAAAACTGAGTCATGAAGGAATGGTACATGGTTACCAGGAACACATGTCCATGTACACTAAGGGGGTCATTATGACCATGGCGGTCGGTGGTATAGTGGAGGTAATACCACCAACAGGCTGGCGGTACCTACCTCCACTATTATGACATTGGCGGTTTGGCCAAAGGCAAAACGCCAATGTACCACACCGACCGCCAATACGGTCTCAAGCCCAGCAGCCGTCACTTGGCCACCCATGGCATTATGACCCCACGCAACCCCATGATTTCAGTGGTTTCTGTATCGCCTCTAAAACCATGGTGGTAGGCACTATCAGTGCCAGGGAATTCCTTCCCTGGCACTGATAGGGGTCTCTCCCAGCCCCCTCCCCAGATTCCTCCCTCACCCTCCCGCTCCCTCTCCCGACCCCCTTCACATTTACACACATACTTACACACATACATACACACATTTACCCAGGCATTCACACACACTCACAGCAACACTAACGAACATACATCCAGGCACACATGCAATCTCACGACACAACATGCATGTACACTCATACCCACTCAGGCACAAACGCATTACACATGCATGCACACATTCACACACACTCACACACCCTCCCACACATGCACACAACACCTCCACCCCCTCTCCTGTCGGAGAACCCGACTTACCTGCTTGCAGGGGGTCCTCTGGCAGGAGACGGGACCCGGCACTGCTGCCAGCAGCAGCGTCCACCAGCAAAACACTGCCACGGAGTATCATGGAATATGATACGGTAGCAGGTGTTTTGCTGGCATGGTGCTACTGCTGGCAGCAGCACCACCTTACCGACGTCCGCCGCCATGACCGTCGATGGAATTTCGCCAGCCTTCTGGCAGAATTCCATCTACGGTGATAATGGCATGGACAGTCGGTAGCCACTTCAATGGTATTTTGGCAGCTGTCATAGTGGCGGTAGGTGGCATTTGCCGCCAATCTCATAATGAGGGCCTAAGTGCCTGACTACTGTTGCATGTTGCATAGTCATGTACCTTTGATTTACAAAATTTACACAGGAATAAATAGAGCCATGGCTGAGTGTGTCCTGTGAGTCATGTATGTGCAGAGTGACATCACAATTAGCGAAGCTTAAAAAATGTTGCAGTAGGAAGTCATCTGCAAAGATTTAACAATGTAGTAATGACATTTATGTCAGGTTCCAGCACATTTGTGTAAAGGTCAGCCTGGCCTACTAATGTATGTCACTGAGACATGTATAATGGCCTAATTGAGTATTCATCAACATAGGTATACTAGGTCCATTAGCAAATGATTTCTAATGTGCAATAGTTGTTCATAGTGTAAATTGTGCAGCATTAACTTTACCATGTTTCATGTTCCCTCTTGCAGGTGAACCCCATCCATACACAGCTGGAGAGGTGGCAAGCTTTGCGAACCCAGGTGCAACCAGTGAGTCACAATCCATATTTGTAATGTATAGTGCAAGTGTTGTCTGTGCTGTTGTATGCTGTATGCAATGTAATGTACTAAGGGTATGTATGCTAGTACAAACATAGAAGTTTAAACATGGATATGGACTGAATGGTTGCAGTTATGCATACATAGGATGTGCATCCCAAGAAGAAATGCACTGTTGGCAACATATGTAACAAGTGCCATAGATATGTTGGACATGGTACATGAGTCCTATAACAGTGATGACACTATAGACATGTGGCCGAAGTTAAGAGTCCTAGACATTGTGCAGATTGGCAAGATGTTCTTCACTAAACATGTCACTGGTCTGTGTGCCACATGCAGCACTAAGTAACTCAGGACATGGTGTGATGATAACTATGTGAACAGTTACCTAATATTAGCAGGACAGTGGTCAACATACCACACTTGAAATGCCAAACCTTTGACCATGAATGTGGTGTGACGACCCATTATCTGAGTTGCAGTTTGCAACATTTCTAAACTATGTCATCCTCACAGATGTTGTCACGTGTGTTTGACTAGAGGGATGTCCATATTACATTGATATACAACCTGCCATAACCCACAGCATCATCTGCTCATGGTTGTCGAAATAGTGTCTGTTAGAAATGGGGTCTTTGGTTGGCAGTCAGGTTACCCCCTGTCCAAGCAATGACCCTCACTCTAGACAGGGTAAGTCACACACAATCCAAATTATCCTGTGCCCACCCTCTGGTAGCTTGGCACTGAGCAGTCAGTCTTAACGTAGAAGGCAAAGTGTAAAGTATTTGTGCAATAAATCATACAATACCACCATATAGAACCACAAAAATACCCCACACAGTTTTTGAAAAATGTATAATATTTATCTGATTAGATGCAGGTCAAAACAATTAAAATCCAATGAGTTAATCTTGAGTTATCACTGTAAAAGTGATATAAAGTGTCTTAAGTATTTGCAAAACAAGTAAATGTTTCATAAAAACAATAAAGGTTTCTTACAATCACAAAGTACCTGGTTCGTGTTCAAAATCTCTGCAAGGGACCGCAGAGGAGGCAATGCGTGGAAAACGGAGAGGAGTGCGTTGGTTTCGCCCCTTTACATACGGACTTGCGTCGTTATTTTCCACGCAGAGGAAGGCTTTGCGACGATTTGCGGTTGTGGGGTTTTTCTGGCACCCCGGGGTCTGTGTGTGGAATCCTGGGCTTGTGGAGTGAAGTCACAGTCGCAGCGTCGATCCAGTGGGCTTTGCGTGGAAATTTCTCCCGCACAGCAGGCACTGCATCGATTCCTCTCTGGAAGTCAGGCTACATTGTTCTGGGTCGGCTGGGCCTCGATCCAGTGGGCCGTGCGTCGAAGTTCCGGTCGCAATGCAGGCACCGCATCGATCTTCTCCTTGTAAAGTCAGGCTGCGTTGTTCCGGTTCGGAGTGCGGTGAATTTCTCACTGCTGGGCAGGCTGTGCGGCGTTTTTAGCAGGCTGTGTGTCGAATTTTCGCTGCACAAGGAGTCCAGTTGCAGGAGTGAAGTGTTTTTGGTCCTGAGACTTCAAGGAACAGGAGGCAAGCTCTATCCAAGCCCTTGGAGAGCACTTCTCAGCACAGCCAGGGAGCAGCAAGGTAGCAGGGCAACAGCAAGGCAGCAGTCCTTGTCAGAAAAGCAGTTCCAGTGAGTCCTTTTGGCAGCCAGGCAGTTCCTTTTGGCAGGTCTGGTTCAGGGATTCTTCACCAGCAGGTTTCTTGTCCATAAGTGTCTGTGAGGTAGAGTGTCTACCCCAAGAAGTATCTAAAGTCTGTGATTTTGGGTCTTCTTCTAATACCCATTTTGGCCTTTGAAGTAGGCTCACTTCAATGGAAAAGTCTCACTTGTTTGTGAAATCCTGCTTTGCCCAGGCAAGACCTCAGACACACTCCAGGGGGTTGGAGATATCATTGTGTGAGGACAGGCACAGCCCTTTCAGGTGCGAGTGAACACTCCTCCCCTCCCTCCTTGCACAGATGGCTCATCAAAATATGTAGGCTACACCCCAGCCCCCTTGGTGTCACTGTCTGGAGAGGGGTGCCAACAGCCAATCTGTCAAACTAACCCAGACAGGGAATCCACAAAAAGGCAGAGTCACAAAAATGGTTCAAGCAAGAAAATGCCCACTTTCTGAAAGTGGCATTTCAAACACACAATCTTAAAACCAACTTTACTAAAAGATGTATTTTTAAATTGTGAGTTCAGAGGCCCTAAACTCTGAATGCCTATCCGCTCCCAAAGGGAATCTACGCTTTAATCATGTTTAAAGGCAGCCCCCAGGTTAACCTATGAGAGAGATAGGCCTTGCAACAGTGAGAAGCGAATTTGGCAATATTTCACTGTCAGGACATGTGAAACACAATAGTATATGTCCGACCTTAACCATACACTGCACCCTGCACATGGGACTACCTAGGGCCTACCTTAGGGGTGTCTTATATGTAGGAAAAGGGAAGGGTTAGTCCTGGCAAGTGGGGACACTTGCCAAGTTGAATTTACAGTTTAAAACTGCACACACAGACACTGCAGTGGCAGGTCTGAGACATGATTACAGTGCTACATATATGGGTGGCACAATCAGTGCTGCAGGCCCACTAGTAGCATTTGATTT
Source organism: Pleurodeles waltl (assembly GCF_031143425.1). NCBI lineage: Eukaryota > Metazoa > Chordata > Amphibia > Caudata > Salamandridae > Pleurodeles > Pleurodeles waltl. The sequence continues at coordinate 475,433,746 of NC_090445.1, forward strand.
ACAGGCCCTGGGCACCCCTAGTGCACTTTACTAGAGACTTACTAGTAAATCAAATATGCCAATCATGGATAAACCAATTAACAGTACAGTTTACACAGAGAGCATATGCACTTTAGCACTGGTTAGCAGTGGTAAAGTGCTCAGAGTTCAAAAGCCAACACAAACAGGTCAGGAAAAATAGGAGGAAGTAGGCAAAAAGTTTGGGATGACCCTGCAAAAAAGGCCAGGTCCAACAGTGTCCATGATGTTGATGGAAAAAAATAACACACAATGTACAGCAATAGTCAGTGCTGTTCCAAGATCCCTGTGCAGATGAGGACATGCATGCACCCACATATGTACAACTAATGGGCAGCATAGTGTGAGGAAACAAGTTACTTTGGGACTATGCATCAAGTCATGGCATAGCTTACCAGGTAGACTTGTGTCAATATGAGAGTAGTGTTATTATCCTCTATGTGGCATTAGTGACTGTACCACCATACAATTTCAAATATGATAACTGTCACATCCAGTTTTGCATATAGCAATGTGTCCTAACATTTAACCTTGCTCTATGTGGCTCTGTTGTGAGAACACGTTTAACTTGTAGTCCTTGCTCAGATGAGTTAGTTACATGTCAATGGATCTGAGGTCACTTGCACAAGCATGAGAGACATTGATGAACAATTCAGCATGATGAGTGTGATGTTTCATGGTCACATGGCTAATCTGTATGACAATCTTAGTCAATGGTGACATGGTCCTTCAAATATTTTCCAAGACGGTTCAATATTATTGTGCAACAATAGCTGGTCTCGTTATCATGGACATGTGCACTGTGCAGATGATGTTTGGTATGAAGATGCTTGTCCCCCTGCCCTTCAGGATGTTATGGTGATTTGTGCTTGCAACGTGAGACAACTACAGATGCTGTATTCATTGCATGCTTGTTGTTCATTTGCCAAAAATAAAATGGGCTGGCATGTCCCATTCATGTTGAGGCTGCAAACATGTCCGCATCCCAGAGGCGACAATTTGAAAAGAGGGCTGAACGGTACCACCACATACGCCATGCAGTCAAGGGGTACCAGAGGATGGGGCACAGATACGTGAGTGAGCATGCATCGGGGACATTGGAAAGCCTTCCCTCAAGGGGGTCCAGGCAGAGATCACTCCACCAGCATGACCCACGCAGCAGGCAGGCCTGTGGATACAGGCAGGGCCACCTCTGCAGCTGCTACAAATGCCCAAACTGCTACAATGGCTGCACCACGTTTTGTAGAATCACCATATGTACGGGAATTCCACACTGAAGTGGCAGACCAAAAATACAGAATAGCCAGCCCAGAGCACCAAAATTAACACATTTTAAAAATGCTCCAGGAACTCAAGACTCACATAATGAGAAGCTGCGATGGACAATTTTAATTTAACACTGGACGTCTCTTCCCATTGTAAATATTGAAGTTTATAGTTTGGGTATTTGGATAGTTAGAGTTTGTTAAGATAGCGTAGTGTGGATTAGTTGTGAGACTTAGTCATAGCTTTTTTTCTTGGGGGAGGTTTAAGGTATCCCTTTCATTTGTTTTGTTGACGAGTGGTGTGACGATTAGGATATGTATTTATAAAAAAAATATAACCAAAAAATTTAAAACATTCTGAAAAATAAAAACAAAATATATGATTGTTTAGGCCATATGTTTAGTTAGTCAGTGTTTAGCTATAGTTGCTGTTGTCCTTGTCTATAGATGTATATTAAAGGGGATGGGGGCTGATGCTTATCATGTGGTGTGATATGTATAGAATTAGTAGAGCTAAGATAAGTTAGTTTTAGTAATAAGTTAGGCTAAGATAGTATAGTTAAGTTAGTATAGGTAGTTTAGTTAGCTTGGGCTTTTTTAGGCTAAGTTTTGTGGTTGAATTAAATCCTGTTTTTTCCTAATATGTGATCTCCATCATGATTTACTGTGTAGATGGTAGAATGTATGCACAGGTCATGTTAGGCACATGCCTTTGCATGTAGTAGTTAATTTACATGTGTGACTATGTGTATCCTCTTTGGTGAAGTTCCTGTCAGGTTGGCAATGGCATCACATCAGCGAATTCAGACATCTTTCAGCAATGTACGTGTCACTCTGGTTGTGCATGGATACACATCCCAAAACGGGTATTCTTTCATCATTTCTCTGTATTGTGAAGTAATGTGACTTACATTGTCATTATGATGTTGTAATTGCACTCTCCCTAAATCTAGATTTCTTTTACTGAGACATTGATGGCTGCCACTCACAGTCTAACACATGCATCATTTATTTGTCACAACAATGTTTTCCTTAGTAGGCCCTGCCACTTGTGTAGTAACTGCTGTCAGCTATCATATTTCATGCACGTTAACTGTCAAATGCCATGCTTGGGCTACCCAGTTATAACTTGCTAGTTCACATATCTATCATGTTGCTGTCAGTGTGTGTGACTTTGTGTGTGTCACAAATCCACACATATCCCTTAGGCAAGTACTCAGGGGCATATTGACCATCCACTAGCACCACCAGAGTGTCTCTTTTTGTGGTACTCCAGTGCTCTTTCACAAATTTCAAAGGTGGCATAAAGCCACTTAGGGTGGCTCAACACTGCATTGTATACATGGGTCCCCCAATGCAAATTTATGTGGCAGAGGGGCATGCATTGGGCATTGCTGTGGGCTTACCCATGCAACACCCACTACCCACTAACTGCCTCAGATTTACGATGGAACGTAGACCTAAGACAATGCCTAAATAATTACATCAGCCCAGGGGTGGGGTTGCCATGGAACAACAGGGAGACAAACAACTCTTTCACCTCATTTCTGCCTATTGTTTGTGTGCTATATTCAATAGGCCTTCCTGATCTTTAAAGGCCCAGTGCAACTGTTTTTGGTGACAGTGCAGCAAAGCACCACAACTGCACCCATTTTCTCGACACAGTTGTATTAACGAGTGTTGTGGTGCACTGTATTGTGAATACAGTGCTACCATGGTGTCGTTGGTGGTGCAGGGCAGTTCAAGGAGACTACTGCATCATAGCCAATGCATCAGGTTCTTGTAAATATACCCCCATGTGTTGTCACATTAGTTCATTGATTAGTTAACCCCTAGGGATGCCATGGACTAGCCATGGAATGTGGCCCATACATACACATGTAGGACTGTGCACATGTCAAACAATATGTGCTGCATCCCAGAGTACAGACAGCAGGCTGTCACAAAAGGGAGGGTGGTGTTTAAAATGTATGGTGCTGGCAAGTGTGGTGATCTCATTTACGAGCTGCTTATTCAACAGGAGCTTCACTATTTACTACCTTCCAGTCTTCCCATGTGTACAATATGTTTACTTTGAGGGTAAAGCATTATTTGGGTAAGACTACACAGATGGCACATTTCCACAGTTTATGTAGCCACACACCTTAGGTTAGATAACCCATGTGCTCGACATGTTTATTTACAAGATACCCTTGCTAAAAGTACATCCTGGGATGCTTTTGAATTTCACTAGATTGGGGCCAGCTAACCCATCCTTTTGACAATCTATTGTGTGTCCAGGAGCAGACATCAGACTGTCATGCAACATAGATAACTTACGGTTCCCCATGCAGGATAGCATTGGGATGTTTTAGACAGACATGTGCCATGGATGTGTTTTTCATGTCATGCATGTGGTTGGTTTGTGCTCTTCATGTGTGATTTCTTATGCATACTATAGTGTTATGTCTGGGATATCATGATCCAATCATGGGTCACAGTGCACCTTCATTACAATATCTTTGGTCACATCAGTGACTAACATGTTACCCTCCGTAGATATATCACTACTGTTTGTAGGTGTCAAGAGATGTTTTCCCAAAGCACAAATGGCTATGATGATTCTTAGCAATAGCCCGTTCTCACAATGTTGGACCACACAAATGTATAACTACACTCTCCTCTCCTATTATGTACAAGAGACTTACAGTTTGTTGATGTCAGCCTTGCCCTATTATCTACTAGGGACTTAACTGCTTGAAATTGCATATGTCTGTGGCTTGGAATGGCATATGAGCCTTTATTCCATTGGCACTCCATTGGTAGTAGCACAAGGACATATCTGCAGACCCAGGGTACAGATATTGTCAGTTTACACAAGCATCACTTATACTTGTTTGTTCTAAGCAATCACACAAGTAGACTTGCTGACAGTGTGACTGGGATGTTAAGTAGCCTAAACAATGTGTGTGCTTATGTGTATAGTCTTAAATATCTACAATGTTGTATTGTGGATCGATATATTGAGATTGTGTAGACATCCCCCCCTGTAAAAGCCAAATAGCGTACTGTAGGGCTCAAGTGCCACATTGCTGACATTGTTTGGACAATTGGTACATGCACCTCATCTTCATTATCCTCACTGTCCAGTCCTTCATGCATATCACTGTCTTTTCTCCATGTGATATTTGCCAATCAACCTTGAGTTTACTACAGGACAAGCAATATGTACTGTAGCATGTCCACTGTATGCAAGATGAGTGACTGATATCCATACATCTCCAGACTCCAGCCGCAGCACTTGGCTTGTTTGTGAGTCACCTCCCCAAAGTGGCAGCTCAGTACAAGAGTGTCACAGCTGTCGTTCAATATGTGTGTGTTTAACATGGGCACTCGTCCACAGCTGCTGCCAAAATCCTTTGTCAGATGAAAAATGAGTGTGGGTGGATTTTATGTACACTCGATGGTAAACACATGCAAGTGGAAATATGTCTGTCTCCTGACAGACACATGGATTTTGCCAAGGGTATGAGAGATACTATGACATAGTTTGAGGTGACTACTTATTTGAGTAGGACAGGCCTATTAGTCATACATGTGGGTGCCACAGAGGGGCATGTTATTTTTCACCTGTGATTGAGACATGAAGACATTGCTTTGTCACATAGGTGACATTGACCTACCTTGGTAGGTACTGACTGCTCTTGTTCTACCAAGGACTGACATCTAGATAACATTCCTCCTATGGAGTAACAATGTGGTTGCTGTCAAATTTCAACCCAACAGGCCTGTGTGTTCTATGTGTTGCTATATGTTGGAAAATGAGTTATTGGTAAGGGCAGGTAAGTACCTACACTTAGCAATAGGCCACTAACCTCCTCTTAGGTTCAGTTAGGTCTCAGTAAATTAAACCCAGCTCAACCCTTGGTAGCTTGGCAACGAGCAACAAGGCTTAACTTAGGAGAGAGAGTGTAAAGAATTCAAATATCACAACACAGTAATTAAATAAAACACAGGAAACAGTTTAAAAATCCAAAATCAATTTATAAAAATAGATTATATTTGTTTCTTTAAAATGACACAAAAACGAATACAATTGGATAAGGGGAACCAGAGATATGAATTTTTAAAGAATTATTGTTTTCTAGCGCCTAAAACAAATAGCGCCAATCTGGTCATCTGCTCTCACCTCGACCGGGGCAAAGTCAAAGTTTAAGGCCGACCACGATGGAGCTTAGGTCGGCTACAGCCCGCAGGAGACCTCGGTCAAGAGTTTACCTTCGGACTTAGTTGTTTTTCTGAAGACGAACCTGCCAGTCCATTCCGACCTCCTGGAACTCTTCTTCGGATATGCGTTGTAGGAGCCCTCAGTGGAGATTTTTACCTTCGGACTTAGTCATTTTTTCGAGGGGAAAATCCTTCGACAGGGGAAAACCTGGATCTTGATCCAACATCCTTGTAGCCCTCCTCGGATACACTGGCTGGGAGGTCCCGGTCAACTTCCTACGTTCGGACATAGGCCCTCATTATGACCTTGGCGGGCGGCTATAGCCGCCCGCCAAGATCTGACTGCCGGGCGGCCGCCAATGCGGCCACACCCCCGCCGCGGTCATTATGAGATCCCCACTGGGCCGGCGCCGGCCCAGCGGGGATCTCGGCCACAACATAGGAGCCGGCGGTGTTGCGGCCGTGCGACGGGTGCAGTTGCACCCATCGCGCTTTTCACTGTCTGCATAGCAGACAGTGAAAAGCTGCATGGGGCCCTGTCAGGGGGCCCCTGAACTGTGCATGCCAGTGGCATGGGCAGTGCAGGGGCCCCCAGGGGCCCTGTGACTCCCTGTACCGCCAGCCTTTTCCTGAAGGCTGGCGGTCGGGGACTCGTAATCCCCTGGGCGGCACTGCAAGCAGCACTGATTATCACCACCGGGGAAAATTTGGAGGGAAACCGCCGCCCCTGGCGGTGCGACTGCGGCAGTCGTAATCCCCTCTGAAGCACTGACAGCCTGTTGGCGGTGCTTCAGCCAAAACAGCCCTGGCGGTCTTGGACCGCCAGGGTTGTAATGAGGGCCTTAGTCTCTTTTTTGGGAGATTTTCTTCACCGGGACGAACCTTCAAGTCAGGCCGGGTCACGTTGAGGCAAGCCGGCTAGAGTGAACGCGGCGGGTCGGTCCCTCTATGGAGCTTTTTTTCCAAAAGTTCTCCAAAGTTCTCCAAACTTCTGGATCTTCTTCCAGATGTCCTTTAAGGTTCTTTTGGGGTCCACAGCTCACCCCAAGGTTCCAGAAGCTCTGAGATGATCCTTGGGGGGTGTGGACTACAACTCCCAGAATGCACCTGGCGTAAACTCCTTTTTGGCCACTGGACAGTGGTCAGCTGGTTGGTTTCTTCAGGAGTTGGTGCAGGGGGCTCTGGTTTGCAATTTTACACCTGTAGCAAACTGGGAGTCCCTCTTTGAACCAGTTGAAGCTAGGCAAAGTCCTTCTTGTGGTGAAGCCCAAGTGTGCAGCTGGTGCAGTCCTTCAGAGTGCAGGGTCCAGGTGCAGGCCAGGGGTCCAGCAGGGCAGTCCTTCTTCTCCTGTAGTTCCTCCTTGTTGGAATCTGATGGGGATCTGAGGTGTGGGTGTAGGTCTGCCAGTTTTATCCTTGCTCCTGGGTGAAAAACAGGGGGGGTCCTGGTTCTCCAATCTGTGATGACCACTTCCTGGGAAGTGTGGCAAAAATCAATCCCAAGGAGCAACATGCTTCAAAAATCCATCATGGCTGAGAGTGATTTTTGGAGATTACATGTGGCTGAGCCCACCCACTGGTGTAGCTAAATATCCTAAACACACCCCTCACCTGCCCTCTCCTATTCTAATCAAGGGGGCACCTAATTGTCTGGGTTTGCAGGATGTGGGGGTGTTGCTAGGTTGCTCCAAATGTCCTTTCTGCCTTTGAAGACCAGTTTTTCAGTCCTCCCCCTTCCTGCCTCACCATCTGCTGTCTCCCACAGGCACTTCTTTTTGTGTAAAGCCAGGCCACTTCACACCTCATCAAGGCAGCCTGGCCAGGCTGCCAGAGGCTGCCCAATCAGAACACAGCAGCAAAAGCACTGCAGGGCTGAAGTTGGCCACTTTTCAGGTAAAGTTTAAAACTCTTTACCTGAACAAGTTATTTTAAATCCAATCACTGGAAGCACATCTCTTTGTGTGAAGCCAGGCCACTTCACACCTCATCAAGGCAGCCTGACCAGGCTGCCAGAGGCTGGCCAATCAGAGCACAGCAGCAAAAAACACTGCAGGGCTGAAGTTGGCAACTTTTCAGGTAAAGTTTAAAACTCTTTACCTGAACAAGTTAAATTAAATCCAACAACTGGAAATTGTGGGATTTATTATAACAATTAATTTGATACCAAACTATTGTTATCTGTTACTTAAGGGGTCTTTTAAAATTAAAATAAAGTCTCCCCATTCTAGCCTATGGAGGCCATTCACTACAATGAGGGAAAAACGAATTTGGCTGTTTTACCTCACCAGGGCTTATAAAACTATTTTTATCAGGTCCCTGCTTATAGTTACATGGCACCCAGCCCTAGGGGGACATAGGGCACACCTTAGGGGTGATTTATATGTAGAAATAAGGTAGTTTAAGACTTTGGAACTACTTTTAATTCCAAAGTCGAATTTGCATTTAACTTTAATTTAAAAACAGCCAGCAAGGCAGGCCTGCCTTTAAAATGACACTGGGCACCTCAGCAGTGCACCTATGGGGGCACTACTTATGCTGGGGTCTCTAAACCTCCATGCCCTACCGTATACTGGGGACTTATAGGTAGGTTAACTTTGCCAATTCTAATTAGCCTAATTTGCCTATCCACTTTACACAGAGTACTGGCCCTGGGACTGGTAAGCAGTACCCAGGGCACAGCCAAGAGTCAGTAACCACCAGTACCTGTCCAAACATTTGGGAGTGACCAGGGCAAAAAGGAAGACTTTCCTACACTATGTAAAATGTATGTTGAACAGGCAATACATACATTACACCTACACATTTCATTTTTGTTGTTTTTTTGTGTAGTTGTTTCATCTTTCTGAGTATGTTCCTACTTGTTTTCCCACTGTTGTGGCCTAGTCTTGCTTTCTTAGATGTCTATGAGTTGCTGTTGCATTTGAATGTGACAGATACTCCAAGAAACCTGTGTGATTGTGTGATTTATTAACAAGTTTTTTCAAAGTGACCTATTATTTGCAACATTCATGATAATACATTCTCAAGAATACGTGAATGTCTGCGTGCCCCAGCAGTTGTTTTATGTGCTTCCCCATCCTGAGGTGGGGCATTGTTGTCCTCATCCTCCTCCCTGTGGTCCTCACACTGTTCATCCAAGGGGACATTAATCTGCACACAGATATTGTGCAATACTGCGCAAACAACAAACATTTTGCAGACAAGGGGAGGTGAGTATAGCAGTCTCCCCCTGATTGATCGAGGCATCAGAAACATGATTTAAGGAAGCTGATCCACAACATTCTGGGTCAAGATCTTACCCACATTGTATGCCCTCTGGGCGCTGTTCTGTGGATTGGCATATGGTGTCATCACACACCGCTGGATGGCATATCCTTGGTCAGCTGCAATGGAATACGAGAGACAGTGTCAGACTTGCCTATGGTTTCATACAAACTGGCCTTGCATAGCATTTTTCTATGAAGTAGAGAATAAGACTTGCATCTGGCATTGTGTGGTTTCCTGTTTGCATGCATGATTGTAGTTGTGTGTGATGGTGCGCCTTCCAGTCAAGGGTACAGGTTTAGGGGCATTGCAATTGTGTGATTAGTGTAGCATGATGTGGGATGTGTGTGATGTTGCAGATATTGCACATGTCCAGTAACATGGGACCAGCCAATGAGCCATGTTGTGTGGGTTTTCTCTTAGTTTCTGTTGTGTCTGCCATGAGACAGGTGTTGTGCCCTGTGTGTGCCCCTGACCCCCATGGACATGGTACACCTCCCTTGCACACAGAGCTGGTATCCATATTTCCTGGCAGGCATGCATGTGTATATGTAGACATCATGGAAAGTATGGCATAGTGGATTAAGATCTATTGCTAGGTATGTGGCTAATTTGCAAGCCCCTGTGGCACAGAACAGGGCAGCAAATGTCTTGCTGTGCCACCCTGAACCACCATGAAAGGTCAGAAATATGCCATATCCACTAGATATAGTGCATTTCTGCCCTCAGCCCCTGCACTGGCACTCAGTCAGCTGCCAAGCTCCAACATGGGCACCCTCTCACCATGGTGCACGGATGCCTGTGTTGTGGTTGTGAATGATTAAGTGCAAAAAGATGTCCCATCCTGCACATGACCAATCGATGATGAATATTTACTCATTCTATGTGTGATACAGAATGCATCACACATAGGAAAATGGCAATACTTCGGTAAAATCAAGTTTTTCTCCTACTTGTACAATAGTAATGTCACCCCTAGGGCTGCATTATTTTTTACTGCTGTTTTAGGTTACCAGTTTTCCGTAAATGTGGGGATGTGCCAAAATGCAATGGGTGTTGTGGTGGCATACCCACACCAATACTCATTGCACAACCTTCCACAATAAGGGGCATATCATAAGAGAGTGGCACATTTGTCCTGATGCACCACTTTTCTTGTCTCCCCCTTACCCTTTGTAATGGCACCATGGGTGTGCGGTACTTACTGTGCGGTGCACCATGGCAGTTAATACCACAACAAAGTCAGATGTTTTGATGCTGTTTATGGAGCTTTGCTGGACTAGAATTATCAATTTTGAGCAGGCTTTTAAAATGATGGAAACAAATTGCACAGTGAAATCCTGGAAATGTCATTATGCCATTTTTTCTGGCCTCCTTGCGTGGGAACACCCCTCTTGCATACACTATGCCTGATGCAGCTATGATTATGGCACAAGGGGTCGCAAAGTAGCACAATGCAAGCAGAGCACCACTTTGTAAAATGACACTGGGGAATGGCCACCTTAACTCCACTTTAGCATTATGTAAATTACAATAAGGCAGCAATAACCCATCACAAGCGGTAACTAATCTCCTAAGTGACATGTGTGAAGATGCTGGATTTACAGGACAGTGTTAAGATACAAAATGTGGCTTGAAACCCCCTTGTCAATGTGGGGTGGGCATTTCTCCACCAGAACATCAGTAAAAGTGATATCATAGTGGTGCAAAGGGTTGTACTTAGGGCCCTATGTGAGGAGGATGTGCATTCGATGTGTGGAGTGATACATGTCATCCGTGAGTCACTATCCATGTGTGCAGAGTGGGGTGCGTGCGTTGTTTTGCCCATATGCCTTATTTGTGGTATGTGTTACGTTGTGCCTGCTAGCTTACCTACGGGTAGGCCATTTGCATATTGTCCATCCTGGAAACGTTGATTGATGATGGAGTACCAGAAGATATAGGCATCAAGAATGCTGCCAGGATATTTTGAAAAGTCCCCGATGGTCCACAATGACCTGAACATTGATCGAATGTGTGTGCTTCCTGTTGTGGTACAGATGTTCAGTTGCAGCCAGAGGTACAAGTTGCACATGCGTGCAATCCATGTCATCCAACATGTGTGGAAACCCAGCAATTGCATGGAAATCTTCCTTTATCTCCTGCTACAGTTGCTGAGTGTTGGGGAAGAAGATGTGGCAGGAGTAATACGGATGATGGCATCCAGTATGGTTTGCAGGAAGGTAGAGAAGGAGGGCTGAGATATTCTGCCCACTCATGCTGCAGTCATTGTAAAGGAGCCTGAGCCCAGCATGTGCAGCACAGCCAGGATCGTTGTCAGGGGTGGTATATTAGTTTTCCTGTCAGCTCTTGCTGTGATAGTGGGTGCCATTTGTTAGAGCAGCTGGATGTTGGTCTCCAGTTCCAAATGATAATTTTTAATAAAATCATCTTCTCTGAGGCCAATTATTGATATTCTTTGTTGATAGATGTGCTCCCTTCTCCTGCACTACCTTTGTGGTTGCTGTGGTTGTGATGGTGGGTGATGTCGTGGTGCTGGTGGTGCTTGGCGTTGTTGCTGTCACCGTTTCCAGGTGCCTAGCTGGAGCAGTAACAGGTCCATGTTGCCCGGGTTGCCAGACTGTTTTGTGAGTGTTTCTAAAATATACCTGTGCATCATTTCTTGACCTTTCTGTGACCACGCATTAAAGGTTTGAACCAAATGAGAGCTAGCACCATTTCTCACATGTCTTTATTCATTAGACTTGTAAATATATATTTTTTAGGAGGGAACGCCGACCCTGCATATTATATTTGGTAAACAGCACAGGGTGAGGTGTCACTCTTAAAAAATGACGCACACATTGGAAAAGTGACGCTAGATAGGTCTAGCACCACTTTGTAAATAGGGAGCTGGGTTAGCTCAATCATTGCCCCCAAAAAATGGCACAACAGAGGTGGAAACTCCTTGTAAATATGCCCCTTAGTTTCATATTTTTCCTTTACTTGTAAAAGTGGGGCACAGTTGAAAAATACACTATGGAGAAACTGCTACATAAAGTGAGCTATATTATTACGAAACAGACATAACACTTCACTAGTTATCTTGACATTAAGCAATGATTAGCGAGGCCATGGGACAAGGTTGCTGCATGGAAAGATAATCTTTAAAAAAACAGGTGCTTAAAGACACCTTCTCCCTTCCCTCCTGGTGAGAGGTTGTTAGCACTCTTGATTTTAGCTTGGGAGTGGAAAACATGAAAACAGAGGAGGCAGCATCACTCTACGTAATCACAGTGGGGAGCCAGAAACCTTCATGGGCAGCTGGATTTTTTCAGAAAGGTCTGATGGAGTACAGACAGATGCAGACACACCCTCCCAAAATATTCTCTGCTTGAATTCTCAATTGCATTAAGAAATAATAAAAAGTTAACAAAAGATATATAGCACAGCAATGGGAGGTAACAATTGTTGACAACTGTGTGGCTTACTTACTTTAAGGTGCGCAGTCAAAAGGCTGTGGCTACTGAATGCATAGTATATATAATGTAGTGTTGGTCTAGGTAAATAAACAGACTAATATTGGTCATTCACAACAGAAACTGAATTATATTGTGTTGCTTACTTATTTGTTTGAATTGTTATTCATATTCAATGGTACTCAATTGTATTACCACTAGAAGAATGAAAGTTTGATTCTGCAGGTTACATGCATGTCTTGGCAGCTGGTCCCCAACTGACTAAGGTATTCTACTAGGAACGAAACTTATTAGCAGGTTACACTGATCACTGCTGTCACTGCTACACTGCACAGGAAATAACTGAGCTCTATCAATCCATCTCCTGACTGTTTATACACAGTGATCTGTGAAAGACACAATAGTTACTTGATCTATTTTTCCAGTATTGGCATCTGGAACCTGATGGGTACACACAGAACTCTACAGCTGATAACCTTGGGCCCCAGATATAGACATTATGATTGCATGGTGGGATAAAAATCATAGAATAGAAGTCCAAGAAACTTTCACGGTCGCAGGTCAGATGCTTTAAAATTATTTTTTCAAAGTAGCCATACAAACGGCATGCTTGAAGCCCAAACCAATGGGAGAGGTTGTGTATTTGGATGCCAATCCATGGCGTGAATTGAGGGTACATGAGAATATCCTGTTGCTCTCTCTGCCCTCTTCTGGTTGGAAGGAGATGAGTTAGAGGTGATTGAGGGGAGCGGGAGGGCAGATGTGCCCTTATAAAATTCAGGGTCATATTTATACTCTGTTTGCGCCGAATGTGCGTCAAAAACTTTGACTCACATTCGGCGCAAACCTTGCACAATATTTCTACTATGACGCCTGACCCCGCGAACATCAAAATTCCTCTTTGTGCGTCATTTTCTGGATGCGGGAAACCGCCTGCGTTAATGACATGCAAGGTAGGCGTTCCCATCCAAAAAATGACTTTAAGGCATTTGCGCCTTATTTATACTCCAGCGTCATTTTGATGCACAGGAGGGGGCGGGCCTTAAAAAACGGTGCCCAGCCTGATGTGCGCCATTTTTTAACGCCTGGGTGAGGGCAGGCATTAAGGGACCTGTGGGCTCATGTCCTTGGTCTCTGACCATGGAAGCAGTCCACAGGTGCCCTTCCCTGCCCCCATGGACACCCCCTGCCACCGCCACCCACCCCTGGGGGACACCCATGGATGGGGGGACCCATCCTAGGAAAGAACAGGTAAGTTGAGGTTAGTATTTTTAATAAAAACTATTTAGTGGCATAGGGGGGCCTAACTTGGCCCCCCTACATGCCAATGTGCCCAATGGCCATACCCAGGGGACAGAAGTCCCTTGGGCATGGCCATTGGGCAGGGGGGCATGACTCCTGTCTTTGCTATGACAGGAGTCATTTCCATGGGGGTTGTGCATCAAAAAATGGCGCAAGTCCAGTTAGAGCCATGATTTTTTACTCTAACCTGACTTGCACCATTTTCTGACGCACAACCCCCAATTTCCCCTACGCCGGCGCTTCCTGGTTAGAGTCATTTTTTTTTTACTCTGACCAGCTCGCAGCACCGGCTAACGTCAATCCTTAAATATTTTGATGCAAACCAGCACCGGCAGTGGTTTGCGTCAAAAAGTATAAATTTGGGCCTCAGTTTGAAATGTCTGGCCTGCATTTTTAAATCTTTTCTAAAGAGGCCTTCATTTGGATGTAATGAAAATGTTCTTGACTGAAGCGTTAGTTTTGTAATTTGAAGAAGGAAAAAAATGTTGAAAACCAAGTGTGACTGCTGGATCCTATTAGCATTTTACACCCATTAATTTTTTTATTTAAACACAAGGGCGATTTCCTGATTCGAATTTCCAGAATATCCCCCCAGCTCAGTGCATTTAACTGGATAGTTGAAGTAGAACGAAAGGTACCTCATTCAAACCAGGTAGGAGCTCAGAAAACAAGTAGGAGTTTGTAATACAGATGTGGATTTGCTAGTCTAAAGCACATCTGGTGGGGCAGATGGCCTAAGAGCAAGTCGGGCCATTTAACCCATCTTGTGATTGTGGAATGTTTTTCATTGTAAAGGGTCAAGTATTCTCCATATACCATTACAGATGTATCACAGATCTTGATCCTGATTATGGAAGCAATGTATATGCCAAACAGTGTGTTGCTTTGATCATTTCAGTGATACTTGCTATAAAAAGGTTATTTGATTAGTAATTCTTCAAAGGACTTTGATACCTGTCCCCTTCCATAAGGTCACTAACCTATTTACATATACAACACCTCCTACATAGATCTCTTTTTTAATTTATTCAGATAATTAATTAGTTAACTAAATAATGTATTTCTGTATTGTTAGAAATTGGGCCTCTAGTTTGCAGAGGTATGCACCCTATCCAAGTAGGGTCCAGTATCCTAATCAGGGTAAGTCACAACACAACCTAAATTATCCTGTGCTCACCCTCCAGTAGTATTTGTGCAATAACTCATACAGTAACACAGTGAAAACACTACAAAAGTACTCCATGCCAGTTTAGGAAAATAGCTATTATTTATCTGAATAAAATAAGACAAAAATGACAAGAATCCAATATGCATGTCAAGATAGCACTTTTTAGAGATTTACATCAGTCTTAATCCATAGGAATCAATGGATGTATCTTTTTAGCACAAAGTACTTGGAAGCATCAAAAATAACAATGCAGAGGGCCACAGAGGAGGTGATGTGTTGTAAAGTAAAGTGATGCACTGATTTGTCCGGTGTGACAGAGGTGATGCACCGATTCTTTCCTCATGGGCAAGGTGATGCATTGATTTCCAAGCACACAGCCTTGGTTCCTTGTTGTGGTGCGGGGATAATTTAATGCCAAGGGACAATGCGTGAAAAATCCAAATATGCTGTGGTGATGACACAGGCACTGTGTCGATTCGGTGGGTGCTGCAATGATTTTTCAGCCCTGAAACAGCTTCTGTGTCAATTCTGCATATGTTGCATCGATTTTGCAGCAATCCTCGATTTTTCCGGCACAGGGAATCTTCTCTCTCAGGTGAAGTCTTTGATGGCCCTGAGACTTCTTAACAGGAGGCAAGCTCAGTTCAAGTCCCTGGAGCTCACATGTGAGGGAAGACAAAAACCTTCCAGAAGAGTAAGGGAGCACCAGGGCAACAAACAGGAGATCAGTCCTTCCAAAAAAGCAGTCCAGATGAGTCCTTTGGCAGCACAGCAGTCCTTCTGACAAAGTCCAGGTGTAGATCCAGAAGTGTCTGATTTGAGGGGGGTCATAGACCCAGCATATATACCCAAATGTGCCTTAGAAGTGGAGGGGACTTGAAAGATTGTTTTTGAAGTGCACCAGCTTCACTTTCAATCCAGTCCTGTCTGCCAGGAGATCTATGGGTGGTTATCTATCCTTTTTGTGAGGTCAGGCCACTAGCCTTTGAAGTGTAACTGAGAGCACCTCCAACCTTCCTGCCTAGGAAGATCCCTTAGTATGTATATAAATGCAGATGCAGCTGAGTGTCCTGGCTTTCTGGATCAAATGCACAAGAGGAGCTGCCAAACAGCACATAGCAGATATGGATTGGCTGCAAGGGACAGAGAGCAGTAAGGGCAGAGAAATGCTTCTTTTTCAAAGTGGCATTTCCAAAATAGTAATGTTAAATCCAACTTCACTAGTACGCAGGATTTCTCACTACCATGCCAACCATTCCACACATTGCACACCACTTTCAAATCAGAAATTACCACCCTAAAAGTACATAAGTGTATTTGTAATGCTGGCCTATGAGAGGAGCAGGCATCACTGTAGTGAGAAACGACTCTGGATGTTTTTCACTACCAGGACGTGTAAAACCTACAAGTAAATGTCCTGCCTTTTACTTACATAGCACCCTGCCCTATGGGCTACCTAGGGCCTATCTTGTGGGTGACGTATATGTAATAAAAGAGGGTTTAAGGCTTTGTGACTAGTTTAAAATGCTAAGTCAAGTGGCAATGAAACTACACACCCAGGCCTTGCATTGGCAGACCTGTGACATGGTTAAGGGGCTACTTATGTGGGTGGGACAATCAGAGCTGCAGGCCCACTAGTAGCATTTCATTTACAGGCCCTGGGCACATGTAATGCACTTTGCTAGTGATTTTGAAGTAAATGAAATATGCCAAAGGGGATGAGCCAATGTTACCATGTTTACGGGAGAGAGCACAAGTACTTTAGCACTGGTTAGCAGAGGTAAAGTGTGCAGATTCCTACAACCAGCAAAAACAAGAGCATAAAAATGGAGGGAGGCAGGCAAAAAGTTGGGGGAAGACCTCCCTAGGCTGTCAGGTCCAACATTTATTTATTTATTTATTTTTCTGGAGGCACTTTGTCAAGGCTCTGAGTACATGGTGATACAGTAATTTACAGCATGGTACAGTGATAAAAAGTGCAGTTAAAAATAAGCAAGCAAGATTTACAATACAAAAATCCAGACAAAAACATGCACTTTTGAATAGTCATGTTCAGTCAATGGACAAGCCACACTCTACACTTCTTAGACCATACCTTCAAATAAATACTGTTTTGTAAGAACCGGGTGAATCTTTAGTGCCATTGTATCACATTGCCACAGATATACTACGTAATGTATTAAGAGATGTATTTAAGAAATATGTTTGGTTATTTTCTATAGCTGAGGTTCTTCACCTTTTGAGTTTTGAGGATACCCACTTTTTTATCATTGGAGTTCTGGGATCCCTACTCAAAAATTATTGGAATCCGGGGAGCAACACTGAGTCACTATTGAAATCCTGGGACCCTGCCTCAGCAATTTCGACGAGTTGAACTGCAAAGCAACAGATAAAAATATAGAAACAAGCTTTCATCAACAAATACACATGTTGAAGTATTTAATTTTATGCACAAACTTAAAAAATCAAAAGTTTAATCTTATTGGAAAGTATGGAGCCTTCTAAATTCAATTGGTGCCACCTATTGCCCATACAATATTCTGTTTGATGTATTTACATTGCTCCCATGAATCAATCTAAGCATACCAACTTAATTTTTAGTCTACAATTTCAAAATCCTTCACATTAACAGACCCTTTTAAAACTTTTGGTTTTACATTTTGATTCTTTATGTATACACTTTGTTAATCTGGTAATAGTATTTAATTTTGTAAGCAGTCAGCAGACCTCCTGAGTAGGAATCGTTGACCCTCATGGGTTCTGGACATCAGGGCATTTCACTGGTGTTAATGCTCAACTTATTTCTAAGGAATTTTATGTATCACGAGTTATGAATTTGAATAAAATTTAGTTAACATAGAAAATAATGTGCGACTTGGAAAATGTGCCCACTTGAGTGGCCGTCATGGAGTACTTATAGTTTCACTAAATGCATACTAATATTTATTCAGAAGCATACACATATAATTATCTCGAATTGTGTCATCTTGATGATTTGATGCTATGTATTTTCTTATTAATTGTTGGCCTTAAATCAGCAAGGTTTGGGCCTAAGTATTGCACAGCCTCATATTAAACTGCATGTCTGAGTAAAATTGTGAATCATGTTTAGCAAATAAAATATGTATTGTTCTTGCTGAAGTTGACCAAACATGTAGCGGTAGCCTTTAACTTTCGCATGGGAACTGCTTGTAGAATCATGCTGTACTAAAAAGGATCCAAATGTAGACTTGATGCCTGAGACAGTGATTTTCCCAGGAACCAACAATGGATGCACTGACTAGTGTATGGATGGAGACAAGAAATTTACCTGATGAGTCGGACGATGGGAACGGAAGTAGAAGAACCAATCAACGTGCAAAAGATAGTTTAGTTATATTATAGATTTGAACTGAAGCTCTAATTAGATTGACTGTAAATGTATGATTTTGTGACCAAAGGTATTGTGGGAAGTTCTTTAGGTGACTTTGACTTAACCTGCCTGCACAGAGGAAAAATTTAACTTCTTAACTACTTCTTGGGTCATTCTTACTGAGTGCTCATTCTTTTCTGTTTGGGAGCTGAGAAGTTCATGATTACTTTATTCTTAACTTTAACTTTGAAGCATGATGCTAAATAATTTGATGCTGCCCTTGGAGATTGCTTCTTAAATGGTTCAGATTGCGCAGAGACCCCTGTGTCTGAACGACTCCTTTCATTGCCCTTTGCTGAAGAAGACCAGACGGATGTCTAACTGACAAGGAGAATCGCAGCTTGCTGTTCCATACTGAGGAGAGGAATAACAAAATGCTTTTGTCTTGTAGATAATTCTAGTTGTTCTATGTACCAACCGCTGATTTGTTAGAGCCATAGTTTGATGTTTTTCCAAATTAATTTTGACTAAACAGTTTTTGCATGAAGCCCAAACCTGCTGTTCTAATCTGAAGGATTGAAAGGGAGACACTGGAGATGCTGACAACTTATTACTAAAAGAATTTGTATTTGTTCATTTGCTGAACTAAATGTATCCTACAGCTAATTCACAGTTACTCCTTTGATTTGTACTGTGATCCTAGAATGTTTGACAGTTAACGTATTAATTAAATTGAGCTTCTTTTGAAGATTTGGTCAACTGGTGTTATTTGTGTATGCCTATCAGTTGATTTTGAGATTGACTTACATGATTTTAGCATTGTTAGTCTAGGGAAATAAACATTCTAACTATTACTAAATGGTGTGGTTATTCATGACCAAATGGGTCATGGTGCGTGAAGGTTATTGAGTCCTGAGATATTTGTTGATGTTAATTGATTATGTTAATTAATGTATCTGCTTTGAGCTTATGGACTTGTGATGGAGTTACTCTAAGCGTATTCAAAAGGTTCATCGACCTGTAATGCTTCCCCTTATCTATTAGCATATGAACACCAAATAAGGACCGACGTGCTAACAATGGTCAGCATGTTTTGGGGTCCTGATTTAAGAGGCACTAGTGTTACCTTAGCGCCGCCATAGGGTCATTTTTTTACACTAAAGTGGTCTTTTAAATGTACCATATTTACAAAGTGGCACAATGCATGCGCCAGGCATAATGTATGCAAGGGGGGCGATCATCTGTTAGGGGGGGGAAAAAAATGGCACAAGGAAATCTGAGAGATTTCCTTGTGCCATTGTTTTGGCACTTTTTATGCATGCTCGGACCAGGAGTTAAAAGGGGGCATGCCATTGAATACAATGGGCCCTTATGTACTCCGCAAGAGTAGCACCAAAAAGTTGGCAATACTCCTACAGAGTACATTAATAGTGTCAGAAATTCTGATGCTATTGCCCCCTACCCTGCGCCATGATGCACCATATTTAAAACACATGGTGTCAGTAAGGGGCACTAAGGGGTACAAGGAATGTGACGCTGCACTGGGTACAGCACCACTTTTTCTCAAATCAGTCCCTTAGACTAATTTTTCAAAGCAAACTAGAAGTACAATCCTTCAATATTTCCTTACTAGGCAAACATGCAAGCCGCCACAAGCATTCTAATACATGCATTATTTTCGGTCCAGTATTGTTAGAGCGAACGGAGGGGTAGTTCATTTCACACAGGCATTGTGGAATATTAAACTTATTTTCAACAATTTCTGCAAAACAGTCTTATGGGCATGTCATGCTTCCTAGCAATAATCAGAGAAAAATATACCAAACCTTTTCAGGGGGACTTTGCATGTTTGTTGTTCATTTGGTCCATTTTTAATTCAGCATACTCCCACTACGAAGGGAGACTCGGAGAGCACAGAAGGTGATGAATTCAGTGTTTGAATTAATTTCGCCCAAAAAGACATTCTGTATAGATTTGTTTGTAAGTCAAATGCTTTTATTTGAAACGCTATGCTAGCTACTGCGTGTATGCATCACCGGTTGAAATTAATTAAAAGAACAAATCGACAGAGAGACACAGTTGTATGAACACAACAGTAGCTTAATTTCATTACAAGCATCTCATTTATCAATTAATCAGTTCTCTATAAGCATGGTTGCAACTGCAAAATGTAAAAAAGAAGTCTAGTGAACAACTTTGTGGTGGGTAGTGATAAAAAGTCGGGTAATGTTCAGTTTTCTTTTGACTGAGTACCCATCTCTCCTCTAACAATCTTATCTGGTCCAACCAGTCGGGCTTTCCTGCTCCTTACTCAAATCAAGCCGCATTTTATATCCTGCCTAGTGCCTACCACATTTCTACCAGACTAATTCTCCTTCATCTGTCTGTGGAATTTAACACTGTGGATGTCTGCCATACCTCTGTACAATTGGTATTAAAGAGCCCTGCTCTTCCATAATTATCTTCTTATCTATCAGACTGATTTTTTTCTCTTTGGCATAGGACTCTCAAAGGGCACCTTCACCCCATTAAACGTTGGGGTTACCCATGAGTCTGTCCCATGATCCCTCCCTTTTTCCCATTACATCCCATTGCCACCCTCTCTTAAGTATGTCACCTTTTATTTCCGTTTCTCTTAAGGCAGACAGGTTCTCTTTTCACGTCTCAGTCTGTGGAATTGTGCATCTCTATCTAACAATGGACGTCCACCAGGTCTGTAACGTTTAACTCCGCCAACACTGACATCCTTCTATTTTTCCCTCCTCCTTAGCACCCACCTTTCATCCCATATCTATCCTTTCTGTGAGGCATGTTGAATTTCTCCTGCTTTTTCAGAAGCTTTGTGGTTCTCTTCAAAACTTTTGTGTTGACTGAGGCCCTCATTACAACCCTGGCGGTCAGTGATAAAGCAGCGGTAATACCGCCAACAGGCCGGCTGTAATAAATATGAAATTATGACCATGGTGGAAACCGCTCAGACAGACTGCCACTTTAACACACCGACCGTCAGGGCGAAACCAACAGGCACCACGGCGGTAATTGCCAACAGCCAGGCGGAAGACAATATACCACCCACAGTAATGTGACATGCCTATCTTCCACTTTTTCTGGGGTGGTACCAACTACATCAAAAGCTTGCTGGAAACACTTCACAGAAGGGAAATGACTCACCTCTGGAGACTCAGGGAAGAACCACGCCGCCATGGAGCCCGAGCTGCATGTCTTCCCCATGCTCTTCTACGTTCTGCTCTATTACGAACACCAATGTCGGTGAAGACCACCACTGTGAGTACTGCCGTCTAGCACACAGGGGAGGGGGGAAGGAAAAAGAGTGTCACACACACACACGCAACATGCAACACACCCACCCCCAACACCACGCACACAACCAGATGCAGTAACAGAACATATACACCCCGTACCCCTCAGGAATAATGTAAGGACAACTACTATAGTGTGAAATGGCTGTAATAAGATAAACATGGGTGAAATTTGTGCATCCAAATCAAAATGTTTATACATAGTTGCAATGCAAGGGACACTGTCCAGTCCTCAATGTCCGTGGGCCACAGGGCCACATCACAAAGTCCCAGGCTAAACTCACTCCTACAATGACACAGAGAGAACACTGCAGGGGCATCAGGTCGAAAACAGACAGGCACCTCAGGGGGGCGGGGAATAGGGGATTCCCTCAGCTGGATGATGGTACAACACCACTGGTCCTGGAGGGGGCAACATGCTGTGTGCTCTGTCCTGGGGAGTGCAAGACCACAGTCTCTCAAGTGGGTGATTTGCCCACTGCTTGGTCCTGGGGAGTGCAAGGCCACAGTCTCTCAAGTGGGTGATTTGCCTGCTGGTTCGGGAGGGGGCATTGTGCACAGTGAGCTTCATCCTGGGAAGGATCGGGTGAGTGGATGCCTTCTCCACTGGTTCTGGAGGGGGCATGGTGCCCAGTGAGCTTCATCCTGGGAAGGCTGGGGTGAGTGGATGGCATCTCGACTTGTTCTGGAGGGGGCAACATGCCCTGTGATGCAGATCTTGGGGAGTGCAAGGTCACAGTCTCTCACCTGGGTGTCAGACCCACAGGATTTGCTGGGGCCAGGCTGCAAAACAGCCCATAGACTCAGGAATACACACTGTCCGCGGGCAGTGACGGCTGCTCAGTGGTTTCACTGGCGGTGCTGGTAGTGGTGGGGGGAGCCTCAAGCCCTTCCTCTGCAGCCTCGAACGGTTGCCCACTGGGGATGCTGCTGCTGGCAGTGGTGCTGGTGGCGCTGCTGGCAGCGGTGGGCGGAGGCTCCAGCTCTTCCCATGCAGCCTCGGACAGCTGCCTAATACGGCTGCTGCTGGCAGTGGTGCTGCTGGCAGTGCTGGTGGTGGTGCTAGCAGTGGTGGGGGGAGGCTCCAGCCCATCCCCTGCAGCCTCGGACGGCTGAACCAGCATGGTTGGTTGTGGAGGCTCCGACTGAGTCCCAGCACCAGGCCTCTTGTCCTTTTTGCCTGCTGGTGCAGGCCCGTGCCCTTCCTGCCAGGAGCTGGGGATGGCTCCTTTCTCCTTTTGGCAGCAGCTGGGGACTGCCCTTTGCCCTTCCTCTCAGCAGCTGAGGATTGCCCATTGCCCTTCCTTTTACCAGCTAGGGGTGCCTCCTTGCCCTTCTTTTTTGCAGCTGGGGGTGCCGCCTTGCAGTACTTGGTGCAGGCATCCTATCAGTGTAGCTGCCTAGTGCCCGGGATCCTCTCCCACCTGGTGTAGCTGTGGACACTACTGTGCCCCTGGACTGGGTGGCTGAGGTGCTTGCTTGGGTTTGGACCACCCTGGCCTGATGTGAGGGACGGTGGGGGAGGGGGAGGGAAGAGGTCAATGGTGGTGAAAAGATTCTTAGGGACATTGGGGCGGGAAGACTGAGATGGTTTGGGAGTGGAGGAAGAGGGAGTGGTTGTAGGAGGTGTCAGTCTGCTGTGTTGGGTGAAGGTGCCTGGGCTGGATGCTTTTGTGAGGTGGATGGCTGTCGGGTGTCTGAGTGCTTGTGTTTGTGTACTTTGGGAGGAGGGGGCACAGACACAGTGGGAGAGGACACAGGGGATCTGTGCATGGGAGTGGTGGTGGTGACTGCAGGTGAGGGGCTTGTGCACTTAGGTGTGCTGGTGATGGTAGTAGTGGATGAGGATGTAGTGCAATCAGGTGTGAGTGTAGACGCAACTGGAAGGGAGGTGGAGGATGAGGAGGAGGGGGCCACAGTGGAGGCAGTGGATGTTGGTATGTCTGCATCTGGATGTGTTTGTGTGAGTGCCTGTGGAATGAAGTGTGGTGCTTGTGTTTGCCATGTCCACTCTTGTGTGTTATCCTGGGTGCATGCTCGTCTGCCTGTGTGTTTGGGATAGGTTGGGGTTGAGAGGAATGGGATTGGGTAGAGGAAGCTGGAAGAGGGTGGCTAGGAACAGGGCCAATGGCTGCATCAGAGAGGAGGGCAGAGCCTGGATTTATCTATGTTGGGCCGCCATGCCAGTGTGAATGCCCTCCAGGAATGCATTTGTCTGTTGCATTTGGGCTGCCAGCCCCTGGTTGGCATTCACAATGGTTGAATGCCCAACAGAGATGGATCACAGGAGCTCAATAGCCTCCTCACTCACTGCAGCAGGGCTGACTGGGTTAGGACCTGAGGTGCCTGGGGCGAAGGAGATGCCCACCCTCCTGGGTGAGTGGGCATGGGAAACTCGCTTAGGGGCTGCTGGGAGGACGGTGCTGGTACGGGGGTGCCGGCTGTACCTGTACCCAGGGTAGGCACAGAGGTGTCGGCCACCACCAGGGAGCTTCCATCGGAGGAGGAATCTGTGTCCGAACTGTCCCCTCCTGTCTCTGCCGTGGTGCTCCCCTCACCCTCTGGCCCACTGGTGCCCTCACCATCAGTGGATTTGGCATCCTGGCTCCTGTTGGATGCAGCTCCCTCTGTCGCCAGTGCCTCTGCTCCTCCGTCAGATGATGCCAATGCACATAAGGACAGGGTGACAAAACAAAAAGGGGGGAAGAGACAAAGGATACACTTGGTCAATGGCGGGAACAACACCACTGTTGGCATACACAACACACAGGGAACAGCCCTAAGCACTAGGCAATGCACTACCAGTCACAATGCTAGTCACCAGGCCATGGATAGGGACACCTAGTGCCAATGGCAGCATACCTGAGACCCACAGACCCCTGCCCAGTAGGGGATGCCTACGAGCTTGGTTGGAGGTATTTTACATCAGCACCCTGCCCAACATGGTACCTACTCTGCAATATCAGGCCTGGCCCAGGGGCACCCACAGGCCCCCCCCCCCCCCTGGGTACCACTCCACCAGGCACAAGTTGTATATTGAGTCACTGTACTCACCTCCTTGTGAATGGTGTGATGTCCCCAAGCTCCAAATAGGCCACCGCCAGTATGCAGGCCATAAGGTGGGTCAGGGTTCGAGGGGCACCCCTTCCTCGTTGGGAGGCCATCCCCAGCTGGGCCTCCGCCGTCTTCCGTGCCCAGCGTCTGAAGTCCTACCCAGTTTGTGCCAGTGGGTGCTCCACCTGCCATAGACCCCCGGGGTCCAAATGTACTTGGTGATGGCATGCCATATATCCTTTTTCTGATGGGCGATGACCTGCAGGGAAATGGACACAGGGAAAGATATTAGTCTGACCGTCCTGCCTGTTACACTCATGGCCCACCATGCCCCTTCCCATCCCCATTAGCACAGATATGGACCACCATACATGCAGCACGCTGCCCAGGTCCCATCCACCACACCCCCTACATGAGGCCTTCACACACAGCACTCCATGCATTCACTCCCCATGCTTCATACTCACGTTGGTCTGGAGGCCCATACAGCATTCGGTACTGGGGTAGGACCCCATCCACCAGTCTCTCCAACTCTGCCAAGGTGAAGGTAGGGGCCCTTTCCCCAGTGACATGAGCCATGGTCAGTTCCAGACACAGGTTTCAGCAGCAGATGCAGTGTAGGTCCTCTCCTGTTGAAGGTAAGGCAGCAAGTGAGTGAACAGATAGAAAATGGCAGTGATGTCCACGGCGGTGCATATCGTCACAACTGGTGTACATCACCATTGGCCACTGTACCCCATAGGGTCTAATGTTAACCAATGAGAAGTTGCACAGTTGTTTTCGACCACCTCTTGAAAAGGCCACAATGTCAGCGGAATTACCTCGTTTCCACCTGTCCCTCCAAACAGGACAGGCGGACGCCATTTCAGGGGGGTGCAGGCCATGGCTCCTAACTGCGTCACAGTACACATATCCACCATTTGGACCTCTCCAACAAAATACCGTGACAATCACAACATGCTTTGAAGTGTAGTGGTTGGAAATAAGAGATACTCACCAGCTGCTCACCATTTTGCCCCATAGATTGCATCGGCTGTGGAAAAATAGGAGATGGAGACATACCCCTGTGTAAAGACCCCTGGTGGACTTAGCAACAATGGGGGACAGGCACATTATCCTCACCTATAGACTGGACAGGGCCACAATCACAGAGCTGTGTGCCCATTCGGTGCCTGACCCAATCTCTGCTATCCGTCACCACACAGGGATCCTCCCTCTTGTGCAAATGCTATCAGTGCTCCATTTCCTGGCAACTGGCTCCTTCCAAGTGACAGTAGGCTTGGCAGCAGGAATGTCTTAGCCAATGTTCTCAATAAAGCTGACCAGAGTGTTGCCTGCCCTGATTAAACAGATGCACAGCTACACCGTTTTCCCCCAGGTGGAGGATTTAGCCACAGTGAAAGCTGATTTCTATGCAATGGGACATATCTCCAATATTATTGTGGCAATTGATTTTACACATAATGCATTTGTCCCCCCGTATAATGAACAGGTGTTCAGAAATCGAAAGAGCTTTCACTCCATGAATGTGCAGTTGGTGTGCCTGGCAGACAAGTACATCTCCCATGTCAATGCAAAATATCCTGGCTCTGTGCATAATGCCTTTATCCTGAGGAATAGCAGCATCCCATATGTGATGGCTCAACTACAGAGGCATAGGGTGTGGCTAATAGGTGAGCCCTGGTTTAAACCCAGTATATGTTGGTGTATGGTGTGGGCCCTAAGCGTTGGTGTGTGGCTAACAGCTGTCCCTCGATATTTGTAGGTGACTCTGGGTACCCCAACCTCTCAATGCTACTGACCCCTGTGAGGAATCCCAGGACAAGGGAGAGGAACGTTACAATGAGGCACATGGGCAAACAAGAAGAATTATAAAGAGGACCTTTGGTCTCCTGAAGGCCAGGTTTTGTTGCCTCCATCTACCAGGTGGATCCCTGTATTACTCACCCAAGAAGGTCTGCCAGATCATTGTGGCATGCTGGATGTTGCACAATCTTGCCTTACGTCACCAGGTGCCTTTTCTGCAGGAGGATGAGGCTGGAGATGGCCGTGTGGCAGCAGTGGACCCTGTGGACAATGAAGATGAGGAGGCAGAGGATGAGGATGAGGACAACAGAAGTGCAATAATTTGTCAATACTTCCAATGACACACAGGTAAGACAGTGTAACTTCACATTTAATTGACAGTTTTGTGTTTGACATTTCCTCTGGCAGGCTGATTTTCCCACTTCTATGGCCGCTCACTTTAGCCTTTGTTATCTCTATTTGCAGATATTTGTGCCCCACTATCACTCCTCGTGTGTTGTGAGCAGCCACCTACAGGTCATTCCTATTTATATGTTTCTGTACAGTTGATTTTCAATTTTTAAACCTTGTTAAACGAATGCATATTTAAATAATTTGAGACACTCTATACTTGTATTTTTCAAAGGGTGTTTATTTAAGGTCTAGGAGGTAGAGGGGGGTGTGCAATGGACTGGGGGGATGATGGAGGAAAGTCCAGGTTAGAGTCCAGTCTATTTGTATCACAGGTGCATTGTCCAAGAGGGCATAGGAAGGGGAGCAATTGCAGTTCAAGGTGGACAAGGTAACAGTGTGGGACACAAGGATGACAATCAGAAGAGTCTTATTTCCTGGCAGAGGTCTTGGCAATAATCTCTGGCTTCTGCCTGGATCGCATGGAAAGTTTGCAGGGTGGTTCTCCTTCTGCAGGCGGATGGGTGCTGGTGGCTTGTTGGTCCTGTGGCGGGGCCTCCTGTCCATTAGCGACAGTGAGGTGGAGGGCTGTTCCTTGGTTTGGCTAGTGGTAGAGGCCCGGTGGGGTGCCACTGCCTCCCTCATTGTGTTGACTATGTCTGCCAGCAACCCTGCAATGGAGACCAGGGTGGTGCTGATGTCCTTCAATTCCTCCCTGATCCCCTGGTACTGTCACTCCTGTAACCGAATAATCTCCTGCAACTTGTCCAGTATCTGGCCCAGCGTATCCTGGGAATGTTGGTATACTCCCAGGATCATGGTGAGTGCCTCCTGGAGAGTCAGTTCCCTGGACCTGTCCTCCCCCTGTCGCACATCAGTCCTCACAGCTTCCCTGTTTTGTCTGTGCCTCTGTCCCCTGAACCATGTGCACACTGCCACTGCTGATTGATATGTCCTGGGGACAGAGGTATGGGCCCGCTGGGTGGGTGCTGTGTTTGAGTTTCCTGAGGGGGAAGGCTTTGTGGTGGTGTGAGAGTGTGCCTGGGTAACCAACTGTCCGGAGATCCCTGATGAGCCAGGTTGGCCATCTAGATCCAGGCGAACAGAGCTGCTGTCATCACTGTGGGCCTTTTCTGGGGGGGCTGGATGTTGCTGGCACCTCTTCTCCGGTGACATTGGCTGGGGGACCTGTGGGGATGTAAATGCAGTGTTATTGTTTCTGCGTGTGACAGTGTGGCCCTATATGATTTTTGTTGCCCTGGAAGATTTGCCTTTGTGTGAGTTGCTATTTGATGAGCTAGGTGATTCTCTCCAGTGTGCATGCAGTGGTGATAGGTGCCCATGCAAGTCTGTGAGGGGTATCCATGCATTGGTGTTACATGCAGGGCTTGTTATTGGGATGAGTGGGTTGTGATGGTGGGGTATGTGGGACGTGGTGAAGTGATGGGAGTGAGGGTATGGGTGGGGGTTTGTGATGGCATGCAGGTAGGTGGGTTGATAGTAATAGAGATTTGACTTGCCGGAGTCCAGTCCTCCTCTTCTTCCTGCCAGGCCCTCAGGATGCATGATTGCCAAGACTTGCTCCTTCCATGTTGTTAGTTGTGGGGGAGGAGGTGGGGTCCACTGCCAGTCCTCTGTACAGCTAGTTGGTGTCTTGCTGCTGTGGAACCCACCTTCCCACATAGGTCGTTCCGCCTCTTCCTGATGTTATCCCTTGCTCTTGGGTGCTGTCCCACGGCATTGACCCTGTCCACGATTCTCCACCATAGCTCCATCTTCCTAGCAATGGATGTCTGATGCACCTGTGATTCAAATAGCTGTGGCTCTACCCGGATGATTTCCTCCACCATGACCCTTAGCTCCTCCTCAGAGAATCTGGGGTGTTGTTTTGATGCCATGGGTGTAGTGTGAGTGGTGTGGGTGAGGGTGTGTAGGGTAATGTGTTGGGGTGTGTGATGTAAGGTGCGTGGATGGTGTATAGGTGATGATGTTATTTGGCTCTGGTTGTGTGGGTGCTCTTGCTGAATCTCTATCTGGTGGCAATTCTTTCTAGTTGTAAAGGGTTGTGGGTATTGTGGGTGTGTGTTTTATAGTGGTGTGGGTGTGGGGTGTGTATGTGTATCAGGTGTGTGTAGTTTGAATTGTCCAATGTGGTGTAGTTTTGTTTGAGTGTATTTTGAGTGCGGTGGTATGTACCGCCAATGGTTTACCCCCATCGAATGCCCACTGCGGTGATTCGTGGGTCATAATGCTGTGGGCGTAGTTCTGTTGGCATAATGGTGTAGGTTTGGATACCACCAGTTTATCACTGACCTTTGGGCTGGCGGACTTGTGTGTGTGGCTGAATAGTAACAGATTGGTATGTGTGTGTCATAAAATGCTTAGCGGTTATCCACGGCGGCGGCGTTATTTGGCGGCAGTCAGCATAGTGGTAAGCGGGATTTACCTCCAATGTCATAATAAGGGCCTGAGTTCTTTAAGACCACCATATCCATGAAAGCATGATACCATGTTTTAAATATAAGTACAGTTGATCTATTTCTCGTGACCAAAGTGTTAAATCAATTCACTTTTGCAGAGTAAATTCAGTTAATGTAACAGCCTACTTATGGGCTTCCCCAGTGTTCTTTTTTAGCAACAGGGAAAGTTCTTAATTTTCCACATCTCTGCAGCTTGAAAAATTTAAATGTAAACAATTGTAGTGTGCTTGGACACTTCAATACACTTGTGAAGATAAATTAATCTATAAAACAGCATTAAAACGTTTTCAGATAACTATTAAGATGACAAAGGCAGGGTTTTTTTTACTAAACAAAATGTAGAAGCCGAAAACTCTTCAAGAGCCATTTTTCAGACTGTGTAAAATATTTTAAAGCCAAAATAAAGTAAACAAGAGATGTTAGTGTCTCAAGCCCTGGTGGACAATCTCTCGTTATTTTTCAGTGAGAAAGTGGAATGATTTTACTCTAGTTTTAATGAAAGAACAAACAACATTGAAATAGCATCACCTCATAATTTAATCATAGATCACGCTGGTGATTGGACATTGGCTGGGGGACCTGTGGGGATGTAAATGCAGTGTTATTGTTTCTGCGTGTGACATCATGTGCATGAGTGTGGCCCTATATGATTGTTGTTGCCCTGGCAGATTTGCCTTTGTGTGAGTTGCTATTTGATGAGCTAGGTGATTCTCTCCAGTGTGCATGCAGTGGTGATAGGTGCCCATGCAAGTCTGTGAGGGGTATCCATGCATTGGTGTTACATGCAGGGCTTGTTATTGGGATGAGTGGGTTGTGATGGTGGGGTATGTGGGACGTGGTGAAGTGATGGGAGTGAGGGTATGGGTGGGGGTTTGTGATGGCATGCAGGTAGGTGGGTTGATAGTAATAGAGATTTGACTTGCCGGAGTCCAGTCCTCCTCTTCTTCCTGCCAGGCCCTCAGGATGCATGATTGCCAAGACTTGCTCCTTTCATGTTGTTAGTTGTGGGGGAGGAGGTGGGGTCCACTGCCAGTCCTCTGTACAGCTAGTTGGTGTCTTGCTGCTGTGGAACCCACCTTCCCACATAGGTCGTTCCGCCTCTTCCTGATGTTATCCCTTGCTCTTGGGTGCTGTCCCACGGCATTGACCCTGTCCACGATTCTCCACCATAGCTCCATCTTCCTAGCAATGGATGTCTGATGCACCTGTGATTCAAATAGCTGTGGCTCTACCCGGATGATTTCCTCCACCATGACCCTTAGCTCCTCCTCAGAGAATCTGGGGTGTTGTTTTGATGCCATGGGTGTAGTGTGAGTGGTGTGGGTGAGGGTGTGTAGGGTAATGTGTTGGGGTGTGATGTAAGGTGCGTGGATGGTGTATAGGTGATGATGTTATTTGGCTCTGGTTGTGTGGGTGCTCTTGCTGAATCTCTATCTGGTGGCAATTCTTTCTAGTTGTAAAGGGTTGTGGGTATTGTGGGTGTGTGTTTTATAGTGGTGTGGGTGTGGGGTGTGTATGTGTATCAGGTGTGTGTAGTTTGAATTGTCCAATGTGGTGTAGTTTTGTTTGAGTGTATTTTGAGTGCGGTGGTATGTACCGCCAATGGTTTACCCCCATCGAATGCCCACCGCGGTGATTCGTGGGTCATAATGCTGTGGGCGTAGTTCTGTTGGCATAATGGTGTAGGTTTGGATACCACCAGTTTATCACTGACCTTTGGGCTGGCGGACTTGTGTGTGTGGCTGAATAGTAACAGATTGGTATGTGTGTGTCATAAAATGCTTAGCGGTTATCCACGGCGGCGGCGTTATTTGGCGGCAGTCAGCATAGTGGTAAGCGGGATTTACCTCCAATGTCATAATAAGGGCCTGAGTTCTTTAAGACCACCATATCCATGAAAGCATGATACCATGTTTTAAATATAAGTACAGTTGATCTATTTCTCGTGACCAAAGTGTTAAATCAATTCACTTTTGCAGAGTAAATTCAGTTAATGTAACAGCCTACTTATGGGCTTCCCCAGTGTTCTTTTTCAGCAACAGGGAAAGTTCTTAATTTTCCACATCTCTGCAGCTTGAAAAATTTAAATGTAAACAATTGTAGTGGTGTGCTTGGACACTTCAATACACTTGTGAAGATGAATTAATCTATAAAACAGCATTAAAACGTTTTCAGATAACTATTAAGATGACAAAGGCAGGGTTTTTTTTACTAAACAAAATGTAGAAGCCGAAAACTCTTCAAGAGCCATTTTTCAGACTGTGTAAAATATTTTAAAGCCAAAATAAAGTAAACAAGAGATGTTAGTGTCTCAAGCCCTGGTGGACAATCTCTCGTTATTTTTCAGTGAGAAAGTGGAATGATTTTACTCTAGTTTTAATGAAAGAACAAACAACATTGAAATAGCATCACCTCATAATTTAATCATAGATCACGCTGGTGATTGGCTCAATGCTTACAAACAAATATCTTTTGAAGACTCAGGATAGATGATGTTAAAGCTTATGTCAGGCTCACGTAGCAATTTTTGCCCTCCCTAGATCTTTAATAAGGCAGCATCCTCATTTAACTCCATGCTTAATGTTAATGTATTGTTTAGCATGATACCTAATCAAGCAAAGCTCCCAACTCTGTGGAAATAGGCTCTTATTCAACCACTGATGAAAAAGGGAAATGCTGATCAATTAGTCCTAACTAATTATAGACCCATTTTTCCACTTCCTGCAATGGGAAAAATGCTACACAGTCTGGTAAATGCACAAATTACCGGGTACATAGAAAATAACTATATTCTTTACATGTCACATTCTGGTTTCAGGGCAGGATTCACTACTGAATAAACACTTCTCAAGGTTACAGAATACATCAAGAGTAACGTAGACTTGGACAAAAAGTGCTGGTCATTCTCTTCAATTTATGATCTGTGTTTGACACTGTGCCCCAAGATATCCTATTTTAAAGACTGGAGAAAGTGGGCATTGTGGAAAACGCCTGGCTATGGATCAAATCTATTTAAAAAAAACAAGCAACAAGCAGTGGCTTTACCACCATACACCTCCTGCTTTAGAGAAATAATATGTGGAGCCCCACAGGGTTCACCCACAACGCATGCAAGGCAGCAGGAGTTGGCTGCAGGTCCTGGCCTGTGGTCAGGCCTTGCAGCCAACACTCTATAACTACCCAACCCGTGCCACTTACAATGAGAAATGTTCTGACAAATAAAAAAAAAATATTTGACAAGTAAAAAGAGTAAAATCACCTTTCTGTATGTACCTTAAATTTTTGAAGTTGAAAACAGTTTAAAGCTCAGAAATGACAGCTGACTCACCTAGACTGGAACCCTCAACCTTCTGTTGGAGAGTCAAGGACCTTATCCAATAGGCAACATATGAGTTTTTACTATGCAGTGTCTAGACATCTTTATGACATTCACGCTAAAGATTTTGTTTGGAAAAAAGCTTCAATGGTCCATCACGAGAAATGTTTAACTTTCAAACCTAGTAAATAAACCGACACACTACTATGAGAAAGGAAGGTTCAAACCTTCAAACTACTGAGTGACAGTCCAAGAGCTTTACCGGTAGGCCATAACCGACTCTTTTGAACTGTGCATCACAACATAACATATAACATTAGAACAATACATGTTGCTAATGTGAAGCTTTGAACTGTTTGTATGGAGAGACCATAGCAAATAACATTGTCTCTCTCTCTTCCATCCCATTGTGGGATGGAAGAGAGTGTGAGAGAGAGAGAGAGAGAGAGACAAAGTGAGAGGACTGTGGAGGAAGCCTCAAGACCCCGTGGTCCTAGCTGGCTCCCTGCATCCCATGGAAGCTGGCATTGCTCCCGCAAGCAAGGAGCTGCTTTAAATAGCAGCTCCCTGTTTGCTGGAGCAATGTTTTCATCTCTTTCCCTTCAACCATATTTGCATGCAGGGATAGAGATGAAAACTGCACTTTCAGCAGGTGGAAGCTATTTGTATCCTTGTAAGAGGTACTTTATAAAGCCTTTACTGCTCTGACATAGTCTCCTTACATTCAGAATTGATTGACCATAGATAAGTCCAATTCACTCTATCAAAAGCTTTACCTGCATCTAGTGTAATTAAAGTGAGCAGCCAAAGGGATTGTTCTGCTGTTGGTTCCATTCTTGATGTCCTTTATGATATCTGGTTTGAGCATTAGCTCATGGTCCATAATGCAGTAGGGTTCTGCTGGGTGGGGATTTTTAACTGAAGATGTACCCAGGTATGGTCAGGGATATGTATTGGTAGATGGGTTACCTTAACTGCATACCTTGAGAGCCGATTTTCAACCAAAATGAAATTGTCATGATCCCAGCTGCTGCGTGTGCCTTAGGGAGCTCATAAATCTATGGACATAGAGGACCTCTTTACCTTTAAAGTGGCTCCACTCCCCATGATATCTGTGTGTTTGTTGGTGGTGGTTTACTGTTCCCTGGTGGCAGTGGTATGTTTTCTGTTGCATTATTCAAATGTACAATATTGAGATTTGCTTTTATTTTGATTTCCTTTATTTATAATAAACATCCCTGGTGGCAGTGGTAGGGTCAAGCCTGTGACAGTGAGTTGTGTTGATTCCCTTGCAGTTCTGGCAACATCTATCAGCATGTGCATTAGCACACTGAGCAACTGCTCTGCATGCTAACACACCTGCTGAGTCATCTCCCTGTGTGCGGATCACTCTTAGAAATGACCACAGCTCACATGGAGGTGCAGCTATTTAAACCGCAGCCTGCACAAACCCGACGCTTGGCCTCGTTACATGAAGATCACTTACCTGCACTGCACTCCTGGACTTCCTCCTCACACCTGGGGCCAGATGTAGGTAAGTTCGGGTTTGCGACTCGTGAGTCGCAAACCCATATGCAGGATGGTGTCTCTGACACCATCTGCGAATCGCAAGGGGGTCGCAAAGACCCACCTCATTAATATTAATGAGGTGGGTCGCAATTTGCGACCCCTTTGCGATTCCCTGCACTCACAGGGATGGTGGCCTGCTTTTTTAATAAAGCATTTTTTTTTTGTATTGCAGCTCATTTGGTTTCCTTTTTTCAGAGCCATTCACAAAGGGGAAGGAGTTTCATGCGGACCCCTTCCCTTTTGCGAATTGGTTAGCAACCACTTCACATGGGTGCTAACTGCGAATTGCTTTGCGACCGCGTTCGTGGTCACAAAGCAATTCTGCATCACGATGCGAATCGCAAATAGGAAGGGGAACACCCCTTCCTATTTGCGAGTCGCATTCCCATTTTGCGAGTCAGTAACCAAGTTACTGACTCGCAAAATGGGAATGAGCATCGCGATGCGCGTTTTGCATGGCGCAAACAGCAAATTTTGCTGTTTGCGCCATGCAAAACGTTTGTTACATCTGGCCCCTGATGCCTTGTTCCAGGCTCCTGTTTTCGCTTCTGGACTGCTTCTGCTTCACTTTCTGCATCAGTGGGCCCTGAACAGAGGAAGCAAAGAACAGACCATTAAAAAAGCTATTCCAGCTCCATTCCTCGTAGACGTTGCGTTAGGCAGCAAAGGAAAAAGCTGCATTATTCTTTTCGCACAAGGAGCTCACATTTTTTTCAAAGAACTTGGGGAACGGACAGTCAGTAGTCAGTTGTTACAACTAGCGAACTTGTGACATGTGTGACATTTGAGACACCACATTAGTTCGTTGATTACTGGATGAGCATTTATTGAAAGTCCTTGGCCAAAACTTTAGCATTGGAACTTTTTTATCTTGGCTTATGCGCTTTTTAGCACGGACAAATAATGCACATAGCACACTGTTATGAGTGTAGTGTAATTACTGGCTCATGATGTAATATGTCTGCAAAGGAAATTACTTACGATGTATATGAGGTAATATGGCTGTAAAACACTACTGTGACAAGAACAGAAAATACTGCAAAGCAACGGGTTTCCATGTGAAGACATTCTATGTGTCATTGCATGAATTATCATATGATATAACTGTTCACTTGAAGAGTATATATACATGAAAACAAGTTTATTGTCAAGCATTCAGTTAACAGCATTTTGCCATTCACAGACACACCCGGGGCTGTTGAACACTGCATTGGACAGCATTTTCAGCACCCGTAGGTGCAGAGAAGTACCCATAGCATATTCATTGTCTCTGTCTCTGTCTCTCT
Organism: Pleurodeles waltl; assembly: GCF_031143425.1. Classification (NCBI taxonomy): domain Eukaryota; kingdom Metazoa; phylum Chordata; class Amphibia; order Caudata; family Salamandridae; genus Pleurodeles; species Pleurodeles waltl. The sequence goes on from NC_090445.1 coordinate 475,469,000, forward strand.
CTCTCACTCCTAACCCCCTTCTCTTTGGGGACTACCGATGGAGCAGTGACAAACTGCTATCGCTATCGAGGATATTCCTCAGGAGGATGTGGGGAATGGTGTTGCCCCAACGAGAGCACCTGAAGTTCAGGTGAGTGGCTCATAGCAGGAATCTAACTTTGAGAAGGGGCCATTTTGTATTAATGTGTTTACCCTCTTTGTTACCCAAAAGTTCTCTCTAAGTATCCTGAACCTCTAAGATGTGACTCACATTCCAAATATACATACATGTTTTTGGCTTATTCATGGGTCTAGCTAATTTGGTGTTTAGGAGAGTATTAAAGTCACTTCCCATAATAATTAAACCCTGTAAACTTAAAAGGTTTAGAAATAATGTTTACTGAGAGACACAGTAGTCTCTATACAGGCTGTGATAGATACCACAGAAAAATATATTATTAAAATGTTGTATGTTAGGAACGCCCACTGTCTGTGCTCGACTATACAATTTCTATATATGGGACTGTTCTGCTCTTCAGACCTCAGATAATTGCACTGACCTCCTGGTCAGCATCTGCTTCCCTCCCCAGCTCCTCAGGCTGCTTCTGCTGCTGCCTCTGCCTTTTGCCTGGGACGAACTGAGAGCCTCCTAACTATCAGTTCGAGGACCTCCTCCACCCATATGCTCGTCCCTAGGCCTCACCCCTGGTGGTCTAGTGGCCATTACAAGTAAGTATTTTCACTCTGTTGCTATTTCTGCCTTTTCTCACTCATTTTTCCTTTTCTTTTCCATTGTTTTCCTTTTCTTTTCCATCTCTCCCCTTTCCTCTACCCTCTTTCACGCTTGCTTTTTCTGTCTTTTTTCACTAATTTTTCCTTTTCTTTTCCATCACCCCTCCTTTCCTCTGTCCATCCCCTGCACCGCTCGAGCCCCTGTGGCCCGTCCCCATGAAGCACCTTCCCCGTGCTCCCATTTCCCAGCTGACTGGTCCCCCCACCCATCTCCCTTTCTTAATGGCGGCTGCAGTGCAGCCACGCCACTGGCACACTAAAGGCAAGCCTGCCTGCGCCAACCCGAGGCCAGGACCGCACCCAGAGCCAGGAACCCTGGATCCCAGTTAAACCACCCCCTGGCCTGCCTTCATTATGGCGCTGAGACCCTCCTCCACCTCAACACCGGACATCTGAGCAACTGGTGCATCATTTCCCCCAAGAACACCCAAGGAAATTCCTACCTTCAGGAACTGCAACTTCAGCGCCAGCCTCAAGCTGAAGGTACTCTCCACACACAGAGATACCAACAACCTCCACAACCCCATCAACTGCCTGCTCCAGAACATTCTCTCCCTCCACAAACTCTGGGATTTGATCGACACCGACCGGCCAGACATCGCCTTCCTTACCAAGACCTGGACCAACACCACCTCAGGACCAGACATTGCTATCACCATTCCCAATGGATACAGCATCCTAAGGAGGGACTGGCCCTCCAGCCCGGGCGGAGGACTTACCATCATAGCCGAGTCCTCACTATGTGCATAGGCTGTCCCAGAAAAACAATGCACCACCATGGAACCCCTTCACTTCCTGGTCCACTCCAACCACAACTCCTCCATCCAGAGCACCCGGTGTACAGTCTGACCCCCGCCCAGCTTTCATAGACAAAGTTGTAGACATCACTACCCCCCAGACCCTGGCATCAGAAGACTACCTCATCCTCAGTGACCTGAATTTCCACCTCAAGAACTCCACCGATCCAAACACCACTGCTCTACTCAACAACCTCACCACCCTCGGCCTCAGATAGCTGGTCCCTGCACCCACACACATCGCAGAACACACACTGGACCCCATCTTCACCTCAAGCAACCAGATCACCATCGAAACCATCTCAAACCCAGACTGGACCGACCACTGCTGCATTCACTTCACAATCACCGCACTTAGCAGCCGCACCAGCACCCCCATGACCCCAACAGGTAATGGAACGAAATCACCAACGAGAACTCATCTCTCATCAAATCACTCCCTCCAATGACGCCAACACAGCAGAGTGCAAGTTCAACGCATGGATCACGGAATCTGCCGACACTCTGGCCCCCCTCCGGCTGACACTGGCCAAACGCATACCTAAAAAAAGCCCCCTGATTCACCACTGAAATCCAAGAATCAAAGCATACCTGCAGACATTTAGAGAAAAAAATGGAAGAACAGCCAAACCAGTGAAGACCTCACCTCCTTCTGAGCCGCAACCGCCACCCACCCCCGAAAAATCAAGAACGCAAGGAAGGACGCACTCCTGGAGCACATTAACTCCTCCACACACAACTCTAAGGAACTCTTCTCATTCATCAGCGAGTTCATAGATACCCCCCGAAGCCACCGGCATTCCCTGGTCACAGGACCCCTGGGACAAACTCGCCACCTTCTTCCACCGCAAGATGGAGGACATCTACGACAGCTTCCTCCTAGAAAATCCTGGCACCGGAACACGTGACCAACCCACCCCCCCAGAACCCACCCAGACCATCCACAGCAGGTCCACACTCATCACGGAGGAAACAGTCTACATCATGAACACCACCCACTATGGAGCCCCCACGGACTCCTGCCTACACCACATATACATCAAAGCCAGGGCATCAATCTCCCCCGAGCTCTGAAACACAATGAACTGCTCCATCAACACTGGCACCTTCCCCAAGGACTGGAAACATGCCGAAATGCACCCTCTCCTGAAGAAACCTTCCGCTGACCCATGAGAACTAAAGAATTTCTGGTCCATCTCGCTGCTACCCTATCCCGCCAAAGTACGGGAGAAAGCAATAAACGCACAACTGTGGAATTTCATTGAGGCCAACAACTCCCTGAACAACTTCCAGTCCGGTTTCCGCAGCAACCGCAGCATGGTGACAGCCCTCCTGGCTGCCACCAACAACATCCGATTACTCCTAGACCGCAGTCACACCGTAGCACTCATACTCCTCGACCTCTCAGCAGCCTTCAACACTGTCTCCCACAACACTCTACGTACCAGACTCCACGACATAGATATCTGTGCAAGAGCCCTGTAATGGATACACTCCTTTGTCTCAGGGAAGAAGCAGAGGGTCAGAGTCCCGCCCTACATATCCAGACCCAGAGGAGTCAACTGTGGAGTCGCCCAAGGATCCTCACTGAGTTCCACACTGTTCAACGTAAACATGGCCCCTCTCGCAGCCATCGTCAAAAGCTACAGTATGAACATCGTGTCATATGCTGATGACACACAACTCATCATTTCCCTCACTGAAGACCCAGACATGGCCAAAGGGAACTTCCACTCAGGAATGGAAGCTGTCACCACCTGGATCAAATCAAATCAAATCAAATCATTAACATTTATAAAGCGCGCTACTCACCCGTGCGGGTCTCAAGGCGCTAGGGGAAAAGGGGGGGTTATCGCTGCTCGAACAGCCAGGTCTTTAGGAGTCTCCGGAAAGCGGAGTGGTCCTGGGTGGTCCTGAGGCTGGTGGGGAGGGAGTTCCAGGTCTTGGCCGCCAGGAAGGAGAAAGATCTCCCACCCGCCGTGGAGCGGCGGATGCGAGGGACAGCAGCGAGTGTGAGGCCAGAGGAGCGGAGGAGGCGGGTGGGGACATAGAAGCTGAGGCGTCTGTTGAGGTATTCCGGTCCCTTGTCGTGGAGGGCTTTGTGTGCGTGGGTGAGAAGTCGGAAGGTGATCCTTTTGCTGACTGGGAGCCAGTGCAGGTGTCTCAGGTGTGCGGAGATGTGGCTGCTGCGGGGTATGTCGAGGATGAGGCGGGCCGAGGCACTTTGAATGCGTTGGATGAGAGAAAGCTGCCTCAAGCTCAACTCTGACAAGACTGAGCTCATCATCATCGGAAATGCCACCTCAGCTTGGGATGACTCCTGGTGGACCACATCACTCAGTTCCCCCCCACCCCGCACCGACTGAGCAAGCATGCAACCAAGGCATCATCCTCGACTCCTTCCTATCCATGACCCGCCAGGTAAACTCAGTCGCCTCCTCCTGGAGGCACACACTCTGCAAACTTTGGAAGATCTTCAGATGGATCCCAGCACACTGTCGCAAGACAGTCACCCATACCTGGGTCACAAGAAAGCTAGACTATGGCAATGCCATTTATGCCGGCACCTCGACTAGAAAGATAAAAAAACTACTACTCATCCAGAACGCCGCTGCCGGACTCATCCTGGACCTCCCTCGCCGAGAACACATCTCCCAACACCTGGTTCCCAGTCGGTAAACGAATCACCTTCAAGCTACTCACCCACATGTACAAGGCCATACAAAACGCAGGACCATCCGACCTGAACCACCACATCTCCTTCCACACCCCTGCCAGATCCCTCCACCCAGGTGGCCCTGTTCACCATCCCTTGCATTCGTAAAACCACCGCCGGAGAACGATCCTTCACCTACATTGCAGCAAAGAGCTGGAACAACCTCCCCCTACAACTCAGACAAAGCCCATCGCTCACCATCTTCAGGTAGAACCTTAAGATGTGGCTCTTCGGATTAGGCCCCTACCCTCCCCCCAGCGCCTTGAGACCCTCACGGGTAAGTAGCCGCACTTTTCAAAAACTGATTGATTGATTGATTGATTGAGACTGAGATGAAAATGAAGTGAATGGAATGCAAGACTGCAGCACGCTCAGTCTGAGTAATGAATTTATTAAAGCACTTTCCAAGCTTCAAACACGGAAAGAATAATGTAAGCTTTTATTTCAAGTGCAGCAACACATGTGCAACTCTAAAAATGATCACAGCAGTAGAATAATAATGATCACAGAAACAGAGAGAATGCAGTACTTCAACAATTTATGTTTTATATATATATATATATATATATATATATATATATATATATAGAGAGAGAGAGAGAGAGAGAGAGAGAGACTACGTTTTCATGCATGCACAACGCAAAGCTAAAAACAAGAATTAAAAATGCATCATCATGGGGCTTGACGAGACGTCATACCTTTGTCTCCCAACTTCAGGTCGTGGAACCCAGACAACCGGAAGAAAAGAAGACTACACACAATGGGATTATTTTCTGAGCAAGCTGTCCCCTCTCAGATGAGTTCCTTATTTCTAGTTGTGAAGCCTCTGCTACCTTATATACTTTAAGAAACCTTAAGAGAAAGATTCTAAAAAAAAACTTCCCATTGGGTAAGTTGTTGTTCAGATTTTGGCCGTACCAGGTCAGTGTTGAAAGAGCACGTTTAGAGACTGGCCAAATCCCAAGGTGCACTTCCAAGACCGAGCTGTTTCCTGCTTTACCAAAAACATTCTCAGCCTAGTACATCTTATCATTGCTACTCCCCCATTTTATGTGCCCGTCCTTGGTGAGAAAGAGTGAAAACACATTGTACAAGCTGTGCATGGAAAAATACCTGTGCCACTAATGTGATGGCATTTGCTGCTCAGCTAAGCACAAAATGGAGTCAGTGGTCAAGATGGAGCCCGTTGTTAAATACAGATAGCAATACAGAGGTTTACCTCACTACTACTGCAACCTCCTAGGTGCCATCTGCTTTGTCGAATTGTAAATCTTCCTTAAACCCATCCTCTGCCCTTAAATGCTGTCAAACATTTGTTATGACTTATGTCTGTATCCAACAGCAAAATTATGTGAATTTTGTGATGTTTTAGATATTATATTACATTCTAATATGTGCTTTTTCGTGAACTCCATTATCTGACCAATTGCTTAGATATCCTCCAGCCGTTGTCATACAGACAGAAATAATTTAATGTACCTTATCGGTAAGCACTAGTGTTAGACCTAGCAGCTCTCTGTGTGGTTTCCCTGCATTTTCACTTCTGACCTGTTTTTTATCCTGTGCTGAATTTCGTTTTTAGGCTGGTTTTCTGATTCTGGGCACGCTGTCACTGCTGAACAGTGCTAGAGTGCAAGTGCTCCCTGTATAAAATGTATTGTTGATTAATTATCCATGATTGGCATATTTGATTTGCTAGTAAGTCCTAAGGATAGTGCACCAGGTGTGACCAGGACCTGTAAATCAAATGCTACTAGTGGGCCCGCAGCACTGATTGTGCTGTGTCTGTTTGTGCAGTTTTAAACTGGCATGTCGACCTGGCGAAACCTTTTATTACCTGTAAGTCACCCCTAATGTAGGTCCAGGGCTTACATTAGGTGCAGGTATTGAAAAGTAGGACATTTATTGGTATGTTTTACATGTCCTGATAGTGAAAAACTACTAATTTCATTTTTTACGATTTACGATTGCAAGATCATTCTCCCCCATAGGGCACCATGGGATTGCATGAAAATATCTTTTAAGTGTAATTTCACATTGGGAGCAGACGTAGGTGGGAGTTTGGGGCCTCTGAACTCACAATTCAAAGATACACCTTTTGCTGAAGTTGTTTTTTGAATTGTAAGTTCGAAAATGCCACTTTCAGAAAGTGGACATTTTCTTGCTTAACCGTACTGTGCTTCTGTCTGTCTGCTGAATACACGTCTAGGTCAGGATGACATTTGGGCTGTTTGTGCATTCACTCTAGATAGCTGCACAAAGGAAGCTGGGGTGTGCCCTACACCAGGCTTGTGGGTCTTCCTGAGCTAGTGTGGCTCACACTGGAATAGGGATGTACCTGTCCTCCTACAAAGCAGTCCCCAATCCCCCTAGAGTGTGTCTGGGGTCAGGGAGGGAAAGGCAGGGTCTTTTGCGCTACAAAGACTTCTCTGTTAAGTTTGCCTACTTCAAAGACAGAAATGGGTATAAGTACCGGACCTCTGACACCACATAGTTAGAACACTTCTGGACTGAAGACATTCTGCTAGGAAGAAGAGCTGGATGCTATAGGAGGGACTGCTACTCTGCCTGTTGCTTTGTTGTGCTGGCCTGCTGCTTGCTGCTTCTGTCCTGGAAGTAAAAGGAGAGACCCCATTTCTAACACAAGCTATCTTGTAGTTGTGAGGATTCCTCAAGAATCCCCACCCTACCCACAACTCTTTAATATTTATATTTGTTCTTTGGCAAGTCCTTTGGCAAAGACAAGAATCTCTGCATATATGCATAATGATGAAGTCCAATTATTAATGAGATTAGAGAACAAGCTGCCATCCTATGCTGTGTTTCAACAAACAATGCGATTTATAATGCAGTAGAGTGATGCAAAGAAACCTAAGAACAAACCTGGCAAGACAGAGATCCTTACACAAAATGGGTGCATTGATTTCTAATTTGGTGCCAAGTGGCCTGTTGAGTTGGGTCTTACGTCAAACCACACAAACACAATGTCAAGATTGACTGTAGTATTTTTTTACCAGACCAAGTTTCCTCTGTGGTTTCAGCATGAATTTTCCACATTAAACTTCTAATAAATTATCTGTTGCCACTTTTGACACGAAGCACCTGGCTATGTCTGCTCTGATTGGTTCTTGCAAACTCACTCTACCTAGAGCTTCTAGAGTTCCTATACAGAAATTGCAGGTAGTTCAAAATACTGCTGCACGCTTAACTGTGGGGACATCACATTTTGAGCATGTTAGACTGCTGTTGTGGATAATTCATATGCTTTCCTTAAAGCAACTGGTGAAGTTGAAGGCCATGTTTATGGTACACAGGGCCAGATTTAAGAACAGTGGTGCTGCACCCAGTGCAGTGCTACCTTTCTTGCGCCCCTTAGCGCCTGCCCTAATGCCACCATGTGTGTGTCATATCTAAGGTACGTGCACAATGGCGGTAGGTAAGGAACTAGCGTCAGAATTTTTTGTGCTAGTTCAAAGCTGTGCAGTAGTAGCATCAAAAATGTTGTCGATAATCCTGCAAAGTCCATTGTGGCCCATTTTAGACAATTACATGCCTCCTTTTGATGCCTGCTCTGAGCAGGCATTAAAAGTTCTGAAAAAATTACCCAAAGAAATCGTTGGACCAGATTAGTGTTAAAATAATGATGCTAATGTGGCACAAGGAGGTGCGAGGGGCTCTTAAATATGTCCTGTAGATCCGTCTTAGGTGTCTCTTCTGATTTTATCAAGAGTGAGTTATATAGACGACACCCAAGTAGGTCATTTAGTTTCTCCATGCCTGAACTACTGGTGCTTCCTACTCACCGTAAGTCTAGATGTGGAGGTTGAAGATTTGCAGATGCCGCAATGATACTCTTGAATGCTCCCCCTAAACTCTGTACATCTTGAAAAATCTACCCTTAAGTTTAGGCTTCATTGTAAAACCTGCCTTTATCGGTAAGCATTCTCTAGTTAATTGCTTATTACTTTGTGGCATCTGGGATGCTCATTCATACAGCTCCTAAAGACCTTCCGTAATATTGAGCTTTACAAGTGGCAGTAATATCACATACCTGACATCCTTGGTGTTGTATTTCTTAGACTTTTTGCATTCACTCCCCTGTTTTGCTGAGCTCATTTTTGTTGCCATTAGGACTCTCTGCAATTTACCCCTGCTAACCAGTACAAAAGTGCTTGCCCTGTCTTTCTTAAATTTGACCTACACCTAATTAGCACATTTAATTTACTTATAAGTCCCCAGTAAATGGTAATACCTGTACCCATGGCCTGTAAATTAAAAGTTACTAGTGGGCAGCAGCACCCATTCTGCTACCCACCAAAGTAGCACTGCATAACATGTCTCACACCTGCCAATGTAGCTTGTAGTACAGTTGTGAACTGCAATATCGACCTGACAAAATAAACCTTTTGCCAGTCCTAAAATTTCAGTTTTAATACCTATAAGTCTCTTCCAAGATAGGCCCTAACCACTCCTAAAGCAGGGTGCATGGTATGTAAAATGTAAAACAAGTGTTTAATTTTATATGTCTTGAAAGTGAAAAACTCCTAAAGTCATTATCATTGTTTTAAAGCTATCTTTCTCATAGCCTAACACTGGGTTACCTTCTTACTCTTAAAAAGTGATAACTTTAGTGTAGGAACAGATAGAGAAATGCTTCTTCTAATTAAATTAATTATTATTTTAAATCCTTTTTTTAATGGTACATTTTGATTTTACTTTACTCTTCTGAAAATGCCACATTTAGAAAGATGGCGTCTTTCAGTCAAAACCAAATATGCCTTTCTGCCAGTGTCCTGGTTCACATGACTTTGAAAGATTCTTGTGTCGTGTTTTGTGTATTCCTTCCAGACAGGAGAATAAATGGGCTTTGGGTGGGGGCAGGGTGTTTCTCTCATGAGCAGAATGCCCTGTGTGTTGTAATCACCTATTCCTGAACTTTCAAGCATAGCCTTCGGGCCTGCCCACCCGTTTCCTGTCTCTAAAGGATGCTGGCCCTGCCTCTGACAAACCTAGCTCATACCTAGACCTGCCTGGCCTTTATTACCCTAGAACATTTCGAGATAGACCAAAGAAAAGGGGGAGGTTAGACAAAAGGGACATCTCCCACCTACATGCTGTCACTGGGGATAAATATGGCATGTTCAGAACCTCTCATCACATCCAGTGCTTCAGTTGAAGAAACAGAAGTTATTGGACTCTTCGCAACTGCAAACAGACTCCGTCCATCTCCTAGTGACCATCTGGCCATTGTCATGTATCTCCAGTGATAATCTGTTCTCTGTGTCAGCTTTGAGAACCACAGCAATGGTAACAATCCGTGGCAAGCGTCAATCCGAATGTCCAGCAACGATAAAAACAGTGACCATCCATAATTCCCAACTTGCTTCTTGCGTCATAATCAGTCTCCTTGTGTTGACCACCAACATGATGCTCTGCCACAGCTCTCACGTGGGCCTGGACTCAGAGGAAGTACATTCTTTAGTAGGAGGACAAAGATCCCTGCATTTGACCCGCCCTTGATCGTGGACTTGTGACTTTGACCTGTCCAGTGCCACTGGATACCCACAATTAGCTCTTTGTGCTTTTTGGCACTATTTCCCTAGAAACTAAAAATGAGTATCTCCAGTTCTCCTGAATGGACTTTTGTCATTTTGGAGTCATTTTATATACTAAATGTTACCCTATTTTCCTAAATTAGTTTGGGATTTTTCTTGCATTTTATTTCCAGTTTATTACTATATACGACTGCACACATTGCCCCTGAATTAAGCCTGTGTTGTTTTGTGCCAAGCTACCTCAGGTTTAAGCACAGGTTTATTTAGTGACTTTTATGATTCACACTGATAAGGATTGCATTTATTACTTGATTGGGGCTTCAACCCCTCTTCACTAATAACTCTGGTTCTTAAAATACTATAGTAAAGTCATTGTGTTCAGAGGTCGCGTTTTGTAGAGAAGATCGGATACCACTGTTTGATTTTTGGATTAGTTCTAGTGAATTATGTGTGTGTGAGACGAGCTGTAGGACATTCACATTTGATTTGTACCACGAAGGACAGTGGTTCTTCAGGCCTGCAGTATTCGTGTATATGTGTGTGTGTGCGCGCACTCAGGCATGTATATGTGCACGCGTGTGTGTGTGTGTGTGTGCATGAGAGAGTGAATGCTTACATCATCAGATGGTGTTTATGCAGTGTTTCTCCACTTCAATGAACAAACATTTTTTGTCAGTGTCTAATTTTGTTGGTGATCATCACTACTGCTCAGCAATATCCTCACATGGTTCCCAAATTTCTCTCCTCCCCCGAAAATGATCTCTCTTATGTTTCTGTATTCCCCTGAGACCATTGTATGTATATGCTTACCCTGTAATCACCTGCTTCTGTCGATTCTTAAAGTCTTATCTCCGCGAAAACGCAATAAAGTTCCCTTTTTAGTTTGTAACATTAAGCATCACAGCCACTTAAAAGCTTGCCCGCGTTCATTTCTACGTATAACACATATTGTTTCTTGTTTTTTGTTGAGGCTGGACAGGAGGGAAAAACAACAGAAGTATTATAGAAAATGTTTCTCCAAGCGCTCCCTGGAACAAGAGAATCTGAAATGCAGCTTTGTGCAGCAGTGTAATTACCTGGCTGCTGGCTTGGAGCAGGACCAGATGGAGGTTTTTGTCTCACTTTAGTGACATGGTGATTGGTTTCCCCCGGGAGGGTGAGAAAGAAGAGGAAGGGTGGTGCAGCGGAGGGGGTGCTGACTCTGCAAAGATGGCAGACAGCTGGTGGTTAATATTCTGAGCATGTCGGACCCTTCTGTCCCGTTTGTATTTCGAAAGGACAGCGTCAAAGCACTGCTTTAACGTATATACGCTTTAAGCAAGATATTACACATTACAATGGTTCAAATATAAAACTATGGCTCACACGGCAACTTTCAAACAACAAACTTGCAGTAATATCTATCCAAAAACATATGCAGCCCTTTGTCCACCCTACAAAGTGGCCATCCAACCTGCGTGTATGTGAGGTGACAGTAACCTACACGTCTCCTGAGCACTGACCTTAGCACATCCTTATGGATGGAAAGAACTACATCACATTTTCAAATGGTGGGTTTGGGCATATGACAGGTGGCGCTTGCTTTGGAAAAAATTTAGGCCAATGTGAGTGTAGGCTTCCTTCTACGTTCAGCCACCATGCTTCTGCGGTGCCTCTCAAAAATATCATCCACAAACTCATGCCATGCAGTAAGTCACGAAAATCTTCCTAATGCTGAAGAAGGCACTGCTTCATTCTTCAAAGTTATATATATATATATATGGCCATCCCACAATAATGACATCAATTAACACTGCATCTGTGGGCAATCATTGGCACTCTCCCAAGTGTCCTACAAGTGATGATGGACATGTGGCAAAAAAACTCGGCTGAGATGACCAAGGGCATGGCAAAAATGCTTTCAATACAACCTCTGACTGGAGCTTACAAAAACGAGAGTGGTGACCTGGTTACTTACCAGTAATCTTCATTCCTCCAAGCCAGGTCTTCCTTATCATAGTCCTCATTGTTGGAGCTCTTCTGCTACTGGGATAAATGCTGACAAGCTACTTCTTCATTTCTTTAAAAAATGGCTGCCCAAGGCTGCCTGCCTACTCCAGATAATAGAGCATAGGCCAATAGCTCTTCCTGTAATAACCAGGCCAAAATACCCTTGACAGAATGTTCTGTTTGAAACCTACACCTCTGAGCGGGTGGTAGAGTTTTTAGGAATGTGACAAGGAAAACTTGGGCTTCCAGTAATGAAGATTTCCAGTAAAAAATCAATTCATTTCCTCCTCTTTCGCCTTCCTGGTCCCAGTTCTCACTGCTGGAGTAAATACCCAAGCAGAAAGCAAGTAGGAAAAAACAAGACAACCCCTAAAATAGACCCATGAAACCAAAGATCTGCTACACACACACCCAGTGAATTTAATTTTACAATGTACTAATTATAGAAAGATTCCAGATACTTCAATACTTTCATTCCAAAATCTGAGGAGGAACCCCTCCCACACTTGAAGTCTACAATGTATCATGAATGTGGCAGCCACAAAGATGTCCTTCTTTAATCCACCAACGATAAGGCGATGGACCGGCCTTGGACAGACCCTGTAAGAGCTGCTCCTTCTGACTGGTAGGTCATGATAATAGTAGATTTCAGCTTATGCCTTAAAATGGAGGGAGATAGTTTAAGATCTCTCGCCGCCCAAATGAAGGTTACAAAGATTCTACTTTTGGAAAAGAGGTTGTTCTCTTGATTTAGATGGGAAGAGCTTTGTGTATTTCTTCCTGGTTTTAGCGGTTTCGGTGAAAAGAAGAGAGCACCAGATCCTGAGATGTATGGAAAGCAGAGTTCATTTTAGAAAGGAACACTGGGTCAGGTCTTAAAACCACTTTGTCTGGGAAAAACAGAAAAAAAAGGAGACAGAACATAGCAAGACCCCAAAAAAGACTGCCACTAAAAGTGTTGTTTTTATAAGACAGATTTTAAGGTCTACAGCGTCTAATGGCTCAAATGGAGAAAACTGTAGTGATTGTACAACCAATGGAATAGCCCAAGGAGAAATAAGACAATGGAAAACTGTCCTCTTGTTAGAAGAACTCCTTAACAGTTTACCCACCAGATCATCTATAGCAGAGAAGGTAACCCCCTCTTAATCGTGGGCTTGCTACCCACTGGATCCAAAGAGTAACACTTCCAAACCCAAAAGGAAATCATACCTCAAGAATTCCAATATCTTTAGAAGATCATAGGTCTCTGGCATAAAATCTTTACACCATTTTACAAAAGACAACTACTGTCTTTCATAGACATTCAATGTTGCCAGATGCCTGAAATTCTAACTATCTTGCCTACCTGTTTTTCCAGATTTAACCTTTCAAATTCCTAACCCCCAAGTGAAGACTGTTAAGTTGACGCATCCAATAGATGGGCTTCGGTGGAGATGAGTGAATTGGGTATATCCACAAGAGAATATCAAGAATCTGTAAAGAAGAGGGACCAATTTCTTCCAGACTAGAAAGGGGCTATTAATAACACTCGAGGATAATCTTCCTGAATTTTCTGAAGGACTCTGGGGATAAGAGGAATCGATGGAAATGCATATAGAAGACCTGATGGCTATACTTCAGATATGGTATCCACTGCCAAAGCCTTTCTGGATTACTTGAGAGAGCAAAATTGACACAAACTCTCTGACCCATCAACATGTCAGAAACATGCCTCAGAGCTACGAAGACTGCTTTTAATACCTTAATGACCTGGAATGTTTCTGAGCTGTCCACTTTCCTTGGACCTCCAAAAAATCTAAAGTTGCTCTCCAATTTATCCCATTTGCAACCATTGTCACCACTCTGGGCAAAGGACTTTGAAAAGGACAAACTCAGGACAAGTTGTCTACCTCTAGCTACCATTGAAGGGCCACTGAAATCTGTGGTGTAAGAAGGATGAGGTGTTTTTACTCCTGCGATACAGGATTCCAGTGATCTAACAAATGTCTCACTAAGAGATACGTATGCAGATCATCCCAAGGGACCAGCAAAACTATAGATGTCATATGCCCCTGGACAGTTAACCATTAGTGTGCTGTAGCTCGCTTCTTGGATAGCATGTCCTGAAGATGAGATAGAAGTTCACTTGTCTTTTTTCCCTGAAAAACACCTTTCCCACCTCAGAGTTGAACAAGGATCTGATAAACTGGATTGACTGCGATGGAACAAGATGTGACTTTGAGTGATTTACCAAAAATGCATGTTCGTCAAGGATAGGATCTTGATCACCAATGCCACATCCTTTTATCCTTTAGAAAAAGGAAATATAAGCAAACAGTCTCTGAGGTATGGGAACTGAGGTATCCCCAAAACATGTAAAATACCTAACATAGGGGCTAAGAGGTTTTGAAAAAACTCCTAGTTCTGTTGCTAGTCCAAAACACGGGTCCTGGAACTGATAGTGATTCTCCTGAATGCAAAGTATGAGGAACTTCTGTGATTACTTGTGCATTTGGATGTGTAGATAAGCATCCAAAAGATCGATTGATGCCATAAACTCTACTTGATGCCAAAAAATGATTATGCCAGTGTGAGACCTGACAGCCTTAGGGTGGTCACCCCTAACATTTTGCCTGCCTCCCTCCACTTTTTGGACACTGTTTGTGCTGTTTTTTAGACTCTGCACACTTTACCACTGCTAACCAGTGCTAAAGTGCCTATGCTCTCTCTCTGTAAACATGGTAACCTTGGATCACACCAAATTGGACTATTTGATTTACTTGTAAGTCCCTAGTACAGTGCACTATATGTGCCCAGGGCCTGTAGATTGAATGCTACTAGTGGGCCTGCAGCACTGGTTGTGCCACCCACTTTAGTAGCCCCTTTACTTTGTCTCAGGTCTGCCATTGCAAGGCCTGTGTGTGCCGTTTCACTGTCACCTCGACTTGGCATTTAAAAGTACTTGCCAAGCCTAAAACTCCCCTTTTTCTACATATAAGCCACCTCTAATGTGTGCCCTAGGTAACTCCTAGAGCAGGGTGCTGTGTGGGTAAAAGGCAGGACATGTACCTGTGTAGTTTACATGTCCTGGTAGTGTTAAACTCCTAAATTTGTTTTTACACTACTGTGAGGCCTGCTCCCTTCATAGGCTAACATTGGGGCTGCCCTCATACATTGTCGAAGTGGTAGCTGCTGATCTGAAAGGAGTTGGAAGGTCATATTTAGTATGGCCAGAATGGTAATACAAAATCCTGCTGACTGGTGAAGTTGGATTTAATATTACTATTTTAGAAATGCCACTTTTAGCAAGTGGGCATTTCTCTGCACTTAAATCTTTCTGTGCATTACAATCCACGTCTGGCTGGGTTTAGTTGACAGCTCCTTGTGCATTCACTCAGACACACCCCAAACACAGGGTACTCAGCCTCACTTGCATACATCTGCATTTTGAATGGGTCTTCCTGGGCTGTGAGGGTGGAGGGCCTGCTCTCACACAAAGGACTGCCACATCCCCTACTGGGACCCTGGCAGACAGAATTGAACTGAAAGGGGACCTGGTGCACTTCTAAGCCACTCTTTGAAGTCTCCCCCACTTCAAAGGCATATTTGGGTATAAAACAGGGCCTCTGCCCTACCACCTCAGACACTTCCTGGAGAAGAAACCTGAACCAGAACCTGCATCCTGACAAGAAGAACTTCCTGGCTGCCTAAAGGACTCACCTGACTGCTTTCTACAAAGGACTGCTGCCTTGCTGTTGCCCTGCTGTCTTGCTGCTCTCTTGCTTTGCTGCAGAAGTGCTCTCCAAGGGCTTGGATAGAGCTTGCCTCCTGTTCCCTGAAGTCTCAGGACCAAAAAGACTTCTCTCTTGCAACTGGACTCCTTGTGCGGTGAAAAATTCGACGCACAGCTTGTTCCGCAGTGAAAAATTAACCGCACACCGAACCGGAAAGACGACGCTCGACTTTGCGAGGAAAAAATCGACGTGCCACCTGCGGTGCGACCGGAACTTCGACGCACGGCCCGCCTGGACAACGCCGCCTGTCGTGAGGGAGAAAATTCCACGCATCGCCCACCGGAATAACGCGCAGCCGGTCAACAAGCACAGGATCCCACGCACAGACCCCGGGGCGTCTGAAAACCCCACAACCCGAAAAGGAGACCCGTCGGTGCGCCGGAAAACGACGCAACGTCTTCCCTGCGTGAAAAATAACAATGCAAGTCTGTGTGTGAAGGGGTGAAACCGACGCACACACCATTTTTCCACGCATCTCCTCCTCTGCGGCCCTTTGCGGGGATCGTTCACTCCAACCAGGTACTTTGCGCTTGAAAGAGACTTTGTTTGCTTTTTAAAGACTTAAGACACTTTACATCACTTTCCAGTAATATCTTTACAATTTCTTATTGCTTCTTTTTTCGTTTTGACCTGCAAATATCCAGATAAATGTTGTAGATTTTTCTAAACACTGTGTGGTGTATTTTTGTGGTGCTATATTGTGTTATTGTATGATTTATTGCACAAATACTTTACACATTGCCTTCTAAGTTAAGCCTGACTGCTCAGTGCCAAGCTACCAGAGGGTGGGACAGGATAATTTGGATAGTGTGTGACTTACCCTGACTAGAGTGAGGGTCCTTGCTTGGACAGGGGGTAACCTGACTGCTAACCAAAGACCCCATTTCTAACAGCCAGCCATAGTTCTAATTTTGAAAGTATGTAAGGAATATAAGTGGTGACAGTCTTCAGGTCAAATATTGGTCTGAAGCTTTGTAACAAATTCTGCACCTGAAACATTAATGAGTAGACTCCTGATTCATTGGGACTGGTACAACTGTGGCCTTTGACAACAAAGCTTGCTCTCTGTCCAGCAATGTGCTCTCTGCTAAGCTGCATCCGAAGACAATGGAGTCTTAGTGAAGCCCTCCACAGGAACTAGCAGAAGCCGTATCTGGTGTCCCAGTGTTATAATTTTGAATGTCCATTTGTTCTGAAATGTGAGGGTTCCAGTTGTTAAAAAAACTTCAGACAACCTCCAACTAGTGTTGGACGGTTCCCAGCATAGTCAGGCTTTTGAGGGTCCTGGCGTGGAGGTAGGCTATCTTGAATGGAACCAGCATTTTTCTGATAGAGAGGTCCCATGGTTGCAACCCCTTCTTCAAAAGGGGCTAAGAAGCTCCCTTGGTTGTCGAGCTCCTCTTTCTCTAAATGCTGCCCACACTTTCTGAAATAATGTACAACCCTCTGCTGATTTTTCATACAAATTCCTCAAGTTGAGGCCCACACAACTTGGAACCAGAGAAAGGCAATTGGAGCAGCAAAGACTTCTGAAAAGCCTCACACTTCGAAGACCACATCCAGAAATGTCATCTTGCTATGATCGCTCCCTCAGAAGCCGATGCAACCAAAGATATCAGGTCAAACGACATATCGGAGAGAAAACGCACCTGCTGTTCTCTGATAGCTAAAGTTGGATATTTCTGAACCACTTTGAGGCAGCTCTACCAAGGTATGAAAGCCCATTAATAAACACTGTACTGTGAACTTATCATATACCTTTGCTGTGACAGCAAAGCTGGAAATGGTGCAAGATTGTTTATCTGCTACTGCCCCCTTTTTATCATTTGCTTCTGGCAAAGCCAGTACCTCCGAAATTATCACTTCTTATGTAGGGAAAACAGCCATAGGAGAGTCCACTTTAACAGAGGGACGGAACTCTTTCAGAAAATGACTGCAAAGCATATCTTTGCACCTAGAATCTTGGAAGAGACTTGTGATCGAAATATTTCCTCAGTATTGAGAGGAGTTCTTATTGCCACACAGAAGGGGAGACCTTCTGGGTCCTTGCAATGATTATGAGTAAAAAAAATACCCTTCTGTAGGAACCACTGGAGCACCTGGAAAAGCTAGATTTTTACATAAACGCACTAGCAAATCAGCTCCATCCTGAGAGTCATCCATAGAGCCTGGGGCAGCTTGGACACCTTAGGAGAAGGAGGTTTTCTATAGCTAAAAATGTGGCTTCAACAGCATGTATAGTCATTTTCAGGTTTGCGGCCTGAGAAACCATGTCCCACTGCACAAAAGCAGGGCCTTTCTCCTGTTTTTGAGAAGAGCTCTCTGCATGCTTCTTCTTCTTCTTCTTAGCTGTTGCCTTCCCCTCCGTTGCCTACCAACCAGGAAGTAATCTAATCCTTACATTTGTGGGACTACGCAGATAGAAACCAGGAAAAGTTACTAAGGAGAGAGACAATTTTATGAGCAATAGAAGTAAGTTAAGTTTTGAGATCTGCTGTTTGCCGAAGTGATGGGAGGGTGTGAAATTTGAAAAGAATTGCTGTTGAGTCCCCTTTTAGATGCGTCAACTTCAGTTTGTTACAGCCATCACTTGATCAATATGGTGATTGTAATGTTGTTTATCATGGTGCTGTATCTACGAATTATATAACACCTTCAGATGTTTCTCCTTAAAATGTGACTGCTCCTGATGTTTCACTGGCAAATGTGGCTGCCCCTGGTGTTTTACAGCCAATGAGTAATGTGGGTAGTATTGGTGATAATATGTGTAGATCACCTTTGGTAGGTACACATCACATGGGATCTCAGGGTGGAGTGTCTGTACAAAAAGAACCTGTGGTCAGATGTCAGTGGTCAGATGTCAAACCGTTCACTTTCAGATTGTATATCTTCTGAAGAATGCAGGGTTTCAAATAGAAGACCACCGGGTAGTTTAAAGATTTATATTTGGGAAAAGGAATAATTATATAAGAAAGTCTGGTTTCTTTATTCTTCTAAGGTTGCTATTGTGAAAAAGAATAATTAAATAAGTATGCATGGTTTCTTCTTCTTATGGGTTTTACTTTTTGTTGTATATATCTTGTTTCCTATTTATGCCATTGCAGGTTTATAATTTATGCTATGGCGTGTTTATAATTTATTGCATAGTTAAATGCATTGTTTTTGTCACATTTCTTAGTTTGGAAAAGAGTAGAGTGTGTTATGTATGCTTAGGCTGGAATCTGTTGTCGTCATGGTGTTTCAGGGTGATGTTCTGAAACTCCGGATGATACATGGAGGATCAAAGTCGGAGTTCATCTGTGCCGAGTTGACTCACCACAAACCTCATTTTACTACTCTGATCTCCACAAGAATCATTTCTCGGCTCTTTCTTCCTGTAGCCCTCCTTTGACTCACCCCAAACGTCACCCAATAGGAACTGTCATGTAACACTATCTAGACTCTTCCACCCTCTATCCCTACTTTATACTATTTAATCAAACTAACAGACTCACATGTCCACTGCTCAAATGAACAATGTATATTTCCCTATACTAATCACCACTAATCCTTTGGGTTCCAGAGTAGGTGGTACTCATTGAAAATTGATGCAGCTCCTCATCAGGGGTAGTTAACGCTGTATAAATATAATAATTCATTGGCCTTGCATTTGCAGAGATTCATAGCACAGTCTGAAACAAAATAGTTTAACTCATGGGAAGGGTTAGGGTTCATTTTGGGACAAAATGAAAGAAATATTTAATTAGTGCCCCATCAGAGCCAATGGGTTTTTGTTTTTTTAGCTACTTTTTGTGACAATTGTGTGTAACAAGGTGTATTGGTAGAGAAAACAAGAGCATTATAGATGATTGAAAGGTGTTTTTTCTCTACATAAAAAGATCCCATCCAACCACTCCAGCTGCTCTCAAGCTCTGTCCAATCTAACCGCCTCCCACATTCTATTCCATCATGACTCACTAACATCCAGGCATGTCTGTGTTGCACTGTTAAATTAAGCATGCAGGTATCATAGAACTACAGAAAAGTCAAATATCATGATAATATCAGAGTTCCCCAGAGACATCACTTCCTGACAAGCTTCAGGCTCAAAAATCATCTGATGACATGTCCTGTGAAGACATTAAGGTGTAAGGGTGAGTGATCTCACTTCTGTAACCTCTGGCATTTTGGTGAGCTGTCATCTGTTCCTTTATGTGTAAACATGCTGGTCTGACTTTTTTCTTCCATTCTGGCTCCCAGTGATAGTTGCAAAGCTGGAAGACAGAGAGGAATAAAGAGTGGACTCAAGAAGATGAAGGGGGGCGCAAGGGACCTTACTTGGAGCAGTCAGTGGATAAGAGGAGCAATCAATTAAGGAGGCATCACCGACATGGGGAGGTGAATTTAAAGTGAGTAACAAATGTGTTGGGGAAATACAAAAGTTTAACTCAATGCCTGATACATCTTGCAATCCTGTGAGATGGTCCAACATTGTTAATAGTAATGTGTGCTGATGATCATTGGCATAGCGCTCTTGAGTGAGTTGGCAGTGCTCACTGATCATTTTGCCAAAGCTCTGGCTCCCCAACCCTCAGCTGCCAAGCTTTTCATGATTGGATCTTCGACGTGGTGTGAAGCAGTAAGGACACTAACACACCGACCGCCACGGCGGTAACGACCACAGTGCTGGAGACTTCAGACTCCAGCACGGCGCCCGTCACTAGGCCGCCCATGGCATTTTGATCCCGCTTACCGCCATGGTTTCTGTGGTTTCTGTACCGCTATGGAAACCATGGAGGTAGGCACTATCAGTGCCAGGGAATTCCTTCCCTGGCACTGATCAGGGTCTCCCCCACCCCCCTCCACAGAGTACTTCCCCATCCTCCCCCTCCCACTCCCGACCCCCCACATATACACACATACACAAACATACATACACCCATACACACATTCACCCAAGCATGCATACATTCATACACACTCACAGCAACACTCACGAACATACATCCAGGCACACACGCAAGCACACGACACAACATGCACGTACACACACCCAATCATGCACACACACATTACATACACATGCACGCATTCACACACAGTCACACACCCACACACGCACACAACACCCCCCACCCCACTCTTCTGTCGGAGAACTTGACTTACCTGCTTGCAGGGGGTCCTCCTGCAGGAGACAGGACGTGGCGCTGCCTCCAGCAACAGTGTCCACCAGCAAAACACCGCCAGGCCGTATCATGAAACATGATACGGTAGGCAGTGTTTTGCTGGCATGGCGCTGCTGCTGGAAGCAGCTTTACCTTACCACCGTCCGCCGCCATGACAGTTGCCGGAATTCCGCCAGCCTTCTGGCAGAATTCCAGCTACGGTCATAATGGCATGGACGGTCGGTAGCCATGGTGGCGGCATGTTGGCCGCCCTCGCTGTGGCGGTATGCGGAATTTGTCGCCAAGCTCCTAAGGAGGGCCTAAATCTTTTGGATTTGGATTGCTATGGATTATCTCACATCTAAATACAGTATATGAGAGTTTTCTCTTTGGTCCTTGCTGGAGATTTCCTATTCCACTGTTCCATGGCTGCTGACCTTTGACTGCTTTCATCTGCCTCAACTTGCAGGACAAGAAGCTCACTAGGAAGGAAGGCAGCTGGGAGATTTCCTGTTTTCATACAGCACTTAGCAGCCATGGTGGACCGGCAAGGCGGCAGGCAAAGAGGGAGAGGGGCTGACCTATGATGGCTGGGAGGGAACGCGCCTATCCTAAGACGGGGGCTCCTCACATAGTTAAGAATAGATCGAGCATAATGACTGGTGTGGATGAAGCACCTGCCCAATGGACAGTTTCTTGCTAGGACACAACACTCTCTCTCTCTGGAAATTGGAAACTCTGAATCAGTCAAGCTGAGAGCCCAAAGGGCCCAGAAAGGCCAGAGATCCCGAAGAGCCCAATCAGCCTGGGGTGCTGAAGCAGTCCAGGGTGGACATTGAAACTGTCATGGGGAAGGGATCTGAAATTGCAGATCGAGCAATGGAAGTAGATGGAGCTGAGGAGACCGATGGAGCTGCAAATAGAGCCACTCTGCCGGGCCGATCTGAGGTAAATCTTGATAATACTGTTGATCTATTGGCTGAATTGAGCTCTGTCCTCGGCACTATACAAAAAAAAAGCTTTTCTGCTCTTTTTAAACTGACTAGGCAGTTGAATAAAGTGGCTACATTTTTACAATCCTAAGCCAAGGAGGACATAAATGATACTAGGAGGGTCATGGATTTTGAGCTGGGAGCAGCTGGTGATTCAAGGGCAGAGAGATGGCTGAGGGGTCCTATCATGAAAGGATTGATGACCCCTCTGGATTACGCCAAAATAAGGAAATGTGGAAGGGATCTGGGGCAAGTGGCTGGCCCTGAGGCAGCAGCAGAAAGAAACTGGGATTCTCTTAGAGACATATGAGACTCCACTATCAGATCCTACCAGTGCTTTTGCTACCCTCTGTGTGGATGTTGGGTCTTTGGGGGTTAGTGCCATGGTGTTTGAATCTCAAGATGCTCTTGAAGCTTTCATTTCACTTTCTGATTTTTCTGGGGTGAAGAATCAGTATCTGTCGAGGGCTCAGAATCTGGCTCGGGAAGGAGAGACTATTCTACACCACAGAACTCTTTTGTGAGCTCAGTGTCTACCATGGCCACTAGGAGTCAATTGTGGTCAACTATAAAGAAAAAGAGGGGGTTGCTAGCACCTTTCAAGAGGGGCACCTGGGTTACATTGATAGTATTGTGCCTGGCATAGGTACTGCAGAGGAGCATGTGGTTGAAGAGATGGCTCAGGATCATAATTTGGATGATCTTCTTTGAGACAAGGATGTTACAGAACTGACACCCACTAATGACCCAGGGCAAGGTCTGACATGCATGATGGTAGCAGGGAAGATGTGTCTACAGGGAGTACTGCCACAAGCATCTCTACTGTCCCTCCCTCACATGTATCAGTCTTGGGAATGGAGACTTTGGTTAGTTCCAAACTGGCTCAACACTATCCACTCACCTACTCTGGCCGACATCTGTGAGCTTTTACAGACCCACAAGGGACTCTCTCTCCTTAAAAACGTAAGACACAGGTGGTCTTGCATAAAATGTCTGTTAAATTAAAAAGTCAATGTCGATATGAACCATGATACATATAAAAAATGAAATTGTGCCACTATTATCGAATTCACCCTTTATGAACCCTCCATCAACCCCAACTCCAATATGTGGTCAGTCAGGGTCTGAGACCTAGGCCTGAATTTACTGATTGACAAGTCACAGGTGCGGCAGTACATAGCCAGCAGACAAACGGATGAAAAGAAAACTCAAATCAATCCCACAGATAGGGACAGTGACACCACAATGGTCCCAGAATTTTGGCGCCAGTAAACACATATGGCCGGACGTGTGCACGCATTCCCAAAACACCAAAAAGTCAGATGCCACATGCAGTTAGGAACACTCAGTCAGAACACAGCACGCAGAGTAACTTGCCGCGATCACGTGCACCTCATGCCAGACATTTGGACACGTTACCCACTGGCCCTCATTGTGTCAAAGCAAGGTTGAGGACCACCTGCATTTGTCATCAGGGACCATATTTATGACTCTAAGACAACGGGCCACATATGTTACCTAAAAAGGAACTCTGAAATTGTTTTATGGTGCCCAAAGACATGTATAAAAGAGGGCTCAGATCAATTGTACTTTGAGACAACCCTCAGACTTCATTTCTGTAACTGTTCTCCCTGCCACAATGTTTAATTAAACCATCAGTTCCTGTTTTGCTAAACGCCTTCTATCTTTTGTGTTTCTCAAGGTAAATTCACATTCCAGCAATTTGCCAAACAACATGGATACACTTCATGGCAAGCTGTAGGCCATGGAAGTCTGCCCAGCGCATCTACAAACTGCCCTACAGCAAACTTACGGTCAGGCCAAAGAACATCAAGTGCAGCTATATACCTTAGCTGAAAAGATGAAGGACATGAAAAACTAAGGACATGAAAAAGCGAATGCACTGCAATAATATAAGGGCGCTTCGTATACATGAAGGCCAGGAGGACATAGATTTCCGGGGATACATAGTTTATTTTTTCAAGCAGGCATTTCTCCAACATGACGATTGGGACATGGACAGTCAGGTGCAAAGGGAACACTGATTCCCTTTTAGAAAACCAACCAAGGGGAATTCCCTAAGGCAATATTGATTCATGTGGGCAATTATATCCTGTGCCAGCTGATCTATCAACATGCAACACCCGTAAACCTATCAAGTATTGAGGGTTTGAATTATTTGTGCACTCAGACTCCTGCCATGCCACAGTGAAATGCAGATGGAAGCTTAGAGAACTGATACCTGCTTTTGCCACTCTGGTGGCTTCTGCTTTTTTATTGAAGCCTGGCAATCTTAAGCTTCTTTGTCAAGGTTGAACATATTTCTGTCAGGATCCTGTTAAGGCCAAAGAACTTTTGAAAACCTGGGGCACGAATCATATTAATGACAAATGAATGAAGGGTGGTTTTGGTCTTTTGCACCCTCCTTTGATTATTGTCAACCTGGGGATTGTGTATTTATAATGTATATTATTTATGCTCTTCTCTATTTCTTTTTCCCCCTTTTTTCTCTTTCACATACGTTTCATTAGGTGTCTGATTTGGATGTCTGTAGATGGTGGCTGGGCCCTTGGGTTACTCGGGTGACAGTTCTTCGATCAGGGATTAGCCACATATTCTTGCTATCATTTGCTGAGCAGGATTAGGGATTGGGGAGGTAAGAGGTTCAAACATCCTTATTTCCCTCTGGAAATTGGGATAGGCTTGGGTGGTTGGGTGAATATTAGATGGGATTTGGATGGGGTTGGTTGTTGCGTGTTGGCTGGGTTAGGGTTTATGTCGGGAGGATTGCATTGTTTTGTTTATTGGGGCACGTGGGGGAGGTCACAAACAGTTAAAATGGGACATTTTAGGCTTATGTTAAAAATGATTTCATATGCAGAAATCTAATTCTCAATAATGGTGGTCAATACTGTTTTGAGTAGCCAAGAGATTCACTTTCTCAGTTGGAATGTCAATGGCTTGAGAGCAGATGCCAAGCTCAGCTACGTCAGGAAAGAGATCAACTATGTTCAAACCGTTGCTTGTTTGTTTGCAGTAGACACCTTTAAGTCTGGAGGAAATCAAGAAAAGGGAACAGCTGGCCTACAGGACCACAAAAGGGGTGACAGTCCTCATTACTATTAGTGAGTGGTTGGTGAATACTGATAAAGTGTGCATTGTTTTTTAGCACGTTATGAAAGCTAACTTTCAACTCTCTTTTTTGTGGGCTCCATGCACCTAACATAGATGATCCCTCACTCATTATTTTTCTTTAAATGGAATTAAGTCAATGGGAGGACCCAATTATAATCTGCAAAAAATTTTATTTGATACTTCATACAGTTTTGGATTCAACATCTCGGATGGAGATAGCTTCTAGGTGTCTGAGACGCTCACAATCTCCTCTTAATCAGATAGATCATGGGCTCATACACTCTTCAGGATGTCTGGCGGGATTGCTGGCGGTCTGCACCTGGTTTTACATTTTACTGGGTACTGTGTAATATGATATTGCAGATTGAAATGTGTATAGATAGTTGTAGTATAATTCCTGCTCTTAACACAAAGAAACACCTGCAAAATCTCTCGGACTATAGCACTCCTTCATTGTTTTTTAGATTTAATTTTAATGTGGTCTGGACTAAACTCTCATGATGGTCATTTGATTGTTAATTATTATGGGATCCAGCATATACACAGCTATGGCTTCCTTTTTAAAGGATTTTTTGCCTTTAATGATAATTCAGCATTATTTACTATTGTTTGAAAGCCCCAATTCGAGGGCAGATGCTCAGTTCTAGGATACAGCTGGACCATGAGAAAAAATGTCCAGAGTCTAAAACTTTGAACCTGGAAATAGAGTATTCTAACTGTTTGGCCAATTGTAGGGACATCAGGCAGATTTGAAATTTGACATCTATTCAAATGGTTATCCAGAAAAGAATTTGGCACAGGGCCTGTCAAAAGTGGTGGGCTAGACAGGTATCTTGTTTGAGAGTAGTGAAGAAAGGGGGCTAATACCTGCTTATCAGATATGAAACCATAATTCCAAGATGGTCATCACTAGAAAGTCCATTGGGTCAGTTGGTTTCAAGTAATAGAGATGTCCTGGCTGTCCTTCAGGAATTTTACTCAGCTTTATATGCTGAAGACATACGTATCTCATTTGCAGTGCTGTGTTTCTGCATAGGGTAGATTTGCCAACATTGACTACCACCCAGCAGGCTGCGCTGTGGGCTCCTGTCACAATACTAGGCACCTTGCAAGCTCTATCTGGAATGTCTTGTTTAAAAGCATCAGGTCCAGAATTTATTCAGACTGAGTTTTTTTCTGAAGTGTTTTCTGAGATACTTATTCCTCACTTTGTGGAAATAGTTAATTCTTCTTGCTTTTAATTGTGTGTTTCAGTATCATGGGAGAAAGTGCACATTTTTATTTATTTATTTATTTTTCAAAGGGAATGTCCCCTTTAATTGTGGTTCATATTGGCCTATTTTAGTTTTGAATGCTGATGTTAAGATTTATACTCAGGTCTTAGCAAATCAAATTTCTTCTGTCATATATCACTTGGTGGATCCCATGCAGCATGGGTTTATCCTGACATGGGATATCTCCTCTCATATTAATTTTCCCATATCTGTTTTGGAGATTGCTGAGAAATTGCAAATGCCAGCTGCAATGATTGTGCTGGATACTGAAAAAGCATTTGACAGGGTCTCATGGAACTTCCTGTGGTCGGTGATGGATCAGATGAGGCTGGGGGAGAAATATGTGGCCGCTGTTAGATCTCTTTACTTTTCACTGACAGCTCATATTGTCTCTATGGTGAGCATAACTGATAGGATTAAAATTCATAGGGACACGAGACAGGGTTGCCCTCTTTCTCCCCTGCTCTTCTCTCTATATTTGGAAACCTATATTTAAAAGTTTAAGGAAGCAGATTACCAACCCCATTTAAGAATTTAGTACAAACATCCTGGCGTATGCTGATGACATTGACATCTTGACATCCTCTCTAGTTTAGGCCCTCTCTAATACAGAAAGAATATTGGATCAGTTTGGGAGGGTTTCTAGATACAAGCTGAGGCCCTGATTTCTACTTTTTGACGCAAACCTGCGTTGGCGCAGGTTTGCATCAAAAAGTATAGCGCAAGCTAGCGCCATTCCAGAGTGCCAGCCAGGCACCATATTTAAGGAATGGAGCCAGTCGGCGCTAAGGCACGGTTAGCATCAAAATACATTATGCTAACTGGGTGGGGGAGGTATAGGGGAAACTGGAGGTTATGCGTGAAAGAATGGCTCTAGTCAGGCTAGAGTCAAAATAATGACTCTAACCTGACTAGCGCCATTGTTAGATGCACAACCCCCATGGACATGATTCCTGTCTAAGTAAAGACAGGAGTCATGCCCCCCAGTCCTGTGACCATGCCCAGGGTACTTAAGTCTCCTGGGCATGGCCATTTGGCACAGTGTCATGTAGGGGGCCCAAGTTAGGCACCCCCTACGGCACGTTAAAAAAAATTGTAAATACTTACCTCTATTTACCTGTACGTACCTGGGATGGGGTCCTCCCATCCTCTGGTGTCTTCCTGGTGTGGGTGGGGGTGTTCTTGGGGCTTGGGTGGGCACCTGTGGGCTCTTTCCATGGTCACTGACCATGGAAATGGGTCCACAGGTCCCCTAATGCCTGCCCTGACCCAGGCATTAAATAATGGTGCAAAGCAAGCTTTGCACCAATATTTGACCCCTCCTCCCCAATGCCTAATTTTAGCACAGAGAGATAAATATGACGCTAAGGCCATTGAGTCATTTTTTGCACAGGTACGCATACCTTGCATCTCATTGATGCAAGGTAGGTTTCCACATCTAAAAAATTACTTTAGCTCCAAAACTTTGGCGCTAGACAGGACTAGGGCCAAAGTATAAATATGGAGTTAGTTTTGCACTGAATTTGCGTGAAAAAATTATGCAAATTCAGCGCAAAACAAGTACAATTATGCCCCTAAATGTGGAAAAAAACTCAGGTTATTATGCATTATCAAACACACGTTTTCCGATTCTAGCTATGTTAAAAAAGCTATGTACTTAGGAAATCCTGATAACCTCTTCTGTCTAAGAGACAAGGAGTATTAATTATGATGAGTTACATCTACAATCTTTAACTATTTTCTGAAAATGGGATTGATTTGCATCTGGGGATTTTAGGCAGATAAAATGTAATTAAAATAGTCATCTTGCCTTACATCCTATAAATGTTTCAGGCAATTCCATTATTCTTACTGAAAGCATTTTTCAAAAAAGTGGAAGTGGGCTGGTAACAATTTATATGGCACTAGAAAAAACTCTTGTGTGCTATTCACTACCTGCAACTCACCCGAGATATGGGTTGTTTGGCTCCCCATCTCTTTGACATTATTTTTTGTCGACATTTGTTTCTCAACTTTCAACTGTAATGGGTAATGGCCTCGACTTCATCCAGACTATGTTCAATTTCAGATTGTGTACAAACCCACACAAGGGATTATTGATACAGTGTGCTTTAAACATCCTTGGCTGTTTTTGATAAAGTCTAGGTCCATATCTGAACTCGTCAAATTTCCATGTTTGATTACTGCACAGTTTAAGGGACTAATCCCAATTTTCCACCTATTATTCAAGAGGGCTGTATCCAGTTCGGGGGGCCCTCCCACCTGGAGGCACTTGGTCAGTTGTATTTCAAAGGCACTCTTCTTGCATTTGAGGGATTACTGAAGTATTTCAGGGTGCAAAAGTGTTTTTTCCCGATATCCTCAGCTCTGAGAATATCTCAGGTGCTTGACAGATGGGGATATTTCCATGGTACAGAATTTATTTTTGCATTGTTTTAGCAGTGAACCAAAACATAGTGGGATTTATATTTTTTATGAGGCTTTCAGGAACAACAGGCCACATGAGCATTATTTTGATCGAATGGTAACTAAGTGGTGTACAAAATTGCCTCTTCCTGTGTCTGTGGATGATATTTGTTTCTCCATTTTTTTGGCTCCCCTGAGAATTCACACTTTTAAAGTTATTTCCAATATGTAGTGAACACCCTACTTAAAATGGGTTGTAGGGAAACTTCAAATTGCATTCACTGTCAGGGCTTAGAAGCTGATAACATGCACATATTTGCTACCTGTCCAGTCTTGTCTTTTTTTGTCAACTGGTTTCAGCCAATTGAACAGTTTGATGCTTATCGATGTCTGTAGGGATTCTAAACTGATTATAGTGGGTCAATCTTCAAAAATACCAAGTAATCTTTTAAGTGTCTATTTTTTCGCTATCACTGTTGCATGGCTGAGTTTAGCTACAGCCTGGCTTCAAAGAACACTACCAGACCATAAAGCCTGGTGGTTGTAGCTTATTTTTGCTTATGGTTTTGAGGGTATTCTTATTTAGGCACATCCCAATCAACGGAAATTGCTTGAGTTGTGGCAACCAGTCAGGGAAAGGGTTGTCTCTAGAGTGCCTGGTTACCCCCATGAAATGTTGTGATCTTTAGATATATTTTTTTAACTCATTCAAACTGGGTTAGATTTGAATTGGTATTGATAGCTATGACACAATGTGGTATGTCCTTCTTTCTTTTTCTTTGGGAGGTATTTTGAAACTGGTACCTTTGTATGAATCTGTCTGGGCATTACTTCCTACTCGCTTTTCACTGTAATTCTTCCATGCTTTCCAATTAAAAAAATGAAATTTGTTGGCACTCACACACAGAGATATGCAGACTGTCAAACATAATCTGTGTATTGTGCTGGCCATGCTACGAACCCCTGGGCCTTTACAAACTATTATTTGCTTAGCCAAACCAGACAAGCCAGAAATTCGAGAAAGTGATCTCCCATGTACAGTTCTGTTAATAGCTGTCCAACTGTGATAGAAACATCACTCACAATTGAATATAAAGGAATATTTTTGAATTTTTATGTATTGCGAGTGACTTTAGGCCACTTTTTTGATATTTTGCCGCCATTCACTGTTGGGGCGAAAGAGAGATGCATAGAGCGAGGAGTGTTTTGGTGATGTCCGTGGGCATGTTATTTTAGCAACTAGGCCTGCTGCTTATGCCCTTTAGCCTACAAACGTATCATTTTATTTCATTTTATTCTTTCAGAATCTGCCACATTCATGGGGGGTTTATTTTTCTTTATCTTCTTGCCTTTTTGCCTAGGAAAGCATTACCTTTCTTAGCACAAACTTCTTTCACTCTGTGCTTTCCTCAAAGCTGCAGCAAGATAGGATTGTTGGCACAAGTGGCACGTTGCGTCTCTAACATTTACAGAAACACGCTTATTTTTACATGGGGACACTTTCTCAGGACATTAGTTGTTTTATTATAAAAACATTTCTCTGTTCCATACACGTAAGGGGGAGCTTACAGTCAGATGACCTCGACCACATGCTGTCTGACTTCATTACAGCTGCTCGCTGAGACCACTGGTTCTTTGGCCTACATGGGGATGGTGTCTCCATAGATAACAGGCTTCTCCACTTCAGTCACACTCAGGTATGGGGGATGACGTCTTCCCAGGGGGAAATCCTGAAGGGCATTTTAGAGATTATCTTGCTGTGCTCTAAAATAGCTTAGGTAGGAATTACATATATTGTGCATAGTGATAGTATGGTGTGACTTTTCCTATGTTTAACTTTTCTTGTTACCATTTTGCTTCTAGTATGTTTCATCATTCTAATTATTGCATTCATGTTATTTTATCTAAGACGCAGTTTATTAAATACATCTTATTGAACCATTTCCTACCTCTGTTTGTCTTTGCATGTGTGAGACTAATGCAACTGAGTGAAAATGATGAGATCTGATTTATCACGAAGTCACAATGTCATGCGCCCGGTTGCAACAAATCATCCTTGCTCTTGGGGAGATATGAGGCGCTGCTAGCTGGCCTGAAACGGATTAGGCCAACAGTTGTCACATGGTGTGGGATGGGACTCAATTCCCAACAATTCACGTGATGCTACCGCCCAAATCCAGCAGCCTCATTGGTACAATGAGAGCCAACGTGAAAGAAGTACAGATTGGGACACAACAGAATAGCACAGGGTTGATTGCCCGGTTATGAATTGTGAAAAAAGAAGAAGTTGACAGGTTGGAGAAGGTTGGGGAGAAGAACTTGCAAATCTCTAGAGACAGCTCTATTTTCCAGTAGAGCCAAATGTTGAAGAAAATTGGAAAGCGTGAGAGCTAAAGGCCTGCCTGGTGCACATCTCCTCATTGTCGAGAGTGAGTTGGGCTTGTTGATGACAGCTATTTCAGGTTTTGAGGTAGATGTCTCAAAAGTGGGTGTGAGGGAGAAGCCAAAGACTTCAACCTAAGAAGGGAGTACTGGTATCTGCAGCTCAACTCTGCTACTCCTATTCACTGTTTCATCAATGCACAGTACCTACTTGGTGCACCAGCTGTGACAAAGAATAGCCAATACCAGTGCCTCCCCGGGTGTATTTCAAGCTGTTTTGTGTTTTTGTCACTTCTGCTATTTCTATGGACACTTCTGATCCTCCAATCTCCAGCCTCAGACCTTAACCTCTGCCTAGAAGATCACTCTCAGGGAAATATGATATCTCCTGTCTTGGCTTTAATCCCTTTAAGAATTTCAATGACTTTATTAAATATGTGACGTGCTCAGTCTATATTTGTCTTACTTTTTGTTCACCTCCTCATAGAATGGTGTTTATCACTAATACACAGCTGTCATTGCTGAAACCTATCTGGTATCCAGATTGTCTTTATCTTTCCGGATATGTGGCCTCCAGTGTTGTGTACAGCTGTAATAGGCAGCCTTCCTTAAAAGATAATGCATGTCATATAATTTCAACAATGATAGTGATATTAAAATAATATTTCTATTATCTATCTACACATGTGAAAGGACATACTGGAGTTTCTCATAGTGATTAGAAAATAGATGTGCCCAGATCAAAGCTACTCCTTTTAACAATTTATCTAGTCCCTAGTCTGATAAAAGGCTAACTTTGTTCTATCAATATCCTACTACTTATAGTCTACTGGACGGAGGGCAGACGCCATTAATCCAAAAACACAGTTCACCAAATGTAAAAAATATAGATGAACATAAAAATGATGGACAGAAGCAATTCTGCACAGCATACGCATACATATTATAATAGATGCATATACACATTTTACCGCACAATGCAGCATATATCCTATAAGGGTGGATGAGTGAACCCAGTAGGCACAGCAGCAGTTTGAATGTTTTTAGCTGAGAGAATTTATAAGGCCAAATATTTACATCCTGATCTAGGAAGTGTAGTGACCCTGTAGCAAGGAGTCTGTAGAGAGCTTTAAAGAAATGTTGGCCACATTTGTGTGGCAGGACTGAGGAAGTGAAAGAGCTTTATTTAGATACTTAGGGCTTAATTTACAAGGTTTTGGTGCAGGGCAGTGCCACAAGGATTCTTGCAGAGCTGCCCTGAGTTAAAAGAAAGGGTAGGATGCACAGTATCCATGAGAAACAGAGCATTCCTGTCCTTTCCCATTGCTCTGGCACACAATTGGCTGCCATGCAACAACTCAGGCACCCTTGCACAGTTCCTGCACAAAAACTATCGCTGGAGGTGATTTCCTCTTACTGTGTGCACTGCAGAATGCAGCACACATAGAAAGTGGAAAAGCAAGGACAAATAAGGATATTTCTCCTTGATGCACCTCCCTTAAGCCTTCCCCGTCATAGGCTTTTGATGCACTCCCAGATTTACAAAATATTGTAATTATTGGAATGCATCAAAATTCGTGGGTGTTGCATGGAACACCCACCGCAAAATCCATGGAACATCTCTTTGGTGCAAAATAAGACAACGCATCAACTTGCATTGTGTTGCCTTGGTCCATATCTACAAGGCCATGAAAAACCACGCAAAGTTACTTTTCATGGCCTTGTAGATATGAGCCTGCAGCCTGCACTTCTAGTGCATCACATAAAGTAACGCACTGGCGGCACAAGCCTCTCGCAAATAAGCCCCATGGTTCAAAATTCCAAGCTCCCCAGAACTGCTGGTGGAGAAATGCCTTATGTACTGGGGTATCTCAGTTGGCCTCAATTTGTGTGAGCGTAACATTACAAAAGAGACCTGAGACTGATCATCAGGCTGTGTACCTCCAGACTACTACATTGAGGACTCAAGTCTCACTTAATGATTTTCAAACTTGTTAATTCTGCGCCCCCAAGTAGGAAAAAAATAAATCATCACCCCCTCAGATTTTTCATAACTATTCTATTAAGTTGGCAATGTTTAAATATGCCTAGACTTATTTAAACATTGCAATTAAGTTCTGTTACCTTTTTATAAATACAATAAACATGATTCTGCTTAAAACAAAGTAATACTACCTGCATAATCCTTCTTTTCACCAGAGCCTGGTGCCTCCCCACCCCTGGGATCACTTAATCCCCCCCTAGGGGGGCCACCCCCCCAGTTTGAACACCCCTGGTCTAACGCTTGGGATTTCTAGAAAGGTCTAAGGGGAAGTACTGATTACAGCTGTTAAAGTGCACACAAACGTGGATGCCTCGGTGTCTTTAAAAATAGAGAGGCCTATTGTGATCACAATGCATGCTTTCTTCTTGAGGTTGTGTCAGCAAGTGTTACAAAAAGATCCATCTGGTTTTGATGGTGATGCAGCCCCAAACCCCGCTCGAGTAAACCAGCAGAGTTTTAATGAGTGAGATTTTGGCAATCTTAATGAGTCCTTTGGCCAGTCCAGTAATGTAATGTGAAGGATGTTCTCTGAGGGGGTCAGATGTGAATCTCGGATATTTGCATTGAAAAAACTGCCTCTCTGAAAGTAATATAGAACCAAGGATTACATCTTTGTTCTGACGTCTGCTTTTGGGTGAAAAGTTTCCACTTTCTACAGCAGGAGTTTGCCCCAAGTGGTTTGGATTGTGCGGTGCTGGTGTGGATTCTGAAACAGTAACATTGACCAGTTAGGGGTGAAGCTGTAAAGTTTAAGTGCTAAAACCCATCACATATGTGCAATAAGTTCTACATTTCTCTATTCTGCTTCTGTCAAGCTATGGATTTTTCTTTGCTGAGATAAAGCTTTGCCATCAGAAGTTTCCCAAACACAAGTTATTTGGGTGTCCCTAATAGATATGCAAATTATATTGGTCCACCACTATTCATGCTGTTATTTCATCACCTCTTTATACCAACGTGCTACAGAAAATTGACGCAACTGCTCTTGCACTCATGCCTGAACTAGATTGCCTTCTTGCTCATTTTCCACATAATTACTCTGAAGTGACTCATCAGTGGTATGAGGCACCTTACTAAAACATACGCAAAAGAAATAGGGTCACTTAAGGGGCAGTCGACACAATAATGCAGGAGCCCTGAGGCGTAAAATAGGCTCTCACAGCCCCCAGGGTGCGGGATGGAGGGGGCCCTATAGTTACCCTTTCTGGTGGTGCCCTCAGCCCTTAAGCGACGGCATTGCATGCTTGGTAGAATGCATTCAATGGCATGGAATAAAAAACATGTAAATGCTCAAAAAAGCCACTCTGCTTTGCCAAGCAGAAAAAAAACACAGAAAAGTAACATGGTTCATATTACATCGCTGGCAGGCAGAGGCCCAGCAAAAGGAACCCCATGTCCTTATGTCCAAGACATTGGCATAATACAGGCACTTGCGGCTTGGTGGTGGGGGAAGGGTATGGGGGGGCTGGTGACCCCTTCAGGTGGACCCCAAATGAGCCCAACACTAATGAATGTCTGTGCAATCTGCGCGATGTCTGGGCCCTTCATGACATTCTGCAGGGGGACCCATCATTTTGTGTTACGTCATTGCAGCAGTCAGACGTGTTAAGAAAACCCCTGGCATAGGAAGGCTGAAAACACACTCTGAGCAGCTTCCATTTCTGAACTACTGCAAATTGCTTTAAAAGATTGCCACCATGGATGCTTGCGCCTCCAAAGCGCTACCTTTGAATACACTTAATAATAGTTTACCAAATCTCATTTAAAGATTGCTGCCACAGAAGCGCGCACTTCGTGTTGCCTGCCTAGGGGTAAAAAAAGGGTTAGCACCAATAGGTTATATAGCCATGGCCAATTTGCTTTGTCAATGCTTGTTTTAATTTCATATCATACTGTACATATGCTTATGTATTTGAAAATTAGATTATTCTAGAACTTGGTTCTACTGTCACCACATGCAAGTGTAACAATTGTACTACATTTGAAATAGCCTTCCCAGTTATGTCTGTGTTTTGTGAGGAGATGTAGTTTGCATATCTAAGAGGAGGAAGTTTAGGAGGCCTCTCAGTACGATTGACAGAAGCGTACAAAAGCCATCCTCTTAATCTCCGTTTGACCCTCCCACTACGCTCCACCTCTGTCTGCTACATGTTATTGCAAGAGAAGGTGACAAGATGGGATAATTATCACATCCGAGGCAGGTCCCTCAAGACAGACTGTGACATTTTAGAAATCTGAAGGGCTTCACTTTGTTATGATTGAAAAACACTTCAGGGCATAACCTTTTGACATTCTACAGTTCATATACTTTCTTTTTTAAGAACAGACTCGCAGTTACTAGTAAGAGTTTAGTGAGCTAATGCATTTAATCCAGACATGTGAGTATCGCTTATGAGATCAAATTTATCCTTTTGATATAGATCCTCTCATCCTTCCAAAATGGATCAAAATTGTACAGTTGAGTACCAGTAACATCATGATATCCATACTTGTATATTATTTGTTTTTGCATTTTAACAGTTTTTATGTAGCGCTAGCATGTTTTGCAATCATTTCACAGTGCTTGAGCATTTAGAAGAAAATTACTAAAATGTTTTTCTTAATGGAAGTTGAAGAGACAACTCTCAGAGGATAGTGCTAAAGAGGTCCATGCCAGGTGGTATGCTCCTTTGCAAACATGTGATCTAGTTCCTATTGAGATGGTAGATTGCTTGGTCTCATTGGTCTGTCTGGAGAAAGTGTGCCATGTCCTTTTGGTCACAGGGAAGGGTAGTCCAGGTGTCTCAAGAGTGGCACACTTACCTATTAGTTTGCAATTATGTGTATTGTGAACTCAACTTGAAGGTATTGGAGTACTTTAAATGTGCACCAGTTACTTTACAGAAGGGCATATTCATGTTTTAAACATAAGAAGATTAAGTGATGAGCCTAGAGTCACAGAACATTGTGCAGAAAGCAAGACTTGAACCTGGTTCCCCAATTCCAAAGTCAGAAGCTCTGCCCACCACAGCATCTTCAGTGGCTTCTGGTTATTTTGAAACGTTTATAAATGAGAAGAGTCATATCAGCCCTCATGATGGTGCTAACGCGCCTGGTCCTTAATAAGTAAACTTACAAGGGGATGCGTATAGGCCGATGAACCTTTTGGATCGCATGGAGTATCCTGATCATGTAGTGACCAGTGGCCTCAATAATCAATGTAATCAATCAGTAACCACTAAGAGAATCATTAGTTAATCAAAAATTATAATCAACATTTCATGAATAACCACAACTCAATAAGTGTTTAACAATTTTTATTTCCCATTAATTACAATTCTAATGCATTTGGTTATCCCAAACTTTATCTAATCAGCTCAGAATTAGTTTATTAGCAACCACCAATAACACAATCTAGTCAAAACATGAGCAAACATATGTTTGAATGCTTCAACATAAGCCAATAAGATGAATATAGCAGCCTTAATACTAGAGTTCAGCAAACCAGTCCGTCAATCATTTGTCACTGTCAAGTCACCCAAAGGACCCTTAACTAACCCAGATTGGTATTAGCATGTGGGACTTCATGCAAAACAATTTAGAAAACGTGAATTTGGAAAACATCTAGCTAAGACAAAAACTATAAAACAGCACAGTTGGTACAGAGAAGAAAAGGCACAAAGTTAGTCAGTCACATTTTCATAGCTACGTATCCACGGAATGGATCAGCAACAAAGTCAGTCATCGTCTTCAGTTCATCAATAGATCAGAAACGCATCAGGCTCTCAAAAGCATGAGCCCAATGACAGAATCTCGAACCACGTCACTTGACGTCATCAATTCTCCCCTCGCATCTGACGTTTTAGCCACTTGTCATGACTTTTTATTAGAGTTTTCAAGTCCATCCCCCTAATTCCTAGTTGGTCAGTCAATCGGCAGATATGACTCTAACCTATCATATTAATTTTTCAAATCTATGAGTTCTAATATTTCTTCTTTCACAGTTCACAGATTGGTCCACTGTATAATGTCTTCATCATCCAGCTCTTCAGGTATCGAAAATGTTGCATGTTCCTCTTCAGTCAGTGCTCCCATTGTTAAAGTCCTGGGAAAGTACATTTAGCCTACTCTACACATAATTGTATCCAATTGACTTCATCATCTCCTGTCCGTCGGTACATTGCAGAAAATTCTAGCTAAGAAATTTTAACATGGGGTGGGTCAAGGTTAGGTTAAGACATCAGCTTCTCTGAAGTGCGCTAGAAATTCAGCTTCTTGTGTAAGGCCTGGAAAAGACTAGGCCCTAGCTTCAGTTAAGTTAATTCTACAAATTAATGCAAAAATAAGTTATACATTTCAATATGACATATCACTACATTATTCTTACATATTTTCATTATTTCACACATTTTTAGTTATTTTAGTACACTTTCGTATAATTGGCTGACATACCCCATGGGCACATATTCAAACGTGTACATTATTTTCTCTACAATTAATTTCTCTATGAGCTTTTCGTTAATCAAAACACATAAACATTTATTAATAATTTCTAATTAGCATATCTGCATCAACAATGGTGGTGGAAAGAAATAGGCTTTTTGAAATGCAAGGACCTAAGGGGCCTATTCACAAAATGCATTTTGTAGTTCATAAAGTAGTACTGCATTAATTCTACAAATGTGTTGCAAAAGACTGTTCACAAACCTATGGGCTGACATCTCCACCTCTCCTTTCTTTTCTGTGTAGAGATCTTCACCTCAGTGGAGGAGATCTCCACTCACATAGATATACATTTCAAAGATAAATGTGGGAGTGACAAGGTCAAGTTGCTGGAAAATCGGAATACTTACTTCTAAATAGGAGGACTTTAGAGAAGTGTATGGAGGGGTTTCAGGAGAGACATGCAAAAGCATTATACACACCCACAAATGGGTTAGACCATTGCAATTCACAAACCACACTTTGTAAGTTATTAAAGTTCTAAAGGTGTCAAAACTGGTGTAATCTAGGTCATCTTTGGAGTAAGGTTCTCTTTACAACTTTGGGGGTCGAACCATCGGACCGCCAATGCCACGGGGATGAGGCCATTGCCTACCCTGCAGCCTCAACCCCCATTGTATTACAATGCTTCCACTGGGCTGACCGGCGGAAACGTCATATCACAACATTCCCTTCGGTCAAACCGGCAGAACCAATGCAGCAGCATAGGCCTTGACTCCCTTAAGGGAGTCAAGGCCAATGCTGTCGCACACCATCACCCTCGGAATGCAAGGGTGCTGACAGGGGGGCCCATGACATGGTCGTGGGCAGTACAGATACCCCCTTTTGGCCCCCACAGTGCCTTTCCACCAGCCTTTCCATGACGGTTTCACTGCCATGAAAAGGCTGGCGGAAAGTGAAGTTGTGACTACGACTTCGACCACTGCCAGCCTGTCGGGATCTATGACCCCCACAGTGGTGGCGGTCTCTTGGCGGTCCTACCACTAGGGTCACAATCTAGCGGTTGGATGGCCAAGAGTGCGGCAGTTCGACTGCCAACACAAGTTTGGCAGTCTGAAGACAGTCAAACTCGTAATGAGGCCCTAAGTCACTTGCTTCACACTAGGAAACTAGGACGGTAGTGAATAACTAATTGATCCCAGGGTGGTGAAAAGTGTAAAAGGCAAATTCTGAGTCTTTTTTGTACCAGGAGTAGGGATGCATTTGTTCTTATCCTGATAGACTACAATGTGTATTGTATAGAGGTTGATCTGTGGACATTTTAAAAAGAAAAAATGTACTGAGCTTTCTCATTTGTTTTTTTTCTTCAAAACATATTGCTACCATGAAGGAATTAATTTGGTTTCTGGTAACTTTTATCAGCTTCTGTTGGAAGGGAACAATTTTATGAAGGAAGGATAGTAGGTGACCCACTGCTGAGGAAGCCTGAAGAAAAAGATTTTTGGGTTGATGTTGCTTTCTGTTGAAGAGTATTCATGCTACTCAGAACTGGACTGGTGGCTAGATTGAGAATTCCTACAGAAGGCATGTGAGAAGGAGAGGATTCAGATGGCAAATGTTTGTAGCATGATGGACTGATATAAGATTTTTTGCAAATTTTGAGATTTACAATCATAACACTTTGTTTTACCTATTGCTTTATCCATTCTCTGTCTTTCTGTATTTATATTTATGGATGTTTTGGTGTGAGAGGCTTTAATAGGGAATCATTATCAGAAATAGCAGTTTCAAAACACAGTAACCGACTTATCTGACATGACAAAAGAAATAACAACAAACATTTACTACTGTGGTGACGTCAAATGGAGAACCATCCATTTCCCCAGTCTTCACCCTGTCTCATTTGGTTCTTCAGTAAATATGTGCGAAACATGGAAAAGGCAGTCACTGATTTAATGCCTCACGTGAATCTCCTGATACCTGAAGGAGATGATAGTATGACAGGTGATGGTCTTCAGTCTATCAAAGTTTCCCTACCTCTTTGTTGTCTCTATTGACCCATTGAAATTAGTTGAATGTGGGTTTGCAGTCCCTGACCACCAACCACCATTTTCAATGCCTAGTGTTGGCCAGAGGTTTGTCTGGCATGGGATTTTTCACTGTGCTGTCAACAGCTCTGTTGCTACTGATACCAACACTTTGCCTACCCCAAATTTCACATTCAGAGGGAAGAGCATGACCATGGGCTGGGAGAGGAAGATATGGCTCAGAATATAATGGGGAAGTATGGCACAGATCCAAGAATTGTTTATAAATATTGAAAAATAGGGAGTAAATTGGAGAGGTGGTAAAGAATGGCAGTGTGACAGATTAGCACGATTTTTTACAATTAAGTGAATGAGAAATATTATGCCACTCAGAGTTGGGACTGGCAGGAAACACACTTTTTTAATGCATAGAAAAGCTATGAGAGATTGGTGGATTAGAATGCCATGATGATGAGACGAAGTGCAGGGTAAGGAGCCAGGACACCCATCCTGAAAGAACTCCAAATTTATATTGATTATGAATCCAGGACATCAGTCACTGAGTGGAGATGAACCCAAGAAGAAGACAGTGCAGAACAAAAAAAAAGAATTAGATGCCGATCCAGGAGAAGCCCTGGATGCCAGCATCTTCATGGGAGACAATACACATCAAGAAAAAAAAAAAAAAGATATATTTTTTCCCTTTTTTCTTTTCTTTTTTTTAAGAGCAAAAGGACACTAAAGATAAAAGCACGGTAAAGAAATTAAAAAGGAATAAGAAAAGTTTAAAAATCAAACAAAATGAGCAACCGGATGAACACCTCTTAATATAAAAAAGACCACTCAGCAAAAAGCCAAATCCATGAATCAATAAATAATTGATAATATAATGAACCAGTATCTATATCCTACAAGATAGAGGCTAAAATCATGAGTCCAATTCAATAAATATACATAAATAGATCTAAGAATTGGCTCCCCAATCTTGTTCCTTAAAATTACTAATCTCAACCGCCAGATTAATTCAATAAATGTTGCCACTGATAAAACTATCTGGACGGATTAATCACATTTTAAAATTCTCTCAACATAAAAACAAGAAACCGGATCCATTGATCAATAAATGATCAATAATATAGTGAACCAATATCTATATCCTACGAGGTAAAAGCTAAAATCATACATCCAAATTCAATAAATATACATAAATAAAACTAAGAATTGACTACCTAGTCTTGTTCCTTAAAATTGCTAATCTCAACCGCCAGATAGATTCGAGAAATTTTGCCACTGGTAAAACTATCTGGACGGATGAATCATATTTTAAAATTCTCTCATCATGGGAACAAGATCTGACCCCTATTTGTTTACAAAGCGGGATGAGCCAAAGAGCTCTTTGTTTATAATATGCATCACAATGAAAAAAAACATGTGAAACAGACTCTTCACTTTTACAACCCATCGGGCAGAATTTAGATCTATTGGTGGAAATGGACCATTTGTACGTTAAAGAGCACTAAGGGAGAGACCCAATTCTGAACCTAATAAAAAGGGCACGAGCAAATGGGGATAACGCTGCATCCATGAAAGGCTCAAATTCATAGTGGCATTTGACAGATAAGAAATTGTCGGACATAGACAGCGGGACAGAACTGGCAAATTGGCCAATCTGGACATTATGCCAAAAAGCATCCTTTAACAGCTGTACAGCATTTTTAGGAATGGAAGTAGGATCCTGCCAATAGGACCCTAAGCCAAGCTGGGTAAAAGATCGTTCAACGAAAACACACCATTTAATTTTGATAATAGAATCACGGCCCACCAGATTGAGAAGCCCATAACGAAAGGGAGTTAGGGCATCTGTTGTCCATAACCGAATCCAAAACAGCAGAGGCCTTAAAGCAGCTATCTGCGAAATTGAGAAAAGGTTTAGGTCCAGTCTAATGGGCAGAGATGGAGTGCTAGAGGGGACCTTTAGCAGCATTTTTAGAAACTGATTTTCTGCCCTTGCCAAATTCACCAAATTGCAGTGGCCCCAAAGTTCGGTGCCGTATAGGGCGCCTCCCCTAGCTTGAGATTTGTATATTTTGAGGGCAGGGGACATTGCAAATTTGAGGGATCTAGAGGCAAATCTAGCAATGCCGCCCACCCTCTGCTTCAGGCACAATAGAGATTTTTGGCATTGAGCATGCCAGAGATGTGAATCTTCCACTTTAATGCCTAAATAATCAAAGGTGCCCACTCTTTCCAAGGGACACACCCTCTAAATACACAGGCCTCTTCATTTTATGCCTGGTGTCCCCAAAGACCATATATTTTGTTTTTGCTGAATTGATTGACAACCCATGGTCAATAAAAAACTCCATAAATCTGGAGAGCAATCTAGAAAGGCCCCTGGCAGTACGCGAAAGTAGCAGAGTATCGTCTGCAAACAGAAGACAGGGGAGCTTCTGCCCGCCCAAGCTAGGGGCATCACTTTGGCAATCTGAAAGGTAAGGCAAACAAGCATTAATAAACAAAAGGAACAGGGTGGGTGCCAAAACGCACCCCTGCCTCACGCCACGTGCTGTTGGAAAAGCTGGAGTCAGGTCGCCAGTAACACCCCAGTGAACTTTGGCACAATTGTCAGAATAAAGATCCTTGATAATATTGATCATATAACCCGGAACACCAGTAGTACTGAGAACCTCCCAGAGCTTGATGCGCGGGACAAGGTCAAACGCAGATTTCAAATCGACAAAGGCCACAAATAAGTGGCCTTTATCTGCGTCTACGATCTTCCACTTGATGGTGGTAAATCGGAAGATCTGATCGATGGTACTGACCTTGTCCCTAAATCCCGCCTGGAGATGGCTTAAGACCTGTTTTTTCGTTATCCAGTGTTTTAGTCTAGATAACAAATGGAACGAAAATATTTTCTGCAAATTATCTAATAGACTAATAATTCCCTGGGGAGCTCTCGTCTCCTTTTTTATGAACGGGGACAATAATTGCCATTTTCCACAAAACCGGATAGGATCGAGTTGCCATGGGAGTGTTCGATACCCTATTGATGTACCGGGTCCATACAAATAGATCTGATTTGTACAGATCCGAAGGAATACCGTCTTGGCCAAGGGCCCTACCAGATCTTTGAGTGCAAATTGCCATCTCTGTTTCTTTTAAAGTAAAGGGCGGCACTTCAGGCTGGCACAGTGCAAAATCGGTGAAAGTATCATCAGAATCCGACCGAGAGCCATATAATTCCCCAAAATAGGAGAACCAAGTTTCTAAATCGATGTGACATTCAGGAGTAGATGACAGGGCAGCATCACTACGCGAAACCAAGGTCCAAAAGAGTTTGGCATCGCTAGCACTAGCCGCCTCTGCCAGACACTCCCATAAATTTGCCTCATATTTGAGTTTCGATAACTTGCGAGTAGACACATAGGGGCATATTTATACTCTGTTTGCGCCGGAATTGCGTTGTTTTTTTTTACGCAAATCCGACGCAAAGCTAACTCCATATTTATACTTTGGCGTTAGACCCGTCTAGCGCCAAAGATCTTGGAGTTTGCCTCATTTTTTAGCGTGGACTCCTACCTTGCGTTAATGATATGCAAGGTAGGCGTTCCCGTCTACAAAATGACTCCAAGGCATGTGCGCCTTATTTAAACTCCTGTGCAAAAATGACGCACGGGAGTGGGCGGGTAAAAAAAAATGACGTCCAGCCGCTTTTGCGTCATTTTTTAACGCCTGGTCAGGGCAGGCGTTAATGGACCTGTGGGCTCAGAAGGAGCCCAGAGGTGCCCTCCCATGCCCCCAGGGACACCCCCTGCCACCCTTGCCCACCGCAGGAGGACGCCCAGGGATGGAGGGACCCATCCCAGGGAACTTAAGGTAAGTTCAGGTAAGTATTTATTTTTTTATTTTTTTGTGGCATAGGGGGGCCTGATTTGTGCCCCCCTACATGCCACTATGCCCAATGACCATGCCCAGGGGACATAAGTCCCCTGGACATGGTCATTGGGCAAGGGGGCATGACTCCTGTCTGTGCTAAGACAGGAGTCATTTCAATGGGGGTTGGGAGTAAAAAAAAATGGCGCAAATCGGGTTGAGGCCAATATTTTGCCTCAGACCTGACTTGCCCCATTTTTTGACACCCAAGCTCCATTTTCCCCTACGCCGGCGCTGCCTGGTGTGGGTCATTTTTTTTTACGCACACCAGTCAGCTGCTCCGGCTAACGTCATTCCATAAATAAGGCGCCCGCATGGCGCTTTGGAATGGCGTTAGCCGGCGTTAAACTTTTTGACGCACAACTGCGTTGGCGCAGTTGTGCGTCAAAAAGTATAAATATGGCCCATAGTTCCTTCTCACATGTATAATGGCATCCCGGTTCTTTAACTTTTGAGCTTTAGATAGAAGATACTTGGCCACCCGGCACTTTTTGCCGAACCATTTGCATTTAGGTGCAGAAGATTTCAATTGAGTTTTAGCAGGTATAGTGAAAAGCTCCTTGAGTTCCGCAAAAAAAGCTGCATGGGAAGACATAATTTCTGAGGAAGATAATACAGTAAAGTCCTCAAAGAGCTGGTTACAGGACACCATAGCACAAAGCTTCTTGTTAAGCAGGTTAGATTTAAAAAACGAGGGCCACTTTACCGCACGCCTATTAGTGGACAATTCCAGCAAATCATTGGAATCAACCAAAACAGTAGGCGGATCGTACACTGAAACTAAAGCTGTATTATATGCAATTTGTAAGGGGGCATGGTCCCTGGTACGGGGAAGACCCACCTCTACATTAATTATGAAATGCCAAACTCGTAGATCTAAAATAACGTAATCCAAAAAGCTGCTGTAGTATCCTCTGAAAAAGGTGGGTCCAGCAGGATTGTCGTTTGGAAATCGACCATTTCCAAAACGAAGGCCGTATGTAAGTGCAAGGTCTATTATCTGTGACGCCCTAGGAGAAGGAATAAGTAGCATAGATTGAGTTAGAAGCGGGGGGACATTCCACACTTCATCTTCAGCCTGGGTGGACTCCACAAAGGCTGAGCCAAGTTCAATTTGGACATTAAGATCGCCTGCGATGATGACACGATATTTAGAATGAAATTCAGATAGAATATAATGCAGCAGATGGATAGTGTCAGACCGTTGGTTA
This sequence comes from Pleurodeles waltl, assembly GCF_031143425.1. Lineage (NCBI taxonomy): Eukaryota > Metazoa > Chordata > Amphibia > Caudata > Salamandridae > Pleurodeles > Pleurodeles waltl. Next base: position 475,513,577 of record NC_090445.1, read on the forward strand.
GAAGGGCCCGGTTTGTTATAGATATTAATGCATAACACAGGAATACCAGATCTTGGCTGTATTGCTATGGCTAAAATGTCACAGGAGTCAACAGCGATTTCCTTTACCCTGCCCATCTCAAACAGCTTGACCCAAATACATAGGTCCCCGACCGCCCTTCCCCTGGGAGATTGAATTGCATTTTTAGTGAACGAACAATAACCTTGTCTATACACACAATCCGTTGCCCAGGTTTCCTGAAACATGCAGATGGAATAGGATTCGACATAAGCCCCCCACTCAGAGTCAAACAGTTTACTCTTGATGCCTGCCACGTTCCAGGACAATAAGTTCCTTGAAGCAGATGGAGTGCTACAAGTAAGCATGCCAGAATCAACATCCAGAGCTAGATTAGAAATTGATGTAGGAGTGCAGAATGGAGCACTTGAAGTGGGACCGCCCAAGCTGATTAAAGGTTTTTGAGGTGACAAGTTTGAAACGCTTAGTTTACAGGAGTTAGGAGGGCGTAGTCAATCCACGTCGGATGTGTCCCCTAAAAAAGCGGGGTCTCGGGTATCAGCACCTTTGGGGTTGTGGACCAAAGCAGCCCCATCACCAGGGAAAGACAACAAACCAGAAATAGCAGCAGAAGCTAGAGCATTACAAGGATTTTTCTTGGTCCTAAGAGGATGAGCGGGCAAGATCTTATGGCCAATGACAGGCAGACATTCTCTGAAGTATATATCCAAGTCAGTTCTAGACATGTTGCGGGCTTCCATCTGCAAGAGCCCCATAACTAGCTCAGGATTGACAAGGTTAATTTTGATTGTGTCCCGCCTACCGGGACAACTACGCACACGGGAAGCAGAGACAATGTCAGAATGGATAATAGAAGCACAGCCCCTGGTGTGGCGAATCCAATATGACACCTTGTTAATAAGAGAGGAAGTATCTTCCCTGATATGAGATGTGAGAGGAGGGACGTTGCGCAAGTAAATACAGTTTGGATTAGACACATGAGTGGGATGGGCCACAAATTGATCGGAATTAGGGAAAGAAGACGTCGAAGGTACTGGCAATTTGGCCAAATGTTTCCCATGAGATGGCTTGTTGGGGGGGCCCTTGTTGAAATCCCCAAGCAATGAAGAAAAGACTGGCAATGCAGCCGGATCCAGTGGACCAGAAGGTTGAGCTGGCGCTGGAATCAAAGTACACTGAGAAGATGAATCAGTTTTTTTGAGGAGTTTGAGGACCTCAAAAAGTAGACCATTCAACTCCCCAACTTCTCGTTTTAAACTAGAAACTATTGTTAAAACATCTTCTCCTGGAGAATCACAAAAAGTGATGAGAGGTGGAGAAATCGAAGGTTGTTTCTCACCCGCCAGATCAGAGTGGTCCAGAATGGAAAACCGATTCGCACAAGGAATGCCACTAAGGATGGGATAAAAAAAAGTAGCATCCAAATTGTCAACTAAACCAGGTGGAGATAAAGATTTGAGCAAACACAGCTGTCTAGGTGAGGCAGGAACTTGGGCAGAAGTTTTCGGAGGCTGGGCATCGGTAGAGATATTAGGGCCTGTTGTTAAAAACGGAAGTAGAGTTCCAGGTTTCAGTCTCTTACAGGCATTACCCTCCTTTACCTTAAGAATAGATTCCACTTCCTCAATTAAGTTATTGATTTCTCTAGAGACGCAATTTGAGTGAACTTGCGTTACTCTATTAAGTTTTGAGGACTTGGATTTGACTACTGCAGGATCAGGACTGGTGCGCGCCTTACGCTTCCCCATGCTAAAAAAAGGAAATAAGGGAAAGATGGAAAGCTCTCTCCGCACCCCTGAAAAACACAACAACTACAAAAAAAAAAACAAGGGATGTGGCCCAGCGGGCGCGCTGTGTAGATTTAAAGGGGATTTGGCCCCGCTCCCTGGATTCCGAGACAGCAGTCCTTTCTTTTCAAATGCAGAAGCGCGACCCGCGAAGTGGGCGCGCTGTGTAGATTTAAAGGGGACTTGGCCCCGCCCCCTGGATTCCGAGACAGCAGTCCTTTCTTTTCAAATGCAGAAGCGCGACCCGCGAAGCGGGTGCGCTGTGTAGATTTAAAGGGGACTTGGCCCGCCCCCTGGATTCCGAGACAGCAGTCCTTTCTTTTCAAATGCAGAAGCGCGACCCCGTCAGCAGTCACAAAGCTGTGCAGGGAAAGGGTGACACCACTTTGAGCAGCAACTAGAGAACTGGTTGCAGTACAATGCAAGTACCAGGAATGGGTTAGGGCGTTGCTCAGGAACTCAGACACAAAGGAAAAAGATGGGGTCATATCTAAGTGCATATTCTGAATTCCATTTATGTCTTGAGACCCATTAACGAGGTAATTGTGGGGTTGATCCTTCGACCTAAGCAAAAAGGACATTTTTTTGCAACGATACACTATTAAAATGGATACTTATTGCTATGTCGTCCGAGTCAAGAGTTTTTGTGAGAGGGCCTATATTTGTGTGAAGAGCATGTTGTATGCTGTCATTACCAGATGCACTCAGAGCTGGTAGGATTTGATTTGGGGCGATGCTATTAATTTGTCGAGGCACCCATTCCTTCTTAAAAGCACCAGGCTAAAGGCAAATCCAGAGAGAAAGGTAAGACATTAGAAATAAAAAGAAAATAAATATGATCCTATTGTTTTTTGTGAAATACATACCCAGCTATTTTAATGGAAACCCAGTAATAATCGTGGTTTTGTATCTCTCCACCTTTGATGAACTCCCCAAGACCATCTGACCTAGATCGGCTATCCTAAGCTAGAGAAAAGAAAGACGAAATGATATGCATTAGTACTGTGTACACACTTCTGACACCTCTTTCAAAAACTAGCACAACAAGCATGACAGTAAAGTACTTGAGAAACCCCAGGTTATTGTGTCATTTCATCACATAACATAGCATAGCGTAGTGTAACGTAACATAACACATGTCATAACGTGTGTTGGGGATCTTTGGGGTTCTTTGATTAATCATTCTATTATTATATTCCAATTTTAATAATTTTGGCATAGCACTCAATGAGAGTACAACTCTGATTAACTACACAAAGTGTTGCTACAGCTTTCTCATTCATCATAATGGGCAGAATTGTCAATGTGTGCATGGTCCTGACTTTCGATTAGTGTTTTGCAATAATGTGTGTTGGACATTAGGAGAGATAACATCTTTTAGAAGTTAACTGGTGACTGAAAGAAATTGTCAATGTTGTAGTATACTGCAAGGTCTAACTTGCTCAGGTCTAACACAATTTGTAGGTGCAATTAAAAAAAAAAATCATTCCTGCAGCGGCTTCTTTTTAAGTGAATTTTTAAATTACACAAATAAACAAAGTGATACTTCTGCGCAGCCTAATCTTGTATTGCAGTTAGAGTTAATATCAGTATTTCAACCATATGTTAAAGTTAGAATCCTATCGCTGCAAAACCTTGTAGTATTATCAGAACCTAACCTGTCTAAAACCTGGTAGGAGGTAGACAAAGGTCACAACTTCTACCTAGCGAGGAGAAACACCAACACTGAAGAAAAGTTAGGAACATTTAGCGACTTTCACAATGGAGCTTCTACTAAAAAGAGAGGCAGAGGCGCACCTTATCAAGAATTCAGCCATGGAATGAGAATCCTCAATCAGTTCTGCAGTGAAGAATATTTTTCGACAAGCACTGGGACACTCACTGTCCTTTATATGCTCCTGCACATATTACATAGTTATTTATTTTTATTTCCCATTCTTACACCATAATCGGTTATAGTGGAACAGTAAAGTGAAAAAAACACAAAAATACCCATGGGTGCAGAATCACTGGAAAGAAACGAATGAGCGGTGGGGCGAAGGAAAGTCTTAGACCCAAGGAGAGAGCATGGGGACATATCCCAAGAAAAAAACACAGCCACAATTGCCAGTGGCTGATATTGCTGTTTAAAAGCCCCTTCCTCGGTTTTCTGTATGTTTATGTTGATATTGAGTGTTGTTAGGGTTGGACGGGGGCCACAATTAAGCCTAGGAAGCCAAAAAAAAGTGACCCACATTCTCAGATCAGGGGATCTAACTGAGGCAAATATTTGCAGTAATAAAAGTATTTTAAAGCTTATTATACTTAAATAGGAAATTAACATTCCAATAGAAAAAATATACTTTAGAAGCACAGAATTAACAAAAATACCAGGAACTCACTTTTAATTGCTTTTCTAACCATACGTTTGCTGATGTTTTGATTAATGTTTGCTGGGACACACAACATGGCATAAACGTAGACTGCCTTTTACACTCACCCTGGGCTTTTCTGATATTAATTTTACTTTTTTTGCAGCACTTAAGATAGGCCCTCCGAAGCTCAGAAGGTAAAAGGTGTGTCTGTTTTTTCCTTTACTTGCTGCTAGCATCATGTGTACTGTCTGAGAAAGAGAATGATGCTGGTATGTATAAAGGCAAATATAACAAAATAGTCACTTTTCTTAGATGCAGTTTGATGTAGCACAATCTTGACCCAGAGGCATTGGAGTGCTTTACATGATAGCATTACAAGGGGTCATATTAATTGTTTTAGGCTCAAGTAGATTCGGTTATTTGCCCAGAATCACAAGATGTTGAGCTGATTCTGGTACATGATACTGGTGTCCCAGTATCAAAGTCAAATATAGCCACAACCTGTCCATGTTAACTGCAATAATTGATATCTGGCAGACAAAGGAGAAGAGCAGAGACTGATTCTTCTCCACCCTTGAATGCAGGGTAAGAGGACCTGTTCCATATGGGGGAGGGGGACAAAAATAAACTAACAAACTCCCTCACTGGCCCTCACAAACTCCCAACCACCCATCCAGTCATTTATCCTGCCACAGAACCCTACAAAGCAAGTGCTAAAGCCTTCCCATTAGCAGCTTCTTGCAGCCTCTGATACACATGGAGGGAGCCAGGGGACACGGACACCTTATGGTGTGATAGCTGGCGCAGCCCATTGTCATTCTGACTCTGACAATTAGCCAGCCAGCCTCTCTTCACATCCATGGGGTCAGGCTCAGTATATGTTTATTAAGGCTGTAACAAGAGCTTTTCATGTTCTGCATTAGAGATGGAGTCCTTAGTAGACCAAAAAAACTGCTCAATGAACCTTTGGGGATATTCCTTTTCTTGATTTAAAGAACATTTGAGTGGCTGCTTCTCCCCTTTGCTGAGCAACCAGTCAAAGGCACTAATGCATTTTGGGCACTTTTTCACAGATTGAATAGGAATGCATTGACACCACTCTGCCACCTGTTAGACCTGACATCCTTGGTAAAGTCTTCCCCCAAACTTTCTGCATTCACCCCTCCTGTTTTCTGAATTTGTTTTAGTTGTTGTTAAGGCTCTGTGTACTTTACCACTGCCAACCACTGTAAAGTGCTGGTGGCCTCTCTCTAAAACATGGTAAAATTGGCCTACTCCTGATTTCCACATTCAATCTACTTACAAGTCCCTTCTGAATGATATGCCATGTACTGAGGGCCTGTAAATTAAAGGCTACTAGTGGGCTTGCAGTACTCATTGTGCCACTCACTTAACTAGCACTTTAAAACATGTCTCAGACTTGCCTCTCCAGCTCATAGTGCAGTTTTTAAACTGCCATTTAAGCCAAGCAAAATAAACCTTCTGTCAGGCCTAAACCTTCCTTTATACTACATAGAAGTAGGGGCTAGATGAAAAATGACCCTTCTCCGGTGGAGTTGATGGAGTTATGCCCTGTACAGGCTCAGCTTTTTCTGAAGTTTTTCCTGAGTTTTTTTCTGAGGTGGAACTCGCCAACATTAAGTTGGCGAGCAACAGTGAGTATTTGTGTCCCCTATCATGATTTTTGCCTGCTAGAAGGCCTCCTGGCAAGATTTCACAACATGGGTGGTCTTGAGAAGAAAATCTACTTGAGCATCAGAATGAAGAGCTTCTCTCTGGAGCGCTGCATGTTGCAACTGGTGCTGATTTTACAAGAAGCTCCCAGTGCTAAAAATCAGCTCGAGCAGCACAATGTGCCTAAATTCGCCCACTTGTGGAACTCTGAAGCACCTCGCTGAGTTTTTTGTAACTCTGTGGAATTCTGCAGAGTGAAACTTCCTGAGTTCCACCCAGGCATACCTGTAAGCCAATCCACAAATAGGCCATAAAGACCAAAAGAGCAGGGTGAGTTAAAAAGTAGGACATGTGTTCTTAGGTTTTACATGTCCTGGAAGAGAAAAAAAAAAACCTAAATTAGTTTTACACTACTTTTTGGCCTATCTCTCCTATAGGATGACATTGGGTTATAGTCTTTACTATTTAATAAGTGCCAATCTTTGATTGGAGCAGGTAAGAATGTCATGTTTAGACTGTAACAAATGAATTGTAAATTATAATTCTTTTTTATCGTAAAGTGGGATTTTAAGCCATAATTCTGAAACTGCCAGTCTTAGAAATCTGACTTTTTCCTCTCCTACCCATTTGTGCCTTCTACTGGTGTTCTGGGTCATGTAACTGTGAATGGCTCTGCTGCTGGGTTTTGTGTATTCCTCCCAGACAGTGAGACAAAAGGTGACTAGATGTTGGCAGGATGGGCGATCCTGCCAAGATGGTCAGAGGTGGAGCTTTTCACTGCCCTGCTTACGCTTTAAAGAGCTTGACTCTAGTACACAGAAAGGTACCTGAAACCAGCCTTTTGTTAGCCCACACTTCTTGGAGTCTTTACAGGGGAAGGGAAGAACTTTCCAGGACCAGATGTGGAGGTAGTCTATGATGTCCCCCACTCAAAGGCTGGTGCAATTATAAATATTGGACATCAGAACAACTCTCAGTAGTCTCCTGGAACTGCGGAAGACTTCAGAAGGATTGCTTACCCTGCTTCTTGAGTCCTTCCTTGTTCTCCAGAGGACTGTACTGCTGCTGCATGATGACTGGTCTGCTGCTGCAGGGCTATAACAATAAAGATGGTCCCACGGGGGAAGTGTAGCCCTTGACTTCCTCAGCAGTGGTCAATTAATTAAAACCCTCTACATTGGCATGGTTTGTTAAATATATCATACAATTTCTTAAACAAATGTATTCCAAGGACTTTTCAAATCAAACCAACCCTCTATTAAACATTTAAAGATGTTCTTCATAAGTGACGATGCAGTGTAGGTGAATAAAGTGAAAGTAAAGTGCATCAGTGTTATTTACAAACCAATATATATAAATGTAGCTATAAATCATGCAGTCTTCTATGCAACACCTCTCATACAGATGTCTAGAATTCACTAACAGTTTCAAGACACAGGGGGTCATTCTGACCCCCGCCGGCGGCGGAAGCCACCCGCCTGGCGGGAACCGCCAGAAGACCGTACCGTGGTCAAAAGACCGCGGTGGTCATTCTGACTTTCCCGCTGGGCTGGCGGGCAACCGCCAAAAGGCTGCCCGCCCGCCCAGCGGGAAAGCACCAGCAACGAGGAAGCTGGCTCCGAATGGAGCCAGCGGAGTTGCTGGTGTGCGACAGGTGCAGTTGCACCCGTCGCGATTTTCAGTGTCTGCTAGGCAGACACTGAAAATCAATGTGGGGCCCTGTTAGGGGGCCCCACAACACTCGTTCCCGCCAGCCTGGTTCTGGCGGTGAAAACTGCCAGAACCAGGCTGGCGGGAAGGGGGTCGGAATCTCCATGGCGGCGCTGCTTGCAGCGCCGCCGTGGAGGATTCACAGGGGCAGGGGAAAACCGGCGGGTAACCGCCGGTTTCCCTTTTCTGACCTCGGCTTTACCGCCGCGGTCAGAATTGCCCTTGATGCACCGCCAGCCTGTTGGCGGTGCATCCTCCAACCCCGGCCCTGGCGGTCCATGACCGCCAGGGTCGGAATGACCCCCACAGTCCATATCCAATTTATGTTAATGGTTGCAATCACCCTATTGTTGTAGGTAACACCTATCCACAAATCATCTTCATCGGCAAGCATAAATCCACTAAAACACCAGGAGTGCCGAAGGTCACTAAAGCACCATAAATTAATCCAATAAATCTCCCTCATCTCCATCCAATCCCTGCTCAAAAAAGGGGGTTATTTGAACCTCCATACTTTATTGTGAAAGGCTTTCCTCCCTTAAAGTTAAGCCGCATGGTGAATCATACCAGCTCTGCGTTTTGGCCCATCTAAGAAACTGACAATTTGGAACGTTTGAGGAAGCTGATGAAGATCCAGGCGTGCCTTGTCCCCAGAGGACAGCCCTTCTAGTTGAAGGTCTGCCTTGTTGCTTGAATTAAAACTGGACCATCTTCTTGAACTCAGGACTACCAGAATAGACTCCAAGGCATAGTTGGCTGGTATTCTGTTTGAGTGACAGGTTCATTACAAGCTCGAGAGACCTTACATCCTGCACCTGGCCTCAGTTGGAGTGACTCCTAACCCCCAAGTGGTGTCTCCTAGGCCCTAGATCCTTAGAAGCGGTGTTAGAGTTGCTAATCCTCCGTAACCCTTAAAGTTGTGACTTAGAAATAATTTCACCAAATAGTTGCAGAAGACAGGGACCTACCTGCCGGTTAATCCGCCCAACGTGTATCACCGGTCAGCCTGACTTCATAGTAGCTCCCACTAAGGTCTTCTCCAAAGCAGTAAATCCTGTTCTGCGGAACCTCTTAGTGACTGTATCCTTCCTTGTGGCGCCATCTTCAGCTGTAGGCTGCAGCTTCATCTGGCTGGACGTTTTTGACTTCCAAGTAGCTGTAAAAGTCCAAAGGTAAAAATCTTCACTGAGCTTGACCGCGAAAGATTTGACACCGATGACCTGTCAGTCCAGCTTTTCCCACGCTTAACCTTGTGCTGCTGTCACGAGCAGCTTCACCAATACTTCATCCAGTGGTTCCCCAATGACGTTGTCGCCCCCTCTGGACCAGCCAGATGCCTTGTTTCGCTAAACACTACATTCTCCTGGACTTTGCTGAAAAAGTCTGAAGATAAGCCAAGACTGGGCCTAGTTCACCCCATGTATCTGACCAGCATTCCATCACTCTTAGTCTTAACTTTAAACTTTGCCCCAGTCTTGAACAACCAGATTCCAGCAGTTGGCACTTTGATCTTTTAGGAGCTAGATTTCACAAAAGAAGTTTGAGAACTCCAGCTTTACTGATTGGATTTAATTTGTGTTGATGTGATTTTATTTAATAAAATGTTCTGTAGTTTTCTAAATTGGTTTGGGATTTCTCTAGTGCTGTATTTTTCTTTATTACTGTTTGTGATTGGCATAAATACTTTACACAGGGCCTCTAAGGTAAACCGGATTGCTTTTGTGCCAAGCTACGAAAGGGTTAAACAGGTTAATTTAGTGACTTTTGTGGTTCACCCTGATAAGGTTTGTGTTTGTTGCTTGAGAAGGGTTCTTACACTCTCTTGACCAATAGTGCAACTTCTTACAACTCCCAGTTGTTTATTGTGTTTCAGTCAGTGACGGATATTCTGATGGCATTTTGATTGATAATCTGAGCAATAGGGAGAATTAAATATTTTGGTTTTTTTCAATTAGTGTAAGAAATACTTTATTTCTTTTACACTTTAGGGAGGTATTTAAAAGACACCCCATTCATCTAGGTATTTCACAATCTGTGCATTCCTATGATAGGGTTTTGAAGTCTTTTTTAGCAAAGATGGTACTTCCCTGTACACAGAATTGCTGTACTCGCAAGCCAGACTTTAGAATGTAACTAACATTTCGGATATGCCACATAGTTTGCTATCAATGAACTCGCACACTAGCCAAACAGAATAGAACAAAAAATGCTATGGTGACATCCATATGGTGAAAGTATGCTATATAAATGCTGAGGTGAAAGTATGCTAGATAAATGCTGAACAAATAACATATCGCTAATAATGAAATGGCGTCCTCTGAGTAAGTAAAGCTAATGTTTTGATGAACATTTTGTTTATTATCTAGTTTACTATCACAAAGCCTAACTATACCTGCCTCCATGGCTTTGATTTGTTTGCGGTGTACAGTATCTAACTACCTGCCATGAAACACAAGCTCAGAAAAGGCCAGGTACAAAAGTAGCAGCATACAGAAAAAGAAGAAGCCAGTTTAACAAATCACAAACTGCCCCAGAGTGATCGAGTCTATCCTGACATTTGGCAGCAGAAGTATTGCTATTTCTATGCTATAGCTTGTCTATCCTCACCTAACCAGTGCCCACTAATGAAATAGATTTCTGGACGATGTGCAGTTCAAACATCTGGACACAAACCATTACACATATGGACATTACGGATACCACATGATTGCCTTTGCTTATCCCCTGTAGGTGCATTTTGTGCAGCTGCTTTACAGCCTGTAAGCAAGTAGCACAGTCCAACATGCACAGCACACCAGTGACTGATGAATAGCACATATGCCACCGTGGTGTCAATGGCTGTAGACTGAGCATCTAATGAAGCTTGGGGAGACCATAGGGACAGAACAGTAGATTGAGATTCATATTTAGAAAGAGCGGTTAACCGTGAATGCTAATGCTGCTTAACAGAGTTGCCTAACTGCTACAGAGAAGCACTAGCAGTGTGTCGTGTTATGTGACTTGCATTTATATAGCCCCAGACAACATTATAATTGTATTGTAGGGATTTTTAGGACTGAATGAACAATGCCGAGTGGGCTTTGGCTTCAGCCAGATGCTATTGGCTGCTTGGTGTACTATGCCACATCTTATGAAGTGCTTGAGCTGCAATTTATGAGGGACTGTTTTACTTTCGAAAATGCTTTTAGTCATCATACATTCAATAATTTATGCTATACATATATTGTATACAGAAGACAATCAATTAATTTTCGCAAGAGGATTTTTAATGGATTCATCATGATTCGAGCAAGATCCTGACTACCACCACTGAGAGATCCCAGCTCCAGCTCAACCTTGCCTGCCTTCCTTTGCAAATACTTTAAAGTCTGCTTTGCAAAGGAACATAAAGTTTGTAATCCTGTCTGCTTTTGTTTTTGACAATAGAGCCTATACTTACTGGCCTGTTCTGCAAGACCCTGCCTGCATTGCTAGATAACATGAGAAGTAAACCTGCATCCTGGTTTAATTCCGTATCTCATGCGCCAGGTCTTCTTCTATCTGTCTACTTGTCAGCTCAGCCTTTGTAGGCTGTTGCTCTACTGTCTTACCCTCCCTCCTTGAGTTCCATTCTGGCACTATTTATGGCCCAGCACTGGCATGGAATTCACATGGTCTAAATGTACCACAGTATATTAACGATATAAGCTGTAAGAATATGCAAATATGAAAGCTTTGTTCTAAAACAAAAGGTCCTAATCCTTTAATTTGCCTCTAATCTTACTGAAATTATTAAAGCAATAATCACAGATCTCCCCGAAATGATTCATACTCACCTATGTCCCTTCCAGTCATCCATATCACCATGCGAAGGAGGAGGCCTCACAGATAGCCAATGACTCAAGTAAGATTAATTTTGGCTTCAGAGTGACAACGCAAACAGACTTAACTCTAAACGGAAACGAAGGAAAGCATGCACTAATGACCATTGACATAGAAATGCTGACAAGCCTTATTAAGAAACTAAAAATTGAAGGGGCAGCTAGTCAGAACGGCATTCCAAACGCCTTGTTTAGAGGAGACCCTTCATTCTGGGAGTATTATTTGGCACTGCTTTTTAACGAGCTCCAAGGCACTACAGGTCTCCCAGATGCATGGAAAGGCAGCATTATTCACCCTATATACAAAGCAGGTAACCCCGCAAATCCTTCAAACTACAGGCTAATAGCATTGATAGACGTGGAAGCAAAACTCTATGCATCCTACCTACTGCAACAAGTAGCAGAATGGATTCATGACAGACAGTTAATTCCACAATGCCAGACAGGTTTCAGAGCTGGTATGGGTGCTTCCACCAACCTGGCAACCCTGGCCCTGGCGGGAAACAAAGCCAGGCTTAAGGAAAAAAGGCTACTAGCGTGCTTTATTGATCTAAAGGCAGCTTTTGATTGCGTACCAAGAACCCGCCTATGGGAGAAATTGAAAGGGTGGGGCTTACCATGCAGCCTCCTTGGCGCAATGATGGACTTGTCCACAGGTACTTGGGCGCAAGTAAAAATTGGAGAGGGCAGCCACCTCACCAACAGAATATTAACAGCAAAAGGACTCAAACAAGGGTGTGCATTTTTCACATACATAACAATGCAAGGCCTAGAATTGAATTTGAGTAAAACTAAGGTTGTCCGCCTAGTTGACAGGAAGTTTAAATCTGCTTCATGGTTCATAAACGGATCCCGGGTGGAGGTTGCACCCACATATAAGTACTTGGGATTCACTATGGACCGCCTCCTGACTTTCAAGCCGCAGTTTGCTGTCGCTCAAGCAAAAGCCCTCCCATTGACCTATGGTTTTAAAGTTCTAAAACAAAAACTGAGCTGCCCTTCATACTCCCACCTGCTTTCTGTCATGGCTGCGCAGCTAATTCCCACCATCACTTATGGCGCCGAAATTATGCTGGGGAAGGAGGCAGTTTTTTTCAATCAAGTCCAGACGAAGGCCTACAAAACAGTTTTTCGGATCCCACGACCAGCATCTCCAGCTCAGGTTCGTTTAGAATTGGGTCTGAAAAACTATGAATTTCGGAGTAGATGTGCCTTCATTAAACTATGCTGGAGGTTGCGTGCAGCTGAGACTGGTACTCTAAACAACCTATGTTGGATGGAAATTGAGGAGCAACAGCGACACAATGATAAAAGCACCTGGGGTCATCACTTAAATAACTGCATTAAAGCACTAGGTTTGCTAGAAGCCTGGGACCAGAACCCGGACAAAAAGGAGTTTTTTCGGAAGGCAAACGCTGTCACTAACAAGAAATCTTTAAATTCTGATAAACAAAAACTGGCAAGCAGACAGCATGCCTGGACTATAATAACATCGTACAAAACTTTACGGGCACAGGAATACCTAGCAGCAACCTTCAACCAGTCGCTGAAACATTGGTTCATGCTTTTCCGCTTTGGGTTGATGGAAACAAAGGATATGGTCCCTTCATGGAGACAGCAGGATCTGACACATTCCTGTCGACTGTGTGGGTACAGACAAGAGTCACTAGAACACATTTTTTGTGCGTGCCCGGCTTTTCTAGGCCTCAGGATATTATATCTAAAAAACATTTTTAATACACTGAACAGACGGTCATGCAGATCGGCCATTATAAGCTGGCTCAGTGGACTTTCAATCCCGTTTTCCTGTCGAGGGACCAAATTCATGGTACAGGCTCAGATAGAACTAGTGAATAAAGTTGAAGCCGAGTATGCAAGGGCCATTATTTTATGATTAGTAAAGCTCCGAAAGTTTAATTCCAGCCAGGAAACAGCCCAAGGTACTACTTAGGATTCTCACTCAGCTTCACTCATTCACTATTATAGTGTTCGTAAGGGAGTAAGAAAGTCCTAAAGTTAAGTTCTAGACCAAGGTTGGAATTAAGTGAGAAAATGTTAGCTATGCACAACTCTTTACCATGATATGTTTTAGTTTCAAATAAGCTTTTATGTTTTTATTATGGGTTTCTATTAATATAATGAGTAGGCAAAGTATCTTTATTATTATTATGCATTTTGGAATTGCGATGGTTTTAATTAACCGAGTCAATAAACTTAAACTTGAAACTTGAACAGTCATCCATATCAATATTTTTAACAGCCAGCATCATGTTTTCAGTCTGTAAAGATGCATTTCTGACGATGTGGTACCAATAATTAAATAGGTAGGAAAGAAGTATTTACAACAACAACAACATGGTACCCATATCAAAATATCAAGCCATTATTTATACACAGAGACACATTTAAAGTATACTCTAGCTCTACGTTTTCACTAGAAATTCAAAAGTAGTCTTTTCTAACAAGTCTACATTTGTTATCCTGTATATGGATCTTTAGTAAGGTTAAAAATGTCATTGTGCAACCACAATTTGTATTAGCCACATAAAAGATAGAAGTGTGGAATCTTTAATTGTCTGTGCTCTGCTTTCACAGGATATTGGTCTCAAATAGTTTCTTATGTCTATCAAAGCACTCTTGTTCCCTCCTTAATATGACAAAAACAAGCACTGAGTATTTTCAAGACGCATTCAAGAACCTTCAAAATGTAAAATAGCAAATGTGGAATTTGCACGCACTAACCTCAGAACGACACTGGAGTTGCTGCCGGACCCCCACCCCTTCCCAGGAAGAAGCTGAACCAAGGGACAGTACTCCTTGATTCCAGATGACTTCCAGAGAGGATGGGGGAGGGACAAAATAATAAAAGAACACTTATGATACACATTCTGCTCAGCGACAATACTACTCTGCTTAATGGGGTTGTCACTCCTGGGATGGATCTTCTGGTTATGCAAAGGTGGATGTTTATGGAACCAGCACATTTGGTTTTCGTGAAGACGTAATACACTGGGAACAATAAGAAGAGGCAATTACCATCTATATATCTCAACTCCTCCACACAAGTTACAATGCAATGCTTCCATTATACACACTTACAGGTTCCTCATATACAGAACATAAGAGCATAACAACAGGTTCTTGGGGAACATCTTCTGGAACTCTCAAAGAAGAAATTAAAATACTCAGGTATTCAAGGGTAAACTCAGATTGTAGTGGAGTTACGAGCACTCCCAAGGGTGGACTTGGTACATGGATTGGAGTTGAGGACACTGGCAAAGGAAATTAGAAACAAGGGTGCTCTAGATCATTATGATTGATGGTTACGCAAACTCTTGCGGTATGCTGGAGACTAGGTTACTCTCGGAAATAGGTTACACTCAGAACTGGGTAATACTCGGAACAAGGTTGGAGTTACAGACACTCTAAAGGTTGCACTCAGTACACTTTCTGGAACCGGGACCAAGGCTGTACTAGACACTGGGTTACCCTCAGCACAAGGTTGGAGTTACTAACCCTCTCTCAGGGTTCTGCTTGAAACATGGATTGGATTCAGGAAAACTCCCAAGGTATGCTGGAAATAAGATTACACTCAGTACACAGGTTGGAGTCAAGGACACTCCCAAGATATGCTAGAAAATAAGGATAAACCTGGCACATGGATTGGAGATACAAGGTTCATTCAGTAGTCAGTCTCTAGTACATTAGCAATACAGTTCAGGGGCCAAAATCTGGAAAGAACATCTAGAGCCAGGACAAGCAAGGAGTGCTGACGACTCGAGTCTTGAAGGGCATTACAGACAGGCCTGCAACTACTTCTAAGGATTAGTGCGCACTAACCTCAGGGCAAGTACTTAGCCTTGATTAGTACTTTAAGCTGGAGTTCAAATAGAGCAGATGGGTTGGTATAAGAAGTTCAAGAATAGACAGAATCATAGCCCATGGAGAAAGACACTGGAAGTGTTGCAGAATCAGAATCTCAGAGTCATCAGGAAAGACTTAGAAGACTAGAGCTCTGGAAGTTTCTGGATGACTCAGGAGATGAGTGCAGAGGACTGGAGGGATGAAGGTATGGACGACTCGGGAGGTTGGTGCAGGGACAAAGCTTGCAATAGACAGGAACACAGGAAGATCTGGGTGACTTAAAAGGTGAGTGTAGGGAAGCCACTTGCGCAGGACTGTGATGGGTGCAGGTTCAGGTCTGGGTACTGGTCCGAGGCCAAGCCCCGATGCAAGTTCCAAGAGTTATTTATACAGGAAGCCAGGGATGTTCCAGAAAGGAATCTTCCAATGAACCTGGGGAAATAACATGTTGCATACAATGGATATGAAGCCTAACAAGCATCAGGTGCAAACGATAATTGACAACAAGTACAATGGAACCCAAGTACATGATGCTACAATCCAGTGGTCCACAGTGGAATCGTGACTATCCTAAAATGGCATGTGATATCTGCAGGTGCTAACTAGCCTAAACCTGCATAGCAATGGAACTGAGGGGGCCAATATTTCAGGCCTTCAGGGAGGTGGGAGCCGTGGACACTCAATACAGAAAGGCACCACAGGGGAAGGAATGACATGAGGCCGGCAAGCAATACAACTGCAGAGAGCACAAGATTGAGTTGTGACAGGAACAATCCAAATCTATAGATATCTTTTTTTTTAAACGCACCAATGTTTGAGTTTGTCGTTTTGACTTTTCAGACGATTTAGATTTTTTAAACAGTAATTATAAGTCAATTATCAATTAAGTAAATGCTGTCCTTATGATATTCTTAATTATAAAACATCAATGCGTACTTCTTCAACGTTGCAAGTTTTGAAATTTTTGAAACATCGTTATATTTTTAGTAAACTACTTATTTTATTGGAAGTTATCAAGAACTCTTTTACTGATGTAAAAATGAGGTCCTTTTTTAATTATGCCTTTCTGATTAGTTATTTAGGCAGTAAAACAATCATAAATATTGATAATCAAGTTTATTTGATTCACATCCAATGAACCTGAAAGAAACATTTCTAGTTTTCTCTGACAATGAGTAGTAGATGATCTTAAATTGAAAAATTTGGCAGGTTAGTTTAAAGAACAACATGTCATTTATTATTTGATTCCTCAAGGATATTTCTTCATATCAAGGTAAAATAATTATTCTGGTGGCCATGACAGTGAGAGTCGGTCTTATTGCCCCCATCAATATTTTGTTGAAAAACCTCTAATTGCTTGAATCATTCCAGACAATCTTTTACTTATCTTCACCATTTGACATGAGTAGTTTAGATCTGGAAGTCAATTTCAACTTCAAGATACATGTATTTGTGTCACATTTAAACTGTCTTGTTTTCAAATCCGAATGAGATTACTTTTGTTTTGTTAAAATAATTGAAAACCATTCAGCTAATATTTTTGTAGATAACGGAATTGTCTGTGTAACCCATTCTGCATAGTAGATAATAATACAGGGCCGTCTGCTCTGCAGACGATAGTTATGAAATTCTCTGTTATCCAAATGTTAAGGAATCGCTATCACTCTAGTTAAGAGTTATTGTGAGGTTAGCGATATTAACAGTCAAAGCGGGCAATATACATCCTTGCTTGAGTCTATTATTGGTAAGATTTGTTGGAGTAACCCACTGCTATTAATCAATATGACTGGGACCCAAGTAGCAGTATGAAGTATGAAACTCAATAGATGTAATCGAGCCTGATTTAATCACCAAGACTGCAATTTCACGCAGAGCACGCTTCTGACTACATTGTCGGACGCCGAGGAACAATCTATAAACAGATAAAAGAGTTTGTTTGTTTTACATTCCAATACCAGACAAGCCGGGATTATTAGTGTGCCTATATTATCCACAGTGGAACAATTTTCTCTGAAGCCTGTTTAATTATATTATTTTATTATTTTATAATTAGTACCAAAATTGAACTATGAACGTAAAATTATGTTTAGCAAACATCTTAGCATCTACATCTTATAAAGCACTAAGTCGGTAGCTACTTGGATCCAATTTTCGACTCTTTGTATACTTTGGCTCTAAAAGGAAACCTTTCCATGATGGCAAAAGTTGTCCACGTAAGACTGTCGTCTATAACGAATATGCTAGAAAGAATATCACTCCAATTATTTGCTACTATTTTTAGCAGAGTTATTGGAATGCCGTTGGGACGTAATGCACGAGAAATTTGACCAATGTTTATTAGTATTTCAGTACCTTTATGAGAGGTTAAATATCCTTTATCGTACTCTGGACTATTAAAGGTTTTTATAGTTTCTTCATACAAACTAGAAAATGAGTTAATTTCCTTGTTCTGAGAAATATGACGATTAATTTCATCACTGGAATGCCAACACTAGACCAACATTTGATGGTACCCTCAAAGTTAAAGGCAAATTGCAGCTCAACCCACGTATCCGCCTGTCCATTTAACTTAATACTTTCTTTTGTAAATGTTTTAATGGTTCTCATTTTGAAGCCTCAGGGATCCAATGTTTTAGCAAGTCTTAATCTCTTTCCGTGTAACTTTTTGGTCGATCCACTTCAATCTTTGAGGTTTTTGCATTACGGGTAACAGAAAAAGTGATGTGTTTAAAAGTATTTCTAATAGCGTTTGCTGATGGTTATCTAGTTCTTGGACAGGATTAAATTATTCTGATGCGTGTTCAAGAAACCCGCTATGAACGGTCGTTCCCAAAGTTTCCTTAGACGAGAGTTAAAATCACAAATCCATATGATTTTCTTATTTACTGTCAAACTATTTGATTGAATTGAATAACTAAATCAATAATTGTAAAGTGATATGCTATGGATAGTGGTCACTCGCTGGTCGACTAAGGATTTTATAGTCCAAACATTTATTGAAGTCTGTTACACAAAGTAAAGAGTAATCAATTACAGTTTTATTTCCTAAAGTATGAAGGGTATGATCAGCTGGTTCATCCGGGGTATCAACATTCAATATTTGTTTATCATAAAGTAACTTTGAATTCAAATCCCTGGTTATTAGTGCAGTAGTGTCTATGATAAAACCAGTAATGTTGTTAGACCTGGCCTCCTTGGGGTAGTCTTATCCCAGACTTTTTGCCTAATACCTCCTGTTTTGTTGCTGTATTTTTTTCCTGCCCTTAGGATGCTGAGCTCTTTACCACTGCTAACCAGTACCAAAGTGCATGTGCTTCTCAACTAAATATGGCAACACTGGTGTGTCTTGCACCTGCAAGAATGGAGTTTGAGTTGGCCAAATTTGAGGGTTACACTGTGGCC
The DNA here is from genome assembly GCF_031143425.1 of Pleurodeles waltl. Classification (NCBI taxonomy): domain Eukaryota; kingdom Metazoa; phylum Chordata; class Amphibia; order Caudata; family Salamandridae; genus Pleurodeles; species Pleurodeles waltl. The sequence goes on from NC_090445.1 coordinate 475,532,246, forward strand.
CAGCACAAGGATTTCTGTAAGGATGTTGGGCTTCCTGTAAAGAGCAGCACCAAGAAAGTGGAGCTGCAGAAGGTACTGAGAGCCTATTCAGAAGTCCCCGATGCCAGAAGAAGTCCTCAGAGGAGAATGAGGCTGATGAGGAGGAGGATGTTTTAGACCAGGGCCTAGGAAGAGGCCTTGGAATACTGTTTGCAGGGAAGGAGAGCAAAGTATTTCCAGGATTGAAAGTCTGTTTCAGGGCAGGGAGCAGCATATTATCTAAAACCCTGTCCTCAGAGGAGCTGCAGGACAGGAGGGAGGAAAGGAAATTCAAATTGGGGTGAGCTAAGCTCAAATTGGAGTGAGAAATAGAGGCAAAAACATTGGCTCTGGAGGAAAAGAAGATGGTGCTGGCTCAGGAACCGAGCCTCAGAGAGGTGGACATAAGATCCCGATATGAGGGGTCTAGCAACAGCAGTAATGGTGCCAGCATACCTGCAGTATCTTCAAGAGAGTCCAGAGTCCAAAACCCAAAATATGTGGTGCCCAGTTTCAGGGGGATAGTCTTTGGTAGTAAATGCCCACAGTGGGAAGAGTCACACTTCTTACATTAGAGGTGGATGACCAGACCAACTACCATGCCATGAAGATCATCTTAGACAAGACATTTGGGCCGGAACATGAAAAGTATAGGCAACGGTTCAGTCGCAAACTCAACACTCAAACATGGGTAGAATTTCTATCTTATGCTGGTAAGGCACTAAATGACTGGGTGAGGGGTAGCAATGTTAATGATTTTGATGGGCTGTACAACCTGTTTTTAAAGGAGCACATGCTTGAAAGTTGTTTTTCAGAGCTGCGGGTAGCAAGCTGACTGACTCCAGAAAGTTAGCTGAGGAGGCAGATAACTGGGTCAGCACTAGAGTGTCCACAAGGGTATCTGGGGGGACTCCCAGAAAGGTGGTCCGGGTTACCAACAGAAGAAAGATGGGGAAATAAAAGAAGGAGTTCTATAAAGGTCCTCAAAACAACTCACAGGGGAAAAGGCCTAGCTTTCATTCCCAATCTGGCTACCAGAAACAAAACTGCCCTGACAGAAGTCAGCAGCCCAAAACACGCATGTGTTATGAGGGCAGTGAGTATGGACACTATAAAGGGGACTCCAAGGGACTAAAAAAAACACACGCTTCCACTGGAGGTACAAACCTAGGGAGGGCGTGGCATAGCACTGGGGAGGAATTTGTTCCAGTTAATGAGGAGAGTTTAGTGGAATTGTCCGAGTGTCCCTGGGTGACAGTCAGATGGTTCCTAAGATCCATTTGCCATCAAATACTACCAAGTATAGACAATGAGTCACCATCAATTTGGCAAGGTGTTTAGGCTCTGAAGGACACAGGTGCCAGTGTGCCTATGGTAAGGAGTTAACTGGTGTCCCCAGAGCAGGTGATTCCCAATGCATTCCACCAAGTTGTGATGGCTGGCAATACGAAGGATCACTATCTAGTTAGGGGGGTCTCAGGAAATATAAAGATTGTTGTGAGGCCTGCCATGCCTGTGGACTGTTGTCAGGTAATTACATTGAGTGCTCTGCCTGGAAGGAGGTGGAAATCAAGGCTTATGTGCAGATGTTGAGGTTACATGAATGGATCTGTGCAATGACTAGGTCCATCACTGCCTGGGAGGGGAGTCAAGAAGGGCTGGAGCCAAGAACAATGGCAGAGCCAGCTGCCAAAAAGGAAAAAGGCAGAGGGGTGGATAAACCTGTGTGGTGGCTGACCCAGAGTCTCCTGAAGAAGGCAGTGCTCCACTTGGTGACAAGCCTACATCTGCCTCCTGGCATGTGAAAGGAAGACCCACCAAGGAGGAGTTCTGTAGAGCACAGAGGGAGTTTCCAAGCCTTGAGGGCATGAAGCGACAGACTGAAGCCCAAGCAGCCGGTGATATCTCTGGGAGCTATTACATTTACTGTGAGGTCAACCTTCTTTACAGTGAGCCTAAGTCTCCTGCCCATGGGACAAGAAGAGCCCTGATGGTCCTCCAATGCTACAGGACCTTCTTACCAGAGCTAGGTCATGAGATTTCTCTGGCAGGACACTTGGGTCAGGACATGACCTTTGCAAAGCTTGTCTCCCACTTTTTAGTTAAAAGATCAGGATTTCCTCAGACACCTTCTGCAGGACCTGTGTTGCCTGCCAGGCCAGTGGAAAGATAGGGAAATGCTGCAAGCTCCCCTGGAACAACCACCAGTGATTAGCACCTACTTTGAGAGGCTGGACATTAACATTGTTGGGTCTGTGGATCCCCAGACAACTTCTGGTCACAGCTTTATCCTGGTTCTGGTGGATCATACCGCTCACTACTCAGAGACCATCCCTTCGAGGACCACCACTGTACCTGTCATGGTAAAAGCCCTCATGGGGATTTTTACCAAAAAAGTGGTGTCTGACAGGAGGACCAACTGCATGTCTGCTTATATACAGTCCATGTGGAAAGAGTTGGAGTAACTTAGAAGTTCTCTACCCCTTACCACCCCAAAACCAGTTAACTCGTTGAAAGGTTCAACAAGACCCTGAAAGACATGATCAGAAGTTAGGGTGGGTGGATTTTGTAGAATTCCGCTATGCAGAGTTCTGCGGAGTGCAAAAACAACTCTGTACAATCTGCCTCACTCTGCACAAATGGGCAGAGTTGTGCTTGGCTGCCCATTTGTGCTGATTGGTGTGAATAGTGCATTCATGTTGCAATGTGGTCACGAACAGCACCATGCAGTCACCTGCATGTGCTGCCATCTTCTTTTTCCTATTGTCTGCATGGTGCTCAGCCTACTTTCCCAATCTATACTATATCTTTGCCATCCTTACCTTATCCTACCTACACTCCCCTTTTTTACATCTGTTTACTCATAGTGTGCATTTGTGTTGGTGTATTTTATGTTTTTACTCTATAGGTTGAGCCTAGACAGCCCTTGCGCTGTCGCTTAGTGACCTGTTGTAGATGATTTGTGAGGTTCAACTCCACCCAGTCACTGTGATTTGTGTATGCCAGTGTCCTTTGAAAATCCTTGTTTGCTACTGGGTACTGTTACTCTTTGTTCCACCTTTTTCCTTTTTTGTCTCCTCCCAAGAGATCTGTCCAACTACTATCAAAATACACTGCTCACCATTTTAGGATATGTTCAGGGACTACTTTGATCTTTCATCTGGAGCACTGGAGAGGAGTGTTCGTCTTTCCAAGCTCTGCTGTAAATAAGTCTGTAAATCTTATCTGGTCACATTTGCTGTGCATTCAAAGACTGAGATCGTGCTGCTTGTAATGCCCTCTCTCCTCCCAGTGCTTAGATGTTTTTCAGCCTCATTCCGTATTCATACAGGTGCTCGCTCTTTTAAAATCGCATGCTTATCCCAAAGGTAAAAACTCACATTTCTCTTTAAAAATATATTAATTTGCCACCCTTCATTATTGTTAGCCCACTTAGCCAATAACGCACTGATAATCCCTGTGCGTGGATATGCTTAGTGTTTTCTAGTTTCAGACTAAGCTGGGTGTTCCCCTAAATTGCTGCCAAAAATTCCAGGTGCAAATTTCTCAAACACAAAGTCGGAGGAAAACAAATCTTGATGTTACCTGCTTCTGTTGTTAATGTGGCATTCACAAAGATTGCAAATTGAAACAAAAACACAGTGGTGGTCATTACAACATTGGCGGTAAAAGCCGCTTACTGCCGTGCAGAAGACCGCCAACACAGCGCCGCGGCCGCGGAAAACCGCCACAGCTACTATGACCCCATTTCGGAATCCGCCAAAATTCAGACACCCACACAAGTCCGCCACACCAAAGGTCAGTGATAAACTGGCGAAAACAAAACCGACACTGTCACGCCAACAGAAATACACCCACACTATCACGACACACAAATCCACATGGGGGTCTTTCAACCGCGGTATTCCATTGGCGGTACACACAGCTGCGCTCAAAATACACACACATTTACAAAACACAACCACATTGGACAATTCTAAATACACACACCTGATACACATACACACACCACTCCCACACACCCATTACAATATAAAACACACACCCACATCACCCACAAACCCCTACGACCAAAAAATTCAGAAAGAAGGCCAGAGAGAGACACCACTAGCAAGAAAAACAGCATCCACAGGCACACAATACCATCACCCACACAACTTCCACGCACCTCACACAACACAACACTACATATCATCACAATGATCACCACACAATCCACCCCACACATCACCTACACCACCCCATGGCACGGCAAAGACAGCCCAGGTTCTCGGAGGAGGAGCTCAGGGTCATGGTGGAGGAAGTCGTCCGGGTAGAGCCACAGCTATTCGGAGCACAGGTGCAGCCCACCTCCATTGCAACGAAGATGGAGCTATGGCGAAGAATAGTGGACAGGGTCAACACAGTGGGACAGCACCCAAGAAATCGGGAGGACATCAGGAAGAGGTGGAACGACCTACGGGGGAAGGTGCATTCTGTGGTCTCAAGACACCACCTGGCGTTCAGCAGACTGGCGGGGGTCCCCCACCTCCTCACCCACAACTAACAACATGGGAGGAGAAGGTCTTGGCGATTCTGCATCCTGAGGGCCTCGCAGGAGTAGGCAGAGGAATGGACTCTGGTAAGTCGAATCTTAACTATTACATCCCCCACCCTACCTGCATGCTATCACACAGCCCCACCCCCAGCACCCCAACTCCTCACATATGTCCCAACATCACAAAACACCCATCCCAACACCAAGCCCTGCAAGCAACAACAGAGCATGGACACCCATCACTAAAGCATGCCCACTGCACATACCCATACAACCCCCTAAACCACCATCACACAAGCTCCCCCACAGGAATGCAAGCACTGGGGTACACGCTCACCCACCCATTGCACACCATGACACACACAGATGTAATAACCATCCTTTTATACCCCTGCAGGACCCCTACCCAACGTCACCGGACAGGATGGTCCACACATGTCCACACCACCAAAAGAAGAGGCCCACAGTGATGACAGCACCTCTGTCCAACTGGATCTAGATGACCAGACCGGCCCATCGGGGACCTCAGGACAGTCGGTTCACCTCATACTGGCACAGGCCATCACAGACCTTCCCCCCTCTGGAAACACCAGCACAGCACCCACCCAGCGGGCCCATACCTCTGTCCCCAGGACACGTCAATCAGCTGTGTGTCCACCACTACAGGGAACCTAGGATAACCCACCACCCCAACAATAACAGAGACCTGGGGGCAGTGGCAGTGGGCACACGGTCCAGGGGATGGAGGCCCAGGAACACAGGGGAACTTGGAGGGCTGCTGTGCGACAGGGGCGGACAGGCCAAGGGAACCCACTCTCCACGAGGCCCTCTCCTCCATCATGGGAGCCTACCACCGCTCCCAGGAGACGATGGCAATGGTACTGGCCAAGTTTCAGGAGACCCAGCGCCTGCAGGAGGAACAGTATATGGGCTTCAGGGAGGAACTCAGAACCATCAGCTCCACCCTGGGCACCATTGTAGGGGTACTGAAGGAAGTACTCAACACCAGGAGGGACACTGTGGCACTATAAGGGGCCCCTGACACTAGCATGGATGATGAACTGCCCACCACCTCCGCCGGCGCTAGTGGCCAGGACGCCCCGCCACAGAACCACCACACCAGCACCCCACCCCCTGCAGAGGGAGAACCACCCCGCAAACGGCCCCTGAGATCCAGGACAAAGACAGAGTACGATGCCAAGACCCCCGCCAAGAAATGAGACCACCCTGATTGTCATCCTACTGTCGCACTTTGTCACCCTGTCCATACTGAAACTGCCCCAGCTCCACTTCCTATGCCCATTTGGGCAATGCACCTGTGAGACTAATAGACTGGACTCTGCCATGGACATTCCCCCGCCATCACTCCTCACCATTTCACTACCCCCTCCAATATTGAGCACTTAAATAAATACACTTAAAACACAAAGCAATCTGCAGTCTGTCTGTGAATTCGAAATTGTGTATTAGCAATTACAGTAACAAAATGCTCTTTCAACAGTAATGTCAACATACCTATGTCACACAGCTCAAGTCCATGAGGAATAAAAGCAGATGTCACACAGTGGGACCCACATCTGTGAAATCGTAAGGGAAAGTGTTAACTCAGTGACCATACACTGGGTGAAAAGGACAGACAGTAGAGAGGTAGCAGTGTTTAAGTACATGTAGTAGGCAGGTCTTTACTCTTACCTGTGTCTCACTGGAAATATTGCTGTATCACTGAGTACCTTTTGTTCATGTCTTCTTCCTCTGGTTCCTCGTCTTCACTATCCACAGGGTCCACAGCTGCAACAACACCGCCATCTGGACCATCCTCCTGCAGAAAAGGCACCAGTTGTCACAATGCCAAGTTATGAAGCATACAGCAGGCCACAATGATCTGGCACACCTTCTTTGGTGAGTAGAATAGGGATCCACCTGTCATATGGAGGCACCAGAACCTGGCCTTCAGGAGGCCGAAGGTCCGCTCGATCACCCTCCTAGTTCGCTCATGTGCCTCATTGTAGCGTTCCTCTGCCCTTGTCCTAGGATTCCTCACTGGGGACAGTAGCCATGACAGGTTGGGGTAACCAGAGTCACCTGCAAATGGTGAGGGACAAGTATTGGACACACACTAACCTGTAGGGTAACCACAGGCCCAGACAACCATTCCCACTGTCTTGGTTCCAGGTGCTCACCTAATAGCCACACACGGTGCCTCTGGAGTTGACCCATCACATAAGGGATGCTGCTATTCCACAGGATGTAGGTGTCATGCACTGAGCAAGGGAACTTAGCATTCACATGGGAGATGTACTGGTCTGCCAAACATACCATCTGTACATTCATCGAATGATAACTCTTCCGGTTTCTGTACACCTGTTCACTCATGCGGGGGGGACCAAAGCCACATGGGTCCCATCAATGGCACCTATGATGATGGGGATATGTCCCAGGGCATAGAAATCACCTTTCACTGTAGGCAAATCCTCCACCTGAGGGAAAACGATGTAGCTCCTCATGTGTTTCAGAAGGGCAGACAACACTCTGGACAATACGTTGGAAAACATAGGCTGGGACATCCCTGATGCTATGGCCACTGTTGTTTGAAATGACCCACTTGCAAGGAAATGGAGCACTGACAGCACCTGCACTTGAAGGGGGATTCCTGTGGGATGGCGGATTGCTGACATCAGGTCTGGCTCCATCTGGGTACACAGTTCCTGGATTGTGGCACGGTCAAGCCTGTATGTGATTATGACATGTCGCTCCTCCATTGTTGACAGGTCCACCAACGGTCGGTACACCGGAGGATGCCGCCATCTCCTCACATGTCCCAGCGGAGGGTGCCTATGAAGGACAACAGCGAGCACAGAGTCAAACAACTCAGAGGTACGTACCCACAGTTTACACAGAACACCAATCATACACAAAAGGTGGCCTGTATGTGTGTTGAGTTTAGGCCTAGGTATGTGTGATGCAGTTGGAAATGAAGCCATGTGGGCCCCTGAAATGGCGGCTGCCTGACCTCTAAAGTGGGACAATGGGATTTGAGGTAACTGCGCTGGCGTTGTATACCATCGCGGTAGGCGGACGAAGACGGCGGCCCAATGCTGCATTTGTTAACATTGGACCCTCTGGGTCCCAGGAGCCAATGACACTGTGCGCCGGCGGTGACGGTACACACCGCCGCAGACGTGGCCGCCATTTTCTATCTGTTGAATCACTCGATACCTGATCTTCCACAGGAGAGGACCTACACTGCAAGTGCTGCTGTGACCTCAGTCTGGAAGAGACAATGGCTCGAGTGTCTGGGGAAAGGGCCCCTGCCTTCACATCGGAGGAGTTGGAGAAGCTCGTGGATGGGGTCCTCCCCCAGCACACGCTACTCTACGGTCCTCCAGACAAACATGTATGTACACAGGGAGCATGTTGTATGGCCTATGCCTGTGTGGAGAGGGCGGGATGTAAGAAGGAAGGGGGGAGAGTGCTGCGTTCATGAAAGACGGTGAATGCATGTGCCACATGGCAAGGGTAGGGATGGGGGCCAATCACTTTGACGGTGCAGTTGGTAATAACTTCTCTTTTTCCTCTGTACACTTCACGTAGGTCAGCGCCCACCAGAAAAAAGATATTTGGCGTGTCATCGCCAAGGACGTCCGAACCCTGGGGGTCCACCACAGACAGAGCACCCACTGCCAGAAAAGATGGGAGGACATTCGCCGCTGGAGCAAGAAGACGGTGGAGGCTCAGCTGGGGATGACCTCCCAACGTGGGAGGGGTGCCCGTCGCACCATGACCCCACTGATTTTCCAGATTCTGGCGGTGGCCTACCTGGAGTTGGATGGGCTCTTGAGGGCATCACAGCAGACACAAGGGGGTGAGTACACTCTCATTCTGCTGACTTTGCGCGCAGTGGAGGTGTCTGGGTGGGGAAGGTGGGGTGTGGGTTTCCCTAGGCCAGGGCGAGTTCCGTAGGCATGGCCCCTCCGTAAGGCAGGCCATGTGGCACCCCATGACACGGACTCGTCCTCTGATGGGAGCTCCCTTGTGGTCGCGGCAACATCTGTGCCCCCGCATCTACAGATACAGCCACCACCCCCCCTACCAGCACCGCCCTCCAAGCAGCCCCTCAGCCTTTGCCCCGTGCCCGCTCGCCCAGGAGGGTGGGCATCACCTTCGCCCCAGGCACCTCAGGCCCTGCCCCAGTCACTCCTGCTACCCTCAGTGAGGAGGCCATTGACCTCCTCAGGTCCCTCACTGTTGGGCAGTCTACCATTTTTAATGCCATCCAGGGTGTAGAGAGGCAGTTGCAACAAACAAATGTATTCCTGGAGGGCATTTATTCTGGTCAGGCGGCCCTTCACTGAGCTTTTCAGACTCTGGCCTCAGCACTGATGGCAGCCAATGTCCCCGTCTCTATCCTCCCCCCTCAAACTTCCTCCAACCCGACCCAATCCCCTGTACCTCAGCCTATCCCAAGCACACCTACAGACCAACATGCACACACCTCAACACCCAAGGGTAGCTCAGGCAAACATAAGCATCACACACATGCAGACACACCAACATCCACTGCCTCCACTGTGTCCCCCTCCTTCTCGTCTCCCTCCTCCCTCCCAGTGACATCTACACTCACACCTGCATGCACTACATCTACAGCCACTACGTCCCTCTCCAGCACACCCACCACCACACCCCGCTCACGTGCAGTCACCACCCTCACTACCATTCACACGTCCCCTGTGTCCTCTCCCAGTGTGTCTGTGACGCCCCCTCCCAAGATACACAAACGCAGGCACACACCCACCCAACAGCCATCCACCTCACGACAGCCTCCAGCGCATGCACCTTCACCCAAAGTCACCAAACGTACACCTCCTACAACCACCACCTCTTCCTCCTCTCCCAAACCCCCTCCAGCTACCCGTCCCAGTGTTCCTAAGAAACTTTTCCTGGCCAGCCTTGACCTCCTTCCCTCACCTCCCCCACCCCGTCCATCTCATAGGTCACGAACTAGCACCTCAGCCACAACCTCTCTGGGACCAGTGGTGCCTGTAGTCACCGGAATCTGGAGTACACCGGCCACCAGGGCAGCCAGTGTGGCACGAAGCCACAGCACAGACAGTCCCCCACCTGTGAAGCATCAGAAGTTGGCCAGTGCACAGCGGGAGAGGGGGAAGACTCCTGCCACCAAAGCCGCTCCCAGGGGTCCCGGTGGGAGTGTAGAGTCAGCTGTGACACCTTCCAAGGTGGGGAAGGGCCACAAGAAACCCGGCAAGTCTGGGAAGAGTAGCACGGCGGAGAAGACCGCCATCATCCCCGCTGCCTAGGAGGCCACCGCCAGCACCATCCCAGCTGCCCAGGAGGCCACTGCCAGCACCAGCCCTGCTGCCCAGGAGGCCACCTCCAGCACCAGCCCAGCTGCCCAGGACAAGACCGCCAGCACCAGCCCAGCTGGCCAGGACAAGACCACCAGCACAAGCCCAGCTGCCCAGGACAAGACCGCCAGCACCAGCCCAGCTGGCCAGGACAAGACCGCCAGCAGAAGGCCAGCTGGCCAGGACAAGACCGCCAGCACAAGCCCAGCTGCCCAGGACAAGACCGCCAGCAAAAGCCCCATTGGGCCATGAAGGACCGCCAGCAAAAGCCCCATTGGGCCATGAAGGACCGCCAGCAAAAGCCCTGTTGGGCCATGAAGGACCGCCAGCAAAGGCCCCGTTGGGCCATGAAGGACCGCCAGCAAAAGCCCCGTTGGGGCATGAAGGACCACCAGCAAAGGCCACGTTGGGCCATGAAGGACCGCCAGCAGCTGAGACCCTGCAATGGAGACCGCCATCTCAAGCACCGCTGCACAGGGCACCGCCATCTCAAGCACCGCTGGCCCATGAGCGGCAAGGGCACTGACGCAAGTGAGTCGTCACGGGGTGAATGAAGCACTCTGAGCACAAAGCCCCCTCCAGAACCAGTGGAGAGATACATCCACTCCCTCTGTCCTTAGCAGGATGAAGCACTCTGGGCACCATGCCCCCTCCAGAAGCAGTGGAGAGATACATCCACTCCCTCTGTCCTTAGCAGGATGAAGCACTCTGGGCACAAAGCCCCCTCCAGAACCAGTGGAGAAGACATCCACTTGAGAGACTGTGGCTTTGCACTCCCCAGGATGGAACAGTGGGCAACCCACCCACTGTAGAGACTTGAGAAACTGTGGCTTTGCACTCCCCAGGATGGAACAGTGGGCAAACCACCCACTGTAGAGACTTGAGAGACTGAGGATTTGCACTCCCCAGGATGTAACAGTGGGCAAACCACCCACTGTAGAGACTTGAGAGGCTGTGGCTTTGCACTCCCCAGGATGGAACAGTGGGCAAACCACCCACTGTAGAGACTTGAGAGACTGTGGCTTTGCACTCCCCAGGATGTAACAGAGGGCAACCCACCCACTGTAGAGACTTGAGAGACAGTGGCTTTGCACTCCCCAGGATTGAACAGTGGGCATGTGGCCCCCTCGTGGGTTTGACGTCGTGCACTCATCCGGCTGAGGTGCGCCCCCTTTCCCTCCCCCTGAGGTGCCTGTTTAGTTGCTGTCTGATGCCCCTGCAGTGTTCTCTCCGTCATGGTCAGGGATCTTGTGTTGGCCTCACCCATACTGTGTGGTCCCAGTGTTCCACGGACTTTCTTAGAACACTACCTGGACTACTATGCTTGGTATATATTATGTACATGGTGTATATATATATTTCTGCCTACTTGCTTTTAATATATTACAATGCTTACACTCATTTTCTATTGTCTTTGCATTCTTCCAGGGGGTTTGGGGGGTGTAACTGTGAGGTATTGATATGCATTGTTTGTGTGTTGTTGTGGGTGAGGGTGGGGGTGTTGCGTGTGTGTCTCCCTGTTTTTTGCCTCCCCCCTCACCTGTGTCGTAGGTGCAGTACTCACCGTGGTCTTCGCCGCCGTTGTTCGTGCTCCTGGTAGAGGAGCAAGAAGATAAAGACTGGGAAAATGTGGAGCTCTGGTTCCATGGCGTCCTCGTTCCTCGTGGAGTGTGTAGAGGTGAGCGTTTTCCCTTTGGGATTCCTGTTTCCGCCGTGTTTTTATCCGCTGTGAATCTGCCCCGGAAAAGGTGGCGGATTGGCCTGTCATAATAGTGTGGGGGGTACATTGTCTTCCACCTGTATGTTGGCGGTGACTGCCGTGCTGTTTGTTTGTACCGCCGTGGCGGTCGGAGTGTTAAAGTGGCTGTCTTTGTTGGCGGTTTCAGCCACGGTCGTAATTCCAATTTTTTTTCCGCCGGCCTGTTGGCGGTCTTACTGCCGCTTTAACACCCACCGCCAGGGTTGTAATGACCACCAGTGTCTTTTCCTTCCCTCCCAAGGCCCACTCAGTCACCAGTACCACACTCTTTCATTCTTTCCTAGGTTCTTTCCCAGCCTACCAAAAACATTGACAAAAATTCATGTTTTGGGATGTACCACATGTTACAGGATAAGATGTTCATATTGCTTCTATAATGGTTAATGCCTGTTCAAGTTTTTCCCTTTTGACAATTATCAACTTTCAGTTTCAGCTACAGTGACCAACAAAACCTAAGCTTAGCCTCATCATCAGTGACCCTCCACTACTCAATAGCAAAACCTGTGCCATATCTATCCACCTCTTCCCTGTATCTTTCCCTGCTGAAGCAGACTCAAGCTAGTTTTTTTCCCTTACTGCCAAGCAAATGTGTTTGATTGAAATAATTTATGTTTGAGGGTGAGGCATGAAAGTAAAGTGGGATTAAGTCCAGTGTCTGTGATTTCATGTTTTGCCGATAGGATACTCTACGATAAACATGTTCAATAAAATCTATATATCCCGTTCCTTTTCCTCTGCTGCAGTGCATCATTTTTCGCAGTGTCTACGTATGGCAGACAGGCTACCTACCATCCTCTTTTTATACGTCATGTGTGGGACATATTCATCATCTGCCTCTTTGGAGTCAGGGTAGAATTGAAAGTCATTTGGAAAAGAGCAGGGCCATTGTAATCAAAGGTAATTTTTTGTCTATTTTAGCTGCCCCAGCTGCAGACTGCAGAGAGTAGTAAATATGTAACTGAGGCACCTGCTGGAACTTTTCCAATCATTTAACACAACAAGAATAGAATACTTGTATTCCAAAGTGAATGATGCCCTACTAATTAAGCAGTTATTTTTTTCCATGAAAAGGGCCTGAGTACGACCTTGACAGATGGGATACTCTGTCTGAAACATGAGAGATATCCCACTCGCTGATTTACAAGTTCCATAGGATATAAGGGAACTTGTAAGATGGCAGAAGGGATATCCGTCACATTTGTGACAGACTATCCCATCCGCTAAGGTCATAATCAATCCCAAAGTATCTGTGTGGTTTAATCTTTTAGAAAGTCTTTTACAAGAAAAAAATCACTTATGCTGCCTCCTTTCATCCAGTCAGTGCTCTTATGTGAGACATGTGTTTGTAAAAACATGTACCTGTGACTTTCCTAATCACATAAAAAATTCCAATGGCCCTAGGGGACCAGCAATGTACTTTTACTGTATAAGTTGAAAAAAATAAGTGTTTAGACTGATGCACAGGGCAGTTTTTACAAATAATGTTTTTTCATTCTTGATATAGCTTTTCCTGCTGGTCCACCACCACCACCGAACCAACAGGAGAGAGGCGCCTGGCTCCAATTGCAGTGGCTGGAGGCCAACAGGTCCCACTACCAGGGGCCGGTAGACAAGGAAAGCAAGGCACAGGTCCCTGCTAATGGGCCCAGTTCCCCCAGTCAGCCACCTGCATCTTCAGCCTCTAGGCAACCCCAGTGGCAATGCTACTGGCAGCGTGGAGCTTTCATCCCAAACCACGTGCCACCATTGCTTGCCCCCCCTTACAGACCAGCTACAACATCGCCTGGTGCTGCATGAGCTGGCACTCTTGGGCCTTAGGATGACATGTCTTGAGGCCCAGATATAGCACCTGAGAACCCTTGAGAAATCCTTCTACTAACCGTTTTTCTATTATTTGTTTCATTTTGTTTTGGTGGAAGGGGGTTTTGTTGTTGGTGGAGAGGGTGGGATTTTGGGCAGGCAATTTTTTATTATGGATATATGGACTTTCATGTTCATTTTAGACATTCGTTGGGGGTGGAGAACAGAATGATGTGAGAGAGGGGTAGACCTGTTGTAGGTTGAGGGAGTGGGTTTATTTTTGTTGGTGAAGGGGAAATCTTGAAAACATACTTTATGTCTGGAAACCTTTTTTTTATTTTACTTTACCTTTGCACTGATACCTTTTCAAGCAGCCTTTTTTTTCATCTAAATATCCAAATGAATGTTAGTTGAGAGGGTATGCTGCCATTCTCTATATTTCCTACAGAAACCTAGATTAAAAAACATTACTTATCTCATCTGTAATAGAAGTTAGTTGCGTACTAACTAAAGTAATTCACTTCAGCATACTGTTCTCTTACCAGAATAGATGAAGTGCTGGCTGGTGGCTGCTCCCTGTGTTAAAATTCCAAGAGCTTACTGGACGGTTTCCTAAATTGCTTTCTTCACGGTAGTGGTAGTGCCCTAACAAGGAAGGCATCACAGCAAGTGAGGTCCTACTCCCACCAAGGGGATCTCCAACTGTACGATTAATCAAACAGATCATAGGCAACTAAATGTAAAGAAAAATCAAGAGTGAGCAGGGTATATTTATATTATAGCTTTGCAAAGACTGAGGGCAGACTTTTACCACCATGACACATAACAAAATACCACATAACACATAACAAAAGCTAACAATAGTAAATTATTCTGAGAAATGGTGAGCATGGAATTTGAAAAAAAAAGTTATGAAGTCCTCAAGTCAGGAAAAATGCACTCAAAGTCTGTACTCTGTAGTCAACATGGTAAAGTGTTTTATTTGCCTGAATGATGTTGACATAGAGGAATGACATTCTTATTTATGCATGGTTGGATAAGTGGGGCTAGTGTGGGCTATTGCTCAGGTAATAGAAGATCCTGCAGTGAGTTGGTGTCCCATCTAACCATGTCCAGCCCACCAAGTGGGTGATCTATTTGCTGTAAATTAAGACACACATCAAAACATCACACAGCCCTGGGGAAGAGGGTTAGGGGTTTGATGAATGGATGGGAAAGGAGATTTGGGGAAAGGTATGACAAAGACAAACACAACACAAGAACAATATCAAGGTGATGAGCAGCACATAATCATCATCAACCTATTGTGGTAGAAAACAAAGGAATAAGCATGACGTAGTTCAGTTAAATGGATTGCAAACAGTACTTCTGCCCCCCAAGACCCAAGTTATTAGATATGTAAATGTACTGTCATCTAGGTTTAAAAGAAATCAAATTATGGAGGATGGAATTGAACCCACCCAGTTCTTAAAAATATGATTGCTAAAAGAACAATTATACTGTATTGCCAAATTTGGCAGTGCATCTGCATTCTCGTCTAGAATGTCCATCACTCTGGGGTGCATGTTTGAACTGGTCCGGTGGATAAGCAAGAGTGTTGAGCTCAACGTCCCACTTTGTTCGTGTAGGAGAGGAGAAGGCCTGTGGATTGTGAAACAGAAACTGTACTGTAGAGTCAAGAAGAAGGACAGAAGGAAGGTAAGCTATATGATAGTGTACCAAGAAGACACAGAGTCATAGCAAGAACAGGAGGACACAGAGTTTCATGTTTGCCACCAGTACAACACACACACTCTGCAGGATTTCCGACATCAACATACCTCTCTACATTCCACATAGCGGAGTACTAGGTTTCAGAGTCATAGTTTCCCTCGAAGTTAATAACTTCCTTCTTCTAGCTGTTGATGAGCTAGTCACACCCTGAGTCCTCCCAAGTAACCCTGCCCAGTCACATCACATCCTGAGTGACATAGACCTGTAGCACACTGCTGTTCAAGAAAAAGTAGATAAACAGAATTGATGATTTTTTTATAGATTTGTGTTTTTGTGATTGGTCTGGTCTCTGAAGAACCAGAAAAAAATGAGTGGACCCTTCAGATACATTTTTGCTAAGTGTCTGATTTAGGGTTTGGCGGATGGGTTACTCCGTCACAAACATGACGGTTATCCCATCCACTGCATTATGATCTCTATAGCCTATTATTGGATTGTAATATGTGAGATGGTATATCCATAATGTTTGTGAAAGAGTAACCCACTCCGCCAAACTCTAAACCAGGCCCTACGTTTGTAAAGGCCAATCACCTTCAGGAAAACATCACTCATAATCACTCATCCATTGTTGCAATAGTTAAAGTTAACTCTTCCAATCCAAGCACAGGTAGGTTAGGTACATAATTGCATCTTTGATGCAGGCAACACATTGGAATTTGGTATTGGCACTCTTGTAAATCAAATATCTTCTGGGCAGCCCTGCTAAGTGATGCAAAAAATGATAGGCATACAAGGGAGGCAAACATTGTCTCTAATTTCATGAAGGAATCGTGTAGGCTTCTTAACTGCTCCCTGGCCAAACTCCAATTTGGCCATATATGTGACCAAAAAATGGTGAGGCAGTTAAATCTGACATAAACAATGTTCCACTAGCTATTTGTTATTAAAAAAAGAAGTTCAACGAGAAATAATATTAGGTTCTATGGCAGCACTGGCAAGCTCAGTCCAGAAAGTGGAGTTTGTCATCAAACTCAGGTGGTTCACCCAGAAGTGGGTCAGTTAATGCGCTTAATTCTTACCAATTATCCTCCTCCTCCACCTGTGCTGATTCAGTAACAGTGTAATTGTGTGGTATGAAATGTTGGTTAATTTTGATCATGGTCAATCTCTCTATATTGTGAGGTGAGATACTGGTCCTTCTCACTGTAACAACCATCCCAGCTTCACTGAACACACACTTAGCAGACATGATGGCTACAGGACACGCCAGATACTTTATTGCCAGACTGCCTAGCTGTGGCCAATGGGGGATCTTCCCACACTAATATATCAATGGGTTTGATCCACATAGATCTCTTTTTGGTCATCCAGATACTCCTAGAACATCCTCTGAATGGTTACTGGTGCTGACACTTGCTTGACCTCTATTGCATTCACCTCTGCACTAGACTTAAGAACTGCCACTTGAAACCAAGCTAATGAAGAGGTTGGGTCTGATTCTTCTGTTCCTCTTGCTGCCGGTGTTCTTGCTGCTGGTAGTAGCTGCTGTGAAAAAAGACTACCCTCTCTGGAATATGAAAGCAGCACCACAGCACCCCAGAACTGTGGAGGGAGGCTTTAAGTTCCAGTAGTTCTTCTTCCAAGTCTCTGGCTTGCTCAACATTCAACCTCTGTATTTTGAAACATCTCCTTCAGACAAATGATTCAAAGTGGGCAGAATGTATTTGTACCATTGGTCAAGTAGTCCGGCACAGATATACTCTTTGGACAACATTATGTAATTTTGAAGCCTTACATTACAAGCCAAGCAAAAGATTAAGCCCTCAACCAAGGCATGTGGTCCTGGGTTTTTGTTCACACCTGTGAGTGTGAACCTTTCGGACAACTTCTTTTGCTTGTCCTGTAGCAGGAGGAACAACAGAATAGCTTAACCCATCCTACTGTCCTCCTTGCTATCTTCCCATGCGAAAACCTCAAAAAGGAGTAGCATCTATGTCAGGCATATGATAGTTTTCCCAATTGCATCCTCTCCTCTTTGAATGACATAGCCCCTCATTACAACCCTAGCGCTCTTCAGGCCACTAGCACCACCAGTTTCCCTCCGCTGGAGGGACTGGCTGTGCTGGCGGTTCTAGTCCACCAGGGCAGTGCTGCATGCAATGCCGCTCTGGGGATTACGACTACCCTCTCAGCCAGCTTTGACATGGTGATTTCACCTTGAGTCCTATGCACCTTTGAGCAGTCACTGAATTCCGTAGTGTTTCTATCTGAGTCTGAGTCTTCTTGTGCCATTGTGACTTTGCTGAGGCGGGTGATTTTGGTGCACTGTTGGGGACAGGGCTGCTTTGCGTGAGGATATCTCTCTCTTCTTCCTCATCATCATCTTCCACCTTAGTTGGACTTGTAGCTGATGTTTCGCAAGTCTGCTCACCTTCACCACCACAACCAAGTTCAGCAATGTTTTTCAAGAAGCTCCTCCCACTGAATTGCACAATGTTTTTCAGATGGGTCATTTGGCCCCCAGTGCCATAATGTGAGCCAGGTTTACATCGATGAGCACTCGTGTGGCAAATGGAGCAGATTGCAATGTTCTCATCATGTTTGCTAACTGTAAACAATTCCCAACCTGGGGAGGAGTACTTTCTTAGTAGGTCAATGCCTGAGGAAGAACTGGAGGTAGGAGGATGTGTCATTGATTGCCTCTCTGCAGTGCACACTTCTGCTGAGGTAGAGGTTGCTGCAGGTCTCAGCTGGGATCTTACAATATGGAACTGGTGGTGCTACCTGTGCCACATCCCTTGGAACAGGTTGAATCAGAGGAGTAATGTCAGACTCCTCTGTGACAGCTTCCACAATGACTGTCTCTTCGTCATCATCCTCCTCATCATCACCTGCCATAATTCTAAGGCCTTCAGTAACTTTTCACTTCCCTGGCCTCCCCTGAGGGCTTCTGGACTCTGCCACGGTCCACTGCACAGAGTGTCTGAATTCTGAAAACTCCACAAGGGAAGTGGAAGTACAGCAGAAGGGAGTGGGCTTCAGCCTCTTTGAGCTTCTATACAGGCACCCTGTCAGAGGACCTCTTGGTTTGGTGAAGGAAGTTGGGAACGAGATCCCACAAAAGTCCTCCAAGATGTAGTAAGCTACATGTTGGCCTTCCAACGTCAAATCGCTAAGTTGTGGAAGGAAGCTGCATATAACTTAGAAGCCAGCCAGGCTGTAATGAAGAAGTGGTATGACCAAATTTCTACCACTGTGGAGTTCCAGTCTGGGCAGAAAGTGTGAGTGATGGAAATGGTGGAATCAGGGTCCCTTTTGGACCGTTGATTGAGGCCCTATGAGATGACAGAAAAGAAGAGTAAGGCCAGCTATGTGGTGGACGTTAGGGCCCTCAGGTAACCCCACACAGTACTTCATATCAGTCATCTCAAACCACACTTTGAGACGTGATGAGGAGGAGAGTGAACCTCTGCCTGACCTCTTAGCTTCCAAGGACAAGGTTGGGTCTGTGGAAGGAGTGACCCTTTCCCCCACCAAGGCTCCTGAACAACAGAAGGATTGTCGCCAAGTTTTGGAACAGTACGCCTCTCTTTTCTCCCTTACTCCTGGGGTGGACACAGGGAAACACCTTCCTGTCAAGAAAAAAATCTTACAGGTTGTCGGATAAGGTGAGAGCCAGCATCAAGAGTGGTGTCTCTAAGATGATGGAGTTGGGAGTGATAGAACCCTCCAATAGCCCCTGGTTTAGTCCTGTGTTTCTGGTGGCGAAAGCTGCCCCACCGGACACCACACCTGAACTGAGGTTCTGTGAGGATTATAGAGGGCAAAATTCTGTGACCAAGACTGATGTGCATCCCATCACTCAGGCTGATGAGCTTGTTGACAGGTTAGGGGCTGCCCAATGCTGAAGTGCCTTTGATCTTACATCAGGGTACTGGCAGATTGCCCTAACTGAAGAAGCCAAGAAGAGGTAAGCCTTCTCCACTCTAGGGGGCCACTATCAGTTTAGACTGATGCCCTTTGGTTTAAAGAATGCCCCTACCACCTTCCAGAGACTGGTGAAGCAGGTCCTTGCTGGGCTTGAGGCCTTCTCTGCTGCTCACCTGGATGACATAACTGTCTTCAGTAACAGGTGGGAAGGAAGTGCTTTATGCCCTGCAACATGGAGGCCTGACTATCAAGACCAGTAATTGTTAGATAGGGCAGCGGCCAGTAGTGTATTTGGTACACTTGGTGGGCTGGGGGGAAGGTGCAGCCCCTCCAGGCTGAGATTGAAACTATTATGGCCTGGAAGACCCCCCAAACCCCAAACTGAGGTCAGAGCATTCCTGGGCCTTACTGGGTACTATAGGAGGTTTGTCAAAGCATATGGCACCCTTGACTGAACTGAGCTTACTTCTAAGAAATAGTCCAGAAATGTGATTTAGATTGAAGCATGCCAAAAAGCATCTGGCTCCATGAAGAAAGCCATGTGCACAGCTCCCGTGCTCAAGGACTCTGATTTCTCCAAAGAGTTTATTGTTCAAACTGATGTCTTATATTATGACATAGGGTCAGTGTTATCACAGCACAATGAAGAAGGAGTGTACCAACCTGTAGCCTTCATCTCCAGGTGATTACTTCCCCTGGAACAGAGGTGGAGTGCTATAAAGAGAGAAGTTTTTACTATGGTTTGAGCCCTGACGAAGTTGAGGCCATACCTGTTTTGCACTTACTTCCTGATTCAGAGTGACCCTAGGCCCTCCCCAGTTGGCTCAGGAAGAAAATCCAAAACTGTTGAGGTGGTTTATTTCTCTACAGGGTGTAATACAGACCTGGGGTAGACCACGCCAATGCTGATGGCCTTTCTAGGTTTTTCCCCTTAGTGAATAGAAGGTCCTAGAGGTTGGGTAGCTCTCCCCACTTTTAGCTGGGGGGGCATGTGTTAGACCGGACATCTTCAGAGTGGTCTTACTGTAGACATTGTGGGGGTTATTCTGACCCCGGCGGGCGGCGGTCGGCGCCCGCCTGGCGGGAACCACCATTTGGCCGCTCCGCGGTCAAAAGACCGCTGCAGCCATTCCAACCTTCCCGCTGAGCCAGCGGGAAGGGGGCCTGCAACACTGAAGCCGGCTCCGAATAGAGCCGGCGGTGTTGCAGGTGTGCGACAGGTGCAGTTGCACCCGTCACGCTTTTCACTGTCTGCTAGGCAGACAGTGAAAAGCAGGCTGGGGCCCTGTTAGGGGGCCCCTGCACTGCCCATGCCAGTGGCATGGGCAGTGCAGGGGCCCCCAGGGGCCCCTAGACACCCTTTACCGCCAGCCTCTTCCTGGCGGTGTAAACCGCCAGAAACAGGCTGGCGGTAAGGGGGTCAGAATCCCCATGGCGGCGCTGCTTGCAGCGCCGCCATGGCGGATTCGCCCAGCCGGGGGAAAGCCGGCGGGAAACCGCCGGACCCGGTTTTCTGACCGCGGCGTCAGAATGGGCAGGGAAGCACCGCCAGCCTGTTGGCGGTGCTTCCGTCATTCGCCGCCAGGGTCGGAATGACCCCCTGTGTCTTTTACTGCCTGTTTTGTTGCTGTATCTTTTTGGTGGCCTTAGGACTCTGAGCACTTTACCAAATCTAACCAGTGCTAAAATGCATGTGTTTCCCTTCTAAACACGGTAACATTTGGTGTATCCACAATTGAAATACTTAATTTACTTGTAAGTCCCTTGTAAAATGAAATACCATACAACTAGGGCCTATAAATTAAATACTAGTAGTGGGCCTGCGTCACTGATTGTGCCACCCACTCAAGTAGCCCCGTAAACATGGCTCAGGGCAGTTCCCTGCCACTTCGACTTGGCATTTAAAATCTTTTTTCCAAGCCTTTTAATACATATGTCACCCCTAATGTAGGCCCAAGGTAGCCCAATAAGAGCGTGCCATGTAAGTAAAAGGCAGGACATGTCCTTTTAAGTTTTACATGTCCTGGTAATGAAAAACTCCCAAAGTTGTTTTCATTACTGTGAGGACCTCTCATCATAGTCTAGCATTGGGAATGCCTTAAAAATACTTTAAAGCTGTAGTTTCTGATCAGAAAAGAGTAGCTGCATCATGTTAAAAAATCATTGAAATAGTAATGATAAATCCTCTTTACTGGTAAAGTCAGATTTATTATTACTTTTTAAGAAATTCTACTTTTAAAAAGTGGGCTTTTATCTTTCTCACTGTTCTGTGTGCCTGACGGCCTGTCTCCAATACACATCTAGCCTGGGCTGGGTGACAGCTATGTTTGTGCATTCCCTTTAGTAACCTACAGCACAGGATACTTAACTACATCTGCATTCATCTGCATGCTGATCGTTTTTCCTCGGGAGGAGGATGGGAAGGGCTCACACTTACACTTCAAAAGGTAGTGGCCTGGGCCCACACAAATGGGCTGATTACCCCCACTGATAGTCTGGAGTTAGGGCTATGCTGAATGGGTGACCTGTGCACTTCAGGAAGGTCCTTTGAAGTCATCCCCCACATCAGAGGTACGTTTGGGTAAAAGTACTGGGTCTCTGACCCCCTGGGATTAATAGACTCCTGGACCTGGAAGAAACTACGCTGGAGTAGAGGCTGCTGTGCTGAAGGATTCGCTCCTTGTTGGGCCTGCCTGTTCTGAGGAACTGCTTCCCTGCTGGACTGAGCTGCCCTGCTGCCTGCTGACCTCTGCCCTACCAGAAGACTGATAAATTACCACCAAATCTAGAGTGACTCCAAGGGCATGTTGGTTTGCCACCAGTTATTGACAAGGTCCCAGGAACATCAAAGACCTTTCCCCCTGCATCTGTTTCATCACCCCGTGGTGCAGAGCTTGTCCTGCCAAACAAGTGCTGCGCTGCTAGTGCATGTTAGGACTAGTTTATGCTGTCACAGCATGAGTGTGGCATTTGCTCGTAACTCTGCTGCCCGTCAGGGTAGAAGAAATATTTCCCTGGTTGCAGCCTACCCGCAGGTGAGGTGCTGGTTGCTGCCTCCCCCGCAGAGGAGGCGAGTGCTAAAAGTCCACACTGTAGCACCTGGAAGCTGCCTTCTCGTCCAGGAGTACGCGCGGCCTGCAGTCCAGGAGAACCACTCTCTTTGCTAGGGACACCATAGAAAAGCTCCAAGCACCATGAATGAACCTCCCTCCAGCAGCTCCCATAAGCATCCCAGCAGGAATGGTGGGCTCAGGGGCCTGGGTATCCTAAAGGTACTTACTGCTCTGTGACAGTGTCCCCCTAATCCTGTGTGGCATAACTCCCCACCATACTTTGGGATTGCAAAGGAAGTTGAAGTAGCTCACTGTTTTCCTGCAACAGCAGCTCCCACATCCTAGGAGACATCTCTCCCCATTGCACTTGGGTGTCACAGTGCCTCAGGATAACTTCCTGCTTTCCTGTGACTTGAGTGTCATTTATCCCTGCCATGCTAGGGGATTTGATAAAACCACATTGCCCGATTGCTCTATAGAGAAGTCCATGGCTAGAGATATTACTGTAACTGTTCTAAAAGAAGCACATTCACCTTTCAGATTGCATTGTTTTGATAAACACAATCTGCTTCAAGCACTGCATAAAGGTGAATATCTCAACTTATACTTTTAATCAGATAAATAGTATCTATCTTTCAAAATCTGTGTGTCTTTTTGTGGTGATTTCAGTGAGTTGCTGTATTTTAAGTGTGTTGCACAAAGAATTTACACATTGCCTCTTAAGGTAAGCCTGACTGCTCTGGGCCAAGCTACCACAGGGTGAGCACAGGTTAATTCAGGGACTGCAACTTCACTGCCCCGACTAGGACTGTGGTCCCTACTTACACAGGGTACAAACCCCTGCCAAGTGTAGACCCAATTTCTAACAGAAATGTTCAAGTTTATTGATAAATTGATGGACTTTGTTTTTAATTCTTGTTGTTTGCAGAAATATGTAAAGATTGATCATAGCAATTTCAGTTCAAGCCTTAATTTTGAAAGAGACTGTCAAAATGTATTTCAACTTCAAAGGAAATTATTTTTTGTTAATAAACTTTCCAATACAGTATAGTTTGAGAATACAAAGCCACTTCCGTTGCAGGTTTCCTCAAAATAAACAATGTTATATTTGGTTTAAAAAATTTAGTTATGTTCCATTCTGCCTACTTTGCCTTTCTATGCTTTCCATGTTCCAGAAGCGTGAAGCATAGATTTAAAATATCTAGTCAACATATTTTGATGGTATATGGATATTAGGAACATTGCAAAGCTTTTCTATTCCATAATTGATTCTCATTTCTCTCCATTTGTCTTTCCTCATTAAATACAATTGGAATATTTAATTATAGATGTAGGAATGTCTTATCTTGGTTAAACATTATTTCTGGTCCTGTTTGAAGACTTAAGCTATTTATGTTGTATATGCTGTTGTTATGATAGTACTTGGGACAAACTTTCCTTCGTTGCCTCTTTATCAAATATAAACTCAGTGCTTAGCAGATAATCTAAAATGAATTGGTTCAACTCTTCAGTGGAAAGTAAAAGCTTTAAGGTGTTTTGTTGATTTAAAATAGCAAGATTCACTTCTAAGTGGTGCACAGGTTTTAACTGTATTAAGCCAATTAGATTGTTTGTTCTTAGACGATATTGCAATAATTTCATAAAGAGATCTATGTGCCTGTGTTTATCATTTGTTTGCTGTTCCGGACTGGTGGACGTAGTATTGGTTTTTCTATCTTTTGCTATTTTTGAGGAGAGTTGTTTGTGCTGTCATTATCACAGATTGAATTATTGAGGATTTTGAGATCCTGGTTAGAGTGTTACTAATGGTACCCATTGCTGCTAAGACTGGATGAGGTGACGCTGTGTCATCTTTATCACTTCCTCATGCATTATCATTTTTAGATTAGATCCAGACCACTGTGGAATCAATTTTGGTTCAAGCCCCATTTTGTAACACATTTTCTAACACTCAATGGGAGCAAGCCTGCGGAACCTGCACAGGCCTGTTGGCCTCTAAGTGAACTTGAACTTGAACTGTCTGGAACACTGCTGAGAAATGATAATGGCACAAGTGTACATCACCAAGCAGCTGGTTCTCATTGGCTGCATATCATTTGAGCATTATTTATTGTAATCTATAAAACCACCCCAGTCCTTAGCTCCTCACAGCTGTGGAATGGCAAAGCTACATTTTGAACTGTAATGCATTGTGTCTTTATTAACTTTGCACATTCTAATGGTGATGAGGCTCACCTGTGGCCCCCAGTACACCCTTACCACCAGCCTTTTCGGGGTGGGATCCCTGCCATGGAAAGGCTGGCGGTAAGGTGAGTTGCAATTAGTCAGGTGGTGTTGAGTTCATTGCCGTCCTGGCTGAGTACAATTCAGACCAATGTCACCCTGTCGGGAACAATGTTTCCCGGTGGGAACGGTGACGTCTTGGTGGTTCCGCCCGGCAGGGTTGTAATGTGGCTGTGGGCCCCTCACAGTTACGGTGGTCCAACGGTAACCCTGCGGTGGCCACCAGCCTTGTAATGAGCCTCTAACATTTTAAACCTTCGGTTGTGCCTGTAGCTTGACCTCCTGAGCAAAGAGTGCCCATATTATACCCAACAATATAGATATAGTTATTCACAATCTTAATGAAAATCTGTTCATTACTGGATTTGTGGCTCTTTTAAATGACTCATATTCTTCCCACAGTCAATCAACTCCACCAACACCATTGAATAAACAGGGATTCCTGTGAGAAAATCACAAGAGCCACAATAGATTCCTCTAGGTTTCAATTACACACATGTTTAAAATTGTTTGAACTGTTGTCAAGCAAAAAGTGTGAGACACTGGATATCACTGGTATCAAACAGGCCCACATTTCCTCAATTACCACATGCTACTGGCTCAGTATTTTGATTAGCCTGCCATCCACACACTACACTAGATGCTACCTACTCTCCACCGACACAGTTTGAATTAATTCCAACCACTCTTCCCCTTGCTATCTGAACCCAACTGCCTGTCCAACAGCGACTACACCTTCGCACAGCTCCCTGAGTGGGTGCATGAGATAAGCATGGCAGTTGCAGCAGGAGCTGATAAGCACAAGGATGGAAGAAAATTATTTTATCAAGGTCACTGCAGCTACACGAAGTGCCTCTGTGGTGGGAATGGTGACATGTCAGACCTGATGGCAGCTCCGTGGCCCAGCAGCTCAAAACAAGTACTTCCACAGGCGTGGGTATGGGCAAGAGTATTCTCAGATGTTTGTGCGATATTCTAACTCTGTTGAGGGAATATGGACAACATTTTGAGTTGTAAATATCAGGAGACAGAAATATCAGTAAAAATATTGTGATGCAAAAATATCATGATGCAGAAATATTGTTGTCAAAAATATATCTTTTCAGGTAAGTAATAACATTGTAAAGAATATCATTGTTGTTAAAGTTGTTTTCAATAATTAAGGGCCAGATGTAGGTAGCTAGCGATAGCGAGTCAGAAATTGCGAGTTGTTGCGACTCGCAATTTCCAACTCGCAAACTGGTATCCAACAAGAAAAAGCGACTTAATTTTGCTACTCGCAAATGAAGTCGCACTGCAGATTGCGAGTCCGCTGTTTGCGAGGTCTCTTTTTGCAACCTCGCTAAAAACGGACACGCAAATTGCGAGTGGGTGTCACAAATTGCGACTGTGCCGCAAATTGCATGCAGGTTCAGCAGAACAGTCTGGAAAACACTTCCTGGCTCTTGCTGATGACATCACAGCCAGGAAGTTAGCAAATACACCTGGGAGGAGGGAGGACCACACCCTTTTCTAACTGCTGAGCAACCACCTGGAGGAACAGCAGCAAGAATGGAAGACTCTGGCAGGAAGGTAAAACTGAAGTTTTCAGAAAAGAAACTTGAGGTGCTGACAGAGAATGCTGACAGCACCATGACCAGCTATTCGGAAGGGCTGCCCTGAGTGTGCCAGAGACGGAAAAAAGGAGGATCTGGAATGACATCCAGGAGAAGGTCAACGCCATAGGGGTGAGCCACAGGAGTATAGAGGAGATAAAAAAGAGATGGTATGACCTGCGCTCCAGGACCAAGGAGAGGGTGGCAGAGCGCCTCCGGGAGATGAGGGGCACAGGAGGAGGCCCATCCACCATCCCACCACCCACATCCATGGAGGAACTTGTGGAACAGACCCTTGAGCCTGAGCAGTGGCTGGAATGGGAGTGCTGGACACGTCAGCGACAGGGACATCAACAAGTGAGTACCATGAAACATGCATGTACACCCATGTCTCCCATACCCCCACCCACCCAGTACACAGCAGCATGCACAACCAAATTAGCTTCATTCCAGACTTGTAACCACCAAAATGGTGCATTATGGGTAATGTAGTTCAGTAGTCAGCTGATAGGCAACAGTTTATTAGGAAGCATACAACAGATGTTAGATACTGACAGTGTGTTCCCTATGTCCCACAGGTCTCCCACAAGACACCCCCACCAGACAGTCCGTCCAGGGTGCAGAGAGCAGCCAACAGGTAGCACAGGAGTCAGAATTATTCACTACAGGGCCCAGCACCACCCAACCACAGTCCCCTCCAGCTGCACCAATGGACATTGTGGATATCGACACAGCACCCGGTCCCAGCCACAGTGTCATACAGCAGGACCCTGAAGCTCCACCGTGTCGCAGACGCAGAGTCCATGTCCCAGCAGTGTCCTAGGAGGATGTAGGTGACTCTTCTATGTCCGCCGCAGAGGCAGCCCTCATAAGTGGTCAGCGCCTGCAAACAAGGCAGATGAGAGTAATATCAGGGGCAATGCAATGTATGGAGCGTAATTTCACCACAGGGCTGGCACAGGTGAACACACAGTTCCAACGCCTGAACGATAAAGTCGGTGACCTTGCACTCTCCATCCGTCAACTCGTAACTGAACTAGTGTCAGAGAGAGTGCAAGGCGCCGTGAGCGGCAACTCTTACACCGGTTGGACCGCATGGCTGCATCAATCGTCTGCCTGGCAGTCAACACCACAGGGCTGTCACACCGTACAGTTAGTTTGCAGGTGGACTTGGGCCACTTTGCAGGGGATGTGGCTCGGGGACTGGGTCGCATCAGCCACGCTGTGTACATGCTGGAGGCAAGACAGGTGGCTAGGGGCACGGCAGGGACACCTCAGGATAGTGAGGAGGGGTCCACCATCAGCAGTGCATCTGCCACGGACACACGAGTCTTGAGGGGTGGCAGTGCACGTCAGGGGTCTGCTGACACACCGAGCACTAGCCATGCTGGGCGTCCCAGGCGGAGGAGTTGAGCCTATGCACTGCAGGACACTTGAGGCACATGAGGTGAATGTGTCCTCATTGCAGGTGGACATTTACAGCCCCATCACAAAAGCTCATTTCATCATTACTTTGGTTCACTTAATAAAAGTTCTTGTTTGTTCCACTTCACAACTGGGCTCTTTGTATGTGACATTGGTGTGTGTGGTGACAGTTAGCACGTACCTTCCAAAGTATTGGTTTGCAATGTGGTCCCGTCTCTGTCTGCCTTGATGTGCAATGCTTCTATCCCCATGATGGCGATGTGGTAGCTCTTGCTCGTCATCCTCCGAATCTGGATCTTCAGGGGTGAGATGTAGCCCATGTCTGGTGGCAAGGTTGTGCAGTATAGCGCATGCTCCAACTATCTTGAATGCTGTTATTGGGGCATACTGGAGCGCACCTCCACTTCTGTGGAGGCATCGGAATCTTGCCTTTAACAGTCCAAAGGTCCTCTCTATGACATTTCGGGTCCTCCTATGTGCACTGTTATATCGCCTCTCATTCTCATTTCTGGGTGTTAAGTACGGGGTAAGTATCCATGGTCGTAGCGCATATGCACTGTCACCTGTTTGGCAAAAATAAGCAATGTTAGCAGGGCATGGATGGTTTCTACAGTGACCTGTGTGTATGGCTTCAGGGTGTAGTCAGCAATACCTAAGAGATATCCGTCTCCAAACTCCCCACATTCTAGGCGTTGGTGTATCCCACTGTGCCTGAAAATGTAAGAGTCATGTGTACTCCCTGGAAATTTGGCTACCATGTCAGCGATAACATAATGGGCGTCACATACCACCTGGATGTTCAGTGAGTGGGTACACTTCCGGTTGCGGAACAGATATTCCAGATTTGCAGGAGGGCATATTTGTATATGTGTCCCATCTACACACCCTATTACATGAGGGAAGTTGGCAATCCTGTAGAATTCCAACTTGGTGCTGTTGATTTCTGCCTCATTCCTGGGTAGGTATATGTATCTTGACATGTGTGTGAGTATGGCATCTAAGAAACATCTGAAGAACCGTGAGAGTGCACTTTGGGATACCCCACCTGCCACAGCAATGACCCCCTGATAGCTACCCGAGGCCAAGAGGTGCAGTGAGCATAGCACTTGCACATGTGTGGAGATGGCGCTGCCGCGCATAGTCTGGCGTTGCAGCTGCGGATTGAGTAGATCAATTAATTCTAATATTGCTGCACTGCTGAGTCTGTATTTATCATAAAAGGTTTTCCTTTCCCTCGATGTCTCTTTGAGCATTCCTGCTGCCCGATCGCGATGCGATCGGGCAGCAGGAATGCCCACTAGACATCAGGGATTTCTCTTTTGAGTGCTTACTAGTGTAGGGGAGCGACCCCTTGGGCAATGGTCGCTCCCCTTTGGGGGCAAATGTATTTTACGTCGTTTCTGCCCCCCCTGGGGGCAGATTGGCCCTATTTTTAGGCTGATCTGCCCCCAAGGGGGGCAGAAAGCCACTAGACACCAGGGATTTTATTGTTGATTTGTATTTTTTGTGTTGGGGGGCGGCCCCTTGGGCAAGGGTCGCTCCCCTTTGGGGACAAATGTATTTTACGTCGTTTCTGCCCCCCCTGGGGGCAGATTGGCCCTATTTTTAGGCCGATCTGCCCCCAAGGGGGGCAGAAAGCCACTAGACACCAGGGATTTTATTGTTGATTTTTATTTTTTGTGTTGGGGGGCGGCCCCTTGGGCAAGGGTCGCCCCCAGGGGCCCTCATGTATTTTTGGGCAGTTCTGCCCCCCTTGGGGGCAGAGAGGCCTATTTTTTTTAGGCCTTTCTGCCCCCAAGGGGGGCAGAATCCCAATAGCGCCAGAAAGATATGTTTGTATGTGTGCTTTGTGTTGGGGGGTGGCCCCTTGGGCAAGGGTCGCTCCCCCCGGGGGCGCAATGTATTTATCGTCGTTTCTGCCCCCCTTGGGGGCAGATTGGCCCTATTTTTACGCCGATCTGCCCCCAAGGGGGGCAGAAAGCCACTAGACACCAGGGATTTTATTGTTGGTTTTTATTTTTTGTGTTGGGGGGCGGCCCCTTGGGCAAGGGTCGCCCCCAGGGGCCCACATGTATTTTTGGGCAGTTCTGCCCCCCTTGGGGGCAGATATGCCTATTTTTTAGGCCTTTCTGTCCCCAAGGGGGGCAGAATCCCCATAGCGCCAGGGATACTATATGTGTGTGTGTGTGTGCTTTGTGTGGGGGTGTGGCCCCTTGGGCAAGGGTCGCCCCCCCCAAAGGGTGCAATGTAATCTGGGCGATTTCTGCCCCCTCCCCTTGGGGGTAGATTGGCCTATTTTTTTTTAGGCCCATCTTCCCCCAAGCAGAGAAGACTAGACACAAGGGAAAATGAAAAAATGGTTAGTGGCGGAGTGTTTGTCAACTGGCGAAGTATTTGCTTTTATGATAATAACGTTTTTTCTCCTTTTTGTTCTAGTTCAAAGCTTTTGCTGACTTTGCTGTGGCTTGTTGCAGTTTTGGCAGTAGTTGTCCTGCGGTTTGCGTAGTTGCATGTTTTAGGTAAGTAAATAAATTTACTCCAAGTGAGTATTGTTGCAGTGCATGAATGACATGTTTGTAGGTGGTGTACTCAATGCAGGATTGTGTGTGAAATTGTCCTTAGAGTTATGCACAATGATTATTGTGTTGTCTTATGTCTAATTTGCTTTTTTTTTTTCTCTTTTTAGTGGGATATCGTTGGTGATTGCTGTGGCTGTGCAGAGTAGTTGCTGGTGAGTCAAGCTTTTTCAGGCAAGTGAGCAGTATAGTTTTTGAGTTTATAATTCTTAGTGATAAACCTATACTTTGTTACTTATCTTACACAGTGCTGGTTGTTAGTGGTGTATTTGTCCAGTTAATTTTTGTAGGAAGGATCATGGCCAGCCGTAGGATGACCCCTCAGCAGGTTGTTAGTGTGCTTTTTGAGTCATCTTCTGACCATGAATATGAGACTGACTCTGCATCTGAGGCAGAGGAGGAAGTGCAGGATTCTGGAAGTGAATTTTCTGTCAGAGATGAATCATCTGATGATGAAGCCACTCTCAGTGCTGATGAAGGGCCTGTTTTAGAGGAGGACAGTGATGTGCCAATGGTGCAGGAGCCAGCGGCTGAAAGGCTTCCCATTGGAAGACCTGACGCATGGGTTGCACCAAACATGGAGCAGCCACAGTTGCCTGCGTTTACTGGTTTTCCAGGGTGTCGAGTTAATACGGAAAACTTTTTGCCCGTCAACTTTTTTGAGTTGTTTATGGCCGATATATTTTTGGAAGAGATTGTTGAGCAGACTAATTTGTATGCAGAGCAGTTTTTGAGGGACAACGCTGCCAGACTTAGGCCACACTCTAGAGCTAGCCGGTGGATTCCCACAAATCTGGAAGAGTTGAAAAAGTTCTTGGGTTTAACTTTTTTGATGGGGCTGATAAGGAAGCCGTTGCTGTCTTCATATTGGTCTACTAGTCCCTTGATGGCAACTGCTATATTTCCTGCCATCATGAGTCGTAACCGGTATGAGCTTCTTCTTCGGATGTTGCATTTTGTAGATAATGCTTTAGCCTCGCCACGAGATCATCCTGATTCTGACCGTCTTTTTAAGATTAGACCTGTCCTTGATCATTTGGTAGATCGGTTTTCAGAGATCTATGTTCCAGGGAAAGAAATATCTGTAGATGAGTCTTTGGTCCTGTTCAAGGGTCGTTTGGTTTTTAGGCAGTACATTCCTAGCAAGAGGGCACGGTATGGAATTAAATTGTATATGCTGTCAGAAAGTAGTACAGGATATGTTTATAATTTCCGGGTCTACACTGGTAGGGATTCCAATATTGACCCCCCTGGTTGTCCTCCCACTTTTGGAGTTAGTGAGAAAATTGTGTGGGAACTTGGTAGACGACTGTTTAACAAAGGTCACCATTTATATGTAGATAACTTCTACACTGGAGTTCGGTTGTTCAAGGAGTTGTTCAGAGTGGACACTGTTGCTTGTGGCACAATCCGCTCTAATCGGAAAGGCTATCCAAAAGAGCTTGTCTGTAAAAAACTTGAGAAGGGACAGTGCAGTGCCTTGCGGAATGATGAGCTGCTAGCTCTGAAATTTGTAGACAAGAGGGATGTATACATGCTAAGCACCATCCATGATGAGAGTACTTCACCTGTGGCCGTTTGGGGTCAGGTTGCCGAAGTGCGCAAACCTGTGTGCATCTTAGACTATAATAAGCACATGGGTGGTGTTGATAGAGTAGATCAGAGGTTAGAACCTTACACTGCTGCTCGTAAGTCTTATGTGTGGTATAAGAAATTAGCGCTTCACTTGTTCCACTTGGCAACTTTTAATGCTTTTGTTGTGTTTAAGGATAGTTCTCCAGAGTCAAGGATGACATTTGTGAAATTTCAGAAGTCTATCATAGCTAGCCTTGTTGTGCTGGAACAGGCAAGAGTTCCTAGAGAAGCAGTGGTGGAGGATGTGGCTAGATTGAAAGATCGTCACTTTGCTGAGCACATTCCTCCCACGGCCAAAAAAAACTTTCCTGCTAAGAGATGTAGAGTCTGTGCTCGAAGAGGTATCAGGAAGGAGACTAGGATGTACTGCCCTGATTGTCCTTCAAAGCCTGGGCTGTGTGTGGGTGGCTGTTTCAGGAGCTACCACACACAGAAGAATTATTGGGAAATTCCGTGAGCGTAAACTGGTTTTTTATATTTTTATATGTTCGGTTTCACGGTTGGCATTAGTCATGTATTCAGTTAGAGCTTTTGTGTTTGTAGTTTTGTACTAATTTATGATTAGTGGTTTCTTTGTTGTTTAAAAACAAAAAAAAGGGGATGGCATGTGTAGAGTGGCGCTTGGCTGGCGGCGTGGGTGGGGTGGCGCTTGGCTGGTGGTGTGTGTGGGGTGGCGCTTGGCTGGCGGTGTGTGTGGGGTGGCGCTTGGCTGGCGGTGTGTGTGGGGTGGCGCTGGGCTGGCGGTGTGTGTGGGGTGGCGCTTGGCTGGTGGTGTGGGTGGGGTGGCGCTTGGCTGACAGTGCCCGACAAACGCCAGTCCACACACTCATCAGCTGGTGTGATTGCTGTATCAGGCATGTGGGCGTATGAAAGTGATGGGCCCTTGACTGGCGCTGTCTGTGGATGCGAGTCTTGTAATGTGCTGGGCCCGTGGCTGGCGGCGTGAATGGTCTAGTGCATGTCATGTATGAAAGGTGTGTGAATGGACTGTAAAGCGGTTGGTGCCTTGTCGTGGCTTTACAGCTCACGAGCTGTGAGTCATTGGTTCAGTTTTTTGGCCTTTCAGTTATTACCAGTGCATTTCACTTTTGTGAAATCTCTTGTTAATAAAATTTGATCTACTGAACCATCACTCACCCTCGTGCCAAATCCAACCAGTATGTGTGGTACAAATGACAAAACCTGCTCCGCTGTAATCAGGCATCGCAGCACACTTGAGACACGCTAGGTGCCTCGGGTGGGACCCCGATGATGAAGCATGCCACCAACTTGGTTGGTGGGTGAGGGGTCTTCTTCACATAACCTAAGTGTGTTTCTTTTCACAATTTTAGTGTTTGGCACATCACGGACGTATGTGCACACATCAAAGTGATATATTCCAAAAATACCTGTGTTTGGGGGGGAGGGCCCACCTATGTTTTTGGTCCTGGGTGCGGCCGTCATGTAGGGAAACCTACAAAACCCAGAAACTTTATAAAACTAGGCACCCCAAGGAGTCTAGGGAGGTGTGGCTTGTGTGGCTCCCCCAACATTTTCTTACCCAGACTCCTCTGTAAACCTCAAAATTTGCATAAAAAAGCATATTTTCCTGATTTTTCTTAGTAGGATCACCGCTCCAGCACAAAATTCCTACTCCCCAGTTTTCCCCTCAGTCTCCCAAGTAAAATGACACCTCACTTATGTGGGTCCCCAAAGCAGAGTCCGTCTAAAGATGTATAAAAGAATATGCCCTTATAAACTTGCTGTGCTATCCCTTCTATCCCTTCAGGTTTTGGGCCTTATTCTGTTGCAGGCACCTGGCCCACCCACACAAGTGAGGTATCATTTTTATCGGGAGACTTGGGGGAACGCTGGGTAGAAGGAAATTTGTGGCTCCTATCAGATTCCAGAACTCTCTGCCACAGAAATGTGAGGAACATGTGTTTTTTTAGCCAAATTTTGAGGTTTGCAAAGGATTCTGGGTAACAGAACCTGGTCCGAGCCCCGCAAGTCACCCCTCCTTGGATTCCCCTAGGTCTCTAGTTTTCAGAAATGCACAGGTTTGGTAGGTTTCCCTAGGTGCCGGGTGAGCTACAGGCCAAAATCCACAGGTAGGCACTCTTTTCTACCAAAATTTTGGATGTGTCCACGTTGCGCTTTGGGGTGTTTCCTGTCGCAGGCGCTAGGCCTACCCACGCAAGTGAGGTATCATTTTTATCGGGAGACTTGGGGGAACGCTGGGAGGAAGGAGATTTGTAGCTCCTCTCAGATTCCAGAACTTTCTGCCACAGAAATGTGAGGAACATGTGTTTTTTTAGCCAAATTTTGAGGTTTGCAAAGGATTCTGGGTAACAGAACCTGGTCCGAGCGCCGCAAGTCACCCCTCGTTGGATTCCCCTAGGTCTCTAGTTTTCAGAATTGTACAGGTTTGGTAGGTTTCCCTAGGTGCCGGGTGAGCTACAGGCCAAAATCCACAGGTAGGCACTGTTTTCTCCCAAAATTTTGGATGTGTCCACGTTGCGCTTTGGGGTGTTTCCTGTTGCAGGCGCTAGGCCTACCCACGCAAGTGAGGTATCATTTTTATCGGGAGACTTGGGGGAACGCTGGGAGGAAGGAGATTTGTAGCTCCTCTCAGATTCCAGAACTTTCTGCCACAGAAATGTGAGGAACATGTGTTTTTTTAGCCAAATTTTGAGGTTTGCAAAGGATTCTGGGTAACAGAACCTGGTCCGAGCGCCGCAAGTCACCCCTCGTTGGATTCCCCTAGGTCTCTAGTTTTCAGAATTGCACAGGTTTGGTAGGTTTCCCTAGGTGCCGGCTGAGCTAGAGGCCAAAATCTACAAGTAGGCACTTCGCAAAAAACACCTCTGTTTTTTTCCAAAATTTAGGATGTGTCCACGTTGCGCTTTGGGGTGTTTCCTGTCGCCGGCGCTAGGCCTACCCACGCAAGTGAGGTATCATTTTTATCGGGAGACTTGGGGGAACGCTGGGTAGAAGGAAATTTGTAGCTCCTCTCAGATTCCAGAACTTTCTGCCACAAAAATGTGAGGAACATGTGTTTTTTTAGCCAAATTTTGAGGTTTGAAAAGGATTCTGGGTAACAGAACCTGGTCCGAGCCCCGCAAGTCACCCCTCCTTGGATTCCCCTAGGTCTCTAGTTTTCAGAAATGCACAGGTTTGGTAGGTTTCCCTAGGTGCCGGCTGAGCTAGAGGCCAAAATCTACAGGTAGGCACTTCGCAAAAAACACCTCTGTTTTTTTCCAAAATTTAGGATGTGTCCACGTTGCGCTTTGGGGTGTTTCCTGTCGCCGGCGCTAGGCCTACCCACGCAAGTGAGGTATCATTTTTAACGGGAGACGTGGGGGAACGCTGGGTGGAAGGAGATTTGTAGCTCCTCTCAGATTCCAGAACTTTCTGCCACAGAAATGTGAGGAACATGTGTTTTTTTAGCCAAATTTTGAGGTTTGCAAAGGATTCTGGGTAACAGAACCTGGTCCGAGCGCCGCAAGTCACCCCTCGTTGGATTCCCCTAGGTCTCTAGTTTTCAGAATTGTACAGGTTTGGTAGGTTTCCCTAGGTGCCGGGTGAGCTACAGGCCAAAATCCACAGGTAGGCACTGTTTTCTCCCAAAATTTTGGATGTGTCCACGTTGCGCTTTGGGGTGTTTCCTGTTGCAGGCGCTAGGCCTACCCACGCAAGTGAGGTATCATTTTTATCGGGAGACTTGGGGGAACGCTGGGAGGAAGGAGATTTGTAGCTCCTCTCAGATTCCAGAACTTTCTGCCACAGAAATGTGAGGAACATGTGTTTTTTTAGCCAAATTTTGAGGTTTGCAAAGGATTCTGGGTAACAGAACCTGGTCCGAGCGCCGCAAGTCACCCCTCGTTGGATTCCCCTAGGTCTCTAGTTTTCAGAATTGCACAGGTTTGGTAGGTTTCCCTAGGTGCCGGCTGAGCTAGAGGCCAAAATCTACAAGTAGGCACTTCGCAAAAAACACCTCTGTTTTTTTCCAAAATTTAGGATGTGTCCACGTTGCGCTTTGGGGTGTTTCCTGTCGCCGGCGCTAGGCCTACCCACGCAAGTGAGGTATCATTTTTATCGGGAGACTTGGGGGAACGCTGGGTAGAAGGAAATTTGTAGCTCCTCTCAGATTCCAGAACTTTCTGCCACAAAAATGTGAGGAACATGTGTTTTTTTAGCCAAATTTTGAGGTTTGAAAAGGATTCTGGGTAACAGAACCTGGTCCGAGCCCCGCAAGTCACCCCTCCTTGGATTCCCCTAGGTCTCTAGTTTTCAGAAATGCACAGGTTTGGTAGGTTTCCCTAGGTGCCGGCTGAGCTAGAGGCCAAAATCTACAGGTAGGCACTTCGCAAAAAACACCTCTGTTTTTTTCCAAAATTTAGGATGTGTCCACGTTGCGCTTTGGGGTGTTTCCTGTCGCCGGCGCTAGGCCTACCCACGCAAGTGAGGTATCATTTTTAACGGGAGACGTGGGGGAACGCTGGGTGGAAGGAGATTTGTAGCTCCTCTCAGATTCCAGAACTTTCTGCCACAGAAATGTGAGGAACATGTGTTTTTTTAGCCAAATTTTGAGGTTTGCAAAGGATTCTGGGTAACAGAACCTGGTCCGAGCGCCGCAAGTCACCCCTCGTTGGATTCCCCTAGGTCTCTAGTTTTCAGAATTGTACAGGTTTGGTAGGTTTCCCTAGGTGCCGGGTGAGCTACAGGCCAAAATCCACAGGTAGGCACTGTTTTCTCCCAAAATTTTGGATGTGTCCACGTTGCGCTTTGGGGTGTTTCCTGTTGCAGGCGCTAGGCCTACCCACGCAAGTGAGGTATCATTTTTATCGGGAGACTTGGGGGAACGCTGGGAGGAAGGAGATTTGTAGCTCCTCTCAGATTCCAGAACTTTCTGCCACAGAAATGTGAGGAACATGTGTTTTTTTAGCCAAATTTTGAGGTTTGCAAAGGATTCTGGGTAACAGAACCTGGTCCGAGCGCCGCAAGTCACCCCTCGTTGGATTCCCCTAGGTCTCTAGTTTTCAGAATTGCACAGGTTTGGTAGGTTTCCCTAGGTGCCGGCTGAGCTAGAGGCCAAAATCTACAAGTAGGCACTTCGCAAAAAACACCTCTGTTTTTTTCCAAAATTTAGGATGTGTCCACGTTGCGCTTTGGGGTGTTTCCTGTCGCCGGCGCTAGGCCTACCCACGCAAGTGAGGTATCATTTTTATCGGGAGACTTGGGGGAACGCTGGGTAGAAGGAAATTTGTAGCTCCTCTCAGATTCCAGAACTTTCTGCCACAAAAATGTGAGGAACATGTGTTTTTTTAGCCAAATTTTGAGGTTTGAAAAGGATTCTGGGTAACAGAACCTGGTCCGAGCCCCGCAAGTCACCCCTCCTTGGATTCCCCTAGGTCTCTAGTTTTCAGAAATGCACAGGTTTGGTAGGTTTCCCTAGGTGCCGGCTGAGCTAGAGGCCAAAATCTACAGGTAGGCACTTCGCAAAAAACACCTCTGTTTTTTTCCAAAATTTAGGATGTGTCCACGTTGCGCTTTGGGGTGTTTCCTGTCGCCGGCGCTAGGCCTACCCACGCAAGTGAGGTATCATTTTTAACGGGAGACGTGGGGGAACGCTGGGTGGAAGGAAATTTGTAGCTCCTGTCAGATTCCAGAACTTTCTGCCACAGAAATGTGAGGAACATGTATTTTTTTTAGCCAAATTTTGAGGTTTGCAAAGGATTCTGGGTAACAGAACCTGGTCCGAGCCCCGCAAGTCACCCCTCCTTGGATTCCCCTAGGTCTCTAGTTTTCAGAAATGCACAGGTTTGGTAGGTTTCCCTAGGTGCCGGCTGAGCTAGAGGCCAAAATCTACAGGTAGGCACTTCGCAAAAAACACCTCTGTTTTTTTGCAAAATTTAGGATGTGTCCACGTTGCGCTTTGGGGTGTTTCCTGTCGCCGGCGCTAGGCCTACCCACGCATGTGAGGTATCATTTTTATCGGGAGACTTGGGGGAACGCTGGGTGGAAGGAAATTTGTAGCTCCTCTCAGATTCCAGAACTTTCTGCCACAGAAATGTGAGGAACATGTGTTTTTTTTGCCAAATGTTGAGGTTTCCAAAGGATTCTGGGTAACAGAACCTGGTCCGAGCCCCGCAAGTCACCCCTCCTTGGATTCCCCTAGGTCTCTAGTTTTCAGAAATGCACAGGTTTGGTAGGTTTCCCTAGGTGCCGGCTGAGCTACAGGCCAAAATCTACAGGTAGGCACTTCGCAAAAAACACCTCTGTTTTTTTCCAAAATTTAGGATGTGTCCACGTTGCGCTTTGGGGTGTTTCCTGTCGCCGGCGCTAGGCCTACCCACGCAAGTGAGGTATCATTTTTATCGGGAGACTTGGGGGAATGCTGGGTGGAAGGAAATTTGTAGCTCCTCTCAGATTCCAGAACTTTCTGCCACAGAAATGTGAGGAACATGTGTTTTTTTAGCCAAATTTTGAGGTTTGCAAAGGATTCTGGGTAACAGAACCTGGTCCGAGCCCCGCAAGTCACCCCTCCTTGGATTCCCCTAGGTCTCTAGTTTTCAGAAATGCACAGGTTTGGTAGGTTTCCCTAGGTGCTGGCTGAGCTAGAGGCCAAAATCTACAGGTAGGCACTTCGCAAAAAACACCTCTGTTTTTTTCCAAAATTTAGGATGTGTCCACGTTGCGCTTTGGGGTGTTTTCTGTCGCCGTCGCTAGGCCTACCCACGCAAGTGAGGTATCATTTTTATCGGGAGACTTGGGGGAACGCTGGGTGGAAGGAAATTTGTAGCTCCTGTCAGATTCCAGAACTTTCTGCCACAGAAATGTGAGGAACATGTGTTTTTTTTAGCCAAATTTTGAGGTTTGCAAAGGATTCTGGGTAACAGAACCTGGTCCGAGCGCCGCAAGTCACCCCTCGTTGGATTCACCTAGGTCTCTAGTTTTCAGAATTGCACAGGTTTGGTAGGTTTCCCTAGGTGCCGGCTGAGCTAGAGGCCAAAATCTACAAGTAGGCACTTCGCAAAAAACACCTCTGTTTTTTTCCAAAATTTAGGATGTGTCCACGTTGCGCTTTGGGGTGTTTCCTGTCGCCGGCGCTAGGCCTACCCACGCAAGTGAGGTATCATTTTTATCGGGAGACTTGGGGGAACGCTGGGTAGAAGGAAATTTGTAGCTCCTCTCAGATTCCAGAACTTTCTGCCACAAAAATGTGAGGAACATGTGTTTTTTTAGCCAAATTTTGAGGTTTGAAAAGGATTCTGGGTAACAGAACCTGGTCCGAGCCCCGCAAGTCACCCCTCCTTGGATTCCCCTAGGTCTCTAGTTTTCAGAAATGCACAGGTTTGGTAGGTTTCCCTAGGTGCCGGCTGAGCTAGAGGCCAAAATCTACAGGTAGGCACTTCGCAAAAAACACCTCTGTTTTTTTCCAAAATTTAGGATGTGTCCACGTTGCGCTTTGGGGTGTTTCCTGTCGCCGGCGCTAGGCCTACCCACGCAAGTGAGGTATCATTTTTAACGGGAGACGTGGGGGAACGCTGGGTGGAAGGAAATTTGTAGCTCCTGTCAGATTCCAGAACTTTCTGCCACAGAAATGTGAGGAACATGTGTTTTTTTTAGCCAAATTTTGAGGTTTGCAAAGGATTCTGGGTAACAGAACCTGGTCCGAGCCCCGCAAGTCACCCCTCCTTGGATTCCCCTAGGTCTCTAGTTTTCAGAAATGCACAGGTTTGGTAGGTTTCCCTAGGTGCCGGCTGAGCTAGAGGCCAAAATCTACAGGTAGGCACTTCGCAAAAAACACCTCTGTTTTTTTGCAAAATTTAGGATGTGTCCACGTTGCGCTTTGGGGTGTTTCCTGTCGCCGGCGCTAGGCCTACCCACGCATGTGAGGTATCATTTTTATCGGGAGACTTGGGGGAACGCTGGGTGGAAGGAAATTTGTAGCTCCTCTCAGATTCCAGAACTTTCTGCCACAGAAATGTGAGGAACATGTGTTTTTTTAGCCAAATGTTGAGGTTTCCAAAGGATTCTGGGTAACAGAACCTGGTCCGAGCCCCGCAAGTCACCCCTCCTTGGATTCCCCTAGGTCTCTAGTTTTCAGAAATGCACAGGTTTGGTAGGTTTCCCTAGGTGCCAGCTGAGCTACAGGCCAAAATCTACAGGTAGGCACTTCGCAAAAAACACCTCTGTTTTTTTCCAAAATTTAGGATGTGTCCACGTTGCCCTTTGGGGTGTTTCCTGTCGCCGGCGCTAGGCCTACCCACGCAAGTGAGGTATCATTTTTATCGGGAGACTTGGGGGAACGCTGGGTGGAAGGAAATTTGTAGCTCCTCTCAGATTCCAGAACTTTCTGCCACAGAAATGTGAGGAACATGTGTTTTTTTAGCCAAATTTTGAGGTTTGCAAAGGATTCTGGGTAACCGAACCTGGTCCGAGCCCCGCAAGTCACCCCTCCTTGGATTCCCCTAGGTCTCTAGTTTTCAGAAATGCACAGGTTTGGTAGGTTTCCCTAGGTGCCGGCTGAGCTAGAGGCCAAAATCTACAAGTAGGCACTTCGCAAAAAACACCTCTGTTTTTTTCCAAAATTTAGGATGTGTCCACGTTGCGCTTTGGGGTGTTTCCTGTCGCCGGCGCTAGGCCTACCCACGCAAGTGAGGTATCATTTTTATCGGGAGACTTGGGGGAACGCTGGGTAGAAGGAAATTTGTAGCTCCTCTCAGATTCCAGAACTTTCTGCCACAAAAATGTGAGGAACATGTGTTTTTTTAGCCAAATTTTGAGGTTTGAAAAGGATTCTGGGTAACAGAACCTGGTCCGAGCCCCGCAAGTCACCCCTCCTTGGATTCCCCTAGGTCTCTAGTTTTCAGAAATGCACAGGTTTGGTAGGTTTCCCTAGGTGCCGGCTGAGCTAGAGGCCAAAATCTACAGGTAGGCACTTCGCAAAAAACACCTCTGTTTTTTTCCAAAATTTAGGATGTGTCCACGTTGCGCTTTGGGGTGTTTCCTGTCGCCGGCGCTAGGCCTACCCACGCAAGTGAGGTATCATTTTTAACGGGAGACGTGGGGGAACGCTGGGTGGAAGGAAATTTGTAGCTCCTGTCAGATTCCAGAACTTTCTGCCACAGAAATGTGAGGAACATGTATTTTTTTTAGCCAAATTTTGAGGTTTGCAAAGGATTCTGGGTAACAGAACCTGGTCCGAGCCCCGCAAGTCACCCCTCCTTGGATTCCCCTAGGTCTCTAGTTTTCAGAAATGCACAGGTTTGGTAGGTTTCCCTAGGTGCCGGCTGAGCTAGAGGCCAAAATCTACAGGTAGGCACTTCGCAAAAAACACCTCTGTTTTTTTGCAAAATTTAGGATGTGTCCACGTTGCGCTTTGGGGTGTTTCCTGTCGCCGGCGCTAGGCCTACCCACGCATGTGAGGTATCATTTTTATCGGGAGACTTGGGGGAACGCTGGGTGGAAGGAAATTTGTAGCTCCTCTCAGATTCCAGAACTTTCTGCCACAGAAATGTGAGGAACATGTGTTTTTTTAGCCAAATGTTGAGGTTTCCAAAGGATTCTGGGTAACAGAACCTGGTCCGAGCCCCGCAAGTCACCCCTCCTTGGATTCCCCTAGGTCTCTAGTTTTCAGAAATGCACAGGTTTGGTAGGTTTCCCTAGGTGCCGGCTGAGCTAGAGGCCAAAATCTACAGGTAGGCACTTCGCAAAAAACACCTCTGTTTTTTGCAAAATTTAGGATGTGTCCACGTTGCGCTTTGGGGTGTTTCCTGTTGCCGGCGCTAGGCCTACCCACGCAAGTGAGGTATCATTTTTATCGGGAGACTTGGGGGAACGCTGGGTGGTAGGAAATTTGTAGCTCCTCTCAGATTCCAGAACTTTCTGCCACAGAAATGTGAGGAACATGTGTTTTTTTAGCCAAATTTTGAGGTTTGCAAAGGATTCTGGGTAACCGAACCTGGTCCGAGCCCCGCAAGTCACCCCTCCTTGGATTCCCCTAGGTCTCTAGTTTTCAGAAATGCACAGGTTTGGTAGGTTTCCCTAGGTGCCGGCTGAGCTACAGGCCAAAATCTACAGGTAGGCACTTCGCAAAAAACACCTCTGTTTTTTTCCAAAATTTAGGATGTGTCCACGTTGCGCTTTGGGGTGTTTCCTGTCGCCGGCGCTAGGCCTACCCACGCAAGTGAGGTATCATTTTTATCGGGAGACTTGGGGGAATGCTGGGTGGAAGGAAATTTGTAGCTCCTCTCAGATTCCAGAACTTTCTGCCACAGAAATGTGAGGAACATGTGTTTTTTTAGCCAAATTTTGAGGTTTGCAAAGGATTCTGGGTAACAGAACCTGGTCCGAGCCCCGCAAGTCACCCCTCCTTGGATTCCCCTAGGTCTCTAGTTTTCAGAAATGCACAGGTTTGGTAGGTTTCCCTAGGTGCTGGCTGAGCTAGAGGCCAAAATCTACAGGTAGGCACTTCGCAAAAAACACCTCTGTTTTTTTCCAAAATTTAGGATGTGTCCACGTTGCGCTTTGGGGTGTTTTCTGTCGCCGTCGCTAGGCCTACCCACGCAAGTGAGGTATCATTTTTATCGGGAGACTTGGGGGAACGCTGGGTGGAAGGAAATTTGTAGCTCCTGTCAGATTCCAGAACTTTCTGCCACAGAAATGTGAGGAACATGTGTT
This sequence comes from Pleurodeles waltl, assembly GCF_031143425.1. NCBI lineage: Eukaryota > Metazoa > Chordata > Amphibia > Caudata > Salamandridae > Pleurodeles > Pleurodeles waltl. The sequence goes on from NC_090445.1 coordinate 475,574,601, forward strand.
TTTTTTAGCCAAATTTTGAGGTTTGCAAAGGATTCTGGGTAACAGAACCTGGTCCGAGCGCCGCAAGTCACCCCTCGTTGGATTCACCTAGGTCTCTAGTTTTCAGAATTGCACAGGTTTGGTAGGTTTCCCTAGGTGCCGGCTGAGCTAGAGGCCAAAATCTACAAGTAGGCACTTCGCAAAAAACACCTCTGTTTTTTTCCAAAATTTAGGATGTGTCCACGTTGCGCTTTGGGGTGTTTCCTGTCGCCGGCGCTAGGCCTACCCACGCAAGTGAGGTATCATTTTTATCGGGAGACTTGGGGGAACGCTGGGTAGTAGGAAATTTGTAGCTCCTCTCAGATTCCAGAACTTTCTGCCACAAAAATGTGAGGAACATGTGTTTTTTTAGCCAAATTTTGAGGTTTGAAAAGGATTCTGGGTAACAGAACCTGGTCCGAGCCCCGCAAGTCACCCCTCCTTGGATTCCCCTAGGTCTCTAGTTTTCAGAAATGCACAGGTTTGGTAGGTTTCCCTAGGTGCCGGCTGAGCTAGAGGCCAAAATCTACAGGTAGGCACTTCGCAAAAAACACCTCTGTTTTTTTCCAAAATTTAGGATGTGTCCACGTTGCGCTTTGGGGTGTTTCCTGTCGCCGGCGCTAGGCCTACCCACGCAAGTGAGGTATCATTTTTAACGGGAGACGTGGGGGAACGCTGGGTGGAAGGAAATTTGTAGCTCCTGTCAGATTCCAGAACTTTCTGCCACAGAAATGTGAGGAACATGTGTTTTTTTTAGCCAAATTTTGAGGTTTGCAAAGGATTCTGGGTAACAGAACCTGGTCCGAGCCCCGCAAGTCACCCCTCCTTGGATTCCCCTAGGTCTCTAGTTTTCAGAAATGCACAGGTTTGGTAGGTTTCCCTAGGTGCCGGCTGAGCTAGAGGCCAAAATCTACAGGTAGGCACTTCGCAAAAAACACCTCTGTTTTTTTCCAAAATTTAGGATGTGTCCACGTTGCGCTTTGGGGTGTTTCCTGTCGCCGGCGCTAGGCCTACCCACGCATGTGAGGTATCATTTTTATCGGGAGACTTGGGGGAACGCTGGGTGGAAGGAAATTTGTAGCTCCTCTCAGATTCCAGAACTTTCTGCCACAGAAATGTGAGGAACATGTGTTTTTTTAGCCAAATGTTGAGGTTTCCAAAGGATTCTGGGTAACAGAACCTGGTCCGAGCCCCGCAAGTCACCCCTCCTTGGATTCCCCTAGGTCTCTAGTTTTCAGAAATGCACAGGTTTGGTAGGTTTCCCTAGGTGCCAGCTGAGCTACAGGCCAAAATCTACAGGTAGGCACTTCGCAAAAAACACCTCTGTTTTTTTCCAAAATTTAGGATGTGTCCACGTTGCCCTTTGGGGTGTTTCCTGTCGCCGGCGCTAGGCCTACCCACGCAAGTGAGGTATCATTTTTATCGGGAGACTTGGGGGAACGCTGGGTGGAAGGAAATTTGTAGCTCCTCTCAGATTCCAGAACTTTCTGCCACAGAAATGTGAGGAACATGTGTTTTTTTAGCCAAATTTTGAGGTTTGCAAAGGATTCTGGGTAACCGAACCTGGTCCGAGCCCCGCAAGTCACCCCTCCTTGGATTCCCCTAGGTCTCTAGTTTTCAGAAATGCACAGGTTTGGTAGGTTTCCCTAGGTGCCGGCTGAGCTACAGGCCAAAATCTACAGGTAGGCACTTCGCAAAAAACACCTCTGTTTTTTTCCAAAATTTAGGATGTGTCCACGTTGCGCTTTGGGGTGTTTCCTGTCGCCGGTGCTAGGCCTACCCACGCAAGTGAGGTATCATTTTTATCGGGAGACTTGGGGGAATGCTGGGTGGAAGGAAATTTGTAGCTCCTCTCAGATTCCAGAACTTTCTGCCACAGAAATGTGAGGAACATGTGTTTTTTTAGCCAAATTTTGAGGTTTGCAAAGGATTCTGGGTAACAGAACCTGGTCCGAGCCCCGCAAGTCACCCCTCCTTGGATTCCCCTAGGTCTCTAGTTTTCAGAAATGCACAGGTTTGGTAGGTTTCCCTAGGTGCTGGCTGAGCTAGAGGCCAAAATCTACAGGTAGGCACTTCACAAAAAACACCTCTGTTTTTTTCCAAAATTTAGGATGTGTCCACGTTGCGCTTTGGGGTGTTTTCTGTCGCCGTCGCTAGGCCTACCCACGCAAGTGAGGTATCATTTTTATCGGGAGACTTGGGGGAACGCTGGGTGGAAGGAAATTTGTAGCTCCTGTCAGATTCCAGAACTTTCTGCCACAGAAATGTGAGGAACATGTGTTTTTTTTAGCCAAATTTTGAGGTTTGCAAAGGATTCTGGGTAACAGAACCTGGTCCGAGCCCCGCAAGTCACCCCTCCTTGGATTCCCCTAGGTCTCTAGTTTTCAGAAATGCACAGGTTTGGTAGGTTTCCCTAGGTGCCGGCTGAGCTAGAGGCCAAAATCTACAGGTAGGCACTTCGCAAAAAACACCTCTGTTTTTTTGCAAAATTTAGGATGTGTCCACGTTGCGCTTTGGGGTGTTTCCTGTCGCCGGCGCTAGGCCTACCCACGCATGTGAGGTATCATTTTTATCGGGAGACTTGGGGGAACGCTGGGTGGAAGGAAATTTGTAGCTCCTCTCAGATTCCAGAACTTTCTGCCACAGAAATGTGAGGAACATGTGTTTTTTTAGCCAAATTTTGAGGTTTCCAAAGGATTCTGGGTAACAGAACCTGGTCCGAGCCCCGCAAGTCACCCCTCCTTGGATTCCCCTAGGTCTCTAGTTTTCAGAAATGCACATGTTTGGTAGGTTTCCCTAGGTGCCAGCTGAGCTACAGGCCAAAATCTACAGGTAGGCACTTCGCAAAAAACACCTCTGTTTTTTTCCAAAATTTAGGATGTGTCCACGTTGCCCTTTGGGGTGTTTCCTGTCGCCGGCGCTAGGCCTACCCACGCAAGTGAGGTATCATTTTTATCGGGAGACTTGGGGGAACGCTGGGTGGAAGGAAATTTGTAGCTCCTCTCAGATTCCAGAACTTTCTGCCACAGAAATGTGAGGAACATGTGTTTTTTTAGCCAAATTTTGAGGTTTGCAAAGGATTCTGGGTAACCGAACCTGGTCCGAGCCCCGCAAGTCACCCCTCCTTGGATTCCCCTAGGTCTCTAGTTTTCAGAAATGCACAGGTTTGGTAGGTTTCCCTAGGTGCCGGCTGAGCTACAGGCCAAAATCTACAGGTAGGCACTTCGCAAAAAACACCTCTGTTTTTTTCCAAAATTTAGTATGTGTCCACGTTGCGCTTTGGGGTGTTTCCTGTCGCCGGCGCTAGGCCTACCCACGCAAGTGAGGTATCATTTTTATCGGGAGACTTGGGGGAATGCTGGGTGGAAGGAAATTTGTAGCTCCTCTCAGATTCCAGAACTTTCTGCCACAGATATGTGAGGAACATGTGTTTTTTTTGCCAAATTTTGAGGTTTGCAAAGGATTCTGGGTAACAGAACCTGATCCGAGCCCCGCAAGTCACCCCTCCTTGGATTCCCCTAGGTCTCTAGTTTTCAGAAATGCACAGGTTTGGTAGGTTTCCCTAGGTGCTGGCTGAGCTAGAGGCCAAAATCTACAGGTAGGCACTTCGCAAAAAACACCTCTGTTTTTTTCCAAAATTTAGGATGTGTCCACGTTGCGCTTTGGGGTGTTTCCTGTCGCCGGCGCTAGGCCTACCCACGCAAGTGAGGTATCATTTTTATCGGGAGACTTGGGGGAACATAGATTAGCAAAACAAGTGCTATTGCCCTTTGTCTTTCTCTACATTTATTCCTTCCAAATATAGGAGAGTGTGTAAAAAAGACATCTATTTGAGAAATTCCCTATAATTCACATGCTTGTATGGTCACCCCGGAATTCAGAGATGTGCAAATAACCACTGCTCCTCAACACCTTATCTTGTGCCCTTTTTGGAAATGCAAAGGTTTTCTTGATAGCAATTTTTTACTCTTTATATTTCAGCAAATGAATTGCTGTATACCCGGTATAGAATGAAAATGCACTGCAGGGTGCAGCTCATTTATTGGCTCTGGGTTCCTCGGGTTCTTGATGAACCTACAAGCCCTATATATCCCCGCAACCAGAGGAGTCCACCAGACGTAACGGTATATTGCTTTCCATAATCTGACATTGCAGGGAAAAGTTACAGAGTAAAACGTAGAGAAAAATTGATGTTTTTTTCACCTCAATTTCAATATTTTTCTTTTTCAGCGGTTATTTTCTGTAGGAAACCCTTGTAGGATCTACACAAATGACCCCTTGCTGAATTCAGAATTTTCTCTACTTTTCAGAAATGGTTAGGTTTCTGGGATCCAGCATTGGTTCATTGCCCATTCCTGTCACTGACTGGAAGGAGGCTGAAAGCACAAAAAATTGCAAAAATGGGGTATGCCCCAGTAAAATGCCAAAATTGTGTTGAAAAATTGGGTTTTCTGATTCAAGTCTGCCTGTTCCTGAAAGCTAGGAAGCTGCTGAGTTTAGCACTACAAACCCTTTGTTGATGCCATTTTCATTGGGAAATCCACAAGCCTTCTTCTGCAGCCACTTTTTCCCTTTTTTAAAAAAAAAACGAAATTTTCACTGTATTTTGGCCAATTTCTTGGCCTCCTTCAAGGGAACCCACAAAGTTTGGGTACCTCTAGAATCCCTAGGATTTTGGAAAAAAAGGACGCAAATTTGGCTTGGTTAGCTTATGTGGACAAAAAGTTATGAGGGCCTAAGCGCGAACTGCCCCAAATAGGCAAAAAAAGGCCTGCCACAGGAGGGGGAAAAGGCCTGGCAGCGAAGGGGTTAATCACATGTGTTATTATTGTTTGTATAATTGTTATTAATTTTGTTAACTATCATTTATAATTTTAAGTGATTTAGAATTTTTCATGTCATTGCTAACAGTAATGTTTAGCGTTGTAGTGGTTTGTTGGGTTTGCGAGGGACAGGATGGGAAGTTAATTAAATACTAATTAATCAATAATTAATCAATTAATATTTTTTAAGACAATATGTAGTTGATATTAATTATGCACCTTAGACAATACTGATTTATTTCACTTTTATTTAGGTGCAGGTTGCTACATTCATGGGGCATTGGGTAGAATGTTAATTAGGCAATAATTATTTAATTGATTATTAATTATATAATTTGTGTAATAATCATATACTTTACTTATATTTTAGGTACAGGCTGCTGTGTTGGTTTGGTATAGTGTGGAAAGTAAATTAAGTAATAATTAATAAACAATTGACTACTAATTTATTGTTATTTATTGATTTCATTATTGGGTATTTATATTATGTAATACCGATGTATTTTAGTTATATTTTAGTTGTGGGTTGCTAGGTTTGTAGGGCTATAGTTCAGAAGTTAAGCACAGATCGGAATGGGAATAGTCAATTGAACTCCTTCAAAGCCCAGCACTTTCCCTGCTGTTGCCTTGCTTGCAATGGGAATAGAAGATCAACTTTTATATATGAAAATCCCCCTTTTTGAACTGGTCACCCCCAAGCTTTTTGGACAGATGTTGGTGGCTGCTGACTCTTGGCTGTGCCCCGGGTACTGCTTCCTAGTCCCAGGGCCTGTGCTCTGTGTAGAGTGGATATGCAAATAAGGCTAATTGTAATTGGCAATATCAACCTACCTACCAGTCCCTGGTATATGGTAGGGCATGTAGGTTTAGGGACCCCAGCATAGGTAGTGCAACCATAGTTGTACTGCTGAGGTGCCCAGTATCATTTTAAAGGCAGGCCTGCCTTGCTGGCTGCTTTTAAACTAAAGTTACAGGCAAATTCTACTTTGGGACTAAAAGTACTTCCAAAGTTTCAAACTGCCTTATTTTTACATATACGTCACCCCTAATGTGTGCCGTATGTGCCACTAGGGTTGGGTGCCATGTAACTATAATCAGGGACCTTATAAAAATGTTTTATAAGCCCTGGAGAGGTAAAATAGCCAAATTCATTTTTCCCTCACTGAAGTGAATGACCTCCATAGGCTAACATGGGGAGACTTTATTTTAATTAAAAAAGTCTCCATAAGAGACAGATACCTTGAGTTTGCTACCAAATTAATTGTTATAATAAATCCCACAACTTGCTACTGTTGGATTTAATATAACTAATTTAGGTAAAGAGTTTTAAAACTCTACCTGAAAGTTGCCAACTTCAGCTCTGCGGTGCACTTCTCTGACTGGCCAGTCTCTGGCAGCCTGGTGAGGCTGCCTTGATGAGATGTGAAGTAGTCTGGGCTAAACACAAAAGACATCTGCCTCAGCAGATGGTGAAACAGGATGGGGAGAGCAGCCACACTGGTCTTCAAAGGCAGGGAAGGACATTTGGAAGAGCTTAGGACCTCCCCCATTTCCTGCAACCCCAGACAATTAGGTGCCCTCTTGATTAGATTAGGAGAGGGCAGGAGAGGGGGGTGTTTAGGATGTTTAGCCACACCAGTGAGTGGGCTCAGCCAGATCTAACCAACAAAAATCAGTTTCAGCCACGTTCGATTTGTGAAGAATGTTGCTCCCGGGGATTGATGTTTGCCACGCTACCCAGGAAGGGGTCATCAAAGGGGAAAGGAGTCTGTCTGTGATTGGAAAATCAGGCCCCCCTGCTTTCCACTTCAGGAGCAAGGATAAATATGGCAGAGCTGTAGATCCCTACAAGAAAGAACATCAGAAGAAGAAGGACTGCCTTGATGGACCCCTGGCCTACACTCTGAAAGACTGCACCAGCTGCACATTTGGGCTTCATCACAAAAAGGACTTTGCCTGGCTTTAACTGGTTCAAGAAGCAACTCCCTGCTATCTATAGGTGAAAAATAGCTAACCAGAGTCACCTGCATCAAATCCTGAAGAAACTGACCTGCTGATCACTGTTCAGTGGTCATTTTGGAGTTTGAGCCTGGTGCATTCTGGGAGTTGGAGTTCTAGCTCTCAATGAGCAGCTCAGAACTTCTGGATCCTTGGGGTAAGAGGTGGACTCCTACAGGGCCTTCCAATACCCTCTCGAAGAAGATCCAGAAGTTTGGAGAAGATTGGATAACTTTTGGCAAAAAGCTCAATAAAGGGACCGACCCGCCGTCTGACCGTGACCCAGCTTGACTTGCAGGTTCATCCTGCTGAAAAGTTCCAGAGCCCCAGACTTCCAGGATTTCACTGGCACTCCTAGAAAGGCAATCCAATGATGTAGACTTGAAATCAGTTTGCTGTAGAGGGTCGTTCGACGTTGAAAAGTAAAAGCTCCAAAAAAGTAATTAAGTCCAAAGGTAAAAGGTTGACTGGGGAATTCCCACACAGTGTGTCCGAGGAGGGATCCAGGGATTTCAAATCAAGATTCAGCTTTGGTCTAGATGAAGATTTTTGTCCCAAAAAATCATCTAAGTCCAAACGTAGAAATCTTCACCAAGGTCTCCTGCGAAGATGGCTCCAGGGAGGTCAAATGGGAGTGCTGACTTCGTCCCGCTGAAGAAAGTCTTCAATAAAATGACTAAGTCCGAAAGTAAACTTTTGACCGAGGCCTCCCGCTTGCTGTAGCCAAGCATAGCTTCATTGCGGGCGGCTTGAAACTTTGACTTTGCCCCGGGCAAGGTGAGACCAGATGACCAAATTGGCGCTTTTAGTTTCTATGTGCTAGAAAACAGTAATTCTTTAAAAATTCATGTCTCCGGTTCCCCTTATCCGATTTTATTCATTTTGGGGTCAAATTAAAGGTAAAAATATTTTCTGTTTGTAAATTGGTTTTAGATATGTAAACTGTTTCCTGTGTGTTATTTAATTACTGGTTTGTGATAGTTAAATTCTTTACACACTTTTGCCCTCATTACGACCCTGGCGGACGGGGGAGAAGTGGCGGTAATACCGCCAACATGCCGGCAGAAAAAAAATGGAATTATGACCATGGCGGTTACCACCATGGTCATCCGCCACTTCTCCACACCGACCGCCAGGGTGGTGACAACCGCTGGGCTGGAGACTTCGGTCTCCAACCCGGCGGCCGTCACCAGACCGGCAGCTGTATCAGGACCCTGCATACCGCCATGGAATTCGGGTGGTTTGGAACCGCCACGAAATCCATGGCGGTAGGCACTATCAGTGCCAGGGAATTCCTTCCCTGGCACTGATAGCAGTCTCCCCCACCCGAGTCCTCCCCCCACTCCCCCCACTCCCCCCACCCCCTGCCACCCCCAAAGGTGGCAGGACCCCCCTCCCCATCTCCACCCCCAACATGCACATACACACACCCCCTCCCCACCCCCACCCCCAACATGCACATACACACACCTCTACATGCACACATACAGTATACTACAACAACACATACACGCACACATACAAACAGACATGCACACAGACCGACCCGCACACTTTTCCCATACACACAACACCCCCGCATACATACACACACCACACACCTCCTCTACATACTCACACGCACACCCCCATCCAAGCACACAACACACAACACCCTCCCACCCCTCTCCCCTAACGGACAATCAACTTACCTTGTCCATTGATCCTCCGGGAGGGGGCGGGATCCATGGGGGCTGCTCTGCCACCAGCACCCCGTCACCAGAACACTGCCACACTGAATCATGGGACGTGATTCAGTATGGCTGCTGGCCGCTCTCTGTCTGAAAAAGGACGGAGGGCTGCCAGCAGTCATAGGCCTTAATTATGACCCTGGCGGGCGGGGGAAAAGTGGCGGTAATACCGCCAACAGGCCAGTGGAAAAAAAATGGAATTATGACCATGGCGGTCATCCCCCACTTCTCCAATCCGACTGCCAGGGCGGTGATGACCGCTGGGCTGGAGATTTCGGTCTCCAGCCCGGCAGCCATCACCACACTGCCGGCGGTATCAGGACCCTGCATACTGCCATGGATTTTGGGTGGTTTGGAACCGCCATGAAATCCATGGCGGTAGGCACTATCAGTGCCGGGGAATTCCTTCCCTGGCACTGATAGGGTCTCCCCCCTCTCCCACCCCAAGTCCTCCCCCACACCCCACACCCCCCAGCCACCCCCCCAAAGGTGGCAGGACCCCCCTCCCCACCCCTGACATGCACATATACACACCTGTACACACACACATACACTACAACAACACATACTCGCACACATACAAACAGACATGCACACAGACCGACCCGCACACATTTCCCATACACAGACACACAACACCCCCCGCATGCATACACGCACTCACACACCTCCTCTACATACTCACATGCACACCCCCATGCACGCACACAACACACTACACCCCCCACCCCCTCCCCTAACGGACGATCAGCTTACCTTGTCCATTGATCCTCCGGGAGGGAACTGGATCCATAGGGGCTGCTCTGCCGCCAGCACCCCGTCACCAGAACACCGCCACACCGAATCATGGGACGTGATTCGGTGGGCGGTGTTCTGATGACGGGTGGTGGAGCAGCCTCCACTTCCCTGCCGACCGCTAGTATGGCTGCTGGCGGCTCTCCATCCGAAAAAGGACGGAGGGCTGCCAGCAGTCATAATACGCTGCGGGAAAAGCTGCCTGCAGTGGCAGTCTTCATCACGGCGGTACCTCAGCGTTTTTTAAAAAAGACCGCCGAGGTCGAAATGAGGGCCATAACACCAGCAGTCTTCAGCATGGCGGGCCTTTGTCTCCTAAGTTAAGCCTTTTTGCTAGTTGCCAAGCTTCCAAGGGTTGAGCTAGGTTTAATTTATTGAGACCTAACTGAACCTAGTGGAGTTTATATATATATGTATATATATATATATATATATATACACACACATACACACACATATACATAAATATCAAACTATCTATCTGTCTATCTATCTATCTATCTATCTATCTATCTATCTATCTATCTATCTATCTATCTATCTATCCATCTATCTATCTATCTATCTGTGTCCTCCTTAGGCTACTCCTGGTAGCCAACCACCCTAGGTAACGCCCCCACCGACCACGCACGTAACCTGGGCATCATCCTGGACTGCATGCAATTCATGACCCATCAAGTCAACACTGTCTCATCATCATGCTTCCACACTCTTCATGTAGATTCCCACCGAGACAAGAAGGGTGGTCACCCACGCACTGGTCAGCAGCAAACTGGACTATGGCAACACACTCTATGCCGGCATCACAATGAAGCTACAAGCAAGACTACAGAGAATCCAGAATGGAGCAGCCAGACTCATCCTGGACATCCTCCACCACAGCCACATCTCTGCCCATCTCAGAGACTCCACTGGCTCCCTATCAACAAACATGTCACCTTTGAGCTATTGAGTCACACCTACAAGGCACTGCACAACATCGGACCGGCCTACCTCAACCACCGTCTGACCTTCTACACCTCTGCCAAACAACTCCTATCCTCCCAACTCGCCATCGCTGCCATCCCCAGAATCAGGAAGAGCACAACTGGAGGCAGATCCTTCTCTTCCATTGCAGCTCAGGCCTGGTACACGCTCCCATTCAACGTCAGGCAGACCTCCTCGCTGAAGCAGTTCAGGACGGACCTCAAGACCTGGCTCTTCCAATGATCAGCACACCGACAACTTAAAACATTTAATTTTTAAAGGAACAAAATGAGGGGTTTAATTTTGTCACATAACTTATGGTTAATTCTGTAGGAAAAAAAATTAAGACACATTTTAAGTGAGTTCTCAAAAAACATCCTCTTCTATTTCATTAAAACATTCGGATTTGTAGACTGAAGCATGCACTTTCAACACCAGCAGCAGACTGCCAGGTACTCCATGGTGATTAGCAGTTTACTGCAGTGTTCTAATGAGAGCAATTAGAGTGCATCCTGAACTTATGCCAAAAGTATGGCACATCTGACTGCCATCTTGATGGAATCAAAGTGGAAAACTGGAAGCATTTTCTACTGAGGATACTGCAGTAAATGAGGAGATTAGGTAGTTTTATAACAAATAAATCTCCCAAGTTGGCCACCAGAGAAAAAGGAGTCCAAATATAGCACAAACATCACCCAAATGTATCCCAAGTATAGCCCTGTGACAGAAGTGTGCAGAACACTTTTGTTTTGTTTTGCACTTTTATATAGCACAGGTTTGACACAAAGGTATTGAAATGCTTTATATGGGCATCAGTTACATTACACAAAGACACATTCCTTTTGGGCTTTAGGCATGGGGAAATTAAGGGCCACATGTACGAAGCATTTTGCACGTCGCAAATGGTGAATCGGGCAGTTTGCAATGTGCAAAATGCAATTTGGGATGTACAGACCCATTTTTGTGATTCGGTAATCTATTTACCAAATCGCAAAAAGGGTTTGCGAGTCGCAATTAGGAAGGGGTGTTCCCTTCCTGATTGCGAGTCGCAGTCCCATTTATGATTGTTTTGTGACCGCGAATGCGGTTACAAAACAGTCGCAGTTAGCACCAGTTTCAAACTGGTGCTAACCCATTTGCAAACGGGAAGGGGTCCCCATGGGTCCCCTTCCCCTTTGTGAATGGCAGCAAAAACATTAATTTTCTCAGAGCAGGCAGTGGTCCTATGGACCACTGCCAGCTCTGAAAAAATGAAAAGAAAACTTTTCATTTTTTGTTTATGAAATGCATCTCGTTTTACTTTAAGGAACACGGGCTGAATTTGAAAAATAACAAAAAACTGCTTTATTTAACATCAGTCACAGACATGGTGGACTGCTGTCTCCAGCAGGCCACCATCTCTGTGAGGGTGGCCATTCCCAATGGGGTTACAAATTGTGACCTACCTCATGAATATTCATGAGGTAGGTCATTTTCGACCCCCTTGCAAATCGCAAACAGTGTCATTGACATAAGGTTTTCTGACACGCAAATTGCGAGTCGCTCTGACTCGCAATTTTTGAGTTGCAAAACCTGTATTTTGTACATGTGGCCCTAGTTGATTTGCCCAGAATCACCGGATTTTGTGCTGACGTCAAAATTTGAACCTGGTTTCCAAGGCAGTAAAGTCACATTCCCTCCCCTAAGTGTAACATATAATAAAGTGATCAACTGGAAAAAAGCTTGAAAATAGCATATACTTTATAAGTGCTTTGTCGTTATTTGAGAAGTCAGAAAATATGTCTTTTTTTCTGTTTTTAGAACACTAACCATAATTTCTATGGGAATAATTCCCTCTAATGTTTATATTTTCTAAAGGAAATGCTTTAGGTATTACAGTTTTGATTGCATCAAGATGATGTCAGGCATTCCGCACTTTTGTAATACATATAGAATGTAAGCAATCTAGTTGTTCATTAGAATACTGTGGGGAGTCAGATGTCAGGGGCATGGACAGGGACAGGGGCATGGACTAGAATAATCAAGGGCAGGAAGGAGGGTGCAGAGGCCACATATTGACCATGCAGGTGGCAGGGGCAGTGGTAACACAACGGACCATGGAGGGCAGAGGAAAGGGGTGAAGGACCACAAACCAACCATGCAGGACAGGCAAGAAAGGCTGTGGCAATATAACAGACCACTGAGAACAGAAGCAAGAGGCAGAAGCAGTACAACCATGCATGCCAACAAAACTGATTCAGGCAGGAGACCAATGTTTTTACAACCAAAAGGGCTTTTTTATCTGACCTCTGCCTAAAATCTCTTCTTTCTCAATGTAAGTCAATGAGGAAAATCAATTCCCAGGTTTTGTTTCAAAATCTCACTCTTACCAAGTTCAAAATGTTGGCAAGAATGGTACACTTGATCAATGCGGGCAGTAAGAATGGGGTAGGGACATGGACTCATATAACAGAGGGCAGGAAGGAGATAGGCAAGGGCACCAAACTGACCTTACAGTGCTGGTGTCAGGGGTTGCAGCCGCACAATATACAACACAGAGCAAGCTGGACGGCAGTGTGGCACAATGGACCATGGAAAGCAATAGGGAGGGGACAGGGCCAAGCACATGTACAACAGAGAGCAGAGGGGAAAGGAAAGGGCAGCAAGCTGAACTTACTGGACAGACAGGAGGAACAGTTGCAGCATAACAGACCATGAAGGGCAGGAGGGAGGGGGCAGGGGCACAACAATGGACCAGACAAGATAGAAGGGAGGGGATATGGGCCTACACTTGGAAAAGGGGTGAGGAGGGCAAGGGAGCCAGCCTTGAGCAGCAAGCTGACCATGGAGGGCAGGCAGGATGGGCACTGGAAGTACAACACACCATGGAGGGCAACAGTGAGACTATAAAGGCATCCACACTGACAATAGACAGAAGGTTGGAGGGGTCAGGGGCAGCAAGATGACTACATAGGGCAAGTGGGAGAGGCCTTGGCTGCACAGAAGACCATGCATGGCAAGCTGGAGGGTTAGTGGCAGCGCAACAGCCATGGTGGGCAAGAGGTTGGGGGCAGGGGCATTCACAAAGGACCATGGAGTACAGAAGGGATGGGTAGGTGATAGAAACAGACAAGAGAGTACAGGGGAAGGGACTTCAGAGGAGACTAGGTGGGTAGGCAAGAGGAGCAGTTGCAGCACAACAAAGCATGGAGGGCAGAATTGAGTGGCAGAAAAATGGACTATGGCGGGGACAGGCAAGGTGGAGGTTGCAGGGATAGTCTGCAGCTATCTGACCACAGTAGGCAAGTGAGAGGGGCATTTGCAACTCAACGGAACACTTAGAATAGATAGGGGGGAGTGGCAAATCCATGGAACATGGTGGGCAAAAAGGAGGGAGCAGGGGCAAGCACACAGACATCAGAGGGCATGAGGAAGTTAGGGGTAGCAAGCTAAGCACAGATGCTAAGCAGGAGGGAAATGATGGGACATAGAATTGGCCAACAGGGGGAAGAAGGAGTGGGCAGGGATTTCAAGTAAAATGTAGGGCAGTGGCAGGACATTGGACCATTCAAGGCAGGAGTGAGAGGGCAGGTACATGGACTCAGACAACAAAGGGTACGGAGGATGTGGCTGGGACTGCAAGATAGCTGTTCAGAGCAGCTAGGAAGGGCAGGTGCAGAACAGCAGCCCCACAGGGCTGTAATGAGGGAGCAGGGACACGGACTTGGACAATGGATGGCAAGGAGGAGGGAGGGGCAGGAGCATCAAGTTTGGGTGGGGATAGCACAATGCCAGGCCAGGCCCTGCATCCAACTCCCCCATTCCACCATGCATTGCTATGGCATTTTACTTAACTTAAAAAAAAATAATAATAATTAGAAATTCACTGAAAAAAACAAAGGTTACAGGGACGTAATAGTTAAGAAATAGAATTTTAAAAAATGTAGAAATTCACTAATAAATCAAAGGTTACAGGGACATTATTGTTAAGTTCTGATTTTACATGCACAAAACAATAGAAATGCAGCTGTTATAGTTAGAGCTATTTCCGGTAACTACAACTCACTCACACCCTAAGGTAACCATAAGTTGCGCCCTCACCATGCACTGCAAATTAGCCAAGATAATACATCACTCATGACATCTATTATGACATCATTGATAATATCACTGTAACATTTGCAGTAAAACTATTGGTGAGAAAACTGTGCATGGCGAGGGCTCAAGGTACCTGTTCTGTAAACTCCGCTCTGCTAGGGGAATTTAGCAACACAGAAAACGTGGAGCTACCAATAGACTCCACAATGGAGCTGAGTTTTTCCCCTGTTAGTGCACGGTTACTTGTCAACTCAAAGAGATTTTTTGCCCGCCAGCAACTTCCGACGCGTCTTTTGTGACGTAGGTGAGGGCGATCGACCATGGCTGAATCCTGACAAAGCTCAAGCAGCTAAAATCTCCTCATAAAGACAACTTTGAATTAAAAATCTTCTCTAATGGCCTGTTTAAGTTGATTTTTTTGGGAAGGAGTACTTTTAATTTTGTTTTTCAACAACAGGAAGTGCCCCAGAGACTTCAACTTCCTATTCCTGTACAGCAGGTTCCTCTTAGTGCTTTGTCCTTCTTCTAGTCCCTTTTCACTTGAATTTTGAGCTGGAAGGATCACTTTTTTGGTCTCCTGGATGTATCATTGGTTTTAAGGACTTTGTTGTATTTGAGATTTCACAAGTAAGTTCAAAAACATGTGTATAAGAGTGTTCTACAACTTGGTTGTTTGATAGAGGGCATGCACCAGGATTTATCTGTACTATAATTCAATGTTTTAAATTTATTGTGGTGGGTGGCCTGCATTTGGGGCCTAGTTATAATTTTACTTTTAATTGTTCTTCTATAAATGACAAATGGTTTACAGTTCACTACATTTTCATTCACTATGTTAATGTTAAGTGGCCTAGTCTGCTAATGGAATAGGTATTTCAGCTGTATGCCCAGTAGTAGTCACGGGTGCATGATGAAATAACTGTTTGTGGTGTTTGTTGGACTGAAACACCATGAATGACTTTATATTAAATATAACAAAATGTTGTTAGGTGATATTTCATGTTTTGTTTCTGTAAACAGTGTTTGGTGCGGTAACACATGATGTATTTGTGTGATGTATGTTGTTGTAAAATTGTTAGCCCCTTTGATTTTCATTTGTGGAATTACTGACTTAATCCTGTTTATTACTCCTTTACCAATGCCTTCTTTAGTCTGGCCAGTGTGTGAGAGTGTTTGTCATAGGCCATCATTTGTCTTTGTTCCCTATGCCATGTGTGGTCAATTATAGTCCTATACCTATATGTGTTTTTTATTTTCTATTCATCCTGCTTGTTGTTTGATCATGTGACTGCTTACCATTTTGTATAGGCTTCCAGTGGGCCTGCATCTGTTTTTCTGAGTTGTGGTAGCCATACCTCCTTGTGGGCTGTTGTTTGACCATGTGGCTGGTGGCCATTTTGTATCGGCAGCCAGTGTGATTTTAGGCCACCACTTTGTTGTGGTAACCATTCCTCCTTGCTAATTGTTGTGGTTTGATCATGTGGCAGGTGGCCATTTTGTGTGCGTAGCCATAGTGCTTTTAGGCCTGCATGTGTTCTTCTTTGCTGTGGTGCCCATGCCTCCTTGATGGGTGTGGCCGTTTGACCATGTGGCTGGTGGCCATTTTGTGTAGGCAGCCAGTGTGCTTTTAGGCCTACCTGTGTTCTTTCTTCTGGACATGCCTCCTTGCTGGTTGTTGCTGTTTGACCATGTGGCATGCAGCCATTTTATGTAGGCAGCCACTGTGCTTTTTTTTTAAGCCTCGCATGTGTTCTTTGTTGTAGCCATGCCTCCTTGCTGGTTGTTGTTTGACCATGTGGCTGCCTGGCCATTTTGTGTGTTATGCTTTCGGCCTAGTATGTCAATGCTTGTTACTAAATGTACTGTATGAACAGTGTTTTATATTTTATTGTACACTTTATTGTATTTAATGTTAGAATAATCATATTTAAGAATTAAAAACAAATATCTTGATTTTAGAAGTTTTCAAAAAAAATTAAAAAATGTATGTCTTTTTTTTATTATTTAATTTTTTTCATTTTGTTTTCATTTTCCCATTAGCCCCATGTCTGCCATAGATGTACAGCTGCACTATATTACATTATTCAAGGATTATTTCATTTGTCACCACCACCTTCCTGAATGCCACAGGCCAACTTGATGCACAGAAAACTAACAGTTACATTCTGTATTTTGTAGATGTTGCTCTTTCTTATCCTTCCTGGGTGTACATGATAATGAAAGTTAATGTCCTCTGTCTTCCAGATCTCCGCAATCATCTTTTTCAAGAACCCCTTCTGATGATCAAAAATCCACTAGGATGCTACCTCAGTCTGAGACACACCAGGAGAGGCAAGGAGTGAAAAGGAAGGTTCCTTAAAGCCTTAGAGTTATGGATGAAGAAGCGGCAGATGATGAGTCTGACAATGAGCCAGTCATCATGGATGTTAGCCCAGCCCCAGTGGAGTCTGGCATTACTCGGTCTTCTCTAGCTGCTCTGATGGATGTGGCACAGGCCCTGGCTGCCACCTAGATCCACAGCCACTTCAGTAGAAGTAGGCACTGCAGAGAAGCAAACATCATCAAAACTAACACCACTTCTGCAGAAATTAGTAGTGGTTCTAGTGTTAGAAAGTTATCCTCCCCAGTTTGCAACTGCTTTATGGTTAGTGAAAAGGAGCCAAACATTGCCATGTGCTCCATTTGCCAAGCAAGTGTTAGTCGAGGTTCACTTGTTACAAACTATGGAACCAGATGCCAAACAACCCATTTGAGAAAACACCAGGCAATCCGCTGGAAGATGCACCTTAGCTGCCAAAAGCTAGCAAGTGGTGTTAGTGAAGGTGTTGAAAGCAGGGAATCTGATCCGATCATGGTGGAAGGTGAAGGTGAAGGTGAAGAAGAGGGTGACATTTTCGTTTCACAAATCAGCCTGTCCCCAGCAGTGCAGTCGTATCGTTGCCCATATAAGCAATATCACAATGGCACAGAAAGACCCAGTGTCGAAACACTAAGGCAAGAACATACCGTGGCAACTGTCCTGAGACACACATTAAGCCTACCACCACTTTCTGCTTTGAAGTCACCTACATCAGTGGCACCGGTAAAGAAAATAATCCTGGCTTCTATTACTGCTATGTTGAGGCAGGAAGGGAAGTACAAACACAACCACCCAATGGCACGTGTGTACAAAGGGAAGCTGGCTGAAATGTTAGCATTGGACCTCCTCCCTTTTTCGTTTGTGAAAGTAGTGGGCTTTCTAGAATTTGTGGCAGCCAAAATTGGAAGTGTTCCAGCAAGACCTATTTCGCAAGAGTTGCTGTTCCAGCGCTACATTGCGATGTACTGGAATTGGCTGGACAAGCTTCGTAGCAGAGTGCTGTCCAAACAATCCACCTGCCTACAGACATGTGGACCGGTTGCCAACCCACTGATTACATGTGCATTACTGAACACTAAGGGGGTCATTCCAACCTTGGAGTTAAAAGGCGGATACCGCTGTCAGAAGACCGCCAACATACCGCTGCGGCCGCAGTAAACCGCCACGGTCATTCTGACCCACAACACGCAAACCGCCAAAATACAGACATCCACAAAAGTCCGCCACACCAAAGGCCAGCGAGAAACTGGCGATAACCAAACCGACACCGTCACGCCAACAGAAATACGCCCACACTATCACGACACAAGAATCCACACAGCGGTCTTTCAACTGCGGTATTCTATTGGCGGTACACACCGCCGCGCTCAAAATACACACACTTTTACAAAGCACAACCACATTGGACAATTCGAAATACACACACCTGATACACATACACACACCACTCCCACACACCCAATTAAATCTAAAACACACACCCACATCACCCACAAACCTCCACTCCCAGAGAATCGGGACCACGCACAGAGAAATAGAGATCCGAGCACCCAGACGCGCATATTACCATCACCCAGCAATATTACCACGCACTTCACACAACACACCAATACACATCACCACACTTAGCACCACACAATCCACCCTACACATCACCCACACCACCCCATGGCACCGCAAAGACACCCCAGGTTTTCTGAGGATGAACTCAGGGTCATGGTGGAGGAAATCGTATGGGTAGAGCCACAGCTCTTCGGAACACAGGTGCAGCACACCTCCATTGCCAGGAAGATGGAGCTATGGAGCAGAATAGTCGACAGGGTCAATGCGGTGGGACAGCACCCAAGAAATAGGGATGACATCAGGAAGCGGTGGAACGACCTACGGGGGAAGGTGAGTTCAACGGTATCCAGATACAACATTGCGGTTCAGCGGACTGGTGGTGGACCACCACTTCCTCCCCCAGAATTTACAACATGGGAGGAGCAGGTCTTGGCGATCCTGCATCCTGAGGGCCTCGCAGGAGTATCTGGAGGAATGGACTCTGGTAAGTCTCATCTTCACTACTTCATCCCCCCCACCCCACCAGCATGCCAACTCATACCCCCACCATCACCCTCACCCCCATCACACCTACTCCTTGCAAATGTCTCACCATCACAACCCACCCATCCCAACCCCAAGCCCTGCATGCGACCACAAAGCATGGACACCCATCACCAAAGCATGCCCACTGCACAGACCCCCCCCCAAACCACTGTCACAAAAGCCCCCACAGAGGAATGCAAGCACTGGGGTACACAGGCACCCACCCATTGCACACTATGGCACACACAGATTCAATAATCATGGTTTTATACCCCTGCAGGACCCGAACGCCACGTCACCGCGCAGGAGGGTCCACAAATGTCCACTCCACCCCCAGAAGAGGCCCACAGTGATGACAGCACCTCTGTCGACCTGGATCTAGATGACCAGCCCGGCCCATCGGGGACCTCAGGACAGTCGGTTCCCCTCAGACAGCCACAGGCCACCAGAGAGCTTCCCCCCTCTGGGAACACCAGCACAGCACCCACCCAGCGGGCCCATCCCTCAGTCCCCAGGACACGTCAATCAGCGGTGTGTCCACCACTACAGGGCACCCAGGTTAACCCCCCACCCCAACAACAACAGGGACCTGGGGGCAGTGGTAGTGGGCACACGGTCCAGGGGACAGAGGCCCAGGGAAACAGGGGAACTGGGACGGCTGCTGTGCGACAGGGGGGGGACAGGCCCAGGGAACCCACTCTCCATGAGGCCCTCTCCTCCATCATGGGAGCCTACCATCATTCCCAGGAGACAATGGCGATGGTACTGGCCAGGTTTCAGGAGATCCAGCTCCTGCAGGAGGAACAGTATTTGGGGTTCAGGGAGGAACTACGAACCATCAGTTCCGCCCTGGGCACCATTGTAGGGGCTCTGAATCTGGTAGTCACCACATTGCGGGACACTGTGGCACCACAAAGGGCCCCTGACACTAGCATGGACCAAGAACTGCCTACCACCTCTGCCGGTGCTAGTGGACAGGAGGCCCCGCCACAGGACCAACAGGCCACCAGCACCCCACCCCCTGCAGAAGGAGAACCACCCCGCAAGCGGTCTCTGAGATCCAGGAAGAAGACAGAGTAAGATGCCAAGACCCCCGCCAGGAAAGGATACCTCCCTGATTGTCATCCCACTGTCCCACATCGTCACCCTGTCCATCCTTAAACTGCCCCTGTTCCACTTTCCACAGGCATTTGGACAATGCTCCTGTGATACAAATAGTCTGGACTCTGCAATGGACATTCCTCCACCATCACCCCTCACCGATTTGCAATCCACCAACCAATATAGAGCACTGTAATAAACACAGTTATTGCACAAAACAATCAGGAGTCTGGCTGTGATTTTGAACAAATGTATTAGACATTACCGTGCCAAAATGCTTATTTACATTGTGATGCCAACATACCAATGTCACACAGCTGTAGTCCATGGGGAAACAAAGCAGATGTCACACAGTGGGGCCCACATCTATGAAATCGGAAGGGAAAGTCACAACTCAGTTACCATACACTGAGTGAAAAGGACAGACAGTAGAGAGGTAGTAGTATTTAAGTATATGTAATATGCCGGTGTGTATTCTTACCTGTGTGTCATTGGAAATACTGCTGTATTACTGTGTTCCTGTTGTCTATGTCGTCTTCTTCGGCTTCCTTGTCTTCACTCTCCACAGGCTCCACAGCTGCTACAACACCACCATCTGGACCATCCTCCTGCAGAAAAGGCACCTGTCATCGCAAAGCCAGGTTGTGAAGCATACAGCAGGCCACAATGATCTGGCACACTTTCTTTGGTGAGTAGAATAGGGATCCACCTGTCATATGGAGGCAGCGGAACCTGTCCTTCAGGAGGCCGAAGGTCCGCTCGCTCACCCTCCTAGTTCGCCCATGGGCCTCATTGTACCGTTCCTCTGCCCTTGTCCTGGGATTCCTCACTGGGCTCAGTAGCCATGACAGGTTGGGGTAACCAGAGTCACCAATTAGCCACACACGGTGCCTCTGGAGTTGAGCCATCACGTAAGGGATGCTGCTATTCCACATGATGTATGCGTCCTGCACTGAGCCAGGGAACTTGGCATTAACATGGGAGATGTACTGGTCTGCCAAACACACCATCTGCACATTCATCGAATGATAACTCTTCCTGTTTCTGTACACCTGTTCACTCCTGTGGGGGGGAACCAAAGCCACATGTGTCCCATCAATGGCACCTATGATGTTGGGGATATGTCCAAGGGCATAGAAATCACCCTTCACTGTAGGCAAATCCCCCACCTCAGGAAAAACGATGTAGCTGCGCATGTGTTTCAGCAGGGCAGACAACACTCTGGACGACAGCTTGGAAAACATAGGCTGGGACATCCCTGATGCTATGGCCACTGTTGTTTGAAATGACCCACTTGCTAGGAAATGGAGCACTGACAGCACCTGTATTAGAGGGGGGATCCCTGTGGGTTGGCGGATTGGTGACATCAGGTCGGGCTCCAGCTGGGCACACAGTTCATGAATAGTGGCTCGGTCAAGCCTGTATGTCAGTATGACATGTCTTTCCTCCATTGTCGACAGGTCCACCAGCGGTCTGTACACCGGAGGATTCCTCCATCTCCTCGCATGTCCCCTGTGGACGGTGCATATGAAGGACAACAGCGAGCACAGAGTCAATCAACCCACAGGTATGTAACCACAGCTTGCACATAACACAATTCTCAATCCATGGAATGGTTTGTATGAGTGTTGATGCAAGGCCTAGGTATGTGTGACGCAGTAAAAAGTAAGCCATGTGGGCCCCTGAAATGGCGGCTGCCTGACCTGTGAAGTGCGACAGTGGGATGTGAGGTAAATGCGCTGGCGTGGCACACCGTGGCGGTAGGCGGTCAAAGACCGCAGCGCAAAGCAGCATTGGTTAACATTGAACCCTATGGGTCTCAGGAGCCAATGACGATGTGCGCCGGCGGTCGCGGTACGCACCGCCGCGGTACGCACCGCCGCGGGCGTGACCGCCATTTTCTATCTGCTTAATCACTCGATACCTGATCTTCGACAGGAGAGGACCTACACTGCAAGTGCTGCTGTGACCTCGGTCTGGAAGAGACAATGGCTCATGCGACTGAGGAAAGGGTCCCTGCCTTCACTGCTCAGGAGTTGGATAAACTTGTGGATGGGGTCCTCCACCAGTACACGCTACTATACGGTCCTCCAGACAAACAGGTAAATACACTGGGAGCATACTTTATGGGCTATGCCTGTGTTGAGTGGGGTGGATGAAAGATAGTGGGGAGGGGAGCGATTGAGGCATGCATCAAACGACGGTGAGAGCATGTGCCACATGGCAAGGGTAGGGATGGGGGGCCACTCACATTGAGGGTGCAGAAGGTGATGACTATTCTTCTCCCCCTGTACATTTCACATAGGTCAGTGCCCACCAGAAGATCGATACTTGGCGTGCCATCACCAAGGACGTCCGGACCCTGGGGGTCCACCACAGACGGGGCACCCGCTGCCGGAAGAGATGGGAGGACATCTGCCGCTGGAGCAGGAAGACGGCAGAGGCTCAGCTGGGGATGGCCTCCCAACGTGGGAGGGGTGCCAGTCGGACTTTGACCCCCCTGATGTCCCGGATCCTGGCGGTGGCCTACCCCGATTTGGATGGGCGCGTGAGGACATCACAGCAGACACAAGGGGGTGAGTACACTCTCATTCTGTTGACTTTGCACGCAGTGGAGGTGTCTGGGTGGAGGAGGAGGGCTGTGGGTATCCCTAGGCCAGGGCGATTTCGGTAGGCTAGGCCCCTCCATAAGGCATGGCCCTGTGCCCCCGCCCCCCACCTCTGTAGAGTGCCAAGTACAGCTATTCATGGCCCTGTGTCATCTATGTGTGCAGATGTCGTCCATAGGCTTGTAGGCCATGTCCCACGGATTGAGTAGTCGACCCCAAGTGCGTGGCGTAGTGCAGGGGGCTTCTGTGTCTGTCCTGTCCGCCAACGGTGTCGCCAATGCATGCACTCAACATGTCTTTATTCTCCCCCCCCCTTTTTTGTGGTCTTCCTGTTCATGTGTGCATTAGCATCATCAGGCGGAGGAGTAGTGGCATCGGAGCACGAGGGAGCTGCATCCCACATGGCCATGGAGGGCCACGCAACGGACTCCGAATTCACCAGTGGGACGGAGGGCGAGGGGAGCTCCACAGCGGGGACTCGGGCAGAGACACCGACTCGTCCTCTGAAGGGAGCTCCCTTGTGGTGGCGGCAACATCTGTGCCCCCGCAACAACAGGTACAGCCACCACCCACCGCACCAGCACCGCCCTCCCAGCAGCCCCTCAGCGTTTGGCCCGTGCCCGCTCACCCAGGAAGGTGGGCATCTCCTTCGCCCCAGGCACCTCAGTCCCTGCCCCAGTCACCCCTGCTGCCCTCAGTGAGGAGGTCATTGACCTCCTAAGGACGCTCACTGTTGGGCAGTCTACCATTTTGAATGCCATCCAGGGTGTAGAAAGGGAGGTGCACCAGAGTAATGCATACCTGGAGGGCATTCATTCTGGTCAGGCTGCCCTTCAGCGATCGTTCCAGACTCTGGCCTCAGCACTGATGGCAGCCATTGTCCCTGTCTCTAGCCTCCCCCCTCCAACTTCCTCCACCCATACCCTATCACCTGTACCTCTGCCTATCCCAGACACACCATCAGACCAGCCTGCACACACCTCAATACCCAAGGGAAGCTCAGCCAGACATAAGCACCACACATCACACAGGCATTCACACAAGCAACATCCACATACAGACATACCAACACCCACTGCCTCCACTGTATCCCCCTCCTCCTCGTCTCCCTCCTCCATCCCTGCCACGTCTCCACTCACACCTGCATGCACAACATCTTCAGCCACTATGTCCCTCAGCAGCACACACACCAGAACCCCCCGCACACGTGCAGTCACCACCCCCACTGCCATTTACACGTCCCCTGTGTCCTCTCCCAGTGTGTCTGTGACCCCCTCTTCCAAGATACACAAACGCAGGCAGCCACCCACCCAACAGCCATCCACCTCACGACAGCCTCCAGCCCAAGCACCTGCACCCAAAGACACCAGACTTACAACTCCTACAACCACAACCTCTTCCTCCACTCCCATACCCACTACACCTACCCGTCCCACTGCTCCTAAAAAGCTTTTCCTGTCTAAACTCAACCTCTTTCCACCAAGTCCCCCACCCCGTCCATGTCATAGGACTACAGTCAGCACCTCAGCCACGACAAAACCGGCCCCTGTCATCACAGTCTGCCATGGACTGTGGAGTGCCCCACCCTCCAGGGCAGCGAGTTTGGTGCGAAGCCAAGGCACGGGCAGCCCACCCCCGGAGAAACATCCCAAGATAGGCAGTGGCCGGCGCGAGAGGGTATAAACACCAGGGACTGAAACCCCTACCATGGCTCCGGCAGGAAGTGTAGAGACAGCTGGCACACCGCCCAAGGTGGGGAAGGGCCACAGGCGATCAGGGAAGGCTGGGAAGGGCAGCACGAACGACAACACCGCCATCAGCCCAGCTGGCCAGGAGGGCCCCGCCAGCCCCATCCCAGGTGGGCAGGAGGCCACCAACAGGCCCGGCACAGCTGCCCAGGAGGGCCCCGCCAGCCACAGGACAGATGGCCAGGAGGGCCCCGCCAGCCACAGGACAGGTGGCAAATGACCTCCCCGCCATGGCCGGAACCGCTGAACTGGGCCCTTCATCTCAAGCACCGCTGAACTGGGCACCGCCGTCTCAAGCACCGCTGCACTGGGCCCTTCATCTCAAGCACCGCTGCACTGGGCCCTTCATCTCAAGCACCGCTGCACTGGGCACCGCCGTCTCAAGCACCGCTGAACTGGGCCCTTCATCTCAAGCACCGCTGCACTGGGCACCGCCATCTCAAGCACCGCTGAACTGGGCACTTCATCTCAAGCACCGCTGGCCCATGAGCAGCAGGGGCTGGCCCGCATCTGTGTCGGGCAGGGCTGCACGGGGCACTCTGGGCACCAGTCCCTCTCCAGAACCAGTGGAGACTGTTATCCACTTGAGAGGCTGTGGCTTTGCACTCCCCAGGATGTAACAGTGGGCAGCCCACCCACTGTCTGGACTTGTGAGACTGTGGCTTTAAAGGGTAGTGGCGGTGAAGGTGCCGCACCTCCGTAATGTAACAATTCGTATTCAGCAACAAAGTCAAGGAATTAAGAAACTGGTGCCAAGATGGTCGAGTGCCCAACTACCCCGTGGGCACTGAAAGTTGTGTACCAAGATACACAATGACAAATAGTGCAAGATGACCAAGGCACACAGAGGTGCAAAGTCCAGCAAAGTTTATAGGAAAAAGGTATCCCGTTTCTTCGGATGGACCGGTGTGCCTCGCTGCTCTAACCAGGACCATTTTGGAGGCTTATCAGGGCCTTACCGTCTCCACTTTTGACTACTGGACCACTAATTACTGTCCTTGCCAAACTCAGTACACAACCACTACTTACCTGCATACCGGTTATTGTTACATTTTCCTTGGCTGGACGGGCCCAGCCTTGATAAAGTCACTTGTGTGACGAAACACGTGTTGGCTGTTTTTCTGCAAGACGAATCTTACCTACGACAAACTCTGTCTGTGAATAAACGACACTGTTCAACACCAACTTGGAATCAGCGCTTATTTCTCCGCTTCTGGATTCATACTACCAGGGATACCTTTTTCCTATAAACTTTGCTGGACTTTGCACCTCTGTGTGCCTTGGTCATCTTGCACTAGACTGTGGCTTTGCACTCCCCAGGATGTAACAGTGGGCAGCCCACCCACTGTCTGGACTTGAGAGACTGTGGCTTTGCACTCCCCAGGATGTAACAGTGGCCATGGAGGCCCCTCGTGGATCTAGCGTTGTGCACTCATCTGGCTGAGGTGCCCCCCCTTCCCTTCCCCCTGAGGTGCCTGTAGTTTTGCTCTCTGATGCCCCTGCAGTGTTCTCTCCGTTGGAGTCAGGTATCCTGTGTGGGCTTTGCCAATGTGATTTGGGCCGAGTGGTCCACGAACAATGCCTGCTACAATGCTCGGACTTGTACATTTATGTATATAAGAGTTTTTGATGTGTATATATATTTTTTTGCCAGTAATACAATATATTCCAATGTATAGAATCATTTCCTTTTGTATTTGCATTCTTCCGGGGGGTTTGGGGGGTGTCACTCTGATGTGTTGCTATGCATTGATGTGTGTGTTGTAGTGGGTGAGGGTGGGTGTGTCGCGTATGTGTGTACCCGTAATATTTTCCCCTCCACCCTCCCCTGTGTCGTAGGTGCAGTACTCACCGTTGTCTTCTGCGCCGGCGTTCGTGCTCCTGGTAGAGGAGCAGGAAGACTATCGCTGGGAGTATGTGGAGTTCGGGTTCCATGCTGTCCTGATTCCTCGTGGGGTGTATGGAGGTGAGCATTTTCCCTTCGAAATGGCTGTTTCCGCTGGGTTTGTATCGGCGGGGCTACCGCCCCGGAAAAGGTGGCGGATTGGTAGGTTGTGATACAGTGGGCGGTACATTGTCTCCCGCCTGTCTGTTGGCGGTGACCGCCGCACTGTTTGTTTGTACCGCTGTGGCGGGCGGTATGTTGCTGTGGCGGTCTCTGTTGGCGGTTTCCGCCAGGGTCGGAATTCCATTTATTTTCCCGCCAGCCTGTTGGCGGTTTTGCCGCCGCTTTAACACCGACCGCCAGGGTTGGAATGACCCCCTAAATCTCTTTTGTTGGGGATAGAGAAATTATATCTGCAGGCCTTGACACTGCTGAAGTTTTTAATAGTGCTCAGAAGCATGTAATGGTAGCTATGTTCACCATAAAGAAATCTCATACAACTGCAAACATCTTGGATGACTTTAACAACAGGGTCTTTGAATGGCTGCACCCCAGAATGCTTAGCACTGGATTTGGTGCCACTGACAATGGCAGTAATATAGTTAAGGCCATGTCAGATGGTGGCTATTTCAGGGTCCTGTGTGTGGTGCACTGCATTAACATCATGTACAGGACTTTCTAAACCAAAAAAAAAGAAACAGAGTCAGCAACTTACTGTCCACATGCAAAGGAATCTGCACTCCTTTTAGTCATTTTTTTAAAGCCCGCAAACTGTTGAGGATGATCCAGTGATAACAGAATGCCACTTAAATCCCTTATACAGGAGGTTCCAACACATTAGAATTCAACTTATTACATCTTGCAACATCTGTTTGAGCAGTACAGACTGATTGTTGGAAAATGGGTTATTGGTAGGGCAGGTAGGTACCTACACCTAGCAACAAGCCACAAACCTCCACAAAAGTACAGTTAGGTCTCAGTAAATTAATCCCAGCTCTACCCTTGGTAGCTTGGCATCGAGCGTCAAGGCTTAACTTAGGAGACAAAGTGTAAAGCATTCAAATATCACAAAACAGTAATTAAATAAAACACAGGAAACAGTTTAAAAATCCAAAACCAATTTATAAAAATAGCTTATATTTTTATCTTTTAAATGACACAAAAACGATTAAAATCGGTTCAGGGGAACCGGAGATATGAATTTTTAAAGTATTATTATTTTCTAGCGCTTAGAAACGAAAAGCGCCAATCGGGTCATCTGGTTGCACCAGGACCGGGGCAAAGTCAAACTTTCAGGCCGACCGCGATGGAGCCCTGCTCGGCTACAAGTCGCGGGAGGCCTCGGTTAAAAAGTTACCTTCTGACTTAGTCTCTTTTTTGATGTTTTTCTTCCCCGGGACGAACCTGCCAGTTGGATCCGACCTCCTGGAACCCTTGTCCGGATACGCGAAGTCGGTTTCCTCGGTGGTGATTTTTACCTTCGGACTTAGTCGTTTTTTCGAGATGAAAATCCTTCGACCGGGGTAAACCTGGATCTTGATCCGACGTCCGTGGAGCCCTTCTCGGATACGATGGCTGGAAGGTCCCGGTCAACTTTTTACGTTCGGACTTAGTCTCTTTTTCGGATGTTTTTCTTTACCGGGACGAACCACGAAGTCAGGCCGGGTCGCGGTTGAGGCAAGCCGGCTAGAATTTCCGCGTCGGGTCGGTCACTTTATGGAGCTTTTTTCTAAAAATTCTCCAATCTTCTCCAAACTTCTGGGGCTTCACCCAGATGTTCTTTTAAGGTTCTTTTGGGGTCCACAGCTCACCCCAAGGGTCCAGAAGTTCTGTGATGGTCCTTGGGAAGTGCGGACTTCAACTCCCAGAATACACCTGGCGCAAACTCCTTTTTGGCCACTGGACAGTGGTCAGCTGGTCACTTTTTCAGGAGTTGGTGCAGGGGACTCTGGTTAGCAATTTTTCACCTGTAGCAAACAGGGAGTCCCTCCTTGAACCAGTGGAAGCCAGGCAAAGTCCTTCTTGTGGTGAAGCCCAAGTGTGCAGCTGGTGCAGTCTTTCTGAGTGCAGGGTCCAGGTGCAGGCCAGGGGTCCAGCAGGGCAGTCCTTCTTCTTCTTTAGTTCCTTTCTTGTTGAATTCTGGAGGGGATCTGAGGCGTGGGTGCAGGTCTGCCAGTTTTATCCTTGCTCCTGGGTGAAAAGCAGGGGGGCCCTGGTTCTCCAATCAGGGACAGGGTCGTCCCCCTGTGATGACCACTTCCTGGGAAGTGTGGCAAAAATCCATCCCAGAAGGCAACAGTCTCTAAAAATCCAAAATGGATGAATCTGATTTTTGGAGGAGAGATCTGGCTGAGCCCACCCAATGGTGTGGCTAAAAATCATAAACACACCCCTCTCCTGCCCTCTCCTAATCTAATCAAGGGGGCACCTAGCTGTCTGGGGTTGCAGGATGTGGGGGTGTTGCTGGGTGCTGCAAATGTCCTTCTCTGCCTTTGAAGACCAGTTTGGCAGCCCTCCCCCTTCCTGCTTCCCCATCTGCTGAGGGGAGATTCTCTCCCCCAAGCACATTCCTTTGTGTGAAGTCAGGCCACTTCACACCTCATTAAAGTAGCCTGGCAGAAGCTGCTGCAGGCTGGCCAATCAGAGCACAGGAGCAAAAACAATGCAGAGCTGAAATTGGCAACTTTTTAGGTAAAGTCTAAACTTTTTACCTGCACTAGTTATATTAAATCCAACAACTGGAAGTTGTGGGATTTATTATAACAATCAATTTGATACCAAATTCTTGGTATGTAACATTTAAGGAGACTTTAAAATTTAAAATAAAGTCTGCCCATTCTAGCCTATGAAGGCCATTTACTTCAATGAGGGAAAAACGAATTTGGCTGTTTTTACCTCACCAGGGCTTATAAATCTATTTTTATAAAGTCCCTGCTTATAGTTACATGGCACCCAGCCCTAGGGGCACATAGGGCACACCTTAGGGGTGACTTATATGTAAAAATAAGGTAGTTTAAGACTTTGGAAGTACCTTTAATTCCAAAGTCGAATTTGCATATAACTTTAATTTAAAAGCAGCCAGCAAGGCAGGCTTGCTTTTAAAATGACACTGGGCACCTCAGCAATGCACCTAGGTGTGCACCACCTATGCTGTGGTCCCTAAACCTACATGCCCTACCATATACTAGGGACTTATAGGTAGGTTAACTTAGCCAATTATAATTAGCCTAATTTGCATATCCATTTTACACAGAGCACAGGCCCTGGGACTGGTTAGCAGTACCCAGGGCACCATCAGAGTCAGGAAAACACCAGCATAAAGTGGAAAATGGGGGCAAAAAGTTAGGGGGCCTCTGCAATCAGCCCCAGTTTCTCACACTGATCAATGAATATGTCATGCAAAGAGAGGATGCAACTGTGAAAGACATAATCAATGAGATGTGAAAACGGGGCATGGTCAAATGCCTGACAGAGATGCTGCTTCCTTTTGAAATCTTTACACTGGAAGTCAGCAAGAAAGACTGTACCAATAGCAAAACTGTCCCATTGGTGCATATGCTGCAGAATCAGCTAAAGGAGGTATCTGAAATGTACGCAGGTGTGGATGTAAAAACAGAAGCACAGGAGTTGGTGGAGAGCTTAATTCTTTGCTTATCTGTTAATACAAAGCTGCAAAGAGACATTGGCCCTCATTACAACCCTGGCGGTCGGTGATAAAGTGGTGGTAATACCGCCAACAGTTTGACGGTAACTACCACCAAATTATGACCATGGTGGTGAGAACTCAGATAGACAGCCACTGTACCACACCGACGGCGAGGACAGAAAAAACAGCACTACAGCAGTAGCCGCCTACAGCCAGGTGGAACTGTCAATGTTCTTCCCACCATATTAAGACCCTGGAAAATGCCACCTTTTCTGGGCGGTACCAATGGCATCAAAAGCTGAGCTCAGAAGTGAAAGGACTCACCTTTGGAGACACAGGGAAGAACCATGCCGCCATGGAGCCTGAATGATTTTCTATGTACTGCTCCACCACGAACACCAATGACAGAGAAGACGACCATGGTGAGAACAGCCGCCTAGCACACAGAAGAAGGAGGGAGGGAGGAAAAAGAGTGACACACACGCACAACACACACCCCCAACACCATACACACAATCAGCTGCAGTAATAAAACATATTTACTCCGTACCCCTGAGGAATAATGCAAGGACAACAGAATTGTGCAAAAGTGAGTGTAATAATAACAACACAGTAGAAATCCGAAAAAGCAATGTAATGGTATATACATATGTACAGTTCAAGGGACACTGCCCAGTCGATATTGTGTGTGGGCCACAGGGCCGCAGGCTAATGTCCAAGGCCCCACTTGTCACCTGCACCAACACGAACAGAACAAATTAGGGGCATCATTTGGAAAGTAGGCAGGCACCTCAGGGGGACTGGGAACGGGGGCACCTCAGCTGGCAGATGGAACAACACCACTAGTTCTGGAGGGGGCAACATGCCCTGTGCTTGGTCCTGGGTGGTGCAAGGCCACAGTCTCTCAAGTGGGTGACTTGCCCACTGTCTCTGGAAGGGGCAACATGCCCTGTGCTTGGTCCTGGGGAGTGCAAGACTACAGTCTCTCAAGTGGGTGACTTGCCCACTGGTTCTGGAGGGGGCATCATGTCCTGTGCTTCTGAACCTGGGGAGGGTGGGGTTGGTGGGTGTCTTACCCACTAGGTCTGGAGTTGGCATCGTGCCCTGTGCTTTTGATCTTGGGGAAGCTGGGGTTGGTGGGTGTCTTACCCACTGGTACTGGAGGGGGGCATTGTGCGCTGTGCTTCTGATCCTGGGAAGTGTAAGGTCACAGTCTCACAGCTGGGTGTCATACCCACTGGATTCGCAGGGGGCAGGCTGCACAGCAGCCCATGGAGGCAAGACTACATACTGTCCGCCGGCGGTGATGGCTGCTCAGTGTTGGTGCTGCTGCTGTTGCACCTGCTGGCGGTGGGAGGCTCCAGCCCATCCTCTCCAGCCTCGGATGGCTGCCCACTGGTGGTGGTGGTGCTGCTGCTGCTGGGGGTGGGGGGAGGCTCTAACCCATCCCCTGCAGCTTCGGGTGGCTGTACAGCTATGGTTGGCGGTGAGTGCCCCGTCTGATTCCCTGCACCAGGCCCCTTGTCCTTCCTGCCTGCTGGCTCCTTGCCCTTCCTGGCAGCAGCTGGGGTAGGCACCTTGCCCTTCCAGGCAGCAGCTGGGGATATCTCTTTGTCCTTCCAGGCAGCAGCTGGGAATGGCTCCTTGCTCTTCCGGGCAGCAGCTGGGGCCGGCAGCCCGGCAGGCACCCTATCCTTGAGGCTGCCTACTGACCTGCATCCTTTCCCACCACGAGTGGGTGTGGAGACTACTGGGCCCGTGGACTGGGTGGCTGAGGTGCTTGCCTGGGTTTTTGCCACCCTGGCCAGACGTGAAGGATGGGGGGAGGGGTAGGGTAGAGGTCAATGGTGGAGAGGAAAAACTTCTTAGGGACATTGGGGTGGGAACAGGGAGAAGGTTTTGGAGTGGAGGAAGAGGGAGTGGTTGTAGGAGGTGTCTGTCTGGTGTGTTTGGGTGCAGGTGCATGGGCTGGATGCTGTTGTGAGGTGGATGGCTGTTGGGTGTCTTAGTGCTTGCGTTTGTGTACCTTGGGAGAGGGGGTGACAGACACAGTGATAGAGGACACAGGGGACGTGTACATGGCTGTTGTGGAGGTGTCTGCCAGTGAGGTGTGTGTTCTGCCTGGTGTGGAGGTGATGATGGTAGTGGATGAGGATGTAGTGCATGCAGGTGTGAGTGTAGACGCAACTGGGAGGGAGGTGGAGGAGGAGGAGGAGGGGGCACAGTGGAAATTGTGGATGTTGGTATATCTGCAACTGGATGGTATTTGTGTGAGCGCCTGTCGGGTGAAGTGTGGTGCTTGTGTTTGCCTGTGCCACACTTGTGTGTTGTCTTGTGTGCATGCTTGTCTGCTTGTGTGCTTGCTTGGTATAGGTTGGGGATGAGGAGAATGAGATTGGGAAAAGGACGTTGGAGGGGGAGGGTGGAAACAGGGACAATGGCTACCATCAGAGAGGAGGCCAGAGCCTGGATTGATCACTGTTGGACCGCCAAGCCACTGTGAATACCCTCCAGGAATGCATTAGTCTGTTGCATTTGGGCTGCCAGCCCCTGGATGGCATTCACAATGGTTGACTGCTCTACAGAGATGGATCTCAGGAGGTCAGGAGATCTCAGTGAGGCCTCCTCACTCAGGGCAGCAGGTCTGACTGGGGCAGGGATTGAGGTGCCTGGGGCACAGGAGATGCCCACCCTAATGGGTGAGCATGCACTGGCAACTCGCTGAGGGGCTGCTGGGAGGGCGGTGCTGGTACAGGGGTTGCGGCTGCACCTGTAGTTGGGGTGGTCACAGAGGTGTCCGCCACCACCAGGGAGCTATGATCGGAGAAGGTACCTGTGTCCGAACTGTCCCCTCCTGTCTCTGCCATGGTGCTCCCCTCACCCTTCGTCACACTGGTGCGCTCAGCATCGGTGGACTCTGCCTCCTGGGACCTGTGGGATGCAACTCCCTCCGTCACTGGTGCCTCTGTTCCTCTGCCAGATTATGCTAATGCACATAAGGACAGGGTGACAAAAAAAAGGGGGGGAGACAAAGGATACACTGGATCAATGGCTACACCAACACCACCGTTGACAAACACACCACCGTCACACACAGGGAACAGCCCTACGCACTATGAACCAGTTATAATGCTAGCCATCAAGGCATGGGGAGGGGCACATACCGCCAAATGCAGCACACCTGGGACCCACCCAGCCCTGACCAGTTGTGGATGCCTATGAGCTAGGTAGCAGGTTTATCACTTCAGAACCCTGGCCAACATGGGACCTACTCTGCAAAGTCAGGCCTGGCCTAGGGGGACCCACTGAACACACATTCTCCACACGGATATCACCCTACCATGCATAAGTTGTAATGATGGGCACTGTACTCACCCCCTAGTGGCTGCTGTGACACCCTCAAGCCCATCCAGCTCCGGATACGCCATCGCCCGTATGGGGGCCATCAAGAGGGTCAGGGTTTGACGAGCACTCCTTCATCGTTGGGAGGCCATCCCCAGCTGGGCCTCCTCCGTCTCCCGTGCCCAGCATCTCAGGTCCTCCCATCTTTTCTAACACTGGATGCTCTGCCTGCTCTAGATCCCCAGGGTCCGCACGTCCTTGACGATGGCATGCAATATACCCTTCTTTTGACACATGGCCTAGCACACAAGCTATACGCCACCCAGGGGACATCCTCCCACCCCCCCTACATGAGGCCTTCACACACACCACTGAATGCATTAATGCCACATGCATCGTGCTCATAGTGTACTCACCTGTTTGTCTGGAGGCCCATACAGCAGTCCGTACTGGGGTAGGACCACATTCACCAGTCGCTCCAACTCTGCTGAGGTGAAGGCAGGGGCCCTTTCCCCACATGAGCCATGGTAGGTTCCAGACACAGGTCACAGCAGCACATGCAGTGTAGGTCCTCTTCTATGGAAGGTCAGGTAGCAAGGGAGTGATCAGATAGAAAATGACGGTCACGTCCGCTGCAGTACATACCGTCACCGCTGGCGTAAATCACTATTGCCCACTGTACCCCATAGCGCCCAATGTTAACCAATCCCGAACGCCTACTGCAATGGCGCACAACGTCAGTGGAATTTCCTCACTTCCACCTTTCCCTCCACACAGGACAGGCGGATGCCATTTCAGGGTGGGGGGGGGCAGGGCCTGGATAATAACTGAATCACAGTTAGAAATTGGACATACAGGGCAAATAGCACTTACCTATTACAAATTGACATCATGCATTGTACTGTTGTGGCTCTGATGCTCAGTTTGTGACCGGATCCTCACTCTTTTGTCCCTTAAACTGCAACCGCTGTGGATGAATAGGAGATGGAGACATACCCCCGTGTACGGACCCCTGGTGGACTTGGCAACAATGAGGACAGGTACATTATCCTCACCTATAGACTGGACAGGGCCACACTCACAGAGCTGTGTGCCCAACTGGAGTCTGACCTGATATCTGCTATCTGTCACCCCACTGGGATCCCCCCACTTGTGCAATTCAGATCTGTGCTCCATTTCTTGGCAAATGGTTCTTTCCAAGTGACAGTGGGCTTTGCAGCAGGAATGTCACAGCCAATGTTCTCAATAGTGCTGACCAGAGTGTTGTCTGCCCTGACTAAACACATGTGCAGCTACATTGGATTCCCCCAGGTGGAGGATTTGGCCACAGTGAAGGCTGATTTCTATGCAATGGGACATATCTCCAACATAATTGGGGCAATTGATGGAACACAAAATGAACAGGTTTACAGAAATCGAAAGCGTTTCCACTCCATGAATATCCAGATGGTGTGCTTGGCAGACCAGTACATCTCCCATGTCAATACTAAGGCCCGTATTTATACTTTTTGACGCTAAACTGCGCTAACGAAGTTTAGCGTCAAAAAGTTTAGCGCCGGCTAACGCCATTCTGAAGCGCCATGCGGGTGCCGTATTTATTGAATGGCGTTAGCCGGCGCTAGCAGACCGGCGCTGCCTGGTGTGCGTGGAAAAAAAACACGTACACCAGGCAGCGCCGGCGTTGGGGAAAATGGCGTTAGGGCGTCTTAAAATGGTGCAAGTCAGGTTGACGCCAAAAAATCGCCTCCACCCGATATGCGCCATTTTTAACGACGCCCAGACGCCATTTACATGACTCCTGTCTTAGTAAAGACAGGAGTCATGCCCCCTTGCCCAATGGCCATGCCCAGGGGACTTCTGTCCCCTGGGCATGGTCATTGGGCATTGAGGCATGTAGGGGGGCACAAATCAGGCCCCCCTATGCCAAAAATAAATATTAAAAAAATATGAAATTATACTTACCTGAACTTACCTGAATGTCCCTGGGATGGGTCCCTCCATCCTTGGGTGTCCTCCTGGGGTGGGCAAGGGTGGCAGGGGGGGTCCCTGGGGGCATGGGAGGGCAGCTGTGGGCTCATTTTGAGCCCACAGGTCCCTTAACGCCTGCCCTGACCCAGGCGTTAAAATCCGCCGCAAATGCGGGGTTTTTTGCCCCACCCACTCCCGGGCGTGATTTTTGACCGGGAGTATAAATACGACGCATTTGCGTCGCAGTCATTTTTTTAGACGGGAACGCCTACCTTGCATCTCATTAACGCAAGGAGGGCGTTCACGCAAAAAAATGACGCTCTTTCCTCATACTTTGGCGCTAGACGCGTCTAACGCCAAAGTATAAATATGGCGTTAGTTTTGCGCCGAATTTGCGTCGAAAAAAACGATGCAAATTCGACGCAAACGGAGTATAAATATGCCCCTAAGTATCCAGGGTCGGTGCATGATGCCTTTATCCTGAGGAATAGCAGCATCCCAAATGTGATGGCCCAAATACAGAAGCACCGTGTGTGGCTAATAGGTGGGCCCTGGTTCCCACCCAGTAGATGTTGGTGTATGGGTATGGTGTGGGCCATATAGGATGGTGGTTTGCTAAATGTTGTCCCTCAATATTTGGAGGTGACTCAGGTTACACCAACCTATCATGGTTATTGACCCATGTAAGGAATGTCAGGGCAAGGGCAGAAGAACATTACAATGAGGCACATGGGCGAACAAGAAGGATAATCGAACAGACCTTTGGCCTCCTGAAAGCCAGGTTCAGATGCATCCATCTAACTGGGAGATCCCTGTGCTACTCACCAAGAAGGTCTGCCTGATAATCGTGGCATTCTGCATGTTGCACAACCTTGCCTTGAGATGCCATGTGCCTTATCTGCCGGAGGAGGAAGTTGGAGATGGCTGTATGGCAGCAGTGGACCCTGTGGTCAGTGAGGATGAGGAGACAGAGGATGAGGATGAGGACAACAGAAGAACAGTGATTCGACAACACTTCCAATGACACACAGGTAAGACAGTGTTACCTCACATTTCATTGTCATTATTTAGATTATCTTTGGCACTGGCATGCTATTAATTCCCCATTTCTATGCCCACTCACTGTACCCTTTGGCAACTCATTTTGCAAATGTTGGTGCCCCACTATCGCTCCTGGTGTGATCACTGCAGCCAACTACATGTCTTTCATATTTGAACATTACTGTACATTTGAATTACAATGTTTGAACCTGGTTAAACAAATACATACTAAAATGAGTTTGACATACTCCATACTTTTATTTTTTCAAAGAGTATTTATTTAAATGCTAAGAAATAGAGGGGCAAGTGCAATGGGATGGGGTGATGATGGAGGAACGTCCAGGGTATTATTCCAGCCTATTTGTAGCACAGGTGCATTGTCCATGGGGACATAGGAAGGGGAGCAATGGCAGTTCAAGGTGGACAGGGTGACAGAGTGGGACACAAGGGTGACAATCAGCAGAGTCTTATTTCCTGGTGGGGGGTTGTGACAGTAATTCTGCCTGGATTGCAGGGTACGTTTGCGGGGTGGTTCTCCTTCTGCAGGGGGAGGGGTGCTGGTGGCCTGTGAGCCCTGTGGCAGGGCCTCATGTCCACTAGCTGCAGCAAAGGTGGAAGGCAGTTCAGATGTCTGGTTAGTGCCAGGGCCCCGCTGTTGTGAGACTGACTCCCTCATAATGTTGGCGATGCCTGCAAGCACCCCTGCTATAGAGACCAGGGTGGTCTTGGTGGCCTGCAAGTCCTCTCTGATCCCCTGGTAGTGTTCCTCCTGCAGCCACCTGTTCTCCTGCATGTTGTCCAGGATCTGGCCCATCATATCCTGGGAATGTTGGTATGCTCCCCAGGATCTCTGCAAGTTCCTTCTGGAGAGTCGGTTTCCTGGGCCTGTCCTCCCCCTAGTGCACAGCACTCCTCCCACTGTCCCTGTTGTCCTATGCTTCTGTCCCCTGAATCGTGTGCCCACTGCCATTGACCTCAAGTCCCTGATTTTCTTGGGTATGCGCTGTGCCCTGGGGTCCCTGTAGTGGTAGACACACTGCTGATTGACGTGTCTTGGGGACAGAGGTAGGGGGTACCCTGGGTGGGTGCTGTGGTGGTATTTCCAGATGGGGGAGGCTCTGTGGTTGTCTGGGTCTGGGCCGGGATAACGGACTGTCCAGAAGTCCCTGATGGGCTAGGTTGCTCATCCAGATCCAGGCGACCAGAGTTGCTGTCATCATCGTGGGCTACTTCAGTTGGGGGACTGGATATTGCAGGCACCTCTTCGCCGATGACATTGGCTGGGATACCTGCGGGGATGTAAATGCACTGTTATTGTTTCTGTGTGTGACATATTGTGCATTGGTGTGTTGCCCTCTTTGTTTGTATTTGCCCTGGCAGCTTTCACTTGTGTATGTTGGTGTAAGGTAGGATGATTAGTTCTCTGTAGTGTGCATGCTTTAGTGATAGGTGTCCATGCAGGTCTGTGAGTGGTGTCCATGCATTTGTATGGCATGCAGGGCTTGGCATTGGGAGGAGTGAGGTGCGACAGTGGGGGGTGTGGGAGGTGGTGGAGTGATGGGAGTGGGGGTGAGGGTGGGGGTATATGATGGCAAGCAGGTAGACGAGAGATAGTAGTATAGAGCAGGCTTACCAGTTACTCCAGCCAGACCCTCAGGATGCATGATTGCCAAGACCTGCTCCTCCCATGTTGTTAGTTGTGGGGGAGGAGGTTGGGGTCCACCACCAGTCCTCTGTACAACGAGTTGGTGTCTTGCTGCAATAAAACGTACCTTACCCCGTAGGTTATTCCACCTCTTCCTGATGTCGTACCTTGTTCTGGGGTACTGTCCCATGGCATTGACCCTGTCCACGATCCTCCGCCATCGCTCCTTCTTCCTAGCAATGGATATCTGCTACACCTGTGATCCAATAGCTGTGGCTCTACCCCGATGATTTCCTACACCATGACCCTTAGCTCCACCTCTGAGAATCTGGGGTGTCTTTGTGGTGCCATGGGTGTTGTGTGAGTTGTGTAGGTGATGGTGTGTAGGGTGATGTGTTAGGGTGTGTGATGTGAGGTGCGTGGGTGGTGTATAGGTAGTGTGTGGCTTGGGTTTTGTCTGTGGTCGTGGTGTCTGTCTTGTGCCAATGGTTTGTAGTCATAAAGGGTTGTGGGTACTGTGGGTGTGTGTTTTATAGTGGTGTGGATGTGTGGTTGTGGTGTGTGTATGGGTGTCAGATGTGGGTTATTTAAATTGACCAATGTAGTGTTCTTTTGTTTGAGTGTATGTATTTGAGCACGGTGGTATGTACCGCCAATGGTCTACCGCCATTGAATGACCGCCGTGGTGATTCGTGGGTCATAATGTGATGGGCATTGTTTTATTGGCGTAACGGTGTGGGTTTTTATACCGCCAGTTTATCACTGACCTTTGGTGTGGCGGACTTGTGTCTGTGGCTGAATAGTGACGGATTGGTGTGTGTGTGTCGTAATATGGTGAACGGATATCCTCCACAGCAGTGGTATGTTGGCGGCAGTCAGCATGGCGGTAAGTGGGATTTACCGCTAGTGTCATAATGAGGGCCATTGCGTCATCCAAACATTACATCTGTGCCTCAATTCTTGACTCAAGGTATGAACAGTTACTGTCCACTTTCATTCCTTTTTCAGACAGGGATGTTTCAACTTACAAGACATGGATTGCTGGGCAAACCAACGACCTAGAAAAAGAATGGCAGGGAATTAGACGCCCACTCATGGGCAGGAGCTCTGGGGTGTAGCCTACCACTTCCATAGACCCTGTGTACAGCGTTTGTGGCTCACAACAGCCAAAACCAACACCAGCAACAACAGGAACAGGTGCATCGGCCAAAAAATTTGAATTTGATTGGTTCCTAAAAGCAGGGCTCTAAGTCCACTGCAGAAGCAGAGCATAATTGGTCACGCAAGATGGAGCACCAATGAATATTGGGAGGATCGTCCAGGCCTATCTAGATGACTGAACGGAAGTCTATCAAAACCCATTGATATATTTGTATAGGAAGAGGCGATAATGGGCAGTGCTCAGCAAGCTGGCAATAAAATATTTAGCTTGTCCTGTAGCCAGTGTGTCTGATGATCTTGTGTTCAGTGCAGCTGGTGCAGTTGTCACTGTGAGAAGGACCAATCTCTCACCCCAAAATATCGAGAGATTGACCATGATTAAAATGAGTCAGCACTTTATAGCACCAAATTACAACATACCTGAAGTACAGGTGGATGAGGGTGATTGGTCAGACTATAGTGTAGTGTAGTGTGTTCGCTGACCAACTTTTGAGTGAACCACCTGAATTTGAGAATTAACTCTACTTCCCTGACTAGACCTGGGGAACCATGGAACTTTCTACTTTCTTCTATTGATGAACTGCTTTGAGAAAAAAAGGATATAACTAGCTGAGGGAACATTATTATTTAATATTGTTTACTTCTGTCTCAATGACTAATGTACCGCAACCGTTTTAGGCACATGCATGGCCAGACTATAGTTGGACCAGTGTGCAGTGAAGAAGGCCACCCACCCACCACCCTCAAAATCGCTTCAAGGAAATTTGAGAGACAGAATCTGCCTCCATTCTGTGCCTATATTTCCTCTTTGCCCCTGAGCAGTACTACCCCAGATATTTGATTTACAACTTACTGGCCAACGTGTGTTTTGTTTCATAAATCAAAGAGAATCAGCAATGTACCACTATGCTTGATTGGAACATGTAAGTAATGCTTTATACTCTAACAAACTGAGATGAGGAATTATTGTTTCAATGTTAAGATGGTTCATGTGACTAGTGGCAGCAGATAGTAAGAGTGGGTTTTTATTGTTTAACTATAATTATTACCCTTGCTTGTGTTTATGTCGCAATTGATGCACAATGTTGGTGGCCTAATAATGGGTGATCATTGTTTTTCCTAGAGGTGATTTTTTGTCCTTCCCCTTTGAGACTTAGCGAGATTTGTTTGACTATTTTGTTTTCTGGTGCTATGTTTTCTAATTCACATTTGGCAATTAAGACCCGACCAGTACATTTAGCTTAGAAACACAAATCTAGTCTACACAAAAAAACACTCAATGTTTCTCTTGTTGTTAAACATAGTTATGCATTCCAGATCGCTCTAACTTAATTGGGTCAGGAGACTGTGACTCTCGGGAGCAGTCGGTATGGAGTTGGATATAATCTTTATTCAGAGTCTAGAGGATGAGGGAAAGACTCAGAATGTGAATTAACAACTTAAACAACTGCCAGAAGAAGGAAGTCATCAGCTTAGTGGAAATCAACATGGATGATGATGAGTCTAAGAGGCGTACTCCAGCCTGTGGACTGGTATTGAGAGACGTGTTGACAAATGCAATGCTGCTACATGTGTGTGCTGGCAGGCTTAAATTCAAAACTATGTGGTTAGGTGGGGGCCCTGTTGTAGTTAACTGGAGGAGACATACATGTGATTGATAATGTCAGATTATGCACGTGCTCTAGTTATTCAAATCTGCTGATAGTGTATTCTTTTTAGCACAGAATGTTTTAAAATCTGCTGATAGTATATAACAATTAATTGTGTGGTTAGGTACCCTTGTCCTACTACTCTCCGAGTCTCTGCAGTGCATTCTGCAGCCATATTTGACCCATGAGGAGTGGGGCAGAGAGATGTGCCATTGCCAGTTATATTGTTTAAACTAAAATTACAACAATGCTCCATAGTTCTCTTACCTGAATAGATGTAGAGAGGCCTACATGTTTTCTCAAGGTACCATGGTGGTGTAGTAGTAGCATGCTAGCACACTAACAGTGAGGGCAGCAGAAGCGAGGTTCCACTCCACCTAGGTGAACTCAAATGAAGGTCCTTCACACTGAATTAATGTTGGTTCCACCACATCTGCCCCACTGAGTGTATGATTAATCAATGGTGTAAGTTATTAGGTAATACCTCAATAAATCACGCAGCCCATGGAAAGAGGGTTAGGGATTTGATGAATGGATGTGAAAGGGATTTAGGTAAAGGTGTGACAAAAAGACTAACACTAAACAAACATAATATTTATCTAAGTAGTGATCAGTAGCCTGTTGTGGGGGGAGTAGAAACAATTAATATGTATGATACAGTTAACTTTACATTCCATCAGCCCCAGTGAGACCAAAGTTGTTATAATTTTAAAAATGTTTGGTCACCTACCTTTGCAAAATAGTAAATATGATTAATGTTGGGGGGTAAGCTAACACACACAGCTCTACAAAAAATATTGAAAGAAAAATGATACTAGTTTGTTTTGCCAAATTGGGTGGTGCATCTGCATTCTTCTTGGATTGTCCTGTCAATCTTCTTGGGTGCCTGCCTGAAGCGGTCCGACAAGGTAAGCATGAGTGTTATAGTGTAGGAGAAGTGAAGGCCTGCAGATTGCAAAACAGAAATGATAGTCATGTTATTGTAGAATCAAGAAGGATAGACTGGAAGGTAAGCTTCATGATGAGTAGTGCACCAAGAAGAATCAGAGGTGGCAGAGCAAGAGCAAAGTCCTTTGCAATCACTCATTTTATGACTGATGATGTGGCAGCAGGAAGCTGCCTTGGAATTACAGTACTGGTATTGACGGGCTAGTGGCACTGGGGGCTGGCTAGCGCCAAGAGCATTGGCAGTGACTTCTGCTGCTACATCCTCCTCCTCAAGGATGACCAGCTGTTGATAGTCTATCTTGATGGCTTATAGCTTCTGCCGTCACATCCTGGCTACTATTTCCTACCATGATGGTGGACCAGCAAGAATAGCTATATCAAGAAAGAAGAAAGAGAAATTGTAAACAATCCTCTGAGAAAAATACATGTTTTAAATCATGTAGTGGCACAGTAACAGTACATTTGCTGGTCACCCCAGGCCATTCGATTTTAAGGTGATTAGAGTCACAGCCATTATACACTATGGATTACAAGTATTCCTCTCTCTCCTGTTGTGCTCATTTAATTGTGGCATGCTGGCTCAGCTGGCACTCTAGTCATACTTGTTACTGTCTGCAGCCAG
Organism: Pleurodeles waltl; assembly: GCF_031143425.1. Lineage (NCBI taxonomy): Eukaryota > Metazoa > Chordata > Amphibia > Caudata > Salamandridae > Pleurodeles > Pleurodeles waltl. The sequence goes on from NC_090445.1 coordinate 475,616,820, forward strand.
GACAGCTGTACTACAAAATTCTCTTATTCCAATGCCCATTTTTTTCTCCTAAATAAATGCCTTTCAATTGTACTCGGACTACAAGGCTGATGAATACTAAGGATGAAACACACCATGTAGTATAATAAAAATCAATCATGCAAACATCCTGTCTGCCATAAGTAGATGATGAAAAAATCGATATACTGAAGTACAGGGAAAGGATTAAGGAATGGGATACATAGATAGATTTTATCTGGCACGTTCGTCACATACTATCCCATCCACGAAAATCAAGGTGCTTACTTGGTACCACTTCACTCACTGTCCTCATCACCCTCCTTCACCACACCTTGGCCCTCATTTCGACCTCGGCGGTCTTTTTTAAAGACCGCTGAGGTACCGCTGTGCTGAAGGCCGCCAGTGTAAGCGGTTTTCCGCACAGCGTATTATGACTGCTGGCAGCCCTCCAGTTCTTTTTTTTGATGGAGAGCTGCCAGCAGCCATACTGTCCTGTCATCAGAACACCACCAACTTAATCACGTCCCATGATTCGGTGTGGCGGTGTTCTGGTGATGGGGTGCTGGTGGTGGATTAGCCCCCATGGATCCCGTCCCCTCCCGGAGAATCAACGGACAAGGTAAGTTGATCATCCGTTAGGGGAGGGGGATGGAGGGTGTTGTGTGTTGTGTGCATGCATGGGGGTGTGAGTGTGTAGAGGAAGTGTGTGAGTGCATTTATGCATGTGGGGGTGTTGTGTGTATGGGAAATGTGTGTGGGTTGGTCTGTGTGCATGTCTGTTTGTATGTGTAAGGGTATGTGTTTTTGAAGTGTATGTGTGCGTGTAGGGGTGTGTGTATGTGCATGTTGGGGGTGGGAGTGGGGTCTTGCCACCTTTGGGGGGTGACAGGGAGGTAAAGGGGGGAGGACCCGGGGGTGTGGAAGGTTGGTGGGGTAGACCCTTATCAGTGCCAGGGAAGGAATTCCCTGGCACTGATGGTGCCTACCGCCATGGACTTCGTGGCGGTTCCAAACCACTCGAAATCCATGAGCGAAGTCTCTAGCCCAGCAGTCGTCACCGCCCTGATGGTCGGAGTGGAGAAGTGGCGGATGACCATGGCAGTATTACCACCACTTCTCCCCGTCTGCCAGGGTCGTAATGAGGGCCTTTGTGCTTTGCAGTAAGAAAAGGTATCTTCTTAACTTACTCAACTGCAGGGTAAGGTGAATGGGATTAGGCTGGGTAGGTAGAGTACACACTTTACTGGTCAATTCCTCATCATCATCATGTGCTTATGGTTTGGGTAGTGGTGTGAGTGACTATGGTTGGCAAATGTCGAAAGGGAAACATTTTAACAGAAGTAAATCTGCTATGGAAGCAATATTAAAATATATTTATTATTACATAATATATCACTTGACTAGAAAAATGTGGCACAAGAAAAGAATGGATTTTTCAAATTATTCAGAAGGCTAGGACAGAACATAAGAAAGATAAAAGGAGTGAAGTACTAGGAAGTGTCTGAGTGGGCACAAGGAGGGAAGGGAAACATACCTTGCTTTTGCATTGCCATGCATTGAAAACTTTTTGACACATTAACTTAACTTAAGCTGACAGACTCAAATTGCACAGCCAACATTGCAGTGCCGATTCTACTGAATTAAACCATGCAGCTGTTGGGTCATACAGGGTGGCACTGGTGAAAGGCCATAGCGAGGGAGGGAGGTGATGGTTATTGAATGCTGGGATACATATTACCTTCCTCGTTTGAAACATACTGTGAGTCAAGGAAATAGTCAGAAATACCACCCAACCTTTTGAATGAAACCTTCGATAAAAAACATTCCAAGCAAGTAAAGTAGGTGAGAAGAACACCCCTAACTAGAAGAGCTCCCTTGTTTCTTCATTCCAAACAATTATCTATTCATCATTGCAAATGTGTTCTTCTAGTACTCTTAGTCTTCACACTTGGTTTTGATACACACCATTTAAGCTTTACATTTTCTCATTTAGTCCTTTGCCATTTAAAACCATCCAAATTCCAAACCTTTCACCAACATCCATTTACCCTATACCCACCCATGCATACTTTCACCCATTCATCCATCCAAGAGATCCAACCCACCCAAGGATTACGTTCGCCCATCCAGGCAGTCATCCTTTCACTCATACCCTTTCACCCACCTGGGAAGGGATCCTTTCACCTGCATAACCTTCCATCCATCCTTTCCCCACCCATGCATCCTATCATCAGCATACACCTCTCTGATCATTATGCACCCTTTCCCCCACACATCCTTTCACTCGAATTATATTTTACCCATCCTTTCTCCTGTTATCCGTCTTTCAATTTTCCAAAAACACATCATAGTTCAAAGAGTGAGTCAAAACATTAGTATACCATGGTAGGTACTATATTACTAATTGTTGATAAGCAAGCATTATGACTTACCACCCCCCGCCCCTGCCGCAACTCTCTCTTCATCTGCTGACGTGTGTGTGCAGGCACCGCTGACCATGGCTCCGGTAGTCGGTGCAACTACAAAAAAACATACACATGTTAGACACTAGATACGCCTCCCCCTATTGTTTTTTTAATAGCAAAATTCAACTGCAATACATCATTATATTCCAGTTACAGATGTATCTTCTATCAAAAAATCAGGTGGGCATTTTGTTAGTTGGCAATTTTTTAAAAGCCAGGTATTTTAGTCAAACAAAAGTTTTCTGTAATGGAGGGACAGTACTAGCTATTAATTAATCTGAGTTTCTCAAGAGAAATAAAGGGTGCAAAAGTTGGTCTGTGAAGGACATATGGGCCCTCATTATGACATTGGTGGTAAATTCTGAATACCTCAGCGGTGACTGCTGCCAAAATACCACCACGGAGGGGAACATCTGCCTGCCAGATTATGACACATAAACGTAAAACTGACAGAAAACTGCCAAAACCACAAGTCTGCCAGACTCACTGAACATGATAAACTGTCGGAACTACCGCCCATACCATTATGCACCAAAATAACACCTTCCAAATAATGACCCACGAATCACCACAGTGGACATTCATTGGCGGTAAACCATTGGCGGTGAAGACCACCGCAGCAGATAATGCCACTCAAATACAAAACAAGACAGGGACATTGGCCTGAACAAAAAACCCACACCTGATACAAATACACACACCCTACACACCCACCGACAGCACCATAAAACACACACTCACATCACCCACAGTCCCTTGCTAACATGACAAGATGGATACATTTAGCGATATTAACACAAAAGAGAACTGAACACACATATCACAACTACCTATTCATCCCACACGCACTACTATCACACACCCCACCACATCATACATCACCCGCTGCACAACCTACACAGACCGCACAACAGCCATGTCCCGACAATGGCACCCCAGTTTCACCAATGAAGAGTTGTGGGTCATTGTTGACAAAATAGTCAGGGTAGAACCACAGCTGTTTGGAACACAGGTCAAGCAGATATCCATTGCCAGGAAGATGGAGCTATGGTGGAGGATCGTGGACAGGGTGAATGCCATGGGACTACATCCATGCACAAGGGACAACATAAGGAAGAGGTGGAAAGACGTATGGGGGAAGGTGTGTTCCATTGCAGCAAGGCACCAGCTCGCCCACCAGAGGACTGGCGGTGGACCCCACCTCCTCCCCCACAGCTGACAGCATGGGAGGAGCAAGTCTTGGCAATCCTGCATCCTGAGGGACTCACTGGAGTAGCTGGTGGACTGCACACTGGTGAGTCAACATTTACTACCTTTCACCCCCCATACCTGTGCAGGAGCAGGTGTCTTAATTAGAGATTATTAATGAATGTTTATATATTTAGAATAATTTAATTATATAGAAAGTAAAATAACGTAGAAAACATAATGCACACGTTTGAAAATGTGATCTCGAAGAATGGCCACCAGTGTTCACGAAATGTACTAATTGATGGTCAACACTTATGAAAAATTGAAAATGTACTAGACTAATGTAGTAATTTGTCATATTAAGGGTTATGAAGTACGTTCTAGCTTATTAATTGTAGGCCTTATCTCAGCGAGTGTCTGGGCCTAGTTGCCAAGCCTCATGCAGAAGCTGTATTTCTTAGCGTTTAATAAAAATGCTGACGGATTGGACTAATTGTGAAATGTTCATTGTCTTCTTCAAAGTGCTTAGCAAACGCTTTCCATGAGAACCAACTAACAGGAGACAGTGTCCTTAAAAATGTAATGATCTGTGTGTAATGTGTGTGAGAAGTACTTTCCCAGGATGCGAACAATGAAGACACTGACTGTAGACGAAGATGCAACAAATTCGATACCTGACTATTCGGATGATGAGGACATCATAAAGCGGACCAATCATTGTCGTGTGAAGAGAGAAATATTAGAATTCATAGATTTGGTATCGAATTATTATTGGGTAGAGTAATAACATACAATTAATTCACCAATATGGAATTAGGGGATAGTTTACGTGACTTTGATATAACAACGTGACAGAGGGCAAAGACCTCAGACCATTTTTGAGATTGCGAGACCTGAGATCTAGAGTGACTTTGGGAGAAGAAGAGATTCGAGATTCTGTCATTGGGCTCATACTCTCTGACTGAGTCTAATGCTTTCCTGATTAATTGATGACCTGAGGACGAAGACTGATTCTTCTTGCTGACCCATACCATGGATAGGTAGATATGACAATGTGACCATAATGTAGTTTTATGGCTTTTCTTTCTAGGTGCCAACTGCGCTGTCTTAATAGTTTTCCTAGCTAGATGTTTTCCTAAAAATTGTTCTACATTGTTTTGCATGAAGCCCCACATGCTGATGCTAATCTGGGTTAGTTGAGGCTATTCACATGACGACTGACAAATGCAGGGACAAATGTTTGAAAAGCTATCTTGCTGAATTCTATGTACGTGATTACTTAGTTGCAGCTGACTTTGTTATTGATCTGCACCATTGCTTTAGAATGCGTTGTGATTCAAGCCTTGATCTTAAAATTAACAAATCTAAATGCCAAGCCCTGCATGTACACCCACCACCAATGCATGCACAGCATGGAGAACTAACAATCCCACAATCCATCACCATACACAAACAAAGGTGGCAGGGCAACAGCAATAGTATGGGGGAAGCTAGTGATGCAGAATATGTCACGTGTAGCATAATACACCACTTACATCACCACAGGTGCCCCAGCCAATCTCAGAATCATCACAGCAGCCATCCAACGTTTCCAGACCTCTGTCCCCAGGACATGTCAATCAGTAGTTTGCCCACCTGTACAGGGACCCCAGTCCATACCTCACAGACAAGACAATGAGGGTCGGTCCTGGGGTCAGTGGCAGTGGGCCCACCGTTCAGGGGACACAGGCACAGGGGCCGGGGACGGTCGGAGGACAGCTGTGCACCAGAGGGAAGACAGGCCCAGGGAACTGACTGCCCATGAGGCACTCACTAATGTCCTGGGGTCTTACCAACAATCCCAGCACAAGATGAGTGAGGTGATAAACATCATGCAGGAGAACTAGTGGCTGCAGTGGGAACACCACCAGAAGAATGAGCAAGAATTGCAGGCCCTGAACACCACCATGGTCTCAATTGCAGGGGTGCTAGGTGATATGGATAACATCATGAGTTACTAGACAGCACACCAGTGGGCCCCTCCACTAGCCAGTGTACTGACCAGCTCTCCACATCTGCTGCAGCTAGTGGACAGGAGGATCTTCCACAGGAACCACTGGCCACCAGCACCCCTCTCCCTGCACATATCCCTCCTCCCAACTCCTCAGCCCTAATGGCCAACCTCGGCCTCAAGCACCTGGTCACCTCGCTCACCCACACAGCCGGTCACACACTGGACGCCATCTTCTCCTCCAGCAGCCACGTCAACTTCACTCACACCACCGAACTCCATTGGACCGACCACCGTTGTGTTCATTTTTCCTTCCAGAAGCCCACCAGCCACCACCAACAGCATCGGATCCCTCACCACAAGTGGAACAAGATTTCCAAGGACCAATTGATCTCCAACCTCGCTCACGCCCTACCACCAAAACCCAAGGACCCCAACACCGCCACCCTCAACCTCAAACAATGGCTCAACGACTATGCCAACACCCTCGCCCCACTCAAGAAAACCACCAACAACCACGGCAACAAGAAAGCTCCCTGGTTCACATCAGACCTTCAGGCATCCAAATGCGGATGCCGGAAAGTCGAGACGATCTGGTGCCAAGAACAATCAGAAAGCAACCATGCCGCCCTCAAATCAGCCATGCGCAATCACCACCAACTCATCCCAGCCACCAAAAGATCTTTCTTCAAAGAGCAAATTGACAACAACGCACACAATAGCAAGGAGCTCTTCAGCATCATCCAGAAACTCACCAACCCAAGTCCTGCTCTGCCGACCCACCCCACTCACAAGACCTCTGCGACTCCCTCACCACCTTCTTTCACACCAAGATCACTGACATGCACGGAAGCTTTGCACCGCCACCCCACCACCACCACGGCCACGGTCGACCCCAACGTACCCTGCCACACCAACGTCCTGAACGCCTGGACCCCCACCAACGATGAGGAAACCACCAAGACCATGAGCACCATCCACTCCGGCTCTCCTGCAGACCCCTGCCATCACCACATCTTCAATAAAGCAAGCCAAATCATCGCTCCCCAGCTCCAGACCATCATCAACATCTCCTTCGAGACCGTCGTCTTCCCAGAGAGCTGGAAACACGCCGAAGTCAATGCTGTGCTCAAAAAGCCCAAAGCCGACCCAGAAGACCTCAAAAACTACCGACCCATCTCCTTTCTCCCATTCCCCTTAAAGGTCATCAAGAAGATAGTCAACAACCAGCTATCCCGCTTCCTGGAGGAAAACAGCCTACTCGACGTTTTCCAGTCAGGATTCCACAAGAACCACAGCACCGAGACCGCCCTTATCGCCTGCACTGATGACATCAGGAGCAAACTTGACAAAGGAGAAACCGTCACCCTTATCCTCCTTGACTTTTCTGCAGCCTTCGACACTGACTGCCACCACACCCTTAAAACACACCTCTTGAATGCTAGAATTTGCCACAGAACCCTGGACTGGCTCACCTCCTTCCTCTCTGGAAGAACCCAGAAAGTCCGCCTTCCCCTGTTCCTGTCCAAGGCCACCAAGACCATCTGTGGAGTTCCCCAGGGAGCCCCACCCTCTTCAATGTCTACATGGCTCCGCTCGCCAACATCATACGATCTCATGGCTTCAACATCGTCTCCTACGCAGACAACACTCAGCTCATCCTCTCCCTCATGAAGGACCCCGCAACCACCAAGAACAACCTCCACACCGGAGTCCACGCCATCGTCAACTGGATGAAAGAAAGCCGCCTCAAGCTAAACTCAGAGAAAACTGAGATCATCATCTTCGGCCCCTACAGATCCGCGTGGGACAACTCCTGGTGGCCTGCCAGCCTGGGGTCGGCTCCAAAGCCCACGCACGCAACCTCAGCTTCGTACCGGACTCTTCTCTCTCCATTATCCAGCAAGTCAACGCCATCTCATCCTCATGCTACAACACCCTTTGCATGCTCTGCAAGACCTTCAGATGGATCCCAGTGGAAACCAGAAGAACGGTCACACACGCCCTCGTCAGCAGTAGACTGGACTACAGCAACGCCCTCTAGGCGGGAACAACAGCCAAGCTCCAGAAGAAACTTCAGTGTATCCAGAACACCTCTGCATGACTCATCCTCAACCTCTCTCGCCACTAACACATCTCAGCCCACCTCAGAGATCTGCACTGGCTCCCCGTCAACAAAAGGATTGTCTTCAAGCTCCTGATTCACACTCACAAAGTTCTCCATGACACCGGACCGGCCTATCTCAACGAGCGTCTCAACTTCCACATCCCTACATGCCAGCTCCGCTCTGCCAACCTCGCCCTTGCAACCGTCCCCCGCATTCACCGCACCACATCCGGCAGTAGATCCTTCTCCCACCTTGCCACCAAAACCTGGAACTCCCTCTCTGTCAACCTACGTCTGACCCAGGACCTCCTGACCTTCAGGAAGCACCTCAAGCCCTGGGTTTTCGAGCAGTAGCACCCCTGCACCTTGAGACCCTGCCAGGTGAGTAGCGCACTTAACAAATCACTGATTGATTGATTAAAGGTGAACCACCCCACAAACAGTCCCTGCGGCCCAGACAGACACCAGAGACAGTTGCTAAGACCAAGACCACTGCCAGGAAATGAGCCCCTCCTGAATGTCCACCTTGTGTTCCACTGTGTCACCTTGTCCACTTTGAACTGCCATTGCTCCCCTTCCTTTGGCCCCTTGTACACTGGACATGTGCTACAAACAGACTGGCCAACTACACTGGACTATTCCCAAACATCGCCCCACTCTATTGCACTTTGCATTGTACACCAATTCTTAATAAACACCCTTGGACACAACTTAAGTAATAGTCCTATCAAACTGTTATGAACTGCATGAACCTGTGTAAATGTCCAGTTACATGTTGATCCATCCTACAAATGTGTCTCAGCAGTCTGTACACATCACAGAATTACACTGTTGTAACCACAGCAACATGTGCAATAAGGCAAGGCATAGGTAACAGTCAGGTGGGATTCAAAGGTAATGACTAGCATAATGATAGAGCCACACAGCACACCACACAAATTTAGAAGTTTTTAGTTCAGCAATCTTACCTGAGTGTCATTGGAAGTACTGCCGTATCATATGTGGCCTCCTCCTCTTCCTCCTCCTCTTCCTCCTCCTCACTGTCCTCAGTGTCCACTGTTGCATTGTCGTCCCCCTCCTCCTGAAGATAGGGCACATGCCATCTGAGGGCCAAATTGTGCAACATGCAGCACACAGCAATCCTGCAGACCTTCTCAGGGGAGTAGCATGGGGATCCACCTGTCAGATGGAGGCCCCTCAATCTAGCCTTCAGGAGCCCGAAGGTCCTTTCAGCAAACCGCCAGGTACGCCCATGAACATCATTGTATCAATTCTCAGTCCCTGTTTGCAGATTCCTTACAGGGGTCAGGAGCCAGGACAGGTTTGAGTATCCAGAATCACCTGCAGGAAGCGAGGGACACACATTAGTCCTTCACAATGGCATGGGGTATGACTCCTGAAGACATTCACTGATATACATTGGCTGGGGACTCATGCTCACCTAAAAGCCACACTCTGTGCCTCTCTAGTTTTGCCATCAGCTGTGGGACGCTGCTATTCCTTAGGACAAAGGCATCATGCACCGACCCAGGATACTTGGCAGTGATGTGGGAGATGTACTGGTCAGCAAGGCACACCATCTGGACATTGAGTGAATGGAAACTCTTCTGATTCCAGTACTCCTGTTCTTTGGCCCTCGGGGGGGACTAAGGCAATATGGGTCCCATCAGTGGCCCCAATTGCATGTGGTATATGTCCCATCGCACAGAGTCCAGCCTTCAGAGTGGGTAAATCATCTACCGAGGGAATGCGATGTAGCTGCACATGTGTTTGAGCATGGCAGTCAAAACCCTTGCAAGCACAATAGAGGACATTGGCTGTGACATTCCTGCAGCCAAGGCCACTGTCACCTGGAAAGAGCCAGTTTCCAGGAAATGGAGTACTGAGAGTACCTGCACAAGAGGGGGTATTACTATGGTGTAATGGATAGCAGTTAGCAGATCAGGCTCCAATTGTGCACACAGCTGTGTGATTGTGGCCCTGTCCAGATGATAGGGTGAGTATGATGTGCCTGTCCTCCAGTGTAGCCATGTCCACAAGGGGTCTGTACACGGGTGCTTGCATCCTACTCTTATTCCTCCACAGTGGTTGGTACCGAAGGTAATTAAAAGTAAGAAGGGAGTGACAGCAGGAACCATGAACTCACTACAGCAGTGTACACAGAGCATGCTTGCATGTTGGACACTGGAATTGTATAGCTGAGTACATTTGACTACAATGACGCACTTTTAGATCTGCACATGTGTACCAGCATCAGAAAATGGCTACCGCCTGTCCTGCTTGCAGGGACAGGTGGAAGTGACCTCACTTTGTCGGCGTTCGCGTCATGTGGGAGGCGGTCTGTACCGCTATGCAATTCCTCATTGGCTAGCATGGCCATCTATGGAGTATGGGAACCAATGATGGTCAACGCTGTCGCGGACGTGACTGGCATTTCCTTTCTACCACTTCACTTAATTCCTGACTTTCCACAGGACAACATCTCCACTGCGTGTGTTGCTGTGACCTGTGTCTGGAACTGTCATGGCACATGCAACAGGAGAAAGGGCCCCAGTCTTCATGTTGAAAGAGTTGGAGATGCTCGTGGATGGGGTCTTACCCCTGTATGGGCAGTTGTATGAACCTCAAGGTCAATAAGTGAAGTGAGTACATCATGGGTACGTTGAATGCAACATGACAGCATGGAGCTCTATGAGTGTGCCAGCAGTATCTCATTGGGAGGGTGGTATGGCTGGTGGCAGTGTTAATGCAGGGTTATGGGTCATGTGTGTGCCTGATGAAGGTCTAATGCAGTTTGTCCCAGGCTGGATTGTCTTGTTCATAGTGTCCCACAGTTTGTATTTCTTCTGCAGGTCAGCACCCATCAAAAGAAGGGGTTGTGTTGTGTCATTGCCAAGGAAATGTGGACACTGGGGGTCTACAGCAGGCAGAGTACCCACTGCAGGAAACAGTAGGAGGACCTGAGATTCAGGGCCCAGAAGACCGCGGAGGCCCAGCTGGGGGTGGCCTCCCAATGAGGGAGGGGTGCCCATCAGAACCTGACCGCTCTGATGGCCCACATAGTGGCGGTGGCCAATCCTGAGTTTGATGGGCACTTGAGGGAAATGCAGCAGCCACATAGGGGTGAGTACAGTGTGGTTGACAACCATCCCTGTTGTGTGGCATGGGATATGGGTGCAGAGTACTAGTCAGTTGATACCCCAATATGCCAGTGTAGACATTGCTGCATGGTCCAGCTTAGGTAAATAGGGTAAAATGCATGTTTTGATAGCAGGTAGCTGGCTTTCCATAACAGACAGGGCTTAGTTGGTCCCAGTGGATGTGTAGCTGGCAGTGTTTGGCTCCTACTTACTGTGGTACCTAGCTAATGGAATGCCAATGTGGTCCATACTGTCCATTCTCAGTGTGTGACAGTGATGTTTATGCCATCTGTGCTGTTGGTGCTGTGATTTACCCTGTGCTCCCTTTCTTTCTGCCCCCTCTCTCCGTCTGTCATCCTGTCCATGTGTGCATTAGCATCATCTGGCGAAGGAGCAGGGGCACTGGTGAGTGAAGGAGCTGCAGCCCATGGGACCCAGGAGGCAGAATCCATCGACCCCGAGGGGACCAGTGTGATGAAGGGCGAGGGGAGCACCACGGCAGGGTCAGGGGGTGATATACTGTCTCTGATTCCTCCTCTGATCAGAGCTCCCTAGTGGTGGCGGACCCCTCTGGGACCACCTCAGCTACAGGTTCTACCGCCACCCCCATACCAGCACTGTCCTCCCAATAGCCCCCACCGAGTTGCCAGTGCCTGCTCACCCAGGAGGGTGTGGATCTCCTTCGTCCCAGGCACCTCATTCCCTGCCCCAGTCAGCCCTGCTGCCTTCAGTGAGGAGGCTATTGACCTCCTGAGAGACATATCTGTGAGGAAGTCAACCATAGTGAATGACATGCTGGGACTGGCATCCCAGATGCAGCAATGCAATGAATTCCTGGAGGGCATTCACTGTGGCTTGGTGGCCCTACAGAGATCATTTCAAGCTCAGGCCTCCTCTTTGATGGGAGCCAGTGTCCCTGTTTCATCCATATCCCCTCCAACTACCACTAGGCACAGTCTCCTCATCCCCAACCCATCCCACACACACATTCAGACAAGCATGCACACAAAACATCACACAGGACTCACACAGACAAACACAGGCAGCACACTTCAGTCCACAAGCACTCACACAGCCGACAGACAGATGCACACACAACATCATCCACTGCCTCCTCCCTCAAAGTCACATCTGCACTCACACCTGCAGGCACCGCATCAACAGTCCCTGAACCTGCCATCTACACAGCCTTGCCCACAGTCACCACAACAGCAGAACCGCAAACTTACTCCCCACACACCACATGCACAGTCACCACCACCACCATCTCCACATCATGCAGCACACCCACATCACTTGCAGACACCACCACAGCATCTATCCACACATCCTGTTTGTCCTCCGCTCACCCTGTCTGCTCTCCCTCCAAAGGCTTGCACTCAGACCCCCAACAGCCATCCATCTCACACATGCACACTGTCCATGCACCTGCACCCAAGTCCAGCACATCTCCTCCTCCTACAACCACTCCCTCTACCTCCACTCCCATCCCTCCTCCCACATCACACCCCATTGGCCCAAAGAAGCTTTTCCTTGCCCCGCTTGACTGCTTACCTCCCCCTACCCCGTCTTGTCCATAAGAGGAAGGTCCCACCACCCAGGACAGTACCTCAAGCACACAGTCTGACATTGTACCACCCACAAAGTGTCCAGCAGCCGCTAAGGGGCACATGATTGTGACACTGGCCCCCCGCTCCAAGGACACTCCTCCACGCACAAAACGGAGAGCTAAAGTGCTGCCCCCTCCCAAACAGACAACCAAGAGCATGGAGTCAACTCCAAAACCTAGGGCCAAGGAGGCCCCTCCCAAGGCCAAGGCCAAAAAGGCCCCTATAAAAAAAAAGCCCAAGGAGGCCCCTACAAAAACAAAGCCCAATGAGGCCCCAACAAAAACAAAGCCCAAGGAGGCCCAAACAAAAACAAAGCTGAAGGAGGCCCCAACAAAGAAAAACCTCAAGGACATCCCTCCAGAACCAGTGGGCAAGGATAGCCCTCCAGGCCAGTGGGCAAGGAAAGCACTCCAGAACCAGTGGCCAAGGACAGTCCTCCAGAACCAGTGGGCAAGGACAGCCCTCCAGAACAAGTGAGCAAGGACAGTCCTCCAGAACCAGTGGGCAAGGACAGCCCTCCAGGCCAGTGACCAAGGACAGCCCCCCAGAACCAGTGGGGAAGGACAGCCCTCCTGAACCAGTGGCCAAGGACAGCCCTCCAGAACCAGTGGTCAAGAACAGCCCTCCAGAACCAGTGGCCAAAGATAGCCCTCCAGAACCAGTGGCCAAGGACAGTCCTCAGTAACCAGTGACCAAGGACACCCCTAAGTAACCAGTGGGCAAGGAGCCTCCTCAGTATCTAGTGGGCAAGGAGCCCCCTCAGTATCCAGCGGGCAAGGAGTCCCCTCAGTATCCAGTGGTCAAAGGTCCCCTCCAGAATCAGTTGGCTAGGAGCCCCCTCAGTATCCAGTGGACATGGAGCCCCCTCAGTATCCAGTGGGCAAGGGTCCCTCCAGAACCAGTGGGCTAAGAGCCCCCTCAGTATCCAGTGGGAAGGAGCCCCCTCAGTTTCCAGTGGGCATGGAGCCACCTCAGTATCCAGTGGACAAGGAGCCTCCTGAGTATCCAGTGGGCAAGGGTCCCTCCAGAACCAGTGGGCTAGGAGCCCCCTCAGTATCCAGTGGGAAGGAGCCCCCTCAGTTTCCAGTGGGCAAGGAGCCCCCTCAGTATCCAGTGGGCAAGGAGCCTCCTCAGTATCCAGTGGGCAAGGGTCCCCTCCAGAACCAGTGGGCTAGGACCCCCCTCAGTATCCAGTAGGCAAGGAGCCCCCTCATAATGAGATGCATACCCCCCAACCCCACTGCTCCCTAAGGTGCCTGCCCATTTCCAACATGATGCCCCTGGACAGTGGAGTCCCGATGGTGTCGGGAGTCAAGTTGAGGCCTGGACTTTGCCCTGCGGGCATTTGTGACTTTGAACTGGCCTTTGGGCCTGCATGTACATATGCAGTTGTATGTTCTTTGAATTTGAATTGTCATCCAAAATGATTGCAGTGGTTGGAACAGATGTATGTGTCCTGGCCTTCTTTGCTCATGGGTCCTGTTACTGTCAATTTGCTCTGCAGCTGGTCCTGGGTGTGTGGTGTGTGTGTATGGTGTGTGTTGTGTGTGTGTCACTCTCCCTACCTCTCTCCCTTCCTTGTGTGGTAGACAGCTGTACTCACTATCTTCATTGGCATTGGTATTCGAGGATGGCCATGGTGTGGTACAGCATTGGGAATACTTGCAGTTCTGGTTCCATGGCGGCCTTGGACTCCTCTGTGTCCCTGGAGGTGAGTGTCTCCTTTTAAATTATGTGTTTCTGCCAGGCTTTTGGTGTTGTTGCTACTGCCCTGGAAATCCTGCCAGTGTGCTGTTATTATATGGTGGGCGGATCCATGTCTTCCGCCTGCCTGTAGGTGGCTACTGCCTCCGCTGACTACATCCTCCTGGGAGACCTCAACTACCATCTGGAGAACAACAACGACCACAACACCAGCACCCTGCTCGACAACCTCGCCAACCTGGGACTCAAGCAACTGGTGTCCACCCCCACCCACCTCGCCGGACACACACTCGACGCCGTCTTCTCATCCAGCACAGACATCCTCTTCAGCCACGCCACAGAGCTTCAATGGACGGACCACAGCTGCGTCCACTTCACCTTCAAGAGAACGACGACCCACCAACACCAGCAACAAGCCGCCCACAGAAGCTGGAACAAGATCACAGCAGACCAGCTCGCCATCTCCCTGAGCCAGCACCCTCCTGCCAGCTCAGCGAACCCCAGCCAGGCCGCCGACAACCTCACGAAGTGGATCAGCAACTGCGCGGACGAGCTCGCCCCGCTGAGGACCCCGCCTAGCAGACCCGGCAGCAAGAAGGCCCCATGGTTCACCGACGAACTCAAGTGCTCCAAGAAGAACCTCCGAGCCCTCGAGAAAGTCTGGAAAAGGGAACCAACACCGGACAACAGGACCGCCTACAAACTTGCCACCCGGAAACACCACCAGCTGATCCGCGCCGCCAAGAAAACAGCATTCAAGGACCGGTTGGACAACAACGCACACAACAGCAAGGAACTCTTCAACATCGTGAATGAGCTCTCCAACCCCAGCGCAGGAAACAACGAAATCACCCCATCACAAGACCTCTGCAACTCCCTCGCTTCATACTTCCACAACAAGATCGCGGACATACACAACAGCTTCAACAACCAACCAACGCACACCATGACCGAACAACCACCCCCCACCACCACCCTCCACGCCTGGACCCCGATCAGCACCGAAGACACCATCCGCACGATGAACTCCATCCACTCCGGATCACCGACCGACCCCTGCCCTCACCACGTCTTCAACAAGGCCGACGCTGTCATCGCACCCCACCTGCGAGACATCATCAACACATCCTTCGACACCACCATCTTCCCCGAGAGCTGGAAACACGCCGAACTCAGCGCTCTACTCAAGAAACCAACAGCGGACCCCACCGACCTCAAGAATCACCGCCCCATCTCGCTTCTCCCGTTTCCAGCCAAAGTCATCGAGAAGACCGTCAACAAGCAGATGGCCGCCTTCCTCGAGACGAACGGATCCCTCGACCCCTCACAGTCCGGCTTCCGAGCCAACCACAGCACCGAGACCGCCCTCATCGCCGCCACCGATGACATCCGAGCCCTGATGGACAATGGAGAAACAGCGGCCCTCATCCTCCTAGACCTCTCCGCGGCATTCGACACGGTCTGCCACCGCACCCTAATACGGCGCCTCAGCAACATCGGAATCAAGGACAAGGCGCTGGAATGGATCATCTCCTTCCTCGACGGAAGAACACAGAGAGTCCGCCTACCACCGTACAAGTCAGAGGCCTCCGAAGTCATCTGCGGCGTCCCACAAGGATCATCTCTGAGCCCCACCCTCTTCAACGTCTACATGAGCCCCCTCGCGGCCATCGTACGCAAACACAACCTCAGCATAATCTCCTACGCCGACGACACCCAGCTGATCCTCTCCCTGACCAACGACCCCGCCGCCGCCAGAGCCAACCTGCACGAAGGGATGAAAGAGGTAGCCGAGTGGATGACGACCAGCCGCCTGAAACTGAACTCGGACAAGACGGAGGTTCTCATCCTGGGCTCTTCACCCTCCGCCTGGGACGACTCCTGGTGGCCTCCCGCCCTGGGCACCGCACCCAAACCGACAGACCATGCACGCAACCTGGGCTTCATCCTGGACTCCTCCCTCTCCATGACCAGGCAGGTCAACAACGTCTCCTCGGCGTGCTTCAACATCCTACGCACACTTCGGAAGATCTTCTGGTGGATCCCCACCGAGACCAGGAGGACCGTCACCCAGGCCCTCGTCACCAGCCGACTGGACTACGGTAACGCCCTCTACGCCGGTACCACCGCCAAGCTCCAGAAGAGACTCCAGCGGATCCAGAACGCCTCAGCCAGACTCATCCTCGACATCCCACGATCCAGCCACATCTCCGGACATCTGAGAGACCTGCACTGGCTCCCCGTCAACAAGAGAATCACCTTCCGCCTCCTCACCCACGCACACAAAGCCCTACACGACCAAGGCCCGAGCTACCTCAACAGCCGAGTCAACTTCTACGCTCCCACGCCCCACCTCCGATCAGCCAACCACGCCCTCGCCGCCGTCCCCCGCATCCGAAGAGCGACTACAGGAGGAAGGTCCTTCTCCTACCTGGCCGCCAAGAACTGGAACTCCCTCCCGACCGACCTGCGCCTGACCCAAGACCACCTCTCCTTCAGGAAGAAGCTGAAGACCTGGCTATTCGAGCAGTAGCGGCACCCCCCCCCCCCCCCAGCGCCTTGAGACCCTACGGGTATGTAGCGCGCTTTATAAGTGTCATTGATTGACTGCCGTATTCACCCATGGCGGTTGATGTGGTACATTGGCTGTCCATGGACCCTGATCATTATTTGGCGGTCATTACCCCCGGCCTAGAGATGGTACTACTGCCATTGCTGGTGTGGCGGTAACCTGACCATCAATGTCATAATGACCACCATGGTCTTCGTTGGCTAATGCAATGGGGCCATCCTCCTCAAACTTCCAACCATGGAGCACAGTCATTAACTACTAGCATACTATGATAATACATACACAACATTGGAGAGTACAAACAATTACATTACAATGTCCAAACATCTTTTCACTTTTTTTAATGAAAGAGCTGGATCAAGAAAAGGAAAGACTTCTCCAAAATTATGGACATGCAATCTTCAGTACACCGGTTCTCTGAGCCTTCCCAGCAGTCCACAAGACATATAAGGGGAGAGGGAAAGCTCACTGACAAAGCAAAACGAAGGACGCTACAGACAGACTAATATAGCCAGACAGTCTGTAGTAAGGAAACCTGAAATATAGAAGATAAATAAATAAGATATGCAGGAATAAGAAGAATTTACAAAACAGATAATTCGAAGTTGAGTTGGAAAATAAATTAGGACACAGGCACAGTAAAAAGCTAAAAAATAATTCTAAATGTGGAGCAGTAAAAGTTAGGGAAATAAATATTAATCGTAACAACAACAGGAGGACTTATCGGGGCCAGCAGAGCCATCTGCCCGGCACTTGTGGAGGGGGCACCTTCAGCTCCCTCACCCGCCTCACCAGCCCTCTTCTTGCCCCTGGGTAAGAAAAAAAATGTAAAAGATTAGTGGTACTGTTAATAAATAATCTCTCCAAGAATATATATATATTTTTTTTTCAAGGAAAAGGCAAACGCACTTACATTTCTATATAAGAGGTTCGGAGCAGCTGTAATAATACTAGTATCATGGACCATCCTATTCCAGATTTCCTAACCCTATTCCAAATTTCTTAAGCTATATTTTGGAATTACTAATAAATTGCAATGAATTATTTTTACAGTTCTCATCTCATTATCAATCTCTCAATGAATAGATGGGTGCATGCATGCAAAACTACACATCACTGGTAAATTGCTTGGCAGTTGCCATTGTGCGAGCTACAAAAAATAAAGGCACAGAGAATTGAGAGAACATGCTAACTCACTAATACTAATATTGATTATCACTATCTTAGGCAGGACAGGACACAGGTGGAGTCTCTGCACTACTTCTTAATCAGCCAAAGCAAGCACCAGAAACAAGTACAATTAGGTAGCGGCGACCACCTGTCTAGATGACCAGATGATCACATATTATTATATTTGTATAAAAGTTAACTTACCTGTGTGAGCAGCATGCTTGCTGTTTGGGAAGAAACTATTAGTATAGAACACAACTAATAATTAATTATTTACTCACAGAACCCGCAACCTTTACGCCTAGCAGGTCCAGCAGGTCTGTTTCATGGTCTCGGATATCGGCCCACTGGTGTGTTAGCTGTGGCTGGGTGTGCCGGACCCCTTAGCTAAGGCTCACAGCTCAGCACACCCTCTCCCAGCATTTCTGGCACTCCCGAAGGCCATACCCGACCCGGGCCTGCCATCTGCTGCCAAGGTGGAGGTGATGTGGTGCTGAACATAAAACACCAGTGCAGCCTCCTCCAGCTCGGATAAATGGAGCGGGGCTGCACCCCTTCACGGCAGCGCCACCCTACAAGGAAGGTGGCTGCCGGTGGTGCTTGGAGGCCAGGCTCTACCGGTTCCCTGCTCTGACATGATGTTAGGGACTTGCGATGGAAGAGATAAGAAGGGGAAAACAGGAAGGAAGGGGAAAAAAAGTAAAGCAAAAAACTTAAAAAGTAAAAAAGTCACAAAAGCCACAACAATATTAGGGAAAAAGTTATGTCATGAGTGATGTAACATGTGAGGTCATTAGCAGTGCACTGCTGGGGTGTAATTTATAGTTAGGGCTGGTAACTATAATTGCTGAATATCGATGGTTTGATGCAGTTAAATTTAGTACCTATATATAATGTCCCTGTAACCTTTGTTTTTTCAGTAGATTTCTCAGGTTTATTTATATGCTGTTTCCTAGCTATAACGTTGCTGTAAACTTTGTTTTTTACAGCAAATTTCTAAGCTTTTTTAATGTTCATTTGTAACTGAAACATCCATGTAACCTTTGTTTTTTTTAATAATTGTCTAAGTTTTTTTTTTTAATGTTATATCCTAACTGTAACCACTTACCCTTGCAGTGAATGTGCAAGTGGGTGCATAAGTGTCTCAGTAGGTCTGTGGGTGGGTGTGAGAGTGTCTGAGTGGTTTTGCTACTGGGTGTTAATGTATTAGTAGGTCCGTGAGTGGGTGCGTGAGACACTGAGTGGGTCTATGAGTGGGTGCATGAGTGTCTAAGTGGCCTGTGAGTTGGTGAATGAGTGGGTCCGTGAGTGGGTACATACATGTCTAAGCGTGTCTATGAGTGGGTGCATATGTCTCTGAGTGGGTCTGCAAGTGGGTGTGTGAGTCTTTGAGTTCATCTGTAAGTGAGTGCACAAGTCTTTAGTAGTTCTGTGACTGGGTGAATGAGTGTCTAAGTGGGTCTGTCAGTGGGTGCGTAATTGTTTGAGTGAGTGCCCAAATGCGTCTGTGAGTGGATGTGTGAGTGTCTGTGTGTGCCTATCTGAGTGACTTTGCCAGAAAGGAACGTGACCTGTCCTTTTATCTAACGAGAGCCCACAGTTTTGCAGAAAATATCTACCCAAGTGAAGCTCATTCTGCCTCCTTATGTAAATGTCCAGTGTGTATTCTACACTTCAGCTGTGCAGTGGACCATGAGGAAATGTCTGCAGTGTGTGTGTTTGGCAATGTGATTGTGACACATGGTCCATTAACTAATCCTTCTGCAACATTTAAATTATGCTGCAAAATCGCCCTACGGTTCCTACAAACAGGTAAACACTTTTATACTGAAACTGATTTTTCCAAAGAATTGAGATTTGACTGTAGTTTTTCACTCAACCGTATTGTCACTCCTTGGTGTTCCATTTTATCAATTGATGTTAATTCCAATATTTGTTCTTTCTCCAGTTGTAGTCATTCTTCATTGAAAGAGATACATTTTTGAAAAGTAGGCATTAGACACACAATGGATTTTTGCTGTTGAATAAATTCAAACATTAGCTGTGGTGTAGATATTTTGGAAGGAAATATGTTCTTTGTAAGTCGGGTTTGCAAGTAACATTTTCCTTCTTTCTACAGTATACCGATTCTAATATCCTTCAGAATATGTCCTTATTGCATATCAGATACTTGACACATGATTCTAATTAGTTCTTTGTATTGGAAATTCAACCAAATGTTCATATTTCCAATGCTTACTAAATAATTACGCCTTTCTTCATGTAAGTTTCTTAAGCACAAGCTGTCCTTTCACGGGGGTAAGTTGTACTAAATCACCAAAAATAATTAGATGCTTTCCTCCAAAAAGCATACCATACTCTGGTGGTCATTACAACCCTGGTGGTCGGTGTTAAAGCGGCGGTAAGACTGCCAACAGGCCGGCGGTAAAAAATTTGGAATTGCAACCGTGGTGGAAACCGCCAACAAAGACAGCCACTTTAACACTCCGACCACCACGGCGGTACAAACAAACAGCTTGGCGGTCACCGGCAACCGACAGGCGGGAGACAATGTACAGCCCAGACTATTATGACAGGCCAATCCGCAACCTTTTCCGGGGTGGATTCACCGTGGATAAAAACACAGCGGAAACAGGAATTCCGAAGGAAAAACGCTCACCTCTACACACTCCACGAGGAACGAGGACGCCATGGACCTGGAACTCCAAATTCTCCCTGCAATAGTCTTCCTGCTCCTCTACCAGGAGCACGAACGCCGGCGGCGAAGACCACGGTGAGTACTGCACCTACGACACAGGGGTGGGGGGAGGCAAAAAACAGGGACACGCACACGCAACACCCCAACCCCCACCCTCACCCACTACAACACACACACAAATGCATATCAATACATAACATTTACAACCCCCAAACCCCCAGGAAGAATGCTAAGACAATAGAAAATGAGTGTAACCATTGTAATATATTAAAAGCAAGTAGGCAGAAATATATATATACACCATGTACATAATATATACCAAGCATAGTAGTCCAGGTAGTGCTCTAAGAAAGTCCGTGAAACACTGGGACTACACAGTATGGGCGAGGCCCACACAAGATCCCCGACCATGATGGAGAGAACACTGCAGGGGCATCAGAGAGCAACTAAACAGGCACCTCAGGGGAAGGGAAAGGGGGGGCACCTCAGCCGCTTGAGTGCACAACGCCAAATCCACGAGGGGGCCACATGCCCACTGTTCAATCCTGGGGAGTGCAAAGCCACAGTTTCACAAGTCTCTACAGTGGGTGGGTTGCCCACTGTTCAATCCTGGGGAGTGCAAAGCCACAGTCTCACAAGTCTCTACAGTGGGTGGTTTGCCCATTGTTCAATCTCTACAGTGGGTGGTTTGCCCACTGTTCCATCCTGGGGAGTGCAAAGCCACAGTCTCACAAGTCTCTACAGTGGGTGGTTTGCCCCACTGTTCAATCCTGGGGAGTGCAAAGCCATAGTCTCACAAGTCTCTACAATGGATGGGTTGCCCACTGTTCCATCCTGGGAAGTGCCAAGCCACAGTCTCACAAGTGGATAACAGTCTCCACTGGTTCTGGAGGGGTCATGGTGCCCAGAGTGCTTCATCCTGCTAAGTACAGAGGGAGTGGATGTCTTTCTCCACTGGTTCTGGAGGGGGCTTTGCGCCCAGAGTGCTTCATCCTGCTAAGGACTGAGGTAGTGGATGTATCTCTCCACTGGTTCTGGAGGGGGCTTTGAGCCCAGAGTGCTTCATCCTGCTAAGGACTGAGGTAGTGGAGTGGATGTATCTCTCCACTGGTTCTGGAGGGTGCATGGTGCCCAGAGTGCATCATTCACCCTGTGACGGACTCAGTTGCGTCAGTGCCCTTGCCGCTCATGGGCCAGAGGTGCTTGAGATGGCGGTGCCCTGTTCAGCGAAGCTTGAGATGGTGGTGCCCTGTTCAGCGGTGCTTGAGATGGCGGTGCCCTGTTCAGCGTGCTTCAGATGGGGGTGCCCTGTGCAGCGGTGCTTGAGATGGCGGTGCCCTGTTCAGCGGTGCTTGAGATGACGGTCTCCATTGCAGGGTCTCAGCTGCTGGCGGTCGTTCATGGCCCAGCGGGGCTTTTGCTGGCAGTCCTTCATGGCCCAGCGGGGCTAGTGCTGGCGGTCCTTCATGGCCTAGCGGGGCTTGTGCTGGCGGTCCTTCATGGCCCAACGGGGCTTTTGCTGGCCGTCCTTCATGGCCCAGCGGGGCTAGTGCTAGCGGTGGCCTCCTGGGCAGCTGGGCTGGTGCTGGCGGTGGCCTCCTGGGCAGCTGGGCTGGTGCTGGCGGTGGCATCCTGGGCATCGGGGATGATGGCGGTCTTCTCTGCTGTGCTGCTCTTCCCAGACTTGCCTGGTTTTTTGTGGCCCTTCCCCACCTTGGAAGGTGTCACAGCTGAACCCACACTCCCACCTGTACCCCTGGGAGCGGCTTTGGTGGCTGGAGTCTTCCCCCTCTCCGGCCGGGCAGTGGCCAACTTCCGATGCTTCACAGGTGGGGGACTGTCTGTGCTGTGGCTCCGTGCCACACTGGCTGCCCTGGTGGCCGGTGCACTCCAGATTCCGGTGACTACAGGCACCACTGGTCCCGGAGATGTTGTGGCTGAGGTGCTAGTTCGGGACCTATGAGATGGACGGGGTGGGGGAGGTGTGGGAAAGAGGTCAAGGGTGGACAGGAAAAGTTTTTTGGACACACTGGGACGGGTAGCTGGAGGGGGTATGGGAGTGGAGGAAGAGGTGGTGGTTGTAGGAGGTGTACGTTTGGTGACTTTGGGTGAAAGTGCATGCGCTGGAGGCTGTCGTGAGGTGGATGGCTGTTGGGTGAGTGTGTGCCTGAGTTTGTGTATCTTGGGAGGGGGCGTCACAGACACACTGGGAGAGGACACAGGGGACGTGTGAATGGTAGTGGGGGTGGTGTCTGCACGTGAGCGGGGTGTGGTGGAGAGGGACGTTGTGGCTGTAGATGTAGTGCATGCAGGTGTGAGTGTAGACGAGACTGGGAGGGAGGAGGGAGATGAGGAGGAGGGGGACACAGTGGAGGCAGTGGATGTTGCTGTGTCTGCATGTGTGTGATGCTTGCGTGAATGCCTGTGGGATGTGTGGTGCTTATGTTTGCCTGAGCTACCCTTGGGTGTTGACGTGTGTGCATGTTGGTCTGTAGGTGTGCTTGGGATAGGCTGAGGTACAGGGAATTGGGTCGGGGTGGAGGAAGTTGGAGGGAGGAGGCTGCCATCAGTGCTGAGGGCAGAGTCTGAAAAGCTCACTGAAGGGCCGCCTGACCAGAATGAATGCCCGCCAGGAATGCATTTGTTTGTTGCAACTTCCTCTCTACACCCTGGATGGCATTCAAAATGTTAGACTGTCCAACAGTGAGGGACCTGAGGAGGTCAATGGCCTCCTTACTGAGGGCAACAGGGGTGACTGGGGCAGGGTCTGAGGTGCCTGGGGCGAAGGTGATGCCCACCCTAATGGGTGAGTGGGCACGGGGCAAAGGCTGAGGGGTTGCTGGGAGGGCGGTGCTGGTAGTGGGGGGTGGCGGCTGTACCTGTAGATGCGGGGGGCACAGATGTTGCCTCCACCACAAGGGAGCTCTCATCAGAGGACGAGTCCGTGTCGCTGGTCTCAGCTCCTGTCCCCGCTGTGGAGCTACCCTCGCCCTCCGTCCCACTGGTGAATTCAGACTCCGTAGTCTCGCCCTCCAGGGTCATGTGGGATGCAGCACCCTCGTACTCCGGTGCCACAGCTCCTCCGCCTGATGATGCTAATGCACACAAGAACAGGGAGACCATAAAAAGGGGGGGGGAGACAGAAGAGAGACATGTTGAGTGCATGCATTACCACTACCGTTGGCGGACACGACAGACACAGAACCCCCATGCACTATGCCGCGCTCTTGGGCTCCACTGTTCAATTCCTGTGAAATGGCCTACAAGGCTATGGACGACAGCTGCACACATAGATGACACAGGGGCATGACTGGGTGTACTTGGCACTCTACAGAGGTGGGCTGGGGTGCCACATGGCCTGCCTTACGGAGGGGCCTTGCTTCCGGAACTCACCCTGGCCTAGGGAAACCCACAGTCCACCTCCCCCAACCAGACACCTCCACTGCGTGCAAAGTCAGCAGAATGAGAGTGTACTCACCCTCTTGTGGCTGCTGTGATGCCCTCAAGCGCCCATCCAACTCCGGGTAGGCCACCATCAGGATCCGGAACATCAGGGAGGGTCGTGGTGCGACGGGCACCCCTCCCACATTGGGAGGCCATCCCCAGCTGAGCCTCCGCCGTCTTCTTGCTCCAGCGGCGAATGTCCTCCCATCTTTTCCGGCAGTGGATGCTCAGTCTGTGGTAGACCCCCATGGTCCGGACGTCCTTGGAGATGGCACACCAAATATCTTTTTTCTGGTGGGCGCTCACCTACATGAAATGTACAGGGGAAAAAGAGAAGTTATTACCAACTGCACCGTCAAAGTGATTGGTCCCCATCCCTACCCTTGCCATGTGGCACATGCATTCACCATCTTTCATGCATGCAGCACTCTCCCCCCTTCCATCTTACATCCAGCCCTCTCCACACAGGCATGGCCCATACAACATGCTCCCTGTCTACTTACCTGTTCGTCTGGAGGACCGTAGAGTAGCGTGTACTGGGGGAGGACCCCATCCACAAGCTTCTCCAACTCCTCCGATGTGAAGGCAGGGGCCCTTTCCCCAGACACTCGAGCCATTGTCTCTTCCAGACCGAGGTCACAGCAGCACTTGCAGTGTAGGTCCTCTCCTGTCGAAAATCAGGTATCGAGTGATTGAACAGATAGAAAATGGCGGTCTGGGACCCATAGGGTCCAATGTTAACCAATGCAGCATTGCGCCGCGGTCTTCGACCGCCTACCGCGACGGTGTACAACGCCAGCGTAGTTACCTCACATCCCATTGTCCCACTTTACAGGTCAGGCAGCCGCCATTTCAGGGGCCCACATGGCTTCATTTACAACTGCGTCACACATACCTAGGCCCGGACTCAACACACATACAGGCCAACTTCTGTGTATGATTGGTGTTCTGGGTAAACTGTGGGTACATACCTCTGAGTTGTTTGACTCTGTGCTCGCTGTTGTCCTTCATAGGCACCGTCCACTGGGACATGTGAGGAGATGGCGGCATCCTCCGGTGTACCGACCGTTGGTGGACATATCGACAATGGAGGAGCGACATGTCATAATCACATACAGGCTTGACCCTGCCACAATCCAGGAACTGTGTACCCAGTTGGAGCCAGACCTGATGTCAGCAATCCGCCATCCCACAGGAATCCCCCTTCAAGTGCAGGAGCTGTCAGTGCTCCATTTCCTTGCAAGTGGGTCATTTCAAACAATAGTGGCCATAGCATCAGGGATGTCCCAGCCTATGTTTTCCAACGTATTGTCCAGAGTGTTGTCTGCCCTTCTGAAATACATGAGGAGCTACATCGTTTTCCCTCAGGTGGAGGATTTGCCTACAGTGAAAGGTGATTTCTATGCCCTGGGACATATCCCCAACATCATAGGTGCCTTTGATGGGACCCATGTGGCTTTGGTTCCCCCCCCCCCACAGGAG
This sequence comes from Pleurodeles waltl, assembly GCF_031143425.1. Taxonomy (NCBI): domain Eukaryota; kingdom Metazoa; phylum Chordata; class Amphibia; order Caudata; family Salamandridae; genus Pleurodeles; species Pleurodeles waltl. The sequence goes on from NC_090445.1 coordinate 475,642,393, forward strand.
TGAACAGGTGTACAGAAACCGGAAGAGTTATAATTCTATGAATGTACAGATGGTATGTTTGGCAGACCAGTACATCTCCCATGTGAATGCCAAGTTCCCTGGCTCAGTGCATGACGCCTACATCCTGCGGAATAGCAGCATCCCTTATGTGATGGGTCAACTCCAGAGGCACCGTGTGTGGCTATTAGATGAGCACCTGGAGACAAGTCAGTGGGAATGGTTGTCTGGGTCTGGGGTTACTCTACAGGTTAGTGTGTGTCTAACACTTGTCCCTCGCCATTTGCATATGACTCTGGTTACCCCAGCCTGTCATGGCTACTGACCCCAGTGAGGAATCCCAGGACAAGGGCAGAGGAATGCTACAATGAGGCTCATGGGCGAACTAGAAGGGTGATCGAGCGGACCTTCGGCCTCCTAAAGGCCAGGTTCCGGTGCCTCCATATGACAGGTGGATCCCTATTCTACTCACCAAAGAAGGTGTGCCAGATCATCGTGGACTGCTGTATGCTTCATAACTTGGCATTGCGACGACAGGTGCCTTTTCTGCAGGAGGATTGTTCAGATGGCAGTGTTGTTGCAGCTGTGGAGCCTGTTGATAGTGAAGATGAGGAAGCAGAGGAAGAAGACATGAACAACAGGGACTCAGTGATCCAGCAATATTTCCAGTGAGACGCAGGTAAGAGTACAGACCTGCCTACTACATGTACTTAAACACTACTACCACTCTACTGTCTGCCATTTTCACCCAGTGTATGGCCACTGAGTTGTCACTTTCCTTTACCATTTCACAGATGTGGGTCCCACTGTGTGACATCTGCTTTGATTCGTCATGGACTAGAGCTGTGTGACATAGGTATGTTGACATTACAATTGAAAGAACATTTTGTCACTGTAATTGCTAATACACTATTTTGAAATCACAGACAGACTCCAGATTGTTTTGTGCTTTAAGTGTGTTTATTTAAGTGCTCAATATTGGAGGGGGTAGTGAAATGCTGAGGGGTGATGGCGGAGGAATGTCCATGGTAGAGTCCAGTCTATTAGTCTCACAGGTGCATTGCCCAAATGGGCATAGGAAGTGGAGCTGGGGCAGTTTAAGGATGGACAGGGTGACAAAGTGGGACAGTAGGATGACAATCAGGGTGGTCTCATTTCTTGGCGGAGGTCTTGGCATCGTGCTCTGTCTTTGTCCTGGATCTCAGGGACCGTTTGCGGGGTGGTTCTCCCTCTGCAGGGGGTGGGGTGCTGGTGTGGTGGTCCTGAGGTGGGGTGCCCTGTCCACTAGCGCCGGCGGAGGTGGTGGGCAGTTCATCGTCCATACTAGTATCAGGGGCCCCTTGTAGTGCTACAGTGTCCCTCCTGGTGTTGAGTAGTTCCTTCAGCACCCCTACGATGGTGCCCAGGGTGGAGCTGATGGTTCTGAGTTCCTCCCTGAAGCCCATATGCTGTTCCTCCTGCAGGCACTGGGTCTCCTGAAACTTGGCCAGTACCGTTGCCATCGTCTCCTGTGAGTGGTGGTAGGCTCCCATGAGGGCCTCGTGGAGACTGGGTTCCCTTGGCCTGTCCGCCCCTTGTCGCACAGCAGGCCTCCCAGTTCCCCTGTGTTCCTGGGCCTCCGTCCCCTGGACCGTGTGCCCACTGCCACTGCCCCCAGGTCCCTGTTGTTGTTGGGGTGGTGGGTTATCCTGGGTTCCCTGTAGTGGTGGACACACTGCTGATTGACGTGTCCTGGGGACGGAGGTATGGGCCCACTGGGTGGGTGATGTGCTGGTGTTTCCAGAGGGGGGAAGGTCTGTGATATCCTGTGCCAGTGTCAGGGGAACCGACTGTCCCGAGGTCCCCAATGGGCCGGGCTGGTCATCTAGATCCAGTTGGACAGATGGGCTGTCATCACTGTGGGCCTCTTCTGTTGGTGGTGTGGACATGTGTGGACCCTCCTGTTCGGTGACGTTGGGTAGGGGTCCTGCAGGGGTACAAAAGGATGTTTATTACATCTGTATGTGTCATGGTGTGCAATGCTTGCATTCCTGTGTGGGCCCTTGTGTGATGATGGTTTAGGGGGTTGTATGGGTATGTGCAATGTGCATGCTTTAGTGATGGGTGTCCATGCTTTGTTGTTGCATGCAGGGCTTGGTGTTGGGATGGGTGGTTTGTGATGTTGGGACATATGTGAGGAGTTGGGGTGCTGGGGTGAGGGTGGGGGTATGTAATAATTAAGATTTGTCTTACCAGAGTCCATTGCTCCGCCTACTCCTGCGAGGCCCTCAGGATGCAGAATCACCAAGACCTGCTCCTCCCATGTTGTTAGTTGTGGGTGAGGAGGTGGGGGTCGGTTGCCAGTCCGCTGAACCGCCCACAGAACGCACCTTCCCCCGTAGGTCGTTCCACCTCTTCCTGATGTCCTCCCTATTTCTTGGGTGCTGTCCCACTGCGTTGACCCTGTCCACTATTCTTCGCCATAGCTCCATCTTCCTTGCAATTGAGGTGTGCTGCACCTGTGACCCGAATAGCTGTGGCTCCTCCCGAACGATTTCCTCCACCATGACCCTGAGCTCCTCCTCCGAGAACCTGGGGTGTCTTTGCCGTGCCATGGGGTGGTGTAGGTGATGTGTGGGGTGGATTGTGTGGTGATAAGTGTGCTGATATGTAGTGGTGTGTTGTGTGAGGTGCGTGGAAGTTGTGTGGGTGATGGTGTTGTGTGCCTGTGGATGCTGTTTTTCTTGCTGGTGCTGTCTCTCTCTGGCCTTCTTTCGGAATTTTTTGTCGTGGGGGTTTGTGGGTGATGTGGGTGTGTGTTTTATATTGTAATGGGTGTGTGGGAGTGGTGTGTGTATGTGTATCAGGTGTGTGTATTTCAAATTGTCCAATGTGGTAGAGTTTTGTATGTGTGTGTGTATTTTGAGCACAGTGGTGTGTACCGCCAATGGAATACCGAGGTTGAAAGACCGCCGCTTGGATTGGTGGGTCGTGGGAATGTGTGGGCGTATTTCTGTTGGCGTGATGGTGTCGGTTTTGTTTTCTCCAGTTTATCACTGACCTTTGGTGTGGCAGACTTGTGTGGGTGTCTGAATTTTGGCAGATTCCGAAATGTGGGTCATAATAGCTGCGGCGGAAATCCGCGGCGGTGTGTTGGCGGTCTTCTGCATGGCGGTAAGCAGCTTTTACTGCCAATGTTGTAATGACTGCCTCTGTCTTCAATATCTGTTGCATTCTTAAATGTACAAAGGCAAGCTTTAAGTTTGAGTCCATGCTTACATCGATGATTAAAAGTTATAATTTCTGCAAGACATTTGAAACTTCATGACAAGCTTCTTCAGAGAATGTTTGGTACTCCAGTTTATTATTGTATTTAACAGGGAGCATAATTAGACAATGTTAGGCAATTGTTTGATGTTGTGTGTAGCCAATCCAGTAGGAACTGTTACTAAACATGATAATATGGAGTATGTAGTCTTTTGCAGATAAGAGGTTAGAGCTTGTATTAAAAAACTGTTTCCAGGGCCAGGAGGTCCACAGACATACAAAAGAATTTGTTTAAAACTTGAACAATCACATTGGTTGTTTTAATGAAGGAATCCTTATACTATTTTTTCTTTAACTTCCATATGTATTTATTTTTGCTCTTTATTGAATTGTTCTACTGACTGTTCAAAGTCAACATTTTCTTCTTTTGCTCGCATTGCTGTCTACACCTCATTCATTGCAAAAGCAGCTTCATTTTCAATTATGGGCTGTCCGAGAGTATCTTGACTGAGAGGTCCAGAAGTCTAGCTGCTTTGAGAACTATCCTTTGCTACCTCAGTAGCAACTGTTTCCTCTTGTTCAATTTCTCAATTTAACATTGTCAGGTAGTTGAGAAATATTGTACACTCAATCCTGTCTTTTATAGATTTGAAAGATTGTTCATAACAGTCAGACTGTCCAAGTAACTCTGTTTCAGATCGCCAAGTTTGAATAGCTGGAGAAGTGCTAATTAGAAACATTCTTGTTTCTCAGCAGTTTGACAAGTGCAAGTTAATATGGTTTATTAAGTTACCTTTTTCATGCCAAACCAAACAGCTGTTGCAACCAGCAACACCATATTTGCCTTCATCAATGTTTTCCAAAACATTATTTTTGTACTTATAGTGCTGCAGAATTTCATAAAGACACTTATTTTTGAGGTGTAACCTTCTTCCTGGATAGTAGGTATTTATCATATTTGTATTTACAATATCTGTACTCTCCAGATCAAACTGTGGTAGGTACTGAATTTCTGGGAAAGATTTCAAGACTCTGTTTCACATGTTAGCAAGGCCTAGACTAACCCAAACAATTCCCCTAGACTTTGAGAAAAAGCTAGCTGAACTCAATCTATCACAGCACTCAAAAGAGCTTATCTCCACATACAAGACCATTTTCAAGCTGAAACTGTATAATTTCTTTGATAGAGATTTTTCTGCAGATATCTCCTCTCACATTTCATTTTCCTCTGATTTTCCTGATTTTATGATGTACAAAGTGACATAGCAAGCAACAGTAATGGAATTGTTTGCAAAAAACTGTATGTTCATATTTGCATTCTACAATTTCAGAATGGCAGGATTATAATTATTAAAATCTTTGGGGCACATTGATCTTTTCAGATTAGATGTATTTTCAGTGTATGCCTCACTATAGATAAAAAGCTGTTCATTCTTCCTTTGGAAATCCAAACAACACCTTGTATAAAATGTTACTTTACAACTGTATCTTTGGGGGCAGTAATTGCCACATCTATGTGTCTGTAGTAGGGTTTTGTTATTATTTTAATCTGGGATGGTGCATGTAACATAGGGGCTCATTACAACCCTGGCGGAAGGCGGAGAACCGGCGGTAAGACCGCCAACAGGCTGGCGGTCTTACTTTGTGGAATTATGACCATGGCGGTTACCGCTATGGTCATCTGCCGGTTCTCCGTTCCGCCCGCCAGGGCGGAGACGATCGCTGGGCTGGAGACCTGGGTCTCCAGCCCGGCGGCTGTCACTAGACCGCCAGCGGTATTCGGACCCGGCTTACCGCTGTGTATTTCCAGCGGTTTGAACCGCCATGAAATCCATGGCGGTAAGCACTATCAGTGCCAGGGAATTCCTTCCCTGGCACTGATAGGGGTCTCCCCCACCCCCACCCGACTCCCTCCCCTAACCCCCCACCACCACCCCTGCCTGCCCCCAAAGGTGGCAGGGCCCCCCTCCCCACCCCGACCTCTAACATCACATCACCCATACCCACACGACACGCACGCAGGCACCACTTACACACTTACACGCACACACGCCGACATACATGCCTACATCCACCCACACAGTCAGACATGCACACCCACATTCAAACATACATGTACACATCCATACACGCATTCCCATACACACAACACCCCCGCAAGCATACACGCACTCACACCCCCCCTCTACATACACACACGCACACCCCCATGCACCCACACAACACCCCCCCACCCCTCTCCCCTCACGGATGATTGACTTACCTGGTCCGACGATCCTCCGGGAGGGGACGGGAGCCATGGGGGCAGCTCCGCCGACACCACACCGCCAACAGAACACCACCACGGCGAATCACAGGACGTGATTCGCTGGGCGTTGTTCTGTTGGCGTGGCGATGGAGGTGGAGCAACCTCCACTTCCCCGCCTCCCGCCAGTATGGCTGTTGGCGGCTCTCCGTCTGTAAAAGTACAGAGAGCTGCCAACGCTCATAATAGGCCGAGCGGCAAACCGCCACCACTGGCGGTCTTCCGCACGGCTGTCCCTCGCCGGTCTTTCAAAAAGACCTCCGAGGTCAAAATTACCCCCATAGTGTTCTATAATAGTCAGTACACACTCATCAGTATCAGTTCTAAATGTTGGTGCATTCTTTAGCTATAAGAGCATGTGTATATTAGGAGCACCTACTGCATAGTACTCTTTTTGCCAAAAAAGTCTGTAATTTCTCCAAGAGGAGGTTTTGTTTTATTGAATATAAAAGCCAGCATTGCTTGATTAAAATACCTACATACATTAGTAGGATCTACAGAGCAAAGTTCTCCTGTGGTCCTGAAATTTATATCATTAACATTGCAGTTTGCTTCTCTTAGAAATTCTAGTAAATCATTTGATGCATACTCTATGCAACTAAGGGGGTCATTCTGACCCTGACGGTCATAGACCGCCAGGGCCGGGGACCGCGGATGCACCGCCAACAGGCTGGCGGTGCATCCAGGCCAATTCTGACCGTGGCGGTAAAGCAGCGGTCAGAAAAGGGAAACCGGCGGTTTCCCGCCGGTTTTCCCCTGGCCTGAGGAATCCTCCATGGCGGCGCTGCAGGCAGCGCCGCCATGGGGATTCCGACCCCCTTCCCGCCAGCCTGGTTCTGGCGGTTTTGACCGCCAGAACCTTGCTGGCGGGAACGGGTGTCGTGGGGCCCCTGGGGGCCCCTGCAGTGCCCATGCCAATGGCATGGGCACTGCAGGGGCCCCCTAACAGGGCCCCACAAAGATTTTCAGTGTCTGCATAGCAGACACTGAAAATCGCGACGGGTGCAACTGCACCCGTCGCACCCTTTCCACTCCGCCCGCTCCATTCGGAGCCGGCATTCTCGTGGAAGGGGGTTTCCCGCTGGGCGGGCGGGCGGCCTTCTTGCGGGCGCCCGCCGGCCCCGTGGGAAACTCAGAATTACCGCGGCGGTCTTTTGACCGCGGTGCGGTATTCTGTCAGGGGAACTTTGGCGGGCGGCCTCCGCCACCCGCCGAAGTCAGAATGACCCCCTAAGTGTCACAAACTAAGGGGGTCATTCTGACCTTGGCGGTCCATGACCGCCATGGCGGAGTGCGGCGGAAGCACCGCCAACAGGCTGGCGGTGCTTCCTGGGCGATTCTGACCGCGGCGGTAAAGCCGCGGTCGGAAAAGGGGAGCCAGCGGTTTCCTGCCGGTTTCCTGCTGGCCCAGGGAACCCGCCATGGCGGCGCTGCTTGCAGCACCGCCATGGGGATTCCGACCCCCTTACCGCCAGCCTGTTTCTGGCAGTGTCCACCGCCGGAACCAGGATGGCGGGAACGGGTGCCGTGGGGCCCCTGGGGGCCCCTGCACTGCCCATGCCAATGGCATGGGCAGTGCAGGGGCCCCCTAACAGGGCCCCACAAAGATTTTCACTGTCTGCTTAGCAGACAGTGAAAATCGCGACGGGTGCCACTGCACCCGTCGCACCCCTTCAACTCCGCCGGCTCAATTCCGAGCCGGCTTCATTGTTGAAGGGGCTGTCCCGCTGGCCCGGCCGGCGGTCTTCTGGCGGTCGCCCGCCGGCCCAGCGGGAAAGCCGGAATGACCGCTGCGGTCTTTTGACCGCGGTGCGGTCTTTCGGCGGGAACCGCTTGGCGGGCGGGGACCGCCGACCGCCACGGTCAGAATGACCGCCTAAGTTTTGAAGCATACTTTTAAGTTCTCCATGACAATGGTATTAGTATTCATTAGCCCCGCGTTGGCATGCCCTCAAATTAATTAAGTTGCACTCCAGATTTTCATCCTTACCTTGTACTTTATGAACAAACTCTCTTGCAGAAATATTTTGCAGATTGTCTCCTGTCTTCAGAATATGGTTCACAGCATAAGAGAGCCTACAGCCCTGACAAGTCACTCTCAGGTAACAGATGGACTATATAGGGAATACATTGTTGAAACATGGGGTCCTTTGACTATGGTTTTGTTGACCTGTATTCAGTTGCTGATATTTTTACACAATCATTGTATCAGCCCCTACTCCTGTGGGAAATAGCTGTGGAAAGCAGCAAACCTCGAAACGTTTTTTTCCCACACACTCATGGGAGCTCCTCTTCCTTGTTTCATTTGAAACAGAGTAATAGCATCCTCAACAACTTCCTTTGAATGTGCTGGATGAATACTATAGTGCTCATATATTTCTTTGGACTTCTGCTTGTCCACTTTTTCTATGTGTCCACTTAATTGCAGTGCTTCGTCATAAATATTACTTACATCTCCAGTAACATCAACCAACATTTTTGCAAAAATCATTATTTTCTGTCAAGTATATTGTGGCTTTCTCACCTTATCCATATCCACTAATTCTTGCCAGAATGTTTTGTTTTTGATGGGAACTCCATTTACTAGAATAATGAGTGATTCATCTACATCTTGCTCAATACCTACAGAGTCAACATTTTTTTTAAACTAAAGGTAAATAAACAACTCTTCCTTTAAGTGCTTTCTGTAGTTCTGTTGGTTGCAGTTTCCCTGTATTTGTCTCCATTCAAATGATCGCTTGAAATGGGTGCACAGTTTGATAAGATTTGATTCATACACATTTAATTATATTAAGTTCTTGTGTTATTCGTACTAATTCTAATATAACATGAATTGCTCCAGCTGCCATTACATCATTTTTTAATTTGTCATAACAATCCATATACATTGTTTGCTTTGTGTTTACATCAAAGCATTCTTCTGCAGATAGGTATGCTTCAAATTACTTCAGTTCATCATTGCTGTCTTGCTCAGTTTTAGAAAATACAACTACATTACGATTCTGGTTTTTGTAATGAGTGTGGAGACAACAAATACAAACACACCCAGGTTTCTCAGAACACAGTGCATTGAACTTTCCTATCCCCTTTCTAAATTTTTCAATACTAATCTGAGTATCCAGTTCCTCCCGTCACTACCTCCTCATTTTCCCCAATCTGTTCTTCAAGGCCAAAGAAACAGAACTTAGGGGGTCATCATGACCCCGGCGGTAAAAACCGCCTACTGCCGCGGTGACGGCTGCCAAAAGAACGTCCCTGAGGCTACCAGCCATCTGCCAAATTACGACCACAGCAGGATTTCTGCCAAAAAATGACAGAAATCCGGCTGTGGCCATGCCGGCAGATTGCAGTAAGGTGGCAGCAGTGCCACGCCAGTAGATGGCTGCCAGCCGTATTATGAGAATTAATATGGCCTGGAGGTGTTCTGCTGATGGACGCTGCTGCTGGCAGCAGCGCCCAGTCCTGTCTCCTGCCGGAGGACCCCGTGGACACAGGTAAGAGGGTGCTCCGACAGGGGAGGGTGTTGGGGGGTGTTGTGTGTGTGTGGGGGTGTGTTGTGTATGTCTGTGCCTGCATGTATGCGGGTGTGTGTTGCATGCTGTATATGTGTGCATGTTTGTGGGTGTGAGTGCGTGTATGTTGAGTAGTGTGAATGCATGTCTGCGTGTATGTATGTAGGTGTGTGTGGATGTGTGTGTAATGGATGCATGCATGCATGCGTGGATGAATGTGGGAATGAGTGTGTGTATGAGTGTGTGCATGTGTGAAGGAGGGGCATGTATGAAGGGGGTCTGGAGAGGAAGGAGGGGTAGGGGGAACATGTGGAGGGGAAGAGGGCTGGGGGAGACCTGTATCAGTGACAGGGGATAACACCTACCACCATGGTTTTTGTGGTGGTACGGAAGCCATGAAATCCATAGCAGTAGGCAGGTCATAATCCCACAGTTGGGAAAGTGACAGCCGCCAGGCTGGAGAATGTTGTCTCCAGCCTGACGGCCGTTATTGCCGTGGCGATCGGTGTGGTACATTGGCTGTTTGGCTTCAGCCAAACTGCCAATGTCATAACATGGAGGAAAGTACCGCCAGCCAGTTGGCAGTACTTTCCTCCACATTACCGCCAACCGCTGGGGTCATAATGATCCCCTGAATCTCTTCACAAAATTTCTCAACCTCTGCCACATCACCATATATTAAAGCTCTATTCATATCTCCTAAACATAGATTAGGACGTTTTACATAGTAAAGCCCCATAACAAAAGTTTACATTCTAAAGTGATGTACAGCTAACATTCTAAAAGAATAAAAGGTGCAGTGGCTCACTTTCTTTGACAAACATGCTAGTGAATGTCCTTGTAAACTGGTGTACTTCCATACTTTTCATGGATCTAATCTGTCAAAACTCTACTCCCTGGTGCTAGAGCACATTCATGCACAATGCTATCGTACAATGGGATGTGCTTGTAATGTCCATGAATTAAGGTATGTATGCATTTGATGGAGTCATAACATTGTGTTTCTCTGTGGTGCTCGTTTGCACCAGGGTGTATACATTTATAGTTTCCTTTGTTTAAGAATTTAAAGCAGAGTCGATTGAACCAAATTAAGTGAAAGAATATTGTTTTGTTTTCTAAGTAATCACCAAGTGCTATGAGCATATGGCATCATGACTCATCTCTAGGTACACGGCAGCAAAATGAAAGAAAACATGACCCATCCTTCATTAATTACAGCAAGCATAAAAAGACATGACTCAACCTTAATTAAAAATCACTACCTGTTTTATACATATTGCAAAAATAGGATGACTCGTCCCTACGTACACAATCAATTAAGCCACTTTCAAGAAAAACAACAAACAGTGACTAACACCTCCAGCAAGACTATTTAAACCAAGCATTTTATTGTGCCCATGGTTGGCCTCGTCTTTACAACTACCACAATCTCCAGCCTCCTGCAGCCTTGCAACAAACTTTTCCTCTTTTGACCAGTGTCCCTCTTCAGCATTAGTTCTCTGGGAGATGCATCTCCCGACAACTATCCTGCACACAGCCTCGGCTCTACGCCTCCTGATCTTCAGGAAAAAGGAAAACTCAGTTATAATGAATATGTGGACTCGCACTGTGTGAGATTTGATGGACAACTACCCAGCTTGAACATGGTATGGCTTATTTGGCCCTCTTCAGGAAAAACATTTAGCTGCATAACGGACAATAATCTTTTGGTGAAGTTCTTGAAAGAAAGAATAAGTAGTATCAGAAATCCAGAGTGCTTTAATTGACTGTTTTGTGTTGTTTACAAACAATTGACTCTTAATAATACCATTAGCATTGGCTGAGGGAGCTCGGTCCTGTATGGAGGTATCTAACCTTTGCTTTTCACACTCTGCTCCCTGGGCTTTGACAAGATGCGCAAAATGTGTGACAGCTCTAAGGAGGGCGCTAGCCCACATAGCGGCATAGACAGCAGAGCACATAACTTTTAGTCTTTTATTTCTTTCACCGTTTTAAGTTGAAATTGCTTTAAAATTATTTTGTTTCACGAGTTTCATTATTTGTATTTATAATGGATTTAATTAACTGATCAATGAATTGACAATGACAATGACTCTTGTAAAAATCCTGTTTTAATATGTTTAAAAAAATAATGGATCATTACTGCTTACAAAGTCTGTTTAGGCTGCAGTGAAGAAATAGGAGCCTAGATTTGGTAAAAAACGAAAGTATGTTATCTTTGATATCTTTTTTTACTCTGCGTGCTGCATGGGACAAAAGTCATTAACTGCAATGAAAGCCCCTGTTCAGATACTCTAACCTGAATGTCCTTTTATGTTTTGTGGCATAAAATCAAAGCTTTGTTCAGAAGAGTTCAGAAGCTAGCAAACTAACTGTGCCTCTTTTTACAGACCTGTTCTCATGTGTTACTGAGTGTGTCTATTCTTTTATAAGGAGGTACGTGAGTTGCAGAATAAAAGGGGCTCTGTTGAGAACAGGGGTGTCTCAGAGCAGATTTAACTCAGAGAAAGTCTCAGGCCAAGGACTCACCTTTCAATAGCATAGCCCCATGGGCCAGCAGTAGTAGGCCTAACTCGTGTATAAAGCACTACCTCTCAGGATGGGAGATTGGCTTGTCTTAGAAATTGCCTATATATGTGAATTAGTATATCAGTTAGCAACTGGTTCTGATATTGCAATACGCAAAGCTTCCGTTTGCATGCATGCATGAATGTGTGTCTCTTTCAGTACCTGACTGCATGTCTGAGTGTTTCTATTCTTTTGTAAGTAAGTACATGGGGTGCAGTATAAGAGTGATTCTGAATATATACCTGGGCATAGAGATGTCCCAATGTGGATCTAAGTCAGTGAAGGACTCAAGCACATCTCACCTTTTACTCACATGCTCCATGGCTTATTGCCTGTCCTACAGCCTAGGTGAGGAGTTACATTTCTGCAGTAAGGAGTTGGTTTAATACTTGTCAAGCAATGTTTCTACTGCCCAGTCAAATTGATGTTTAAAACTACACACTCAGGTTCAACAGTAGCAGGCCCAACTCATGTGTAAAGCACTACATCTCTAGAAGGGACACTAGCTTCTCCCAGCAGTTGCTACATATGAGAATGAGTGTATCAGTTAGCAACTAGTTCTGATACTGCAGTACGCATACCTGCTGTTTGCTTGTGTGCATGAATGTGTGAGTGTCATTTTCAATGTCTACCTGCATGTCTGAGTGCTTCCATACTTTTATATGTAGGTACATGTGTTGCAGTATAAAAGGGAATCTGCATATATTTGTGGCCCTGAGGGTTTCCCAGTGTAGATCTATATCAGTGAATGTCTCAATCACATGCCTCACCTTTTAATCACATAGCACATTGGGTCATACCCTACATATGTGAAAGAGTGTATTAATTAGCAACTGGTTCTTATACTGCATGGTGCCGAGATGCTGTTTGGATGTGTGCATGAATGTATGAGTGTCTCTTTAACTGTCTGACTGTGTATCTGAATGTTTCTATCCATTTGTAAGTAGGTACATGAGTTGTGAGGTAAGATAGTTTCTGCATAAATAACTGGGGATAAGGGTATCCCATTGCAGATATGATCATGAAACTCTCAAGCACATCTCATCTTTTAAACACACAGCACGATGGCTCAGGCCCTGCCCACAGCCTAGGTGAGGGATGATATTTCTGCAGTAAGAGGTCTGTTTAAGAATTGTCAAGCAGGTTTTCTATTGCCCACTCAAGCTGAAGTTTAAAACTACACACTCACAGTCACCACTAGTATACCCAACTCATGTAGAAAGCACTACTTCTCTTGATGGGAGTCCAGCTTGTCTTAGTTGTTGCCTATATGTGAATGACTATATTAGTTAACAACTGGTTCTGATATTGCATTACACACAGCAGCTGTTTGCATGTGTGCATCAATGTATGAGTATCTCTTTCTGTGTCTGACTCTCTGACTGCTTCTAACCTTTTATATGTAGGTACATGTATAACAGGGATTCTGCATATATAACTGGGAATAGGGGTGCCCCAGTAGAGATGTAAGTCAGTGGAAGTATCAAGCACCTGTCTCACCTTTTAAGCACACAGCACCATGGCTCATGCCCTACCTCTAGCCTAGGTGAGGGGTGACATTCCTGTAGTAAGATTTCAGTTTAAGACTTGGCAAGCAGTTTTTTACTGATCAGTCAACCTGACATTTAAAACTGAGCACTCAGGGTTAGCAGTAGCAGACCCAACTCAATTATAAAATAATACTTCTCTACACAGGAGACTAGCTTGTCTCAGCAGTTACCTATATATGTGAATGAGTGTATAAGTTAGCAAGTCTGAGTACTTCTGTACTTTTATATATAGGTACATGAGTTGCAGTATAAGAGGGATTCTGCATATTTACCTGGGCCTTAGGGTGTCCAAGTTCAGATCTAAGTCATCCATCAAAAAGTCTCAAGCACGTCTCAACTTTTAATCACAATACACCACAGCTCATGGCCTACTTACAGCCTAGGTGAGAGGAAACATTACTGAAGTAAGATGTCAGTTTAAGACTTCTCAAGCAATTTTTCTACTGCCCTGTCAACCTGGTGTTTAAAGCTACACACTCAGAGTCAGCATTAGCTGGCCCAACTCATGTATAAAGCACTACTTCTCTGGATGGGAGTCTAGCATGTCTCAGAGTTGCCTACTGTTAGAAATGGGGTATTTGGTTGACAGTCGGATTAGCCCCTGTTCAAGCAAGGATCCTCACTCTAGTCAGGGTAAAAGAGAATCACCCTCAGCTAACCCCTGCTTACCCCCTTGGTAGCTTGGCAGAGCAGTAGGCTTAACTTCAGAGTGCTAGGTGTAAAGCATTTGTACCCACACACACAGTAACTCAATGAAAACAATACAAAATGACACAACACAAAATGCTTCGATGAGGTGTTAATACGGTGTCGTGACGGAGTTGTTCACAACAAGCCAACACCAGCGGCGCCGGACACTGAGTCGCGTAGACCCCCAAGTACAGTGCCTTTGGTGAAGAGTGAAAACAAGTTGATGCGCGAAGTCGGGGATCGCGGTGTCTGTGTGAAACGTTGAATCGCGCACTTTGAGCGGCGTCGGTCATGACGTGGTACGGCGACTTCCACGGAGTCACGGACTTCAGCAGGGCTGCAGTGGCATCGGGCCTGCTAAGGTCGTCAGGGACCAGCGAAGATCACAGAGTCAGTTGCAGGCGGCGTCACCGGATTCAGCAGCGGCGTCGGTCCGAAGTCGTCTGAAGTCGATTTCCTTAGATTTCCACCAGCTTTCCTTTGAAGGGCCCAGGGACTGGATAAGGCACCACTTGTCAGAGCAAGAGTCTCTCCAGAGACTCCAGGTGCTGGCAGAGAGAAGTCTTTGCTGTCCCTGAGACTTCAAACTACAGGAGGCAAGCTCTAAATCAAGCCCTTGCAGATTTCTTCACAAGATGGAAGGCACACAAAGTCCAGTCTTTGCCCTCTTACTCTGGCAGAAGCAGCAACTGCAGGATAGCTCCACAAAGCACAGTCACAGGCAGGGCAGCACTGCTTCTCAGCTCCTCAGCTCTTCTCCAGGCAGGGGGTTCCTCTTGATGTCCAGAAGTGATCTAAAGTCTGTGGTTTCGGGTGCCCTTCTTATGACCAATTTTTCCTTTGAAGTAGGTCTACTTCAAAGTAAAGTCTCTTTTAAATGTGAAATCCAGCCTTGCCCAGGCCAGGTCGCAGGGGGTCAGAGACTGCATTGTGTGAGGACAGGCACAGCCCTTTCAGGTGTAAGTGACCACTCCTCCCCTCCCTCCTAGCACAGATGGCTCATCAGGAAATGCAGACTACACCCCAGCTCCCTTTGTGTCACTGTCAAGTGTGAGGTGCAACCACCCCAACTGTCAAACTGACCCAAACAGGGAATCCACAAGCAGGCAGTCATAGAAATGGTATAAGCAATAAAATGCTCACTTTCTAAAAAGTGGTATTTTCAAACGCACAATCTTAAAATCAACTTTACTAAAAGAAGTATTTTTAAATTGTGAGCTCAGAGACCCCAAACTCCACATGTCCATTCGCTCCTAAAGGGAAACTACACTTTAATCATATTTAAAAGTAGCCCCCATGTTAACCTATGAGAGGGACAGGCCACAGTGAAAAACAAATTTAGCAATACTTCACTGTCAGGACATATAAAACACATTACTATGGCCGTCATTACAACCCCGGCGGTCGGTGTTAAAGTGGCGGTAAGACCGCCAACAGGCTGGCGGTATACAAAAATTGAATCACAACCTTGGCGGAAACCGCCAACATAGACAGCCACTTTAACATTCCGACCGCCACGGCAGTACAAACAAACACAGCGGCGGTCACCGCCAACAGACAACCAGAAGACAATGTACCACCCACACTATTATGAGAGGCCAATTCGCCACCTTTTCCAGGGTGGATTCAACGCAAATAAAAACACGGCAGAAACAGGACTTGGAAGTGAAAACACTCACTTCTATACAACCAACGAGGAACCAGGACGCCATAAAGCCTGAACTCCAAATACTCCCTGCGATAGTATTCCTGCTCCTCCACCAGGAGCATGAAAGACGGCGACGACGACCACGGTGAGTACTGCACCTAAAACACAGGGAAGGGGAGGGAAAAGAGAATGACACACACATGCAACATGCAACACCCCCACCCTCACCCACAATAACATACACACCAATACATGCTGCAACATTATATTTACGCCCCCAAAACCCCCTGGAAGAACGCAAGGACCAAAGGAAATGAGTTGAACGATTGTAATCATGAAAAATCCATTAGTCAAAACTTTATATACAGTGTAAACAATTATGTACACCAACGAATCAAGTCCGGGTAGTGTACCATTCATAGTCCATGGACGACTGGGCCCAAAATGCATGGGCGATGCCCACACTAGATACCAGACTCGAAACGGAGAGAACACTGCTGGGGCATCAGATCGAAAAGAAACAGGCACCTCAGGGGGAAGGGAAGGGGGGCACCTCAGCCGGATGAGTGCATGTCACCAGCTCCACGAGGGGGCTCCATGCCCATTGATGTATCCTGGGGAGTGCAAAGCCACAGTCTCTCAAGTCTCTCCAGTGGGTGGGTTGCCCACTGCTTTATCCTGGGTAGCGCAAAGCCACAGTCTCTCAAGTCTCTCCAGTGGGTGGGTTTCCCACTGCTTCATCCTGGGGAGTGCAAAGCCACAGTCTCTCAGGTCTCTCCAGTGGGTGGGTTGCCCATTGCTGCATCCTGGGGAGTGCAAAGCCACAGCCTCTCAAGTGTCTCAAGTGGGTGGGTTGCCCACTGCTTTATCCTGGGGAGTGCAAAGCCACAGTCTCCCTAGTGGATGCTTGTCTCCTCTGGTTCTGGAGGGGGCTTTGTGCCCAGAGTGCTTCATCCTGCCAAGGACTGAGGTAGTGGATGTAATACTCCACTGGTTCTGGAAGGGGCTTTGTGCCCAGAGTGCTTCATCCTGCCAAGGACTGAGGTAGTGGATGTGATTCTCCACTGGTTCTGGAGGGGGCTTTGTTCCCAAAGTGATTCATCCTGCCAAGGACTGAGGTAGTGGATGTGAAACTCCACTGGTTCTGGAGGGGGCATGGTGCCCAGAGTGCTTCATCCTGCCAAGGACTGAGGTAGTGGATGCCTTTCAACACTGGTTCTAGAGGGGGCTTTGTGCCCAGAGTGCTTCATCCTGCCAAGAACTGAGGTAGTGGATGTGAATCTCCACTGGTTCTGGAGGGGGCTTTGTGCCCAGAGTGTTTCATCCTGCCAAGGACTGAGGTAGAGGATGCCTTTCTCCACTGGTTCTAGAGGAGGCATGGTGCCCAGAGTGCTTCATCCTGCCAAGGACTGAGGTAGTGGATGCCTTTCTCCACTGGTTCTGGAGAGGGCTTTGTGCCCAGAGTGCTTCATCCTGCCAAAGACTGAGGTAGTGGATGTGATACTCCACTGGTTCTGGAAGGGGCTTTGTGCCCAGAGTGCGTCATTCTGCCAAGGACTGAGGTAGTGGATGTGAATCTCCACTGGTTCTGGAGGGGGCTTTGTGCCCAGAGTGCTTCATCCTGCCAAGGACTGAGGTAGTGGATGCCTTTCTCCACTGGTTCTGGAGGGGGCTTTGTGCCCAGAGTGCTTCATCCTGCCAAGGACAAAGGTAGTGGATGTGATACTCCACTGGTTCTGGAGGGGGCTTTGTGCCCAGAGTGCTTCATCCTACCAAGGACTGAGGTAGTGGATGCCTTTCTCCACTGGTTCTGGAGGGGGCATGGTGCCCAGAGTGCTTCATCCTGCCTAGGACTGAGGTAGTGGATGTGATTCTCCACTGGTTCTGGAGGGGGCTTTGTGCCCAGAGTGCTTCATCCTGCCAAGGACTCAGGTAGTGGATGTGACACTCCACTGACCGTGGTGCAACATGCAAGCTGCCCATGCTCCTGGAACTGACCACCAGCCTCGTACGACGGACCACTGGGGATGGCAGCCATGTTTGCGGTGGTGCCACTGGCTCAGGATGTTGCGGGCCACTGGCGGTGCTGACAACGGTGTCAATAGCAGCGGTGCCGGTGGCGGGCTCACTGCCTGCGGTGCTGGTGGCGGTGTCAGTAGCTGCGGTGCTGGTTAAGGGCCCAGTGTCTGGGGTGCTGGTGGCGGTATCAGTAACGGCGGTGCTGGTGGGGGCTCACTGACGGTGGTGCTGGTGAAGGGCTCACTGTCTGGGGTGCTGGGGGCGGTGTCAGTAGCAGCGGTGCTGGTGGCGGTGCCGGTGGCGGTCTTGTCTGCCGTGCAGGTTGGCGTCGACGTGGACCTGCCTTGGATTTTCAGGCCCTTCCCCACCTTGGATGGTGGCACAGCTGTCTTGTCACTTTCAATTTTTGTCGTGACTGAGCCCTTGATAGCAGGTGTTTTGGCCTTCTCCCTCCGGGATGTGGGAAACTTTTTCTGTTTTGGAGGTGGCGGAATGTCCTTGCCTTCGCTCCGTGGGACACTGGCAGCCCTGTTGCTTGGTGCACTCCAAAATCCTGTTATTGTTGGCACCACTGTGCCCGGTGATGTGGTGGCTGAGGTGCTGGGTTGGGACCTGGAAAGGGGGGCCCTAGGGGATGGACGAAGGGAGGTGTAGGGAAGAGGTCAACATTTGATAGGAAAATGTTTTTAGACACACTGGGACGGGTAGATGGAGGGGGTATGGGAGTGGAGGAAGAGGTAGTGGTTGTAGGAGGTGTTCGTTTGGTGACTTTGGGCGAAGGTGCATGGGCTGTAGTCTGTTGTGAGGTGGATGGCTGTTGGGTGGGTATGTGACTGCGTTTGTGTACTTTGGGAGGAGGGTTTACAGACGCACTGGGAGAGGACACAGGGGATGTGTGAATGGTAGTGGGGGTGGTGATTGCACGTGAGCGGTGTGTGGATATGGGCGTGCTGGTGATGGAGGCAGTGCCTAAGGATGTAGTGCATGCAGGTGTGAGTGGAGACGAGACTGGGAGGGAGGACGGAGATGTGGAGGAGGGGGACACAGCGGAGGCAGTGGATGTTGGTATGTGTGCATGGGTATGATGCTTGTGTGAGTGCCTGTGGGATGTGTGGTGCTTATGTTTGCCTGAGCCACCCTTGTGTGTTGAGGTGTGTGCATGCTGGGCTGATGGTGTGCTTGGGATAGGCTGAGGTACAGGGGATTGGGTCTGGGTGGAGAAAGTTTGAGGGGGTGGCTGGAAACAGGGACAATGGCTGCCATCAGTGCTGAGGCCAGAGCCTGAAATGCTCTCTGTTGGGCTGCCTGGCCAGAATGAATGCCCTCCGGGTATGCATTTGTTTGCTGCAACTGCCTCTCTACACCCTGGATGGCATTCAGAATGGTAGACTGCCCAACAGTGAGGAATCTCAGGAGGTCAATGGCCTCCTCACTGGGGGCAGCAGGGCTGACTGGGGCAGGGCCTCAGGTGCCTGGGTCGCAGGAGATGCCCACCCTCCTGGGTGAGCGGCCACGGGACACACACTGAGGGGGTGCTGGGAGGGCGGTGCTGGTCGGGGGTGGCGACTGTTCCTGTTGATGCGGTGGGCACAGAGGGGCCCGCCACTGCAAGGGAGCTCCCATCAGAGGAGGAGTCGGTGTCGCTGGTCTTTGCTCCTGTCCCCGCCGTGGAGCTCCCCTCGCCCTCCGTCCCACTGGTGACTTCAGACTCTGTTGTCTCGCCATCCAGGGCCATGTGGGATGCAGCTCCCTCCTGCTCCGGTGGCACTGCTCCTCCGCCTGATGATGCTAATGCACACAAGAACAGGGAGACCACAAAAAGGGGGGTGGAAGAAAGAAGAAAGACATGTTCAGTGCATGCAATACCGCTACTGTTGGTGGACACTACAGACACAGCGGCCCTTTGCACTACGCCATGCACTTAGAGTTCCCTAATTAATCACAGGGACATGGGGTACAAGGTCTATGCCTGATTGCTGAACACACAGACGTTACAGGAGCCTGACTAGGTGTAGATGGCTCTTACCACTGGTGGGGTTAGGGTCCCACATAGCCTGCCTCACAAAGGGTCATTGCCTACAAAGCTCGCCCTCGCCTAGGGGAACCCACTGCCCACCTCCCCCAACCAGACACCTCCTAATGCACGCAGAGTCAGCTGAATGAGAGTGTACTCACCCCCTTGTGGCTGCTGTGATGCCCTCAGGCGCCCATTCAACTCCGGAAATGCCAACGCCAGGATCTGGAACATCCGGGGGGTCATGGTGCGACAGGCACCCCTCCCACGTTGGGAGGCCATCCCCAGCTGGGCCTCCGCCGTCTTCTTGCTCCAGCGGCGAATGTCCTCCCATCTTTTCCGGCAGTGGGTGCTCCGTCTGTGGTGGACTCCCAGGGTCTGGACGTCCTTGGCGATGGCACGCCAAATATCCTTCTTCTGGTGGGCACTGATCTAGAGGAATAGTACAGTGGAAAAGGAAAAACTTTAACCGTCCGGACCATCACAGTCATTGGCCCACGTTCCCACCCTTGCCCTGACACACATACACTCACCGTCCACTCATGCAGGCCTCGGTCCCCCCCACCCTGTATCTTCCATCCACACCACTCCAAACAGGCATTGCCCATACAGCCTGCTCACAGTGTACTCTTTGGAGGACCGCAGAGTAGCGTGTACTGGGGGAGGACCCCATCCACTAACCCATCCACTAACTTGTCCAACTCCTCCGAAGTGAAGGCAAGGGCCCTTTCCCCAGACACATGAGCCATCATCGCTTCCAGGCTGAGGTCACAGCAGCACTTGCAGTGCAGGTCCTCGTCTGTCAAAGGTCAGGTATCAAGTGAGTGAACAGAGTGAAAATGGCGATCACGTCCCCGGCGATGCATACCATCACCGCCGGCGTACATCATCATTGGCTCCTGGGACACATAGGGCCCAATGTTAACCAATGCAGGATTGTGGCGCGGTCTTCGACTGCCTATCGCGAAGGTGTACAACGCCAGCGCAGTTACTTCATATTCCCTTGTCCCACATTACAGGTCAGGCAGCCGCCATTTCAGTGGGCCACATGGCATTATTTTTTTATGCATCACACATTTCTAGGCCTTGCATACACACAAAGACAGGCACATAGTGGATTGACAAATGTGTGCAATAAATTATTTTTTTACTAACTCAGTGTTGGCTGACTCTGTGCTCGCTGTTCTCGTCCATAGGGCACGTCCGCTGGGGCAGGTGAGGAGATGGTGGCATCCTCCGGTGTACAGACTGCTGGTGGACCTGTCGACAATGGAAGAGAGATATGTAATAGTCACATACAGACTTGATTGTGCAACAATCCATGAACTGTGTGCCCCGTTGGAGCCAGACCTGATTTCAGCTATCCACCATCCCACAGGAATCCCCCCTCTAGTGCAGGTCCTGTCAGTACTCCATTTCCTGGCAAGTGGGTCTTTTCCAAACTACAGTGGCCATAGCATCAGGGATGTCCCAGCCTATGTTCTCTAACGTGTTGTCCAGAGTGTTGTCTGCCCTGCTTAAACACATGCGCAGCTACATCGTTTTCCCTCAGGTGGAGGATTTGCCCACAGTGAAAGGTGACTTCTATTCCCCGGGACATATCCCCAACATCATAGGTGCCATTGATGGGACACATGTGGCCTTGGTACCACCCCACAGGAGTGAACAGGTGTACAGAAACCAGAAGAGCTATCATTCAATGAATGTGCAGATGGTGTGTTTGGCCGACCAGTACATTTCCCATGTGAATGCCAAGTTTCCTGGCTCAGTGCATGATGCTTACATTCTGAGGAATAGCAGCATCCCTTATGTGATGGGGCAGCTCCAGAGGCACTGTGTGTGGCTAATAGGTGAGGACAAGGACCCTATACCCTGTGAATAGTTGTCTGGGTCTGGGGTTGTCCTTAAGGGTTACTGTGTGTCTAACAGTTGTCCTTCGCCATTTGCAGGTGACTCTGGGTACCCCAACCTGTCATGGCTACTGACCCCAGTGAGGAATCCCAGGACAAGGGCAGAGGAACGCTACAATGAGGCACATGGGCAAACTAGGAGGATTATAGAAAGAACCTTCGGCCTCCTGAAGGCCAGGTTCCGGTGCCTCCATATGACAGGTGGTTCTCTGTACTACTCACCAAAGAAGGTGTGCCAGATCATCGTGGCCTGCTGTATGCTGCACAATTTGGCTTTGCGACGACAGGTGTCTTTTCTGCAGAAGGATGGTCCAGAATGAGAAAGAGGATATCGACAACAGAAACAACGTGATCCAGCAATACTTCCAGTGAGACACAGGTAAGAAGACATCACTGCCTCCTATATCTCATACAACTGTTAGACCTATCATATGTCTGTAACTTTCACCCAGTGTATGGACCCTGACCTGTCACTTTGCCTTTCCATTTCCCACTGTTTGACCTCTGCTATGTTACCTCATGGACTAGAGCTGTGTGACATAGGTATGTTGACAATACAATGGACATTGCTATTTTCCTCAGTTATTGCATATACACATTTGTGAAAGCAGAGACTGACTCCAGATTGTTTATTTAAGTGCAAAATAGTGGAGGGGGTTGTTAAATGGTCAGGGGTGATAGTGGAGGAATGTTCATGGCAGAGTCCAGTTATTTGTCTCACAGGTGCATTGTCCAAAGGGGCATAGGAAGTGGAGCTAGGGCAGTTGATGGATGGACAGGGTGACAAAGTGGGACAGAAGGATGACATTCAGGGTGGTCTCATTTCTTTGTGGGGTCTTGGCATTGTTCTCTGTCTTTGTCCTGGATCTCAAGGACCTTTTGCAGGGTAGTTCTCCATCTGCAGGGGGGGGGGTGCTGGTGTCGTGGTCCTGTGGCTTTGCCTTCTGTCCACTAGCGCCGGCTGAGGTGGTGGGCAGTTCATCGTCCAGACTAGTGTCAGGGGCCCGTTGTTGTGCCACAGTGTCCCTCTTGGTGTTCACAAGGTCTTTCAGCACCCCTGCAATGGTGACCAGGGTGGTGTTGATGGACTTGAGTTCCTCCCTGATCCCCAAATACTGTTCCTCCTGCAGCCGCTGGGTCTCCTGAAACTTGGCCAGTACCGTTGCCATCATCACCTGGGAATGATGGTACGCTCCCATGATGTTGGAGAGGGCCTCATGGGGAGTGGGTTCCCTGGGACTGTCCTTCCCCTGTCGCACAGCAGTGCTCCCAGTTCCCCGGTTTTCCTGTTCCTCTGTCCCCTGAGCCGTGTGCCCACTGCCACTGCCCCCAGGTCCCTGCTGTTCTTGGGTTTGTGGGTTTGCTTGGGTTCCCTGTAGTGGTGGACACACTGCTGCTTGACGTGTCCTGGGGACAGAGGGATGGGCCCGCTGGGTGGGTGCTGTGCTGGTGTTTCCTGAGGGGGGATGTTCTGTGGTGGCATGTGCCAGTGTGTGGGGAACTGACTGTCCCTAGGTCCCAGATGGGCCGGGCTGGTCATCTAGATCCAGTTGGACAGACCTGCTGTCATCAGTGTGGGCCTCTTCTGTGGGGGAAGTGGAGATGTCTGGAACCTCTTGTCCGGTGATGTTGGGTAGGGGTCCTGCAGGGTTTTAAAGGCATGATTATCGCATCTGTGTGTTCCATCGTGTGCAATGGGTGGGTCACCCTGTACCCTAGTTCTTACATTCTTGTGTAGGACCTTGTGTGATAATTGTTTTGGGGTCTGTGTGGGTATCTGTAGTGGACATGCTTTGGTGATGGGTGTCCATGCTTTGTTGTTGCATGCAGGGCTTGGTGTTGTGATGGGTGGGTTGTGATAGTGGGACATATGTGAGGTGTTGGAGTGATGAGGGTGAGGGTGAGAGTGGGGGTATGTGATAGCATGCAGGTAGGGTGGGGGATATGGTAGTAAAGATTTGACTTACCAGAGTCCATTACTCCTGCTACTCCTGCGAGGCCCTCAGGATGCAGTATAGCCAAGATCTGCTCCTCCCATGTTGTCAGCTGTGGGGGAGGAGGTGGGGGTCTGCCGCCAGTCCTCTGTACTGCAATCTGGTGTCTTGAGACCACAGAACGCACCTTCCCCCGTAGGTCCTTCTACCTCTTCCTGATGTCATCCCTAGTTCTTGGATGCTGTCCCACTGTGTTGACCCTGTCCACGATTCTGCGCCATAGCTCCATCTTCCTAGCTATGGAGGTGTGCTGCACCTGTGATCCGAATAGCTGTGGCTCTACCCGGATGATGTCCTCCACCATGACCCTGAGCTCCTCCTCAGAGAACCTGGGGTGTCTTTGCGGTGCCATGGGGTGGTGTGGGTGATGTGGGAGGTGGTGTCGTTGTGATGTGTGAGGGGATGTGTTTGTATGTGTTGTGTGAGGTACGTGGATGTTGTATGAGTGATGGTGTTGTGTGCCTGTGGATGCTGGTTTGTTGATGGTGGTGTCTCTCTCTGGCCTTCTATCGCAATTCTGGTCGTAAGGGTTTGTGGGTGATGTGTGTTTTATATTGTATTGGGTGTGTGGGAGTGGTGTGTGTATGTGTATTAGGTGTGTGTATTTAGAATTGTCCAATGTGGATGTGTTTTGTAAATGTGTGTGTATTTTGAGGGCGGCTGTGTGTACCGCCAATGGAATACCGCGGTTGAAAGACCGCCACATGGATTCGTGGGTTGTGATAGTGTGGGTGTATTCCTGTTGGCGTGACGGCGGAGGTTTTGTTATCGCCTGTTTATCACTGACTTTTGTTGTGGCGGGCTTATGTGGGTGTCTGTGTTGTGGCGGATTCCGAGCTGTGGGTCGTAATAACTATAGCGGAATTCCACCGCCGCTGCGGTGTGTTGGCGGTCTTCTGCACAGCGGTAAGTGGGATTTACCGCCAATGTTGTAATGAGGGCCTATATGTCCTACCTTAACCTCTTAAGTGCGGGCGTCGGCCACTGGCCGACGCCCACACACCCTCCCTGGTGCGGGTCACGACCAGTGGCCGACACCAGGAAGGGCATTAATAAATCCTCGGGTGCGTCGCACCCGAGGATTTATTTTTTATTTTTTTTTCCCCCCGGGAGACACGGAAGCTACCGTGTCTCCCCCGCCCCCCACCCGCCCCTTTGTGACGTCAGCGCGCTGCGAGGCGCGCTGACGTTGCAAAGGTGTTTTCCCCATGAAAGCAGGAAGCAGCCTTGCGGCCGCTTCCTGCTTTCATGGGGAAAACGGACTTTTTCACGTTCGGGAAGGCCTCGTAAGAAAGGGGAGACACTCCCCTTTCTTACGAGGCCTTCCTGAAAGTGTTTTCTGGCCCCCGGTCGCAGCTGTGCTGCGATCGGGGGCCAGGAAACACTTTCAGGTTTCCTGGCTCCCCCGATCGCAGCACAGCTGCGATCGGGGGGGTCAGGAAACATTTTGAAAAGGCCTCGTAAGAAAGGGGAGACTCTCCCCTTTCTTACGAGGCCTTCTGAAACTGTTTCTGGCCCCCGATCACAGCTGTGCTGCGATCGGGGGCCAGAAACAGTTTCAGAAGGCCTCGTAAGAAAGGGGAGAGTCTCCCCTTTCTTATGAGGCCTTCTGAAACGGTTTCGCGCCACCCCCCCTCCCCCCCAGGGGATTTTTTTTTTTTTTTTTTTTTAAATACAAAAAAAATAAATGAAATGACAGGGGGTCGCCCGTGGGCAGGGTGACCCCCTGTGGGGGCAATTTTTTTTTTAGATGTTGTAGGGTTTCCCTGGGGGCCATTTTGGCCCCCAAGGAAACCATACAACAACAAAAAAAAAATATATGTATATATCTATATATATATATCTATGTAGATAGATATATCTAGGTACATGGATATATCTATAGATATATCTATGTAGATATATATTTATATATATATATATATATATAGGTAGATCTGTATCAAAGAGATTTATAAAGCGCGCTACTCACCTGTGAGGGTCTCAAGGCGCTGGGGGGGGGACGGGGTGGAGGGAAAGGGGCTAGGAGATTCACTGTTCAAAAAGCCAGGTTTTGAGGCCCTTCCTGAAAAGAAGTAGGTTTTGGGTCTTGCGAATGTGGGTTGTGAGTGCGTTCCATGTTTTGGGTGCAATGTAGGAGAAGGATCTGCCCCCGGTGGTGGTGTGTTTGATGCGGGGGTCAGAGGCAAGAGAGAGGTCAGCTGAACGGACGTTTCGTGTGGGGGTGTGGAAGGTGACTCTCGTTGAGGTAGGCAGGGCCTGTGTTGTGGAGTGATTTGTGTGTGAGGATGAGGATCTTGAAGGTGATCCTTTTGTCAATGGGGAGCCAGTGGAGGGATTTGAGGTGGGGAGAGATGTGTTCGTGTCGGTGGAGGTCGAGGATGAGTCGTGCTGCTGAGTTCTGGATGCGTGTAGTTTGCACTTGAGTTTTAGAGTGGTGCCGGCGTAGAGTGCGTTTCTGTAATCAAGCCTGCTGCTGATGAGTGCGTGAGTGACAGTTTTTCTGGTCTCTGTGGGGATCCATTTGAATGTTTTTCAGTATACGGAGTTTGTTGAAGCATGAGGAGGTAAGAGCGTTGATTTGTTGGGTCATAGAGAGGGAGGAGTCTAGGATGATGCTGAGGTTGCGTGCGTAGTTGGCGGGGGTGGGTGCAGGGCCTAGCGTGGTGGGCCACCATGGGGGGTCCCAGGTTTTTTTGGTGAGGGCCAAAGAGGATTATTTCAGTTTTGCTTGAGTTGAGTTTCAGGTGGTTGGCTGTCATATATACATCACTTTTGTCAATATGTGTGTGGTTTCCCTGGGGGGAAAAGGGTCCGACTTGTCTAGTGGCAGTTTTAGTGCCATAAAGAAGCGCAGAAGGTTTATATGCCTACTGCAAAGAGCACATCTGTATTTTATGTAAATAGCTGAGTACATTAGTAAAGTCTATGGAGAGATGAAGGGCACTTTTGCTGGGTGGTAATGAGGGAATCCGAGGAGGAGTGAGTGGGAGCACCAATAATGATTGTTGGACTGGGCGCAGGAGGTGCTAAAGACTGTGACGAATGGTATGTGACAAGGTGTTTTTTGAGTGTCTTGAAAGTACGTGCTGATTGAGGGAAGAAGCGCAGGTAAGGTGGCCTCTACTGTTGCACGTATCTCACACACACCATCGATTTTGTGACTGTCTACGTAGGCTAGTGTTTTAGAGCAACAGTTTAGCCAATAGCAGAGATGGCATCTTGATGGATGACTGCTGCCTGCACTTGGGTTATAGAGGACCGCTCTGACATAGGATCAGAGACTGAGACATCAGATACTGAGACAGCATCTGAGGGATAGGACAATGGCGCAGACTCTGGGAGTGATTTTTCAGTCAGAGGAGTCCCATTCGAAAACTCCTCTTCCAGTACATTATGAGGGAGGTGATGAGGACAGTCCTGCTGTCCCTTCGCAAGCTGTTCGTGCAACTGGGTAATAGTGGGTTAGGCCAACCCAGAGAGCAGGTGAATGCGGCGGCAAGCAGAGAGAGAGTGCTCTCTTGGGAGCTCACCAATTTAGTTCAGCCCCAAATTCCACCACCCAAATCATATTGTGGAGACATCAAAATTGTCTATGGCAAAACAAACTGGTTTTGTAAGGCAGGCACCTGTGTTTTTGGTCCTGGATTCGGCGGCCATATAGAGAAACACACTAAACCCAAAAATTTCTGGAAACTAGACATTCGGGGGAGTCCACAGAGGTGTGACTTGTGTGGATTCCCCAAAGTTTTCTTACCCAGAATACCCTGCAAAGCTGAAATGTTGAAAAAAAACTCTATTTTTCTCGCATTTCTGTCACACAAACTACAGGAATATGCTGGGATCCACAACATTCCTACCACCCAGGGACTCCTCACCTGTCCTGATAAAAACACTACCCCACTTGAGTGCCTACACCTAGTGCCTGTGTCAGGAATGGATCACCCCAGGGTCAACAGCTGCCTCACGTAAGGACCAACATTGACCGTTGTGTGATCTATTCCTGTCGCAGGCACCAGGCCTAACCACACAAGTGAGGTATCATATTTATCGGGAGACTTGGGGGAACGCTGGGTGGAAGGAAATTTGTGGCTCCCCTCAGATTCCAGAACTTTCTGTCACCGAAATGTGTGGAAAACGTGGTATTTTAGCCACATTTTGAGGTTTGCAAAGGATTCTGGGTAACAGAACCTGGTCCGAGACCCACAAGTCACCTCATCTTGGATTCCCCTGGGTTTCTAGTTTTCAAAAATGTGCTGGTTTGCTAGGTTTCACCAGGTGCCGGCTGAGCTAGAGGCCAAAATCCACAGGTAGGCACTGTTTTCTCTGAAAAAATTTGATGTGTCCACGTTCAGTTTTGGGGCATTTCCTGTCGCGGTCGCTAGGCCTACCCACACAAGTGAGGTATCATTTTTATCGGGAGACTTAGGGGAACGCCGGGTGGAAGGAAATTTGTGGCTCCTCTCAGATTCCAGAACTTTCTGTCACCGAAATGTGAGGAAAACTTGTTTTTTTGGCCACTTTTTGAGGTTTGCAAAGGATTCTGGGTAACAGAACCTGGTCCGAGCCCCGCAAGTCACCCCTCCTTGGATTCCCCTAGGTCTCTAGTTTTCAGAAATGCACAGGTTTGGTAGGTTTCCCTAGGTGCCGGCTGAGCTAGAGGCCAAAATCTACAGGTAGGCACTTCTCAAAAAACACCTCTGTTTTCTTCCAAAAATTTTGATGTGTCCACGTTGCGCTTTGGGGCGTTTCCTGTCGCGGGCGCTAGGCCTACCCACACAAGTGAGGTATCATTTTTATCGGGAGACTTGGGGGAACGCCGGGTGGAAGGAAATTTGTGGCTCCTCTCAGATTCCAGAACTTTCTGTCACCGAAATGTGAGGAAAACTTGTTTTTTTAGCCACTTCTTGAGGTTTGCAAAGGATTCTGGGTAACAGAACCTGGTCCGAGCCCCGCGAGTCACCCCTCCTTGGATTGCCCTAGGTTTCTAGTTTTCAGAAATGCACAGGTTTGGTTGGTTTCCCTAGGTGCCGGCTGAGCTAGAGGCCAAAATCTACAGGTAGGCACTTCTCAAAAAACACCTCTGTTTTCTTCCAAAAATTTGGATGTGTCCACGTTGCGCTTTGGGGCGTTTCCTGTCGCGGGCGCTAGGCCTACCCACACAAGTGAGGTATCATTTTTATCGGGAGACTTGGGGGAACGCTGGGTGGAAGAAAATTTGTGGCTCCTCTCAGATTCCAGAACTTTCTGTCACCGAAATGTGAGGAAAACTTGTTTTTTTAGCCACTTTTTGAGGTTTGCAAAGGATTCTGGGTAACAGAACCTGGTCCGAGCCCCGCGAGTCACCCCTCCTTGGATTGCCCTAGGTCTCTAGTATTCAGAAATGCACAGGTTTGGTAGGTTTCCCTAGGTGCCGGCTGAGCTAGAGGCCAAAATCTACAGGTAGGCACTTCTCAAAAAACACCTCTGTTTTCTTCCAAAAATTTTGATGTGTCCACGTTGCGCTTTGGGGCGTTTCCTGTCGCGGGCGCTAGGCCTACCCACACAAGTGAGGTATCATTTTTATCGGGAGACTTGGGGGAACGCCGGGTGGAAAGAAATTTGTGGCTCCTCTCAGATTCCAGAACTTTCTGTCACCGAAATGTGAGGAAAACTTGTTTTTTTAGCCACTTTTTGAGGTTTGCAAAGGATTCTGGGTAACAGAACCTGGTCCGAGCCCCGCGAGTCACCCCTCCTTGGATTGCCCTAGGTTTCTAGTTTTCAGAAATGCACAGGTTTGGTAGGTTTCCCTAGGTGCCGGCTGAGCTAGAGGCCAAAATCTACAGGTAGGCACTTCTCAAAAAACACCTCTGTTTTCTTCCAAAAATTTTGATGTGTCCACGTTGCGCTTTGGGGCGTTTCCTGTCGCGGGCGCTAGGCCTACCCACACAAGTGAGGTATCATTTTTATCGGGAGACTTGGGGGAACGCCGGGTGGAAGGAAATTTGTGGCTCCTCTCAGATTCCAGAACTTTCTGTCACCGAAATGTGAGGAAAACTTGTTTTTTTAGCCACTTTTTGAGGTTTGCAAAGGATTCTGGGTAACAGAACCTGGTCCGAGCCCCGCGAGTCACCCCTCCTTGGATTGCCCTAGGTCTCTAGTTTTCAGAAATGCACAGGTTTGGTAGGTTTCCCTAGGTGCCGGCTGAGCTAGAGGCCAAAATCTACAGGTAGGCACTTCTCAAAAAACACCTCTGTTTTCTTCCAAAAATTTGGATGTGTCCACGTTGCGCTTTGGGGCGTTTCCTGTCGCGGGCGCTAGGCCTACCCACACAAGTGAGGTATCATTTTTATCGGGAGACTTGGGGGAACGCCGGGTGGAAGGAAATTTGTGGCTCCTCTCAGATTCCAGAACTTTCTGTCACCGAAATGTGAGGAAAACTTGTTTTTTTAGCCACTTTTTGAGGTTTGCAAAGGATTCTGGGTAACAGAACCTGGTCCGAGCCCCGCAAGTCACCCCTCCTTGGATTCCCCTAGGTCTCTAGTTTTCAGAAATGCACAGGTTTGGTAGGTTTCCCTATGTGCCGGCTGAGCTAGAGGCCAAAATCTACAGGTAGGCACTTTGGAAAAAACAGCTGTGTTTTCTATAAAAAAAATAGGATGTGTCCATGTTGTGTTTTGGGGCATTTCCTGTCGCGGGCAATAGGCCTACCCACACAAGTGAGGTATCATTTTTATCGGGAGACTTGGGGGAACACAGAATAGCAAAACAAGTGTTATTGCCCCTTATCTTTCTCTACATTTTTTCCTTCCAAATATAAGAGAGTGTGTAAAAAAGACGTCTATTTGAGAAATGCCCTGCAATTCACATGCTAGTATGGGCACCTCGGAATTCAGCGATGTGCAAATAACCACTGCTCCTCAAAACCTTATCTTGATCCCATTTTGGAAATGCAAAGGTTTTCTTGATACCTCTTTTTCACTCTTCATATTTCAGCAAATGAATTGCTGTATACCCAGTATAGAATGAAAACCAACTGCAGGGTGCAGCTCATTTATTGGCTCTGGGTACCTAGGGTTCTTGATGAACCTACAAGCCCTTTATATCCCCGCAACCAGAAGAGTCCAGCAGATAAAACGGTATATTGCTTTCAGAAATCTGACATCGCAGGAAAAAGTTACAGAGTAAAACATAAAGAAAAATGGCTGTTGTTTTCAGCTCAATTTCAATATTTTTTTATTTCAGCTGTTATTTTCTGTAGGAAAACCTTGTAGGATCTACACAAATGACCCCTTGCTGAATTCAGAATTTTGTCTAGTTTTCAGAAATGTTTAGCATTCCGGGATCCAGCATTGGTTTCACACCCATTCCTGTCACTAACTGGAAGGAGGCTGAAAGCACCAAATATAGTAGAAATGGGGTATGTTCCAGTAAAATGCCAAATTTGTGTTGAAAAATTTGGTTTTCTGATTCAAGTCTGCCCGTTCCTGAAAGGTGGGAAGATAGTGATTTCAGCACCAGAAACCCTTTGTTGATGGCATTTTCAGGGAAAAAACCACAAGCCTTCTTCGGCAGCCCTTTTTTCCCATTTTTTTGGAAAAAACTAAATTTTCACTGTATTTTGGCTATTTTCTTGGTCTCCTCCAGGGGAAACCACCAACTCTGGGTACCATTAGAATCCCTAGGATGTTGGAAAAAAAGGACGCAAATTTGGCGTGGTTAGCTTATGTGGACAAAAAGTTATGAAGCCCTAAGCGCGAACTACCCCAAATAGCCAAAAAAGGGCTCAGCACTGGGGGGGGAAAGGCCCAGCAGCTAAGGGGTTAACCATACACTGCACCCTGCCCTTGGGGCTACCTAGGGCTTACCTTAGGGGTGCCTTACATGTAAGAAAAGGGAAGGTTTAGGCTTGGCAAGTGGGTACACTTGCAAAGTCGAATTTACAGTTAAAACTGCACACACAGACATTACAGTGGCAGGTCTGAGACATGATTACAGAGCTACTCATATGGATGCCACAACCAGTGCTGCAGGCCCAATATAAGCATTTGATTTACAGGCCCTGGCACCTCTAATGCACTTTACTAGGGACTTACTAGTAAACCAAATAAGGCAATCATGGATAAGCCAATTACATACAAATATTGTGAAGGAGCACTTGCACTTTAGCACTGGTTAGCAGTGGTAAAGTGCCCAGAGTAACAAAAACAGCAAAATCAGAGTCCAACACAAATCAACAACCTGAGGAACAGAGGCAAAAAGTCAAGGGAGACCACGCTAAGGATGAAAAGTCTAACACGTGTCCCCCCCCAGCTGAAAGTGGGGAAAAACTACCCAACCTCATGGGAGTTCTCATCACTAAGGCGGAAGATCCTGGACAGACCATCAGCATTGGCGTGCTCTGTACCAGGACGGTGTTCCACCGTAAAGTCCATCCCCTGTAGGGAAATGGACGACCTCAACAGTTTTGGATCTTCACCCCTCATCTGCATTAACCACCTGAGGGACCTGTGGTCGGTCTGAGCTAGGAAGTGAGTTCCAAACAAGTAGGGTCTTAGCTTCTTCAGTGCCAAGACCACAGCAAACGCTTCAAGTTCTATGGCACTCCACCTACATTCCCTGGGTAGTAACCTCCTGCTACAGGTTGATCTAGGCCCTCTTCATTAAGCTGTGAGAGTACTGCTCCAATACCATCATCTGAGGCGTCTGTTTGCACAACAATCTCCTTGGAGTAGTCAGGTGCCTTCAGCACAGGTGCTGTGCATATGGCAGCCTTCAGGGCATCAAAAGCGTTCTGGCAAGCCTCAGTCCAGATCACTTTCCTGGGTTGCTTCTTAGAACTCAACTCAGTTAAAAGGGTAACAATGGTACCATATCCCTTAACAAACCTCCTGTAGTATCCTGTGAGACCTAAAAAGGCTCTCACTTCTGTCTGGGTCTTGGGAGGCTCCCAAGCCACAATCGGGTAAATCTTAGGCTTTAGGGGTGCCAACTGGCCACTCCCTACCTGGTGTCCTAAGTACACCACAGAACCCTGCCCTACTTGGCACTTGCTCGCCTTAATAGTGAGGCCTACCTTCTGCAGGGCCTCTAACACGCTCCAGAGGTGTTGCAGGTGTTCCTCCCATGTGGAACTAAACACAGCAATGTCATCCAGGTAGGCGGCACTGAATTCATCCAGCCCAGCCAACACCTGGTTGACCAACCTCTGAAAGGTGGCAGAGACATTCTTCATCCCAAATGGCATCACTTTAAATTGAAAGTTTCCATCTGGTGTAGAGAATGCTGACATCTCTTTGGACCCCTCAGTTAGGGCAATCTGCAAGTACCCAGATGGTAAATCAAACATACTGAGGTACTTGGCAGCTCCCAACCGGTCAATGAGCTCACCAGCTTGGGGGATGAGGTGTGCGTCAGTCTTGCTGACTGCATTGAGTCCCCGGTAGTCCACATAGAACCTGCGTTCTGTGGTGGCACCAGGTGCAGCAGCCTTTGGGACCAATACCACTGGGCTGGCCCAAGGACTGCTGGAGTGCTCAATAACCCCTAGGGTAAGCATTTTGGATACCTCATCCTTAATGCATACCCTTACCCTGTCAGTCACCCTGTAAACCTTCTGTTTAATAGATGTACTGTCCCCAGTGTCTACATCATGCGTGCACAAGTGTGTTACTCCGGGGATCAGGGAAAACAGTGAGAAAAACTGTCCTAACACATGGTGACAGTCACCTTGCTGCTCCTCAGTCAGGGAGGGGGAGAGGATCACTCCCTCCACTGACCCATCTTTTTCTCCTGCAGACAGGAGGTAAGGAAGAGGCTCACTCTCCTCCTCTACCCCATCATCTGTCGCAAGGAGCATGGAGAGTTCAGTCTGCTGAAAGTGAGGTTTGAGGCAGTTGACATGCAGGACCCTTAAAGGGTTCCTTGGAGACCTCAAGTCCACCAGGTAGGTGACTTCATTCTTGCGCTCCACCACCTCAAATGGACCAGTCCACTTATCTTGGAGCGCCCTAGGCTCCACTGGTACCATTACCCACACTTTTTGACCAGGTTGAAACTCGACCAGAGTGGCATTCTGGTAATACCAGCGTTTCATGTCCTCCTGACTTGCTTCCAGGTTCTCCTGAGCGAGACTCCTGAATGCGGCCAGTCTGGTTTCTCAAAGCCAGCATGTAACTGAATACATCCTGGGGGGGGGTTTACTAGGAGCTTTCTCCAAAGCTTCCTTAACCAGACTCAAAGGTCCCCTTAACAGGGTGGCCTTAAATCAGCTCAAAGGGACTAAACCCAGTCCCTTTTGAGGCACCTCCCTGTAGGCGAACAGAAGGCATGGCAAGAGGACGTCCCACTTCCGCCTCAAGGGCTCTGACAGGCCCATGATCATGCCTTTTAAGGTGCGGGTGAATCTCTCAACCAGACCATTACTTTGGGGATGGTAAGGGGTGGTGAACTTGTAGGTTATCCCACACTCCTTCCACAGAGACTTTATATACGTGGATATGAAGTTGGTACCCCTATTAGATACTACTTCCTTGGGGAACCCCATGCGGGTAAAAAACCCCATCAAAGCATGACCCACCACAGGGGAAGTGATTGACCTCAACGGAATGGCTTCTGGGTACCGGATGGCATGGTCCACCAAGACCAGGATAAACCTGTTGCCCATGGCGGTCTTCTTGTCTAGCAGCCCCACAATGTCAATGCCTACCCTCTCAAAGGGAGTACTGACAACAGGCAAAGGCTGGTGGGGAGCTTTACATTTCCTCCCACTCTTGCCACTTGCCTGACAAGTCTGACAAGACCTGCAATGTACATCTGAGTGTCTGCGCATTAGGAGCCAGTAAAAGTGGGTAACAAGTCTCTCAAACGTCTTGTCCTGCCCCAAATGTCCCGCTAAAGGCACATCATGAGCCAACCCCAGTAGGAAGGCCCTGAAGCACTGGGGTACCACCAGCACTCGGGCTGACCCAGGCTCAGGAACCTTAGGCTCGCTATACAGGAGGTCATCCTCTCAATAAATTAGGTGTGATCCTGGCTCCTTGCCAGCTGCCTGGTCTGCAGCCTACTGCCGCAAACCTTCCAAAGTAGGGCATGTCTTCTGTGCTGCACAGAATGCTTCCCTGGTGGGCCCCCCTTCCTGCTGCCACTGCGACAGCTCAGGGACCTCCCCCAGTTCAACCACATGTTCCCCTGCAGGCTCCAGGACGTCACCCTCAGGCTCTGCCTCCTCCCGGACCGTGGGAACTTCTGGGGCCGGTTTCCAGCGCCCCCTGCCCTTCCTCTTCTTGGCGGTCCCCTAGGCCACTGTTTCAGGCTCAAGGGGCTCTTGATTACCCTGACGGGCTGCCATTGACCGGGTGGATACGCATACCCACCCAGGCAGACCCAACATCTCAAAGTGAGACCTGTGTTCCACCTCCTTCCAAGGGGAATCCTCCAGGTCATTACCTAGCAAACAATCAACAGGCATGGTTGGACTGACAGCTACCTTCAAGGAACCTGAGACCCCCTCCATTCAAAGGGAACCTGCGCCACTTTGCACAGGCGCTCTGAGTTGTCCACTGCAACTACTTGGTGAAGTACCCGGGGATCTATCTGCTCTTCAGACACCAGCTGACTTCTCACTGTAGCCACACTGGCTCCTGTGTCTCTCAGAGCCCCTAGCCTCTGTCCATTAATGGTCACCCACTGCCTGTACTTCTCAGTGTTTTCAGGCACTGCTGATCTCTGGACTATCGCACTGTCCCCTAGTGAGACAATCTCAGCTGGTTCCCACCCACCTGAAACCAACTCCTCCCCAAGCGCTACACTGGCCAAACCCTGGGACGTCGCACCAGTGGGTGCCAGTGTACTTTTGGGGCATTTGGGGTCCCCCCCTCACATGACCCACCTGGTCACATGCATAGCACTTACGTGGGGGACCACCTGCCACTGGCTTCCATTTGGAGAACCATGGCTTCTTTTCACTGGGGGGTTGGGAATCCTTACCCTGGGAATCAGTTGGGGCCCTTTGGAGAACTCCCCCTGCTTACCCCCTTCTTCTGAGAGGGACCCTGCCCACCCTTGGCGTGGT
Organism: Pleurodeles waltl; assembly: GCF_031143425.1. Lineage (NCBI taxonomy): Eukaryota > Metazoa > Chordata > Amphibia > Caudata > Salamandridae > Pleurodeles > Pleurodeles waltl. The sequence goes on from NC_090445.1 coordinate 475,677,898, forward strand.
CTCCCCATACCTCTTTTGGACCCAGGTTCTCTCCCAGCGGTCCGTTTCCTGTGCAAGCTTCCTGGGGTCAGTCAGCTTGCTGTCAATCAGGTTCTGGCGCAGCTCTGGAAAACAGAAACTGTACAAGTGCTCCCAAGCAATCAGATTGTAAAGCCCCTCATTCGTAGTTACCTTACTGCCCTTCACCCAACCGTTCAGTGACCTGCAATAAGAATCAACACATTCCAACCATGTTTGGCGTTCCTTCTTCTTGTAGGACCTAAACATATCTTTGTACTGCTCAGGGGTAAGACCATACCTTGTAAGCAAGGCATTCTTCATGTTAGAGTAGGTGAGATTCTGAGCATCCCCTAAGGCTGTCAGTGTATCCCTCCCCTCTACCTCAAAGAGCTTCCACAGACCCGCCCCCCCAATGACCTTCAGGGACCAGATTCATGTGGAGAGCAGACTCATACCCCTTGAACCACAAGTATATGTCATCCTCCCTCTTGTAATCTTTCAGAAGGTCTTTAGGAAAGTGCACCCTCCTCTCAGGCTGCACTGTAGGGTTGCTGCCACCATCTCTATTGGACTGGCTTCAGTGATCCATCTCTCTCAAGCTAAGCTCATGAGCAATCGCTAACTTCCTCTCCTCAAGAGCTAGCCTTCTCTGCTCTATTTGGTACTCCCTTTCTGCCTGTCCGTCCTGTAACTCTTCAGGTGTCAGACCCTTAGATGAGACACTGCAACCTGCCCTGGAGACCTTTTCCCTGGACATAACAGGCCCACCTACAATACCATTGTGTACTGAACACTCTTTGTCCTCCTCCTCATCTCCTTCATCCTCTGTGTGCCCTTCAGTGCTCTTGGCTGTCACCCAGGCCCTCAGCGCCTTTTGCAGCTCCTCCTTCCTGGATGAGCTCTGAATGGGACAGTCAAAAGTTTTACAGAACTGCTTCAACTGAGCCTTGGTATAACTCTCCAGTTTCTCAAGGTCAAAGTCAGCTCCAACTGATGCATTTCCAGCTTGGGACATGATGAAGATTCAAAAACAAATGCCAAGTTTCAAAGGCACAAAAACAAGTTCCCAAATGAAGTTAAAAAGAAAATTAATCAAGGAATCAGCGAAAAAATGGAAGTAGAAAAAAACAGTCCCATAGAGAAAAAATCACAAGATCACCAAACAAGTAGTATGTGGTCACGTAGTGGTCTGAACTCAAACAGTAGTGTACAATTAATCACTGTATGTCAAGTACGAATACATGTCCAAATCCCAACCGCTGATCACCAATGTTAGAAATGGGGTCTTTGGTTGACAGTCAGGTTACCCCCTCTTCAAGCAAGGACCCTCACTCTAGTCAGGGTAAAAGAGAATCACCCTCAACTAACCCCTGCTTACCCCCTTGGTAGCTTGGCAGAGCAGTAGGCTTAACTTCAGAGTGCTAGGTGTAAAGCATTTGTACCAACACACACAATAACTCAATGAAAACACTACAAAATGAGACAACACCAGTTTAAATAAATAGGAATATTTATCTAAACAAAACGAGACCAAAACGACAAAAATCCGACATACACAAGTCAAGTTATGAATTTTAAAAGATTAAACTCATAAATAGCGCTTAGAAACACAAAATGCTTCGATGAGGTGTTAACACGGCGTCGTGACGGAGTCGTTCCCAACAAGCCGACACCAGTGGCGCCGGACACGGAGTCGCGTAGACCCCCAATGACAGTACCTTTGGTGAAAAGTGAAAACAAGTAGATGTGCGAAGTTGGGGATCGCGGCGTCTGTGCGAAATGTTGAATCCGCGTACTTCGAGTGGCATCGTTCACGATGTGGTGCGGCGACTTCCATGGAGTCGCAGACTTCAGTGGGGCTGCAGCGGCCTCGGGCCTGCGAAGGTCGTCGCGTTCCAGCAAAGATCATGGAGTCAGTTGTGGGCGGCGTCACCGGATTCAGCAGCGGCGTCGGTTCGAAGACGTCCAAAGTCGATTTGCTTAGATTTCCACCAGCTTTCCTTTCAAGGGCCCAGGGACTGGATAAGGCACCACTTGTCAGAGCAGGAGTCTCTTCAGAGACTCCAGGTGCTGGCAGAGAGAAGTCTTTGCTGTCCCTGAGACTTCAAACAACAGGAGGCAAGCTATAAATCAAGCCCTTGGAGATTTCATCACAAGATGGAAGGCACACAAAGTCCAGTCTTTGCCCTTTTACTCTGGCAGAAGCAGCAACTGAAGGATAGCTCCACAAAGCACAGGCAAGGCAGCACTTCTCCTCAGCTCTTCACCTCTTCTCCAGGCAGAGGTTCCTCTTGATGTCCAGAAGTGATCTAAAGTCTGTGGTTTTGGGTGCCCTTCTTATACCCAATTGCTCCTTTGAAGTAGGCCTACTTCAAAGAAAAGTCTCTTTTAAATGTGAAATCCTGCCTTGGCCAGGCCCCCGACACTCACCAGGGGGTCGGAGACTGCATTGTGTGAGGACAGGCACAGCCCTTTCAGGTGGAAGTGACCACTTCTCCTCTCTCTCCTAGCAGAGATGGCTCATCAGGAAATGCAGACTATACCCCAGCTCCCTTTGTGTCACTGTCTAGTGTGAGATGCAACCAGCCCACCTGTCAAACTTACCCAGGCAGGGAATCTACAAGCAGGCAGAGTCACAGAAATGGTATAAGCAAGAAAATGCTCACTTTCTAAAAAATGGCATTTTCAAACGCACAATCTTAAAATCAACTTTACTAAAAGATGTATTTTTAAATTGTGAGCTCAGAGACCCCAAACTCCACATGTCCATCCACTCCCAAAGAGAATCTACACTTTAATCATATTTAAAGGTAGCCCCCATGTTAACCTATGAGAAGGACAGGCCTTGCAACAGTGAAAAACAGATTTAGCAATATTTCACTGTCAGGACATATAAAACACATTACTATGGGGGTCATTACAACCCTGGCGGACGGTGTTAAAGCTGCGGTAATACCGCAAACAGGCGGGCGGAGAAAAAAAGGGAATTATGACCGTGGCGGAAACCGCCAACATAGACAGCCACTCTAACACTCCGACCGCCACGGCGGTACAGACAAGCAGCGTGGTGGTCACCGCCAACAGACAGACGGGAGACAAAGTACCGCCCACACTATTACAACAGGCCAATCTGCCACCTTTTCCGGGGCGGATTCACCATGGATAAAAACCCAGCGGAAACAGCTTTTGCAATGGGAAAACGCTCACCTTAAAACACTCCACGAGGAAGGAGGGCACCATGGAGCCCGAACTCCAAATACTCCCTGCGCTTGTCTTCCTGCTCCTCTACGAACATCAGCAACGGCGGCGCCGAAGACAACGGTGAGTACTGCTCCTACGACATAGGGGAGGGGGGAGGCAAAAGTCACGGACACACACACGCAACACCCCCACACCCACCCCGACCCTTACCCACTATAAAACACACACCAATGCATATCCAAACATCACAGTAACAACCCACAACCCCCCCGGAAGAATGCAAAGACAAAAGGGAATCAGTATAACTATTGTAAAGAATAAAAATACAGTAAGCTCATATATACGGAAATAGATACACATTCCAAATATATACATCACGATTAGTAGTGCAGGTATGCACAATTCAATGTCCGTGGACCACTGGGCCCAAAATGCATGGGCGAGGCCCACACACGATACCTGTCCAGAAACGGAGAGAACACTGCAGGGGCATCAGATAGACATACAACAGGCACCTCAGGGGGAAGGGAAGGGGGGCACCTCACCCGGATGAGTGCAAAGCCAGATCCACGACGGGGCTCCATGCCTATTGATGCATCCTGGGGAGTGCAAAGCCACAGTCTCTCAAGTCTCTACAGTGGGTGGGTTGCCCACTGTACCATCCTGGGGAGTGCAAAGCCAAAGTCTCTCAAGTCTCTACAGTGGGTGGGTTTCCCACTGTACCATCCTGGGGAGTGCAAAGCCACAGTCTCACAAGTCACTACAATGGGTGGTTTGCCCACTGATCAACACTTGGGAGTACAAAGCCACAGTCTCTCAAGTCTCTACAGTGGGTGGTTTGCCCACTGATCAATCCTGGGGAGTGCAAAGCCACAGTCTCTCAAGTCTCTACAGTGGGTGGTTTGCCCACTGTACCATCCTGGGGAGTGCAACGCCACAGTCTCTCAAGTCTCTACAGTGGGTGGTTTGCCCACTGTACCATCCTGGCGAGTGCAAAGCCACAGTCTCTCAAGTCTCTACAGTGGGTGGTTTGCCCACTGATCAATCCTGGCGAGTGCAAAGCCACAGTCTCTCAAGTCTCTACAGTGGGTGGTTTGCCCACTGTACCATCCTGGGGAGTGCAAAGCCACAGTCTCTCAAGTGGATAACAGTCTACACTGGTTCTGGAGGGGGACTGGTTCCCAGAGTGCTTCATCCTGTGAAGGACAGAGGTAGTGGATGCAGTTCTTCACTGGTTCTGGAGGGGGACTGGTGCCCAGAGTGCTTCATCCTGTGAAGGACAGAGATAGTGGATGCAGTTCTCCACTGGTTCTGGAGGGGGACTGGTGCCCAGAGTGCATCACGCTCCTCGTGACGGTCCCAGTTCCTTCACTGTCCCAGCCGCACATGGGCTAATGATGCTTGAGTTGGCAGTGCTTGCCCTGTTCAGTGGTGCTTGCCATGGCGGTCTTTGCCCTGTTCAGCGGTGCTTGACTTTGCCGTTTCTGACCTGTTCAGTGGTGCTTGCCCTGTTCAGCGGTGCTTGCCATGGCGGTCTTTGCCCTGTTCAGCGGTGCTTGCCCTGTTCAGCGGTGCTTGCCATGGTGGTCTTTGTCCTGTTCAGCGGTGCTTGACTTTGCCATTTCTGACCTTTTCAGCGGTGCTTGCTCTGTTCAGCAGTGCTTGCCATGGCGGTCTTTGCCCTGTTCAGCGGTGCTTGCCCTGTTCAGCGGTGCTTGCCATGGTGGTCTTTGCCCTGTTCAGCGCTGCTTGACTTTGCCCTTTCTGACCTGTTCAGCGGTGCTTGCCCTGTTCAGCGGTGCTTGCCATGGCGGTCTTTGCCCTGTTCAGCGGTGCTTGCCCTGTTCAGCGGTGCTTGCCATGGCGGTCTTTGCCCTGTTCAGCGGTGCTTGCCATCGCGGTCTTTGCCCTGTTCAGCGGTGCTTGCCCTGTTCAGCGGTGCTTGCCATGACGGTCTTTGCCCTGTTCAGGGGTGCTTGCCCTGTTCAGTGGTGCTTGCCATGGCGGTCTTTGCCCTGTTCAGCGGTGCTTGCCATGGCGGTCTTTGCCCTGTTCAGCGGTGCTTGACTTTGCTGTCTGTAACCTGTGCAGCGGTGTGTGGCATGATGGTCCCTCAGTGCCCAGTGGGGCTGTGGGTGCCGGGGCCCTCCAGGGCACTGACGCTGGCTGTGGTCTCCGGACCAGTGACGATAGTGCTGCCCTCCAGGGCACTGACTCTGGCGGTGGTCTCCGGACCAGTGACGATAGCGCTGCCCTCCAGGGCACTGGCTCTGGCGGTGGTCTCCGGACCAGTGATGATGGGGCTGGTGGTGGCGTCCTGGCCAGCGGGGAGGATGGTGGCCTTCTCCGCCGTGCTGCTCTTAACAGACTTTGGAGAATTCTTCTGCCCCTTCACCACCTTGGGAGGGATCACAGGTGACTCGACACTCCCCCCGGGACCCTTGTGGGCGGCTTTGCCGGCAGAAGTCTTCCCCCTCTCCTGTCGGGCACTGTCCAACTTCTGGTGCTTTACAGGGGGTGGACTGGCAGTGCTTTGGCTCCGTGTCACACTGGCTGCCCTGGTGGGCGGTGCACTCCACATACCTCTAACACGCACCACTGGTACCAGACTTTTTTTGGCTGAGGTGCTAGTACAGGACCTATGAATTGGAGGAGGGGTGGTGATGGGACAGAGGTCAAGGTTGCTCAGGAAATGTTTCTGACGAACACTGGAACGGGTAGCTGGTCTTTTGTATGTCCTTCACCACCCCTACAATGGTGCCCAGGGCGGAGCTGATGGTTCTGAGCTCCTCCCTGAACCCCAAATACTGTTCGTCCTGCATGCGCTGGGTCTCCTGAAACTTGGCCATGACCGTTGCCATCGTCTCCTGGGAGTGGTGGTATGCTCCCATGATGGAGGAGAGGGCCTCGTGGAGAGTGGGTTCCCTTGGCCTGTCCGCCCCCTGTCGCACGGCAGCCCTCCCAGTTCCCCTGTGTTACTGGGCCTCCGTCCCCTGGACCGTGTGCCCACTACCACTGCCCCCAGGTCCCTGTTGTTGTTGGGGGGGTGGGTTATCCTGGGTTCCCTGTAGTGGTGGACACACAGCTGATTGACGTGTCCTGGGTATGGAGGTATGGGCCCGCTGGGTGGGTGCTGTGCTCGTGTTACCGGTCAGTGTTGGGCTGTGCCTGTGCGAGGGGAACCAACTGTCCCGAGGCCCACGATGGTCCGGGCTGGTCATCTGGATCCAGTTGGCCAGAGCTGCTGTCATCACTGTGGGCCTCTACTGGGGGTGGAGTGGACATGTCTGGACCCTCCTGTCTGGTGACGTTAGGTAGTGGTCCTGCAGGGGTATAAAGGCATGATTATTGCATCTGTGTGTGTCATGGTGTGCAATGGGTGGGTGTGCGTGTACCCCAGTGCAAGCATTCCTGTGTGGGGGCTTGTGTGATGATGGTTCGGTGGTGTTATGGGTATGTGCAGTGGGCATGCTTTAGTGATGGGTGTCCATGCTTAGTTGTATCATGCAGTGCTTGGTGTTGGGATGGGTGGTTTGTGTTATGAGTACATTAGTGAGGAGATGGAGTGATAGGGGAGGGGGTGATGGTGGGGGTGTGTGATAGCATGCAGGTAGGGTGGGGGATATGATAGTTAAGATTTGACTTACCAGAGTCCATTCCTCCACCGACTCCTCCGAGGCCCTCTGGATGCATAATGGTCAAGACCTGCTCCTCCCATGTTGTTAGTTGTGGGGGAGGAGGTGGATGTCCGCCGCCAGTCCGCTGAATCACGCTGTTGTGCCTGGAGACCACTGAACGCACCTTCCCCCGTAGGTCGTTCCACCTCTTCCTGATGTCCTCCCGATTTCTTGGGTGCTGTCCCACTGCGTTTACCCTGTTGACGATTCTTCGCCATAGATCCATCTTCTTGGCTATAGAGGTGTGCTGCACCTGTGCTCCAAATAGCTGTGGCTCTACCCGTACGATTTCCTCCACCATGACCCTGAGCTCCTCCTCAGAAAACCTGGGGTGTCTTTGGCGTGCCATGGGGTGGTGTAGGTGATGTGTGGGGTGGTGTATGTGGTGATGAGTGTGGTGATGTGTAGTGGTGTGTGGAATTTTGTGCGTGGATGTTGAGTGGGTGATGGTGTTGTGTGCCTCTGTGTGGTGGGGTTGTCTATTCTGTGCTGTCTCTCTGGCCTTCGTCAATCAGTTTTTGTCATAGAGGTTTGTGGGTGATGTGGGTGTGTGTTTTATATTGTGTTGGGTGTTTGGTGTTTGTATGTGTATCAGGTGTGTGTATTTGGAATTGTCCAATGTGGCAGTGTTTTGGAGATGTGTGTGTATTTTGAGCGCAGCGGTGTGTACTGCCAATGGAATACCGCTGTTGAAAGACCTCCGCTTGGATTCGTGGGTCGTAATAGCATGGGCGTGTTTCTGTTGGCGTGACGGTGGAGGTTTTCTTTTCGCCAGTTTATCACTGACCTTTGGTGTGGCGGACTTGTGTGTGTGTCTGAATTTCGGCGGATTCCGAGATGTGGGTCATAATAGCTGTGGCGGAATTCCGCGGCGGTGTATTGGCGGTCTTCTGCACGGCGGTAAGTGGCTTTTACCACCAATGTTGTAATGACTCCCTATATGTCCTACCTTAACCATACACTGCACCCTGCCCTTGGGGCTACCTAGGGCCTACTTTAGGGGTGCCTTCCATGTAAGAAAAGGGAAGGTTTAGGCCTGGCAAGTGGGTACACTTGCCAAGTCGAATTTACAGTTAAAACTGTACACACAGGCACTACAGTGGCAGGTCTGAGACATGATTACAGAGCTACTCATGTGGGTGGCACAACCAGTACTGCAGGCCCACTAGTAGCATTTGATTTACAGGCCCTGGCACCTCTAGTGCAGTTTACTAGGGACTTACTAGTAAACCAAATATGCCAATCATGGATAAGCCAATTACATACACATTTTGTAAATGAGCACTTGCACTTTAGCACTGGTTAGCCATGGTAAAGTGCCCAGAGTAACAAAAACAGCAAAATCAGAGTCCAGCACATATCAACAACCTGGGAAACAAAGGCAAAAATTTAAGGAAGACCACGCCAAGGATGAAAAGTCTAACACCTACATATGTGAGTGTATAAGTTAGCAGTTGGTTCTGATGCTGCAGTACGCACAGCTACTGTTTACAAGTGTCTTGAATGTATGACTGCCTTTTTCATTGTCTGACTGTGGGTTTGAGTGCTTCTATCTTATTATAAGTTGGTATGTGAGGTGCAGAGGACTGGTGGTCTGCATATGTAACTAAACATATGGATCTGCGAGTGCAGATCTAAGCCAGTGAAACTCGCAAGGGCATGCCTTACCTTTTAATCACATACCACTATGGCTCATGACCTATTTACAGCCTAGGTGAGTGATGACTTTTGTGCATTAAGACATCAGTTTAAGACTTGTCAAACACGTTTTCTATTGCCAGGTGGAGCTCACATATAAAAGCACACACTCAGCCTGAATAGCAGTAAGCCTGAACCATTTTTAAAGCAATACTTCTCTAACATACCTACTCCATCACTAGAGAGAATGTAATACATAGCTTTCAACTTTTAAGTAAAAATGCATGATATATTGTTGCAGTCTATTAATTTTATTATGAGTTCTGGGACATGTAATATTCATTTACAAAGGAATTAAGGAATCTAGAAATGACCACAATTTTTAAAAGTCTTTCTGTACATAACTACATGACACCTATCTATGTGAAATATATAAGTAGAGCTGCAAATGGGTAAAAACTGTTGCACTCCAGTATTTCTACTAAGAATTCTGGAAGCTGTATAGATTTATAGTGGAAGAAATAACTCTGCAACTGACAACATTTATACAACTATCATTCTGTACATATGCATTTCACAAATATATCTATTTAATATATAACACGAGCTACACAACCACTCACAGATTACTGTATTTCACATACATTGTTATAAACCTGATATACATCCCCATTTTAAATAGGTTATTTTTATAACTAAATATATTTTAAATACCTGTAAATTGAGTTTGTTGGTCAAAATCTTTGTTTTTCTGTTCTTAGTAGATACTGTTAAATCTCTTAAAGAATATTAAATCTCAGCATAAGATTGGCATGCCACTCTCACACTAAGCAGCCATTAATGGCACCTTTTTTAACTTTGCACCCTCTGATACTGCATATGTTAGTGAATCAAACGGTGCCTTCCATTGTTATTTTTCTTTATAGCAGTTTCGAATGGCTATTTCTCCTTAACACTTTCTTCACTTCTCTCGGTAACTTCAAATGGTAGGCTCAATGGGGATCCCCGTCCAACTTTGCAACAAATTTGCAAATATTCACAGGGATCCAAAAACATACCTAGCTTTTTTTATTTTATTTTCATTACAGTTATACTACGCTTCAAATACAACTCCTCATTAGGGAAACAATTAATCATTCTAGATGTGTATTTCTATTTAAATGTAATACTATGGACCTGATTACAACTTTGGAGGAGGTGTTAATCCGTCCCAAAAGTGACGGTAAAGTGACGGATATACCACCAGCCGTATTACGAGTCCATTATATCCTATGGAACTCGTAATACGGCTGGTGGTATATCCGTCACATTTGGTACGGATTAACACCTCCTCCAAAGTTGTAATCAGGCCCTATGTCTTTAACACCCTACCCCCCCCCAAACAGTCCTTTGGCAGGGTTTCTATAGCAACCCATTAGAACCACTAGGTCAATAGTGCAACCTATGTTTTAGAAACTGCATTACTCTCCAACTGAAATCCAGCAGGTGCACTTGACTTTTAGCAAATGTAAACATACCAAATGTTAGACCTGACAGCCTTAGGGTGGTCATCCCCCAAACTTTTTTGCCAGCCTCCCTCCACTTTTCTGACACTGTTTTTGCTGGTTTGAGGGCTCTGCACACTTTACCACTGCTAACCAGTGCTAAAGTGCATATGCTCTCTCCCTTAAACATGGCAACATTGGTTCATACACAATTGGCATATTTGATCTACTTGTAAGTCCCTAGAAAAGTGAACTACATGTGTCCAGGGCCTGTAGTTTGAATGCTACTAGTGGGCCTGCAGCACTGGTTGTGCTATTCACATGCGTAGCACCTCAACCATGTCTTAGGCCTGCCATTGGAAGGACTGTGTGGGCAGTTTCACTGCCACTTCGACTTGGCATTTAAAAGTACTTGTCAAGCCTTAAACTCGCCTTTTTCTACATATAAGTCACACCCCTAAGGTAGGCCCCCAGGTAACCCATAGAGCATGGTGTTATGTAAGTAAAAGGCAGGACATGTCCATGTGCGTTTTACATGTCCTGGTAGTGGAAAACTCCTAAATTCATTTTCAACTACTGTGAGGCCTGCTCTTTTATAGGATAACATTAGGGCTACCCTCATATATTGTTTGAGTGATAGATTCTGATCAGAAAGTGGTAACCAGGTCATATTCAGTATGACCGGAATAGTAATACAAAATCCTGCTTATTGGTTAGGTTGGATTTTATGTTACTATTTTAGAAATGCCACTTTTAGAAAGTGAGCATTCCTCTGCACTTAAGATCCATCTGTGCCTTACAGCCTATCTCCAATCAACACCTGGGCTGGTTGACAGATTCCTTGTGTATTTCATCCAGACAAACACAAACACAGGATACTCATCTAGATACTGAATGGGTCTTCTGGGCTGGAAGGGTGGAGGGCCTGACACTTACATTTCAAAGGCTAGTGGCCTGCCCTCACACAATGGACTGTCAAACCCCCTACAGGAACCGTGGCAGACAGACCTGTACTGAAAGGGGACCTGGTGAACTTCAAAACCACTCTTTGAAGTCTCCCCCACTTCAAAGGTATTTTTGGGTATATAAACTGGGTCCCTGACTCCACCAACTCAGATACTTCTGGACCTGAACCTGCAACCTGTCAAGAGGAACTGCCTGGCTGCCCAAAGGACCCATTTGGGCTGCTTTTCTGTGAAGGACTGGTGCCCTGCTGCCTTCTGACTTTGCTGAGAAGTCCTCTCCAAGGTCTTGGATTGAGCCTGCCTCCTGTTTTCTATAGTCTCAGGGCCAGAAAGACTTAGGGGGTGATTCTGACCCCGGCGGTCTTAGACCGCCAGGGTCGGCGGGAGCACCGCCGACAGGCCGGCGGTGCCCCGCAGGGCATTCTGACCGCGGCGCTTTGGCCGCGGTCAGTGCAGGAAAACCGGCGGTCTCCCGCCGGTTTTCCGCTGCCCGTCAGAATCCTCCAAGGCGGCGCAGCATGCTGCGCCGCCTTGGGGATTCTGACACCCCCTACCGCCATCCTGTTCCTGGCGGTTCGCCCGCCAGGAACAGGATGGCGGTAGGGGGTGTCGCGGGGCCCCTGGGGGCCCCTGCAGTGCCCATGCCCATGGCATGGGCACTGCAGGGGCCCCCGTAAGAGGGCCCCGCAAAGTATTTCAGTGTCTGCAACGCAGACACTGAAATACGCGACAGGTGCAACTGCACCCGTCGCACCTTCCCACTACGCCGGCTCCATTCGGAGCCGGCGTCCTCGTGGGAAGGTCGATTTGCCCTGGGCTGGCGGGCGGCCTTTTGGCGGCCGCCCGCCAGCCCAGGGCAAATCCCAAAATACCCTCAGCGGTCTTTTGACCGCGGAGCGGTATTTTGGAGGGGGAACATTGGCGGGCGGCCTCCGCCGCCCGCCAATGTTAGAATCACCCCCTTAATCTCTTCCAGGGAACTCATTGTGCACTGAAAATCTCTGCACAGCATGCCGGAACTGACACACAACCTGCCCTACGAATGAGAAAATTGTCACACAGCTGAACCGGAACGATGCAGCCCAACTTCCCAAGTGAAGATCGACCAGCGCCTTCTCTGCGACTGGAAATTTGATGCGCGACCATACCAGATTGACACACAGCTGATCCAGAAAAACGCAACCCGACTTCCTGAGTGAAGAAACAACGCAGTGCCTGCCGTGCAACAGAAACTTCAACGCATCATCTTCCAGATCACCTGTGACTTCTTCCTGCACACCCAGGATTGTTCTTGCATTGTCCATGGGTGCCAAAATATCCCCGCATCGCAGTGAGGACCCAAGACTGCGTGCCAGAAATCAACGCAAAGGCCCTTGCAGCTTTGGTGTTTTCACTGTGTTATTATGTGATTTATTGCACAAATACTTTATACATTGCCTTCTAAGTTAAGCCTGACTGCTCAGCGCCAAGCTACCTGTGGATGGGCACAGGATAATTTGGATTGTGTGCCACTTATGCTGACCAGGAATCTGATCCCTATTTGGACAATGGTGTAAACATCTGCCAACTAGAGACCCCATTTCTAACACCAAACAAGACATTACTTTTTTTTATTTCGAACACAGCCTTTCACAGATGTGCTTTCTTAGTTTCAATAATCACAACCTAATTTTAAGTACCTGTATTTTAAAATCATTCAATGGAATGTATTCTTTTTTTTTCAAACAAGTGCTCCTTCCAATTTACCTGCCTTTCACTATTCAAATATCTCATTCTTGCTTGCCTGCTGTGAGGTAATCTTCTTTTTCTTCACAATGCTCAGCGTGTCTATGATAGGGCACAGCTTTGTGTTTTAGGCAAGTGACTATGCTGGAGAGAGTGGTATTAACCAGGACCTGGGTTTGTCAAATATAGAGGTAAAATGGTTTGGGGTAGATGTTTAAAGTGACATGAGTTGCTGCCTTCGTGAAAAAGCGTTAGAGGTTGCCAACCTCCTCATCTAATGATTGTGCCGAGATGTTTAAAGTGACATCAATTGCTGCCTTCGGTAGAAAGCATTAGAGATTGCCAACCTAATCACCTGGTAATGACCTGGGGAATCCTACTGGGCTAGGATTGGAATATCTTAATGAAGGATATCTTTGCAAAATTAATGACACTTTTCTTTCAAACTGCCTTTGTATTTAACAACAAATGCCAAAGGCAGAAATGGAATTGGTCTACCAAATTCTGTCAACAGATAGACAAAGCCAGGAAACATGTTAATAAAACAGTTTCTGCATTCCTCAGTGACCATAACATGGACTCTATTTATAAAAATAACCTCCGCTTTGACATGGATGGAATTTATAGAAGTGATGGTGTTCACTTCACAGACAAAGAAAACAGGGTGTTTCTCACCAACTTGAAACACTTCATCCTATATCATGTGTAGTTTTCATTTTCCACACAATGAACTCAAAAGCTCTTCTTAGAGTCACCGTAATTCCCAAACACTAAGGCCCTCATTACGACTTTGGCGGTCTTCCTGGAAGACCGCCAAAGCCACGGGTGCCAGAAGACCACCAGTGCTGCTGGTCTTCTGCCCACCATATCACAGGTACTGCCAGATTTCCACCACACTTTGGGCAGAAACCCAGCAGTAATCATACTAGTGGGTGGAGGCGCTCTGGCGGTTCCACGACCAGCCCCGCCAGTAGGACACCACCTGCCGTATTATAGGCCATAATACAGCCTAGTGGTTTTCTGCTGGCGGGGCGCTGCCGGCGGTGGAAGTGCCCCTTCCTTGTCTGACAACCTTCTCCCCAGAACAGATAAGGTGATCGTCTGACAGGGGCGGAGGGTGGGAGGGTATTCGGTCTTGTGTGTGCATGTATGAGTGTGCGGTGTCTGCGTACATACAAGAATGCGTGTTTGCCTGGTTGTATGCGTGTCTGAATGTTGAAGTGAGTATGTGATTGCATGTAAGTGTGTATGCTTGCGAGTATGCATATTTGGATGGGTGTGAGTATGCATGCTTAAATGCATGCATAGAATTTGTGTTTGGATGTTGTTGTGAATGCCTGTATGGATGTTGTTGTGAATGCATTTTTGGATGTTGTTGTGAATGTGTGTATGGATTATGGATGTTGTGAATGCGTGTTTGGATGTGTGTGAGTGAATGCATGTATGTAAGTATAGGTGAATGTGTGTATGTGTGGTGTATGTGGGTGTCTGTGTGCATGCACGCGGGTAGGGGGTGCTGTGGCTGAAGGGGGGTGCTGTGGCTAAAGGGAGGTGGGGGAGGGGGCACTGTGGCTGAAGAAGCGTGGGGGCACTGTGGCTGAAGGGGGTGGAGGTTGCTGTGGCTGAAGGATGGGGGGAGGATCTAGTGATTGTTGAGGGAAGGGGGAGCGGTCTACCGGTGACAGGGAAGAAAATCCCTGTCACTGGTACGTTTTTCGCCATGGTTTTGGTGGCAGGGCTACAGCTGCGGAAACCATGGCGGAGAGCCAGCTCCTAATACCGCCGGCGGTCTTCTGTGGGCTGCTGGGTCAGAGATGTTGATCTCCAGCGTGGCAGTTCTGACCACCATGGCGGTATGAGTGGAGATGTGGCACTCATAATGTGTCAGTCTACACCACCAGCCTGTTGGTGGTGGGACCGCCACATTTACGGTGGGGGTCAAAAGACCACCAGGGTCAAAATGAGGGCCTAAGTCATTTTATTTTAACATTTTTTTCACCCTTTTGTAAAATGTCTGAATCCGTTACAAATACACAAAACAAAAGCATGCATTCAATTCACAGCACCACTTTTATATTTTACTACTACTTTAATCATTTAGCAAACCACAATGAGAGTCTGACTGGGGTTGTGAGTGGGTATGTGAGTGAGTGCATGAGTGTCTGGATGTGACTATGAGTGGGTGTTTGAGTATCTAAGTGGGTCTGTGAGTGGGTGCCTGAGTGGCTGAGTGGGTCTGTGAGTGGGTACATCACTAGCAGAGTAGATCTGTCAGTGGGTGAATGAGTGGCTGACTGGATCTGTGAGTGGATATGTGAGTATCTAACTGGGTCTTTGAGTGGGTGCAGCAGTGTTTGAGTGGGTCAGTGACTGAGTATGCCAATTTCTGAGTTGGTCTGTGAGTGGATGTGTGAATATCTGACTGGGTCAGTGACTTGGTGAGTGAGTGTATGAGTGGATCTGTGAGTGGGTGAATGACTGGCTGAGTGGGTCTGTGATTTGGTATGTGAGTGTATCAGTGAGTCTGTGAGCAGGTGCGTGACTGGCTGAGTAGATCGGAGTAGGTGTGACAGGTTAAGTAAATCTGTGAGTGGGTAGGTCAACGTCTGAGTGAGTCTGTTACTGGGTAATTGACTGGCTGAGTGGGTCTGACAGTGGGTGCTTGAGTGTCTGAGTGAGTCTATGATTGGGTGTATTAGTGTCTGAGTGGATCTGTGAGTGGGTGTGTGAGTGTCTGAGTGAGTCTGTGAGTGGTGCATGAGTCACTGATTGGGCCTGTGAGTGGGTGCATGAGTCTCTGAGTGGGTCTGTGAGTGGGTGCATGAGTGTCTGAGTGGTTCTGTGAATAGGTGCATGAAAGTCTGAGGGGGTCTGTGACTGGGTGCATGAGTGTCTGAGTCAATCAATTAATCAATCAGAGATTTGTAGAGCATGTCTAATCACTCATAGGGCCTCAAAGCTCTGTTTGTGGGCGTGCTGCTCAGTCGAAGAACAAGGTCTTGAGGTCCTTCCTGAACTGCTTCAGTGATGCGGTCTGCCTGAGCTTGGAAGGTAGTGTGTTCCATGTCCGGGCTGTTAGGTAGGAGAAGGATCTTTCTTCTGTTGAGTTTTTCCTGATCTTGGGGACGTCTGCAAGGGTGAGCTGGGAAGAACAGATTTCCTGTTGGGTACATAGAAGGCGAGGCGGTGGTTGAGGTATTCCAGACATTTGTTGTGCAGTGCTTTGTAGGTGTGGTTCAGGAGTTTGTATGGGATGCGCTTGTTGACTGGAAGCCAGTGTAGGTTTCTTAGGTGAAATGAAATGTGGCTGTTCCGGGGGATGTCCAGAATGAGTCTGGCTGCTGCATTCTGGATTCTTTGTAGTCTTGATTGAAGTTTCATGGTGATGCTGGCATATAATGTGTTGCTGTAATCCAGTTTGCTAGTGATGAGTGCCTGAGTTACTGTCTTCCTCATATCAGAGGTAATCCACTTGAAAATCTTCCACAGGAGTCGGAGGGTGTGGAAGCATGACGAAGAGATGGCGCTGACTTGGTGATTCATGGATAGAGAGGAGTCCAGGGTGATACCCAGGTTGCATGCGTGGTCTGTGCGAGTGGGGCGTTTCTAAGAGTGGTGGTCCACCAGCAATCATTCTAGGTAGGAGGGGTGGAGCCGATTACAAGGATCTCTGTATTGCCTGAGTTGAGTTTGATGCAGCTGGCTTCCATCCAGGTGGCAACTGCTCTCATCCTGTTATGGAAATTTCTCTTAGCCTTTGCAGAGTCCTCAGACAGAGAGAAAATCAGTAGGGTGTCATCGGCATAGGATACTGGGGGTCATTACAACCCTGGCGGACGGTGTTAAAGCGGCGGTAAGACCGCAAACAGGCCGGCGGTAAAAAAATGGGAATTATGACCGTGGCGGAAACCGCCAACAAAGACAGCCACTTTAACACTCCGACCGCCACAGCGGTACAGACAAACAGCTTGGCGGTCACGGCCAACAGACAGGCGGAAGACAATGTTCCGCCCACAGTATCACAACCTACCAATCCGCCACCTTTTCCGGGGCAGATTCACCGTGGATAAAAACACGGCGGAAACAGCCATTTCAAAGGGAAAACGCTCACCTCAACACACTCCACGAGGAAGGAGGACACAATGGAACTGGAGCTCCAAATTCTCCCTGCGATAGTCTTCCTTCTCCTATACGACCATCATCAAAGCCGGCGCCGAAGACAACGGTGAGTACTGCACCTACGACATAGGGGAGGGGGAGGCAAAAGTCAGGGACACACACACGCAACACCCCCACCCCCACCCCGACCCTCATCCACTACAACACACACACCAATACATATCCAAACAGTACAGTAACAACCCCCAACCCCCCCGGAAGAATGCAAAGACAAAAGGAAATATGTTCAACCATTGTAATATATTAAAATACAGTAACCAAATATATACAGATATATATACACATTCAACAAAATATACATCACGATTAGTAGTGCAGATAATGCACCATTCATTGTCCGTGGACCACTGGGCCCAAAATGCATGGGCGAGGCCCACATCAGATACCTGATCAAAACGGAGAGAACACTGCTGAGGTATCAGATAGAAATACAACAGGCACCTCAGGGGGAAGGGAAGGGAGGGCACCTCAGCCGGATGAGTGCACCACGCCAGATCCACGAGGGGGCTCCATGCCCATTGATGTATACTGGGGAGTGCAAAGCCACAGTCTCTCAAGTCTCTACAGTGGGTGGTTTGCCCACTGTACCATCCTGGGGAGTGCAAAGCCACAGTCACTCAAGTCTCTACAGTGGGTGGGTTGCCCACTGTTCCATCCTGGGGAGTGCAAAGCCACAATCCACAGTCTCTCAAGTCTCTACAGTGGGTGGGTTGCCAACTGTTCCATCCTGGGGAGTGCAAAGCCACAGTCTCTCAAGTCTCTACAGTGGGTGGTTTGCCCACTGTACCATCCTTGGGAGTGCAAAGCCACAGTCTCTCAAGTCTCTACAGTGGGTGGGTTGCCCACTGTACCATCCTGGGGAGTGCAAAGCCACAGTCTCTCAAGTGGATAACAGTCTCCACTGGTTCTGGAGGGGGACTGGTGCCCAGAGTGCTTCATCCTGTTAAGGACAGACAGAGTGGATGCATGTCTCCACTGGTTCTGGAGGGGGACTGGTGCCCAGAGTGCTTTATCCTGTTAAGGACAGACGGAGTGGATGCATGTCCCCACTGGTTCTGGAGGGGGACTGGTGCCCAGAGTGCATCACTCTCCCCGTGACGGTCCCAGTTCCATCACTGCCCCTGCCGCACATGGGCTAGTGGTGCTTGAGTTAGCAGTCCTTGCCCTGTTCAGCGGTCTTTGCCCTGTTCAGCGGTGCTTGCCATGGCGGTCTTTGCCCTGTTCAGCGGTGCTTGACTTTGCAGTTTTTGACCTGTTCAGCGGTGCTTGCCCTGTTCAGCGGTGCTTGACTTTGCAGTTTTTGACCTGTTCAGCGGTGCTTGCCCTGTTCAGCGGTCTTTACCCTGTTCAGCGGTGCTTGCCATGGCGGTCTTTGCCCTGTTCCGTGGTGCTTGCCCTGTTCAGCGGTCTTTGCCCTGTTCAGAGGTGCTTGCCATGGCGGTCTTTGCCCTGTTCAGTGGTGCTTGCCCTGTTCAGCGGTGCTTGACTTTGCAGTTTCTGACCTGTTCACCGGTGCTTGCCATGGCGGTCTTTGCCCTGTTCAGCGGTGCTTGACTTTGCAGTTTCTGACCTGTTCAGCGGTGCTTGCCATGGCGGTCTTTGCCCTGTTCAGTGGTGCTTGCCCTGTTCAGCGGTGCTTGCCATGGTGGTCCTTCATTGCCCAGCTGGGCTGTGGCTGGCGGTCTTTCATTGGGCCAGTGACGATGGGGCTGCCCTCCAGGGCACTGACTCTGGCAGTGGCCTCCTGGCCAGTGACGATGGGGCTGCCCTCCTGGTCACTGACTCTGGTGGTGGTCTCCTGGCCAGTGACGATGGGGCTGGCGGTGGCCTCCTGGGCAGCGGGGATGATGGCGGTCTTCTCCGCCGTGCTGCTCTTCCCAGACGTTGGCGATTTCTTCTGCCCCTTCCCCACCTTGGGAGGAGTCACAGGTGAGTGGACACTCCCCCGGGACCCTTGTGAGCGGCTTTGCTGGCTGGAGCCTTCCCCCACTCCCGCCGGGCACTGTCCAACTTCTGGTGCTTCACAGGGGGGGGACTGGCTGTGCTGTGGCTCCGTGTCACACTGGCTGCCCTGGTGCCCGGTGCACTCCACATACCTCTAACAGGCACTACTGGTACCGGTGCTTTTTTGGCTGAGGTGCTAGTACGGGACCTATGAATTGGAGGGGGGGTGGGAAAGAGGTCAAGCTTGGTCAGGAAAAGGTTCTTAGGAACACTGGGACGGGTAGCGGGAGGGGGTCTAGGAGTGGAGGAAGAGGAGGTGGCTGTAGGAGGTGTAACTTTTGTGGCTTTGGGTGGAGGTGCATGTGCTGGAGGCTGTCGTGAGGTGTATGTATGTTGGGTGGGTGTGTGCCTGCGTTTGTGTACTTTGGGAGGGGGCGTCACAGACACACTAGGAGAGGACACAGGGGACGAGTAAATGGTAGTGGGGGTGGTGAGTGCAGGTGAGCGGGGAGTGGTGGTGGGTGTGCTGGTGCGGACCTAGTGGCTGTAGTCGTAGTGAATGCAGGTGAGAGTGTAGACAACACTGGGAGGGAGGAGGGAGAGGACGAGGAGGGGGACACAGTGGAGGCAGTGGATGTTGGTGTGCATGTGGGATGTGTGGTGCTTATGTTTGCCTGAGCTTCCCTTGTGTGTTGAGGTGTGTGCAGGCTGGTCTGATGGTGTGCTTGGGATAGGCTGGGGTACAGGGGATTGGGTCTGGGTGGAGGAAGTTGGAGGGGGGAGGCTAGAGACAGGGACAATGGCTGTCCTCAGTGCTGAGGCCAGAGTTTGCAGGGTTCGATGAAGGGCAGCCTGACCAGAATGAATGCCCTCCAGGAATGCATTTGTGTGTTGCAATTCCCTTTCTACACCCTGGATGGCATTCAAAATGGTAGACTACCCAACAGTGAGTGACCTGAGGAGGTCAATGGCCTCCTCACTGAGGGCAGCAGAGGTGACAGGGGCAGGGGCTGAGGTGCCTGGGGCGAAGGTGATGCTAAGGGGCTGCTGGGAGGGCGGTGCTGGTAGGGGGGGTGGCGGCTGTACCTGTAGAAGTGGGGGGCACAGATTTTGCCACCACCACAAGGGAGCTCCCATCGGAGGACAAGTCCGTGGCGCTGGTTGCTGATCCTGTGACCGCCGTGAAGCTCCCCTCGCCCTCCGACCCACTGGTGTATTCCGAGTCCGTGGTGTGGCCCTTCATGGCCATGTGGGATGCAGCTCCCTCGTGCTCCGGTGCCACTGTACCTCTGCCTGATGATGCTTATGCACACAAGAACAGGGAGAGCACAAAAAGGGGGGGGGCGACAGAAGAAAGACAGGTTGAGTGCATGGCTTACCGCTACCGTTGGCGGACAATACAGACACAGCAGCCCCCTGCACTACGCCACGCTGTTGGGCTCTACAAATGCAGTTCCTGGGATATGGCCTACATGGCTATGGTGGACATCAGCACACATAGATGACACAGGGGCATGTATACCTGTACTTGCCACTCTACAGAGGTGGGGTGGAGTGCCACATGGCCTGCATTACGGAGGGGCCTAGCCTATGGAACTCGCCCTGGCCTAGGGGAACCCACAGCCCTCCTCCATCACCCAGACACCTTCACATCGCGCAAAGTCCGCAGAATGATGTTGTACTCACCCCCTTGTGTCTGCTGTGATGCCCTCAAGCGCCCATCCAACTCAGGGTAGGCCACCGCCAGGATCCGGAACATCAGGGGGGTCATGGTGCGACGGGCACCCCTCCCACGTTGGGAGGCCATCCCCAGCTGAGCCTCCGCCGTCTTCTTGCTCCAGTGGCAAATGTCCTCCCATCTTTTACAGCAGTGGGTTCTCCGTCTGTGGTGGACCCCCAGGGTCAGGACGTCCTTGGCGATGGCACTCCAAATATCCTTCTTCTGGTGGGCGATGACCTACATGACATGTACAGGGGAAGAAGAGAAGTCATTACCAACTGCACCGTCAAAGTGAGTGGCCCACATCCCTACCCTTGCCATGTGGCACGTGCATTCACAGTCCTTCATGCACGCAGAACTGTGGCCCCTTCCTTCTTACAACCAGGCCCTCTCCACACAGGCATAGCCATAAAACTTGCTCCCTGTGTACTTACCTGTTGGTCTGGAGGACCGTAGAGTAGCGTGTAATGGGGGAGGACCCCGTCCACGAGCTTCTCCAACTCCTGTGCAGTGAAGGCAGCGGCCCTTTCCCCAGACGCACGAGCTATTGTCTCTTCCAGACCGAGGTCACAGCAGCACTTGCAGTGTAGGTCCTCTCCTGTTGAAGATCAGGAATCAAGTGATTGAACAGATAGAAAATGGCGGTCACATCCGCGGCGGTGACGTCCGCGGCGGTGCGTATCATCACCGCCGGCGCACTTCATCATTGGTTCCTGGGACCCATAGGGTCCAATGTTAACCAATGCAGCTTTGCGCCACGGTCTTCGTCCGCATACCGCGACGGTGTACAACGCCAGCGCAGTTACCTCACATCCCATTGTCCCAGTTTAGAGGTCAGGCAGCCGCCATTTCAGGGGCCCACATGGCTTCATTTTCAACTGCGTCACACATACCTAGGCCTAGACTCAACACACATACAGACAACTTTTCGGATCATGTTTCGTGTTCTGTGTAGACTGTGGGTACATACCTCTGAGTTGTTTGACTCTGTGGTCTCTGTTGTCCTTCCTGGGCACCGTCCGCTGGGACATGTGAGGAGATGGCGGAATCCTCCGGTTTACCGACCGCTGGTGGACCTGTTGACAATGGAGGAGCGACATTGAATCATCACCTACAGGTTTGACCGTGCCACAATCCAGGAACTGTGTACCCAGTTGGAGCCTGACCTGATGTCAGCAATCCGCCATCCCACAGGGATCCCCTCTCAAGTCCAGGTGCTATCAGTGCTCCATTTCTGTGCAAGTGGGTCATTTCAAACAACAGTGGCCATGGCATCAAGGATGTCCCAGCCTATGTTTTCCAACGTGTTGTCCAGAGTGTTGTCTGCCCTGCTGAAACACATGCGGAGCTACATCATTTTCCCTCAGGTGGAGGATTTGGCTACAGTTAAAGGTGACTTCTATGCCCTTGGACATATCCCTAACATCATAGGTGCCATTGATGGGACCCATGTAGCTCTGGTCCCCCCCCACAGGAGTGAACAGGCGTACAGGAACCCGAAGAGTTATCATTCCATGAATGTACAGATGGTATGTTTGGCAGACCAGTACATCTCCCAGGTAAATGCTATGTTCCCTGGCTCTGTGCATGACACCTACTTCCTGGGAATAGCAGCATCCCTTATGTGATGGGTCAACTCCAGAGGCACCAGGTGTGGCTATTAGGGGACTCTGGTTACCCCAACCTATCATGGCTACTGACCCCAGTGAGGAATCCCAGGACCTGGGAAGAGGAACGCTATAATGAGGCCCATGGGCGGACTAGGAGGGTGATGGAACGCACCTTCGGCCTCCTGAATGCCAGGTTCAGGTGCCTCCATATGATAGGTGGTTCCCTATTCTACTCACCAAGAAAGGTGTGCCAGATCATCCTCGCCTGCTGTATGCTTCACAATCTGGCTTTGCGACGCCAGGTGCCTTTTCTGCAGGAGGATGGTCCAGATGACGGTGTTGTTGTTGTGGCAGCTGTGGATCCTGTGGACAGTGATGAGGAGGAAGCAGAGGAAAAAGACATTGACAACAGGGACTCAGTTATCCAGCAATATTTCCAGTGACACACAGGTGAGTACACATTCCTGCCTACTACAAGTACTTTCCCACTTCTACCTCTATCCTGTCTGTCGATTTCAACCAGTATATGGTAACTGAGTTGTACATTTCCATTACGGTTTTTATAGGTTTGGTTACCAACGTGTGTCATCTGCTTACAATCCTCATGGACTTGAGATGTGTGACATAGGTATGTTGACATTACATTTCAGAACGGATTTTGTCACTGTCATTGCTAATACACATTTTCAAAAGCACAGACTGACTCCAGATTGTTTTGTGCTTCAAGGGTGTTTATTGAAGTGCTAAATATTGGAGGGGGGTGGTAAAATGGTGAGGGGTGATGGTGGAGGAATGTCCATGGCAGAGTCCAGTCTATTAGTCTCACAGGTGCACTGCCCATATGGGCATAGGAAGTGGAGCAGGGGCAGTTCCAATATGAACAGGGTTACAAAGTGGGACAGTGGGATGACAATCAGGGTGGTCTCATTTCTTGGCAGGGGTCTTGGCATCGTGCTCTGTCCTGTTCCTGGATCTCAGGGACTGCTTGTGGGGTGGTTCTCCGTCTGCAGGGGGTGGGGTGCTGGTGTGGTGGTCCTGTGGCGGTGCCTCCTTTCCACTTGCGCCAGCGGAGGTGGTGGGCAGTTCTTCGTCCATGCTAGTGTCAGGGGCCCCTTGGAGTGCCACGGTGTCCCTCCTGGTGTTCAGTATCTCCTTCAGCACCCCTACGATGGTGCCCAGGGCGGTGCTGATGGTTCTGAGTTCCTCCCTGAAGCCCAAATACTGTTCCTCCTGCAGGCGCTGGGTCTCCTGAAACTTGGCCAGTACCGTTTCCATCGTCTCCTGGGAGTGGTGTTAGGCTCCCATGATGGAAGAGAGGGCCTCGTGGAGAGTGGGTTCCCCTGGCCTGTCCGCCCCCTCTCGCACAGCAGCCCTCCCAGTATCCCTGTGTTCCTGGGCCTCCGTCCCCTTGACCGTGTGCCCACTACCATTGCCCCCAGGTCCCTGTTGTTGTTGGGGTGGTGGGTTATCCTGGGTTCCCTGTAGTGGTGGACACATAGCTGATTGACGTGTCCTGGGTACGGAGGTATGGGCCTGCTGGCTGGGTGCTGGTGTTACCAGAGGGTGGAAGGTCTGTGGTGGCCTGTGACTGGGTGTGGGGAACCGACTGTCCCGAGGCCCACGATGGACCGCCCTGGTCATCTGGATCCAGTTGGACAGAGTTGCTGTCATCACTGTGGGCCTCTTCTGTGGGTGGGGTAGAGATGTCTGGACCCTCCTGTCCGGTGACGTTGGGTAGTGGTCCTGCAGGGGTAGAAAAGCATGATTATTGCATCTGTGTGTGTCATGGTGTGCAATGGGTGGGTGAGCGTGTACCCCAGTGCTAGCATTCCTGTGTGGGGGCTTGTGTGATGATGGTTGGGAGGGTGTTATGGGTATGTGCAGTGGGCATGCTTTAGTGAGGGGTGTCCATGCTTTGTTGTGTCATGCAGGGCTTGGTGTTGGGATGGGTGGTTTGTGTTAGTAGTACATATGTGAGGAGTTTGAGTGATAGGGGAGGGGGTGAGGGTGGGGGTCTGTGATAGCATGCAGGTAGGGTGGGGGATATGATAGTTAAGATTTGACTTACCAGAGTCCATTCCTCCACCGACTCCTCCGAGGCCCTTAGGATGCATAATGGTCAAGACCTGCTCCTCCCATGTTGTTAGTTGTGGGGGAGGAGGTGGGAGTCCGCCGCCAGTCCGCGGTACTGCGATGTTGTGCCTGGAGACCATGGAACGCACCTTCCCCCGTAGGTCGTTCCACCTCTTCCTGATGTCGTCCCGATTTCTTGGGTGCTGTCCCACTGCATTTACCCTGTCGACTATTTGTCGCCGTATCTCCATCTTCCTAGCTATGGAGGTGTGCTGCACCTGTGATCCAAATAGCTGTGGCTCTACCCGTACGATTTCCTCCACCATGACCCTGAGCTCCTCCTCCGAGAACCTAGGGTGTCTTTGCCGTGCCATGGGGTGGTGTAGGTGATGTGTGGGGTGGTGTATGTGGTGATGAGTGTGGTGATATGTAGTGGTGTGTGGTGTTTTGTGCGTGGATGTAGTGTGGGTGATGGTGTTGTGTGCCTCTGTGTGGTGGGGTTGTTTATGCTGTGCTGTGTCTCTGGCCTTTGTCAACATTTTTGGTCGTAGGGGTTTGTGGGTGATGTGGGTGTGTGTTTTATATAGTATTGATTGTGTGGGAGTGGTGTGTGTATGTGTATCAGGTGTGTGTATTCCGAATTGTCCAATGTGGCGGTGTTTTGGAGATGTGTGTGTATTTTGAGCGTGGCAGTGTGTACCGCCAATGGAATACCGCGGTTGAAAGACCGCAGCGTGGATTCGTGGGTCGTGATAGCATGGGCGTGTTTCTGTTGGCGTGACGGTGGAGGTTTGGTTTTCGCCAGTTCATCACTGACCTTTGGTGAGGCGGACTTGTGTGGGTGTCTGAATTTTGGCGGATTCCAAGATGTGGGTCATAATAGCTGTGGTGGAATTCCGCGGCCGCGGCGGTGTATTGGCGGTCTTCTGCACGGCGGTAAGCAGCTTTTACCGCCAATGTTCTAATGACCACCACTATGTTTAACTCATTTTGTTTGATGATCTTGGCAAGCAGGGTCATGTAGATTTTGAAAAGCATCGGGCTGAGTGAAGATCCTTGAGGCACTCCGCCTTTGGGTTCTAACATGGATGGTGGTAGTCTGACACTCTGTGTTGTTCTGGTGAGGAAGGACCTGATCCAATCCAGCGCTTTATCTCAGATGCCGGCATTGCGTAGTCTATTGCAGATGGTGGAGTGGGAGACGGTGTCAAATGCAGTAGAGAGGTCGAGGAGGATGAGCGTGGAAGGGCCTCCGAGGTCCAGTATGATGGGCATGTCATCGGTGGCTACTAGGGGTGCAGTTTTAGTGCTGTGGTTGCTTCTGAATCTGGATTGGGATGTGTCTAGGATATGGTGTCTCTCGAGGAATTTGGTAAGTTGCTGGTTGATAGCCTTCTCTTTTACCTTGGCTGGGAAAGGGAGCAGTGAGATGGGTCTGTAGTTCTTCAGCTTCCTTGGGTCAGCGGTGGGTTCCATGAATAGCGAGTTGATCATGGCATGCTTCCAGTCTGAGGGGAAGGTGATGGTATCAAAGGAGTGGTTGATGGTTCAGCAGAGTGTGTCTTTGAGTGGGTGTATGAGTCAATGAGTGGGTGCATGAGGGTCTGAGTGGCCTGTAAGTGGATGTGTGAGTGGTGAGTGGGTCTGCAAGTGCATGCATGACTGACTGAGTGGGTCTGTGACTGAGTGCATGAGTGTCTGAGTGGGTGTTTCAGTGGGTACATGAGTTACTGAGTTGGTCTGTGAGTAGATAAATGAGGGGCTGAGTGGGTCTGTGACTGTGTGCATGAGTGTCTGATTGGCCTGTTAGTGGGTGTGTGAGTGTCTGAATGGGTCTACAAGTGCATATATAACTGGCTGAATTTGTCTTTGGATACATGAGTGTCTGAGTGGGTCTCCGAGTGGGTGCATGAATCTATGAGTGGGTCTGTGAGTAGGTGCATGAGTGTCTGAGTGGGTCTGTAAATGGGTGTATAAGGGTCTGAGTTGGGCTGTGACTGGGTACATGAGTTTCTGAGTAATTTGGGAGTGGGTGCATGAGGGTCTTGGTGGGTCTGTCACTGGGTGCACAAGTGCCTGGGTGGGTCTGTGAGTGGGTGCATGAGTCACTCAGTGGGTCTGTGAGTGGGTGCATGGGAGTCTGAATGGGTCTGTGAGTAGGTGCATGAGTGTCTGAGTAGGTCTGTGAATGGGTGTGTAAGTGTCTGAATGGGTCTGTGACTGATTACATGAGTGTCTGAGTGGGTCTATGAGTGAGTGCATGAGTCTCTGAGTGGGTCGATAAGTAGGTATGCCAGTGTCTGAGTGGGGTTGTGAGTGGGTGCATGAGGGTCTGAGTGGGTCTCTGAATGGGTACATGAGTGTCTGAATGGGTCTGTGAGTGGTGCATGAGTCACTAAGTGGGTCTGTGAGTGAGTGCATGAGTGTTTGAGTGAACCTGTGAATGGGTGTGTGTGTCTGAGTGGGTATGCAAGTGCATGCATGACTAGTTGAGTGGGTCTTTGACTGGGTGCATGAGTGTTTGATGGGGTCTTTGAGTGGGTGCATGAGCCTCTTAGTGGGTCTGTAAGTGGGTTCATCAGTGTCTGAGTTGGTCTGTGAGTGGGTGAATGAGGCACTGAGTGGATCTGTGACTGGGTGAATGAGGCACTGAGTGGATCTGTGACTGGGTGCATGAGTGTCTGAGTGTGTCTGTGAGTGGGTGCATGAGTCACTGAGTGGGTCTGTGGGTGAGTGCATGAGGGTCTGAGTAGGTCTAGGAGTGGGTGCATGACTGTCTAAGTGGCCTGTGACTGGGTGCTTGAGCGGATAGAGCAGGCATTCCATACATTCTTCCAGGATCTTTATTCATATTATCTTGAGGTGGATGAGGATGAACTGGAAAGTTGGTTGCAACTCCCTAAACTCACCCAGGAGCAGCAGCAATTCTTAAGTGAGAAAATAGTGGGGAATGAGATCTTGATGGCTGTTAAGAAGCTTAAAAGAGGGAAAGCGTCAGACTGGGATGGAATTCCAAACTGATTTTATATTCTGTTCGCTCCCGGAATGAGGCAGTCATCTCGCTGATTTTAAAACTGGGTAAGAACCCAACATAGTGTCAATCATATCGACCGATATCACTATTGAATTGTGATTCCAAAGTCTGCACGGGTATATTGGCAACACGCTTATGTATGGATGTGGGGGTTCTAATTAATGCTGATCAGAAGGGTGTTGTACCTGGGAGGCAAATGGGAGAGCTGACGTATACCCAGATGGGTTCAATTGACTTTGCTACCTCCCTGTCAGAGTTAACCCTTGACCATGTTAATTTGAAGTATCTGGGGGACATATGGAAGAATGAGGGGATGCAATCCAGAATTTACTGAATGGGATCTACAGCACACTACACTCAAATGCGGTCTTCCTTGGCCAGTCAGGATTGGTAGAGGGACTAGATAGGGCTGCCTTTTGCCCCCCATTCTTTTTGATCTGTATATTAAACCTTTAGCACAGAGTCTGAGGTTAAATATGGAAATAGCTACGTAGTTGTCTGAAGCTTTTTTGTAGTATGTTTGTAGTCTGAAGCTTTTTTTAAAAAGATATGTTTGTTTTCAGATGATTTGATTTTGTTTACTTGAAATGTTGAGACTGCTATTCCCTGTTTGATGGCAGAGGTGAAGCTCTTTGGGAAGTTGTCTGGTTAAGTAATCAATAAAACTAAGGCCCAGATTTATACTCTGTTTGCGCTGAATTAGAGTTATTTTTTTACGCGAATTCAGCGCAAACTTAACTCCATATTTATATTTTGACACTAGACTAGTGTAGCTCCAAACTATTGGAGTTAAGTCAGTTTTTTGATGCGTGAAACCACCTTGCATCAATGAGATACAAGGTGGACGTTCTGATCCAAAAAATTACTCTAAGGCGTTAGCGCCTTATTCATCCTCCCGCGCAAAAATGGTGCACGAGAGGGAGGCTGGCTTACCTAATGGCACTAAGCCTGCTTAGCTCCATTATTGAACGCCTGGGTCTGGGCAGGCGTTAGGGGACCTGTGGACCCATTTCCATGGTCAAACACCATAGAAAGAGCCCACGCGTGTCCTCCCCGAGTCCCAGGAACACCCACACAGAGGGACACCACAGGATGGGGGACCCCATCATGGGTAAGTATAGCTAAGTATTTTCAACAACATTTTATAGAGCCATTGGGGGCCCTGAAATGGGTCCCCCTACATGGAACAGGGCACAATGCCCATGCCAATGGGACCCTTGTCCCCTGTGCTGGCCACTGGGGTGGTGAGCATGACTTCTGTCTTTTATAAGACAGGAGTCATGTGGCATGGGTGGTTTTGCTTCAAGATATGACGCTAGGCTGGTTAGAGTAATCGTTTTTTACTCTAACCAGCCTAACGTCATGTTTTGATGCAAAACACCACTCTCCCATTCTGCCAACCCCACCTGGCTAATGTCATTTTCCATGACGTTAGCCCACCCTTTGCGCCGGATTGTGCCATTCCATCAATTTGGTGCCTGGCTGGCGTCCTGGAAGAGCGCAAGCTGGAGCTATACTTTTTGACACAAAACTGTCCAAATGCAATTTTGCGTTAAAAAGTATAAATCTGGGACTGAAACTGAAATAATGGCATGGAATCAGGATTATAGGGACGCTCAAAGCATGAACTAATAAAAATATTTGGGATTAACAATTTTGTATAATTTAGGGAGGTTCCCATCTGCAAATATGGAGAGAGTCTATAAGGAGGTACATGAAACTTGAAGGAGATGGTAGAATTTCCCCTAACCCTGTATGGCCGAAAACATTTGGTTAAAGTTAAAATTTTGATTCTACCCAAATTGACTTATTTGTTTGATAATATGCCATTAGGTTTTGATAAGAAATCACTTGAGAAGATACAAAGGAGAGTTACATCCTTTATTTGGGCTAGTAAGGGGGTCAGACTCTGCTGGAAGAAGTTAAGGAGGAAGGTGGTGAAGGAAGGATTAGGTCTTCCAGATTTTTGATTGTACTATTGTGTGTACCAACTGAAAAACAACAGGATGCTCCTGTGAGAAATGGCCTCTTTTGACATGGTAGTGCTCCCCTCTTTCCCTTATTGCCTGGAAAAGGATATGTTTTCAAATTGTAAGTGCTGTGGTCTCCTGCTAACCAGGTTCGCAGGGCCAGATCTCTTTCCCTAAAACTGTGCTATGTTTGGCACTTCAGCCACCCTTGTAAATCCTTGGTAAATGGTACCCCTGATACATAGGGCATGGGTACTGAGGAAGGCACCCTAGATCTGCAGCTCCCATTGTGCTACTCCGAGAGGTCCCACACCAGCCTCATGCAGACTGTCATTGCAAGTGCATGATGAGAAGTATTTAAAGGTTGCAAACTTGACATGGCACTCACCAAGAGCGCCATGCCCACTAACATTGCATACAATATAGGTACTTCACCCCTCTGGCAGGCCTTACAGCCCTACAACAGAATGCGCTATAATGCATGCTAAGGCATATGTGTGCATGAGTAAATATGCTCCTACTGTGTCTTTGAAAAATCTTAAGACATAGTAAGGGCACAGGGAAATGATAGCAAATACATGTGCCGGACACTGGCCATTACAAGTTCTCCAGCTACACAATGGCCTCTCTGAATACTAAGTTGTTAGGTATCAAACAACTCATAATAATAAACTCACACTGGTGCCAGTGTTGGATTTATTTTAAAATGTACCCAGATGGCACCTTATAGGTGCCCATTGCAAAACAGCCCTTGCATTGTTACTGACTGGTCTTAGGCAGTCTGCCAAAACCAGACAGAAGTTTGGACTCCAGGGGTGAGAGCCTCTCCTCTCAGTGACCAGAAAACAAAGCCCTTCCTCAGCAGAGGTGTTACATTTCCTCCCCCAGGAATGTACTGCCCAGCCAGTGAGCTTCAAAGGACATGCTGCCCTTGAAACTTTAGCAGCAGATGACCACCTTGGTTTCAAATCCCCACTTTTGGGTCAAATGGTGGGAAACTGCACAAAGAATAGGGGGAGTGACCACCCTCAGCCTGCACCACCCCCCAGGTATGGCAGGCGAGGAGACCACTCCATTTCATTTTCCTCCATCTTAGATGGCAGGAAAATAGCCAATCAGGGTTAGGGATGTGACCTCTTCCCACAGGAAGTGGTCACATAGAGGGTGTAGCCACCATGGCGTGAGTGGCCCCTTTGCCATTACCATCTAACCCCTAAAACACCCACTAAATGCAGCTTTTAGTGGGCTTCCCTAGACCTACAGAGCAGATTTGATGGACACAAGAAGACCAATGACAAAGAAGAACCAAGGCTCGAGATCAGAAGTCCTTCTGCAAGACGAAAAAGGTGCCAAACCCTGTCTGCTGCATCCAGGACTCAACAATCACTGCTGAGTGGTCGACTGGACAGCCGACACACTTTAAGAAACCCCAGAGGACCTCCAACCTTCTAAACATTGACAAGAACCTCAATTCAGAGTGAAGGCATCACTCCCTGCAACCAGAAAGCTAGATCCATTGGAGTCCAGTTCACTGACTGGTCGCTGACCAATTAACCGGACACAGCAGCCACACCAAATTTCACCCAGGAAACCCAGAGGACAAATCCCGCAAGTGTGCCAAGAAAAATGGTAAGGATCATCCACTTTACAAGCGCACTACTATTTGGCAGGGACAGGTCACTGCAGGGCCACTGGGGCCTTGGTACAGGCCATATGCATATTAACCTAGGTATTGGAGGGTCCCTGTCCATAAACCATTCGTGCAGTCGTGCCCAGTGGCCATGGTTCACCGGGGGAGATAAACTGATCATTGGTTGATCCGAGCTTCATGTTGCAATGGAGAAAAGGATGGGAGGCGAGTATTCGCTAGAGAGGTCTGGGTAGGAAGGGGCACAGGGAGGTGCATTAACCAGTAGGTCTTGACTGTGGGCCATTATTTTATAGCTGTAGGACTGTGTGTCCACACCATGGTATTTTAGAGGGGACTGTGGAAACGAGGGTGTAGAGAGCAGCCGATATCTATGCAAGGGGGTAGTGTGGCAGGCTGGGAGGTAAGACTAGAAACCAGTGCATGACTGGATAAGGCAAGGTGGGCTAGGGAGGGGCAAAGTAAAGAGAAGGGGGTATGACTGGCAACGGGTAGGGTACAGTAAGGTAAAATAAAATTAGGAGGATGGGTGCACAAGGGAGAAGGAGGTAAGGCAAAGTAGGATGGAAAAGGATGAGGCAGGTTTATCACGAAGGAGTAGGAAGTAGGAAGTGGAGCACCCAGCATCCAGTGGGCTCTGAAGGGGCTTGTGGGGAAGGATGGCAGGAGGGAGGAGGGTAGGCAAGTGTGTGGAAGGAGGGGGCGGCGACCAGATTGGGGGAAGGCTGAGAGGATACTTGCCTAGGGAAAGGGGGGAATGGGGGATAGTTTTTTAGATTTAGAATGGTTGGACGAGGGGTATGCTACGAGTTTTTGTGAAGAAGGCCACCCATGTCTGCTTATACTGGGTAGTTTGGTGTTGCATTTGGTAGATAACACTTTCAGGCCCGGTGGTCTGGATCATTGCCACCATCCACTCTTCTGATGTGGGGAGGCAGGGGACCTCCAGTGGCTGAGGATGCATATCTTGCCCATTGCAAGGGCCATATGGAGTAAGAGATGTTGCGGCCGGGTGAGCTCAGGGGTATCTGTCACGTTGTGCAGGAGTATGGGGGAAGAGGAGAGTAGAGTGTGGAGTGTTATTGAGGTGCTAAGGGTCAAGCCTACAGCCTCCCAAAAGGGTTGGACCATAGGCATCCACATAGGACGTGGATCAAATCACATTGGGTCTCCGGACAGCACCAGCAGTCGACGTGAGGTAAAAGACCCATTCTGTGCAATTTCACAGGTGTCCGGTACCAATTGTGAATCACTTTGAAAAGTCAAAACTTCAGACGTGCCTCTCTGAAACCTCTGTCTAGGGCCTTCATTATTTCCATCCAGTCCTCCATCTCAAACTCTGCCTGGAGAAATATCTGCCATATGGAACGTAGATTGTCTAAAAGGGGCTGTGAATAAAAGTGATGTGTGAGAACCCCATACAGGCCCGCCATCACGCCCTTGAGGCTGCCCCACGTCTTAAGATAGGACAGGACAGGGGAGGCCTGTAGGGTCCAGGTAGTGCCACTCTTGATGGGGATGGAGGCCATATTCCTCTCTCAGGCTTGAAAATGGTTTACTTTCACCGTTCTCAATGATCAGATACAAACTTTCAATGCCGGCCGAACTCCAGGGCTCCCAATGGAGGGTGAACCCTCCTATCCGTAGGCCATTACCCCTTATGGGGGCCCGCAAGTGGAAAGAAGGATGGGTGGTCAGAAGGCGATGTGCCCTTTGCCAGGCTGCATGCATCGCCCTCAGCATGGGTTTATTGGGACCAGACTGAGGGGGACCTATGTTGTACAGGACTACAAGTCTGCCTCGGCTGGACAGCGACATGTGTTCCGTAATGACCCATTGCGGTAGATCGTCTACTTTGGGTAGCATATATGCTAGCTGAGAGAGGTGTAGGGCTATGGCATAGTGTTCTATCAACAAAAGCCCCATGTCTCCATGGGAACAGCGCATCATTAGTTTGGCTGATGATAAGCAGGGGAGGTAGGAGCCCCACACGAAGGCACTGATCACCTTGTCAATCAGTCTGAGGGAGGATAGAGGCACTTTTATGGGTAATATACCTAGCACATAGGTATAGCGCAGCAGTGTAACCATCCTTACTGCCTGTACCCTCCCCCACATTGAAAGGGCAATCTGTAGTCACGTGGGTGATCAGTGGGTATAAGTTGTTTGTCTGCCATTATGAGCTCCAGTCCTCGATTAACGAGGATTCCTAGATATTTGAGGTGAAACAGTGTCCAGCAGAAGGGGAAGTTGTGGATTGCCGTCCGCGTGTTTGTTGAAGAGGGGCAGTGCTTTGCTCTTGTCCCAGTTCACCCTGTACTCAAAAGGGTGGCAAAGCCATCAAGAATCTCAATTAAGGCCAGGAGGGAATGGTCCAGGTCCTACAGGGTAAGTAGGATATCTTCTGCAAAAATGTAGAGTTTGGACACACCCCTCTTCAGAGGGATTCCGATAAGTTGAGATTGTCGAATGGTGGTTGCTAGTGGTTCCATAGCCAGTAAAAATAGAAGTGGCGAAAGTGGGTAACCTTGTCTTGTACCTCAGCGTATTGGAAAGGGGTCTGATATGAAACCACTACAGCTGACCTGCCCAGTGGGACAATCGTACAGCAGCCACACTTTTGCAATAAATTGGTCGCCCAGGCGGAATCTCCGCATAGTCGTGAATAAGTAGTCGCATTCTATAAGATAAAAGCGATAAGGCTTTGTCCAGCATCTTCCTGGCCTCCCATATGGCGTGTGAAAGGGTGCAGAGGTGATTCCTAGAGATGTGTCCCGGGACACGCCCCACCTGAGTGTGACAGGATAAACTTACATAGTCAGGCCACCAGGATGCTGGCAAGTATTTTGATATCCCCATTCAAGAGGGAGATAAGGCGATAGCTACCACAAAGAAGGGGGTCTCGTCCAGGTTGGGGCAAAAACTGCAATCACTGCTCTGTTTGAGATGGAAAATAGCATTCCTCCCTGGTCAGCTTCACGAAAAGGGTTGTATAGGGACTCTACTACTTCCTCACCAGCCCATTTGTAGAATTCCACAGGGAAGCCGTCCTCCCCCGGCAATTTATGATATAGGAGATTGGCTATTGCTTGTGCTATTTCAGGCTTGTTAATTTCCCCATCAAATAGGGCTTGACCGTCCTTCGACAGGTGTGGGAGAAGGACCCCTTCCAGGAAGGCCTCCACTCGAGTGGGGCTGGGCATTGTTTCTGGAGTATATAAATGGTAATAGAATGCCGCAAACTTGTTAAGAATACCCAGCGGTTGGGTCAAAAGCTCACCACTAGAGGACAAGATGGGTGGGATGGCCTGCGTGGCTTCCCTCTGATGAAGGTGGGCTGCTAAGAGCCTGCCAGCTTTTTCCCCCTGCTCATAATGACTCCCCAGCAGGCATTGCAACGCATATTCAGCTTGGGCCGTATACAGCTAAGGGCCATTTGGGCTCATTCTAGGCTCTGGCATGTAAGTAATGAGGGTTGGGCTGTGTACTGATGGGTGAGAAGTGCAATATTGCCCTCCAGCTCTATCTGGGGAGCTAATCTATGCTTGTTGGCCTGCAAAGTGTCTTGCATCATTTGCCTGTGGATGGTTGCCTTTGTGGCTGCCCACAGTAGCCTCTGGGATGAGACTGTATCCTTCTTGTCGTGCATGTAGGTGGAAACATGGACCCTTAATTGTGCTTTACCCTGCAATATACGTTAGCAGTGTTTGGCTAAGAGTCAGGGTTTATGGTGAAGAGTGACAAGGCCTGTATCGATAGTCAGCAGGATCGGGGAGTGGTCTGAGAGGGCACAGTCCAGAATTTGAGAGTCACAAGTCTAGGCCACTATGTTTTGTGTCACCAGAAAATGGTCCATTCACAACGGTATTCCGTGTACTGGGTGATAGGAATGTCTATTTGCTGTGTGTGTAAGCCTCCAGTGGTCCACCAGCCCATGGTCTGAGGACACGTCCGTTAGTATTGCCCTGTCCTTGATGTTGCCGACATCTATGGGACCAGTCCTGTCAAGTACTGTGCTGCAGGCTAAATTCAGTCACCCCCTATGATGTAGCCTATAGGTCTGTAGAAAGAACCGACTCATAGTGAGAAATCCCTAACCTTCAGTTTGGCTAACACGTACTTACGCTCTGGATCAGACCATGTTTTGGTCACCATTCCGGGTAGAGTCTTGTGGAGCAGGACTGCCACTCCACATTTCCTGGGCGTCCCACCTCCCTCTGTTCGCGGCTTTGGGCAGCAACTGAAAAATGTTAACTCCACCCAGTCCTGGTGTAATTTACTGGACTCAGCAATATCAAGATGCATCTTCTGGGGGAGAGCCACATCAGTCCCTTTTGACTAGAGGTACAAGAGTACTTTCTTGTGTTTCACATACTGGGTCAGGCCACTGACATTCCACAACAGGATCTTGAGTGAGTAGGGGGAGAGAGAGGTCTGGCTGGCCATGGCAGTGGTGAGTGCATAGGACGTGCTAGAAGGGGGGGAGGAACCAGTTGGGACAGGGAGAGGGTGTCTGTGGAGGGGGGGAGGAGGGATAGGACTGGTGCCGGAACGAGATGTTGGACTTACTCAATACTCGGTCAATAAAGGGGAAGGGAAGAGGATGGGGGACGTCGGGTGTCCGATTAGGGTGGCTGTAGGAAGTTAGAGTGGAGAAAAGCTGAAGGTTACGCATGTCACAGCGGTAATCTGGCCTTGGTACTCTTCTCTAGGCAAAGGATCACCCCCCCTACGAGGCCTGACAAGCGGCTTAGTTCAAGGGATGGGCACAGGGTTCAGGCACTGGCACAGTGGTACCCCCTGCAATGTCCCTGTGGCAAGCCTTGTTACTTTAGTGGTTGTTATAGGTGCTGGTCTCTTTACGGCCCAGTCTGTGCACCTAGATCACCATGTGGAGGCGATGCCAGTCCCCGGGTGGGGAGGTGTAATCTGGGGAAGGTTGCAGGGATATCCTCTCATTGTTGTGGGGCTGTCCCCAATGAGAAGGTGGTTGGACTCCCTCTTTCTTGGCTGACATCAGTCGGCCACCTGCTGTCCTGCAGTATTGCGGGCGCAGGCCCCCCATCTTGTTTGCTGGGTCTTCCAAAGAGGGGGAGAGGGCATGCAAACCAGCCCTTTGGCAGTGGATCTGTTGCAGTGGCATAATCGGGAGATCTCAGTCCCAGCAGCATGCTTCTCTTATGTGTGACAACCCGCATCGTCCCTCACTCAAGGCCGCTGATGCGCTCTTTTCTGCTAGCCCTCACCAGTGCGTCCTCAGGAATAAAAAGCTTCTATGGTGAAAGGGCCCCCACAGGCCATCCAGTCATGTCGCACCATTTGCGGAGTCTCCCTGGCTGTAGCTGCAGGTCTTCACTGCTCCCCAGGCACACCACCCCAGTCCAGGTCTCGCCACCAAGTGGAGCTGCGGTATCAGGCCACAATCAACGTCCGTGGCCAGACCATGCCCCCGGTCTTAAAAATTCTATGAAAATCTGCAGTATTTTTGTAAATTGGTCTCAAGTTATTCTTTCCAGTGTGTGTCCACACTTATTAATACTATTGAGTACAGCAAATGCGTAGCACATCTCTTGGATTTGCCTTACTGCTCGACCAAGCTACCATAAAAATAGAGCATTAGGGAATCTATTTTTGCCTCTGGATACCAAGGCGTGGTTGCCCGGACTCTCTGCACAGTGTAGATCTTTTTGGCATATATAGAGAGCCAGCCTCCCGCAGGGTTGTGACCCCATCCCACAGGAAGTGGCAACATAGAAGGGTAGCCCCACAAGGGTAGGTGGTCCATTGGCCACTCTCACTACCAGGTTCACTATCTGCCTCCTGTCCCTCATCTGTCCCCATGATCATGACCACATCAGCTCTCTCAAAATAGGCTTTCAGGTGGCTGAAACACCTAATCCCTTTGGGATTTTTGCAACTACCAAGGTCAACCAGGTAGGGGACCTCCTCTTCTCTTTCAAGTATAGAGTAGGGTCGAGACTCTAATCTTGAGTGCCCTAGGAGCAACAGGCTCAAACACCCAAACTTTCTGCCCTGGTTGAATCTCCACCCATGCAGTTGTTTTGGTCATACCAGTGCTTCTGGAGCTCTTGGCTGGCCTGAAGGTTTTTGCTTGCTTTCTCAGTAAACTCAGCCATCCTGGAATGATGGCCAAGTACATAGTCCACAATATCTTGCTTAGGCTCTTTGAGAGGCCTCTTGCAGCCTTCCCTCACAAGACTCAATGGATCCCTAACAGGATTTCCAAACAAAAGTTCAGAGGGGGAAAAACCCACTCCCTTCTGTGGCACTTCCCTGTGGCCAAACAGCAGACATGGAAGTAAGACATCCCATCTCCTTCTGAGTTTTTCAGGGAGTCCTCTGGTCATACCTTTAAATGCCTGGATAAATATTTCAATCAGTCCATTGGCCTCTGAGTGGTATGGGGTAGTGAACTTCTAAGTCACTCTACATTCCTACCACATGTGTTTTAAGTATGCAGTCATGAAGTTTGAACTCCAGTCTGATGCTGCCTCTTTAGCAATGCCAACCCTGGTAAAAAATATCCAGGAAGGCCTTGGCCCCTGCAGGGGCAGAGATGGTCCTAAGTGAAATGTTTTCAAGGTACCTAGTGGCATGATCCACTATCAATACAATATACTTGTTTCCTGAAGCTGTTTGAAGGCCAAGGGTTCCAACAATGTCAACTTCTAGCCTTTCAAAGGGCACCCCATCCACAGGTAATAGGATTAAGGGGGCCTTCTAATGGCCTCCTGTCTTGCCCCTGGCTTGGCAGGTGACACATCACTGACAAAAGTCATTCACCTTCTGGGACATTCCTGGCCAGTAAAAGTGATTAATTAGCTTGCTCGCGGTTTTGTTTTTGCCCACATGTCCAGCTAGGGGAATGTCATGGGCTAGAGAGAGAACAAACCCTCTGTACTGCTGGGGCACTACCACCATCCTAGTTGCACCAGGCTTGATGACTCTGGCCTGAGTGAACAGGAGTGCATCCTGCCAATAAACCCTGTGGGTACTACTGACACCACTCTTTTCTTCCTGTGCCATTTTCTGCCTCAGGCTTTTAAGAGTGGGATAGGCTTTTTTGTCCCTGGCACAGATCCTCCCTAGAGGATTCCCCTGGTCTCAGGAGCTCGAGGTGGTAAGGCCCAAGGTCTGTAGGCTCAGCTTCCTCTGGGGTTAACAAGTCATCTTCCTGGGAAGAGGGGTTTTGACTTGAGGTCTGTTCAGGAGCTGGTCACCCAGTCTTCTTTCTTTTTCTCCTGGAGGGTCAGTCCATTCTTCTAAGAACCAGCACCTCTTGTTCACTCTGGAGTTTGGCTTTGACACAACTCCATTCTGGGAACCCAAGCATTGTTGCATGAGTCCACAGTTCAAGTTCAACCCAGGAGATTGCTCCAAATCATTCCCAAGACACACAGTCTACAGAGATGGTTGGGGACACAACCAAATCTTTCTGTTCAGCTACTCCCCCCAGTCAAGATCCCATTTCCATGGTATAGATCTTTGTGACATTGTCAGCATTGGTGACAGGATATGTTTTCCATAACAGGTACTGATCTGAGTGTACCAGGTGCTGGGGTACCATGGTAACACTAGCCCCTGTGTCCCTGAAGGCATCCACCTTAGTCCCATTAATCAAAGGGTGCTGCCTTTATTTGTGCATGTTAGTACACCAGGCAGCACAGTATACGTCAGCTCCTCCCTCTGTGTACTTCAGTGGGTTCTCTGACATGGTCATGCCACACATGTGAACCCGTATGGTGATGGGCAACTGCATTTAGTGCAGGTGGACTAGAGGCATTGTTTCTTGTTTTTAAAGCTAGATAGGTGTCCTCTATTTTTGCAATCATGGCACCAGGCCTTCTTGGTATCAAAGTTTTATTTTGATTTCCTTCTTTCCCTTGGGGGGCCTTTTAGGGCTCTTTCTTTTGGCCTCCCCCACCGCAGGTTGTTTTGGTCACCGATGTCTTGACCCAGTGGTCTGCCTTCTTCCCGAACTCTAGAGGAGAAAGAGGACCTGGGTCAACCAAGAACTGATTTAGTTTCTCATTGTAACAATTACTCCGAAGATGCTCTTTCATAATTACATTTAAATGGCCCATGAAAATGTTGTACCTTTTTACCTACTAACCAGTCACTCAGCATTTTTACTGAATAGTCCATGAATTTTACCCAGCACTGACTCTAGGTTTTTCGAGTCTCTCTGAATTTAATTCTGTATTCTTCAGTTGTTAGCTCAAGCCCTCAACCAGGGTAGTCTTAATGAGGTCATAGGACCTGGCATCTGTCTCACAAGTCTCACCTTTTATTTTTAGATCAAGGTCATCGAGATGTTCTCTGGGCCAGCAGGAGACGTTGGGGTAGTTCCCAGTTCAAGCGGGAGCAGCGGCTGAAAATCTTGGAGCTGCTGCAGAACAGAGACCACTTGGAAACACACTGCACAGATTGACTTAAAGGTAAGTCATGTGGGTCCCTATCGACTGTAGAGGTCACAAGGGCTTAGGGACCCCTAGATCACAGCTGGTTTTCCAATGCAGGGGACAGGGAGGCTGGGTGCAGTGCAGATAGGTCAGCCCAGGGTGGTGCGTAGGGGAGTCCTTGAAGTCAGGTGCGGGTCATTTTGAGGGTAGATTGCAGGTCAGCAGGGCCACTCTGGGAGTGATTCTTGGGTGTCCTAAAGTCCCTTGACTGTTGGGTGTCCGATGTTGGGGGTCCCGAACCCTGGGTATTGGGATGTACCAGGTCCTGAAGGTTGCAGTGCCACCAAATTTGGCACACTGGTAGGCTTTGTCCCTTCAGTCCATTAGGAGGATTTTGGTCAGGCTGCTGGGTCTGGTTTGTTAGCCAGCGGCCAGTCAGTAACCTGGACTTCACTGGTTTCTTGTCTGCAGTGTGCAGGGAGTGATGCCTTCACTCAGAGGGAGGTTCTTGGCAATTTTCCAGGGTTCTCTAGAGTATGACCATTGTCCAGTCCACCCCTTAGCAGTGAATGTGGAGCCCTGGGTGCAGCAGGCAGGGTTTGGCAGCAGGCACGGTTTGGCTCTTTTTTCTTTTTGCAGCAGGGTGTCTGTTCTCATGTCTTGGGTCTTCTTTGTCACTGGTCTTCTTGTGTCCATCAAATCTGATCTATAGGTCTAGGGATGCCCACTAAAGACTTCATTTAGAGGATGTTGAGGGGAGTACCTGATAGTGGCCAATGTGCCACCTATCTTAGTGTTGCTGCACCCACTTTGTGACCACTTCCTGTGGGAAGGCATCACATCCCTAAACCTGATGATTGGATATTTTCCTACCATCCAAGATGGAGGAAAATGAAATGGATTGGTTTACTGGCCTGCCACACCTGCGGGGTGGTGAAGGCTGAGGGTGGCCACTCCTCCTCCTCTGCTATATTTTACCACCAGTTTTCCTGGAGGAAAAACCATTGGGTGACCATCTACTGCTAGCAGCAGAGTCAGAGGACAAATTTGATTTAAAAGGCTGTAAAGCATTTGAAGCTGACCACTGAGGCATGGTACTCGTCTGAGGGAGGAGGTGTAACACCTCTACCCAGGAATGGCTTTGTGTTCTGGCTCCTGTGAGTTGAGGCTTTTACCCCAGGAGTCCAGACTTCTAACTGGTGGTGGCAGGTTGGTAAAAACAATCTGCAACCATGCCCTATGGGTACATTTTATCATACATCCAACATCCTGGCATCAGTGTGGGTCTATTATTCTGAGTTGTTTGATACCAAACAACACGGTATTCAGAGAGGCCATCATGTAGCTGGAGAACTCGTAATGACTTCTGCCCAGCGCATGCATTTGATATGGCTTCCCTGTACACTTACTGTGTTTTAAGGTTTTGCAAAGACACATTAAGGGCATGTTTGCTCATGCACACATAGGCCCTCACGTGCATTATAGAGGGGTGACTTACTTATAGTGCACACAGTTAGTGGGCATGTCACTCTTGGTTAGTACCATGTTGAGTTTGCAACTTTTAAATACATCTTGTCATGCACTTACACTGGCAGTCTGCATGAGGCTGCTGTGGTGGATCTAAGAGTGGCACAATTGGTGGTGCAGCTCTAGGAGGCCCTTTTCAGTACCCATACCTTAGGTACCAGGGGACTTACAAGGGTGGCTGAAGTGCCAGTCATAGTACAGTTTAAGGGAAAGAGATCTGGCCTGGGGGAAGGGGACCTTGATTGGCTACCTTTCCTACAATCCAAGATGGAGGAAAATGAAATAAAGTAGTCACCTTGCCTTCCACACCAGAGAGGTGGTGCAGGCTGAGTGTGGCCACTCCTATTCTCACTAAGTTTCCTGCTGGTTTTCCCAACCAAAAGTGGGGGAAAAACCATTGGGCTGCCTTCTGCTGCTAGCAGTAGAGGCAGGGGTCAGATGTCAAAGGTGGCAAAGCCACCTCCCCCGAGGAGAGGCTTTGTCTTCTGGCTTCTTAGAGCAAAGGCTTTTACCCCAGGAGTCCAGTCAGCAACCATGCAAGGGCTGTTAGGTTTTGCAGGGGGCACTTTTAAGGTGTCCTCTTGGTACATTTTATAATAGATCCCGTACTGGCATCAGTATGGATTTCTTATTATGAGTTGTTTGATATCAAACAACCCACGGTTCTGAGAGGCCATCATGTAGCTGGGGAACCTGTAATGACCAGGGTCCAGCACATGCATTTGCTATGGCTTTCCTGTATATTCACTATGTCTAAGAGTTTGCAAAGACACAAAAGTGGCATATTTGTTCATGCATACATATGCACTCACATGCACCCTGCCTTATGGATGTGAGGCCTGCCACAGGGGTGACTTACCTATATTGAATGCAGTGTTAGTGGACATGGAACTCATGGTGAGTGCACTGTTGAGTTTGCAACTTTGGGTACATCTTGCCATGCACTTGCCATGGCAGTCTGCATGAGGCTGGTGTGGGGCCTCTCAGAGTGGCACATTTGATGTTGCAGCTCTGGGGGACCCTTTCCAGTACCCATGCCGTAGGTACTAGGGGTACCATTTACTAGAGACTTACAAGGGTGGCAGGAGTGCCAATCTTAGTATGGTTTGGGGGTAAGAGATTTGGCCTGGGGGAAAAGAACACATCCCTGACCCTGATTGGCTACTTTTCCTACCATCCAACATAGAGGAAAATAAAATGGAGTGGTCACCTCGCCTACCACACCCAAGGGGTGGTGCAGGCTGAGGATGATTACTCCTCCTATTCTTACTCAGTTTCCTATTGGATTTCTCGCCTAAAGTGAGGCAAAACCATTGGGCTACCTTCTGCTGCTAATAGCAGAGGTGGGGGTCAGATTTCAAAGGTGACAAAGCCTTTGAAGCTGACTGCTGGTGCAGATGTGTGACAGGAGGAGGTGTGAGACCTCTGCCCAGGAATGGTTTTGTCTTCTGGCTCCAAAGAGCAAAGGATCTCTCCACAAGAGTCCAGAATGGTGAGTGCACTGGTGAGTTTGTAACTTTGGCTACATCTTGTCATGCACTTGCCATGGCAGTCTGCATGAGGCTGGTGTGGGGCCTCTCAGAGTGGCACAATTGATGCTGCAGCTCTTGGGGGCCCTTTTCAGTACTCGTGCCCTAGGTGCCAGGGGTACCATTTACTAGGGACTTACAAGGGTGGCTGAAGTGCCAATCATAGGTGGTCATTCCAACCTCAGCGGTAAAAGGCGCTTACCGCCAGACAGAAGACCACCATAACACCGCCACGGTAAACCCCCACGGTCATTCTGACCCACACTAGGCAAACCGCTAAAATACCGCCTTCCACAAAAGTCCGCCACACCAAAGGTCAGCGATAAACTGGCGATGACCAAACCTCCACCGTCACGCCAACAGAAATACGCCCATGCCATTACGACCCACGAATCCATGCGGCGGTCTTTCAACCGCGGTATTCTATTGGCAGTACACACCGCCGCGGTCGAAATACACATACACCTACAAAACACTACCACATTTGACAATTCGAAATACGCACACCTGATACACATACACACACCACTCCCACACACCCAATACA
Organism: Pleurodeles waltl; assembly: GCF_031143425.1. NCBI lineage: Eukaryota > Metazoa > Chordata > Amphibia > Caudata > Salamandridae > Pleurodeles > Pleurodeles waltl. The sequence goes on from NC_090445.1 coordinate 475,720,792, forward strand.
TTATAAAACACACCCACATCACCCACAAACCCTTACGACCAGAAATTTCGAACGAAGACCAGAGGGAGACACCACAATCTACAAACAAGCATCCACAGGCACACAATACCAATACCCACAGAACTTCCACGCACCTCACACAACACACCACTAAATAGCACCCCACCTATCACTACACACTCCACCCCACACATCATCCACACCACCCCATGGCACCTCAAAGACACCCCAGGTTCTCAGATGCTGAACTCAGGGTCATGGTGGAGGAAATCCTATGAATAGAGCCCCAGCTGTTCGGGACACAGGTGCAGCACACCACCATTGCCAGGAAGATGGAGCTATGGAGCAGAATAGTGGACAGGGTCAACGCTGTGGGACAGCACCCAAGAAATCGGGATGACATCAGGAAGAGGTGGAACGACCTACGGGGGAAGGTGCGTTCCATGGTATCAAGGCACAACATTGGGGTACAGCGGACTGGCGGCAGACCCCCACCTCCTCCCCCCAAATTTACAACATGGGAGGAGCAAGTCTTCAACATCCTGCATCCTGAGGGCCTCGCTGGAGTATCTGGAGGAATGGACTCTGGTAAGTCTCATCTTCACTACTTCATCCCCCCCACCCCACCTGCATGCCAACTCATACCCCCACCCTCACCCCCTTCACAACTACCCCTTGCAAATGTCTCACCATCACAACCCACCCATCCCAAAACTTAGCCCTGCATGCGGCCCCAAAGCATGGACACCCATCACCAAAGCATGCCCAATGCACGTACCCATCACCCCCCCCCCAAAACACCATCACAACAGCCCCCACAAAGGAATGCCAGCACTGGGGTACACGGGCACCCACCCATTGCACGCCATTGGCACACACAGAAGCAATAACCATACTTTTATACCCCTGCAGGACCCGAACGCCAGGTCACTGCGCAGGAGGGTCCACAAATGTCCCCTCCACCCCCAGAAGAGGCCCACAGTGATGACAGCAGCTCTGTCTCCCTGGATCTAGATGACCAGCCCGGTCCATCGGGGACCTCTGGACAGTCGGTTCCCCTCAGACAGGCACAGGCCACAGCAGACCTTCCCCCCTCTGTGAACACCAGCACAGCACCCACCCAGCGGGCCCATACCTCTGTCCACCACTACAGGGAACCCAAGCTAACCCACCACCCCAACAACAACAGGGACCTGGGGGCAGTGGTAGTGGGCACACAGTCCAGGGGACGGAGGCCCAAGGAAACAGGGGAACTGGGAGGGCAGCTGTGCGACAGGGGGGGTCAGGCCTAGGGAACCCACTCTCCACGAGGCCCTCTCCTCCATCATGGGAGCATACTACCACTCCCAGGAGACGATGGCGACGGTCCTGGCCAGGTTTCAGGAAATCCAGCTTCTGCAGGAACAACAGTATATGGGGTTCAGGGACGAACTGAGAAACATCAGTACCGCCATGGGTACCATCGTAGTGGCCCTGAATGAGTTAATCTCCACATTGCGGACCACTGTGGCACCTCAAAGGGCCCCTGACACTAGCATGGACCAAGAACTGGCTACCACCTCCGCCGGCGCTAGTGGACAGGAGGCCCGACAGAAGACCAACAGGCCACCAGAACCCCACCCCCTGCAGAAGGAGAACCACCCCGCAAGCGGGCCCTGAGATCCAGGAAGAAGACAGAGTAACATGTCAAGACCCCCGCCAGCAAAGGATACCGCCCTGATTGTCATCCCCCTGTCCCACATTGTCACCCTGTCCAACCTTAAACTGCCCCTGCTCGGACAATGCACCTGTGAACCTGATAGTCTGGACTCTGCCATGGACAATCCTCCACCATCACCCCTCATCGATTTGCAACCACCCATCCAAATTAGAGCACTTGAATAAACACACTTATTGCACATAAACAATCTGGAGTCTGTCTGTGATTTTAACAAATGTATTAGACATGACAGTGCCAAAATTGTTATTCACATTGTGAAGCCAAAAAAACGCTGTCACACAGCTGTAGTCCATGGGGAAACTAAGCAGATGTCACGCAGTGGGGTCCACAGCTCTGAAAACGGAAGGGAAAGTCACAACACAGTTACCATACACTGGGGGAAAAAGTCAGACAGTAGAGAGGTAGGAGTCTTTAAGTAAATGTAATATGCCGGTGTGTACTCTTACCTGTGTGTCACTGAAAGTATTGCTCTATTACTGTGTTCCTGTTGTCTATGTCGTCCTCTTCGGCTTCCTCTTCTTCACTCTCCACAGGATTCACTGCTGCTACAACACCACCATCTGGACCATCCTCCTGCAGAAAAGGCACCTGGCGGCGCAAAGCCAGGTTGTGAAGCATACAGCAGGCCACGATGATCTGGCACACCTTCTTTGGTCAGTACATTAGGGATCCACCTGTCATATGGAGGCACCTGAACCTGGCCTTCAGGAGGCCAAAGGTGCGTTCGATCACCCTCCTAGTCCGCCCATGGGCCTCATTGTAGCGTTCCTCTGCCCTGGTCCTGGGATTCCTCACTGGGGTCAATAGCCAGGAAAGGTTGGGGTAACCAGAGTCCCCTATTGGCCACACACGGTGCCTCTGGAGTTGACCCGTCACATACGGGATGCTGCTATTGCGCAGGATGTAGGCGTCATGCACAGAGCCAGGGAACTTGGCATTAGCATGTGAGATGTACTGGTCTGCCAAACAGACCATCTGTACATTCATCGAATGATAACTTTTCCTGTTCCTGTACACCTGTTCACTCCTGTGGGGGGGAACCAAAGCCACATGTGTCCCATCAATGGCACCTATGATGTTGGGGATATGTCCAAGGGCATAGAAGTCACCCTTCACTGTAGGCAAATCCCCCACCTCAGGGAAAACGATGTAGCTCCGCATGTGTTTGAGCAGGGCAGACAACACTCTGGACAACACCTTGGAAAACATAGGTTGAGACATCCCTGATGATATGGCCACTGTTGTTTGAAATGACCCACTTGCTTAGAAATGGAGTACTGACAGCACCTGCACTAGAGGGGGGATCCCTGTGGGTTGGCGGATGGGTGACATCAGGTCTGCCTCCAGCTGGGCACACAGTTCATGTATAGTGGCTCGGTCAAGCCTGTATGTCAGAATGACATGTCGTTCCTCCATTGTCGACAGGTCCACCAGCGGTCTGTACACTGGAAGATTCCTCCATCTCCTCGCATTGCCAAGCGGACGGTGCCTAGGAAGGACAACAGCGAGCACAGAGTCAATCAACTCACAGGTACGTTCCCACAGCTTGCACACAACACGATTCACTATGCATTGAATGGTGTGTATGAGTGTTGAGGAAACGCCTAGGTATGTGTGACGCAGTGGAAATTAAGCCATGTGGGCCCTTGAAATGGGGGCTGCCTGACCTGTGAAGTGTGACAATGGGATGTGAGGTCAATGCGCTGGCGTGGCACACCGTGGCGGTAGGCGGTCGAAGACCGCGGAGCAAAGCCGCATTGGTTCACATTGAATCCTATGGGTTTCAGGAGCCAATGACGATGTGCGCCGGCGGTCGCGGTACGCACCGCCGCGGTACGCACCGCCGCGGGCGTGACCGCCATTTTCTATCAGCTTAATCACTCGATACCTGATCTTCCACAGGAGAGGACCTACACTGCAAGTGCTGCTGTGACCTCGGTCTGGAAGAGACAATGGCTGCTGCGACTGGGGAAAGGGCCCCTGCCTTCACTTCTGAAGAATTGGAGAAACTCGTGGATGGGGTCCTCCCCCAGTATGCGCTACTCTACGGTCCTCCAGACCAACAAGTAAGTACACTGGGACCATGCTTTGTGGGCAATGCCTGGGTTGAGTCGGGTGGATGAAAGATGGTGGGGAGAGGAGCGATTGAGTCATGCATCAGACGACAGATGAGAGCATGTGCCACATAGCAAGGGTGGGGATGGGGGGCCACTCACATTGAGCATGCAGAAGGTGATGACAATTTTTCTCTCCCTGTACATGTCACATAGGTCAGCGCCCACCAGAAAATCGCGATTTGGCGTGCCATCGCCAAGGACTTCCGGACCATGGGGGTCCACAACAGACGGGGCACCCACTGCCGGAAGGGGTGGGAGGACATCCGCCGCGGGATCAGGAAGACGGCAGAGGCTCTGCTGGGGATGGCCTCCCAACGTAGGAGGGGTGCCAGTCGTCAATTGACCCCCCTGATGCCCCGGATCCTGGCGGTGGCCTACCCCGATTTGGATGGGCACGTGAGGACATCACAGCAGACACAAGGGGGTGAGTACAGTCTCATTCTGGTGACTTTGCGCGCAGTGGAGGTGTCTGGGTGGGGGAGGAGGGCTGTGGGTCTCCCTAGGCCAGGGTGAATTCTGTACGCTAGGCCCCTCCGTAAGGCATGGCCCTGTGCCCCCGCCCCCCACCTCTGTAGGGTGCCAAGTTCAGGTATCCATGGTCCTGTGTCATCTATGTGTGCAGTTGTCGTCGATAGGCTTGTAGGCCATGTCCCACGGATTGCGTAGTGGACCCCAAGTGCGTGGCATAGTGCAGGGGGCTTCTGTGTCTGTCTTGTCCGCCAACGGTAGCGGTAATCCATGCACTCAACATATCTTTATTTCCCCCCCCCCTTTTTTGTGGTCTTCCTGTTCATGTGTGCATCAGCATCATCAGGCGGAGGAGAAGTGGCATCGGAGCACGAGGGAGCTGCATCTCACATGGCCATGGCGGGCCATGCAACTGAGTCGGATTTCACCAGTGAGACGGAGGGCGAGGGGAGCTCCACAGCGGGGACTCGTGCTGATGTCAGTGGCAGCAACTCGTCCTCTGAAGGGAGCTCCCTTGTGGTGGCGGCAACATCCGTGCCCCCCGCAACAACAGGTACAGCTGCCACCCAGCGCACCAGTACCGCCCTCCCAGCAGCCCCTCAGCCTTCGCCCCGTGCCTGCTCACCCAGGAAGGTGGGCATCTCCTTCGCCCCAGGCACCTCAGGCCCTGCCCCAGTCACCCCTGCTGCCCTCAGTGAGGAGGTCATTGACCTCCTGAGGACCATCATTGTTGGGCAGTCTACCCTTTTGAATGCCATCCAGGGTGGAGAAAGGGAGGTGCACCGGAGTAATGCATACCTGGAGGGCATTCATTCGGGTCAGGCTGCCCATCAGCGATCGTTCAACGCTCTGGCCTCAGCACTGACGGCAGCAATTGTCCCTGTCTCTAGCCTCCCCCCTCCAACTTCCTCCACCCAGACCCAATCCCCAGTACCTCTGCCTATCCCAGACACACCATCAGACCAGCCTGCACACACCTCAACACCCAAGGGAAGCTCATCCAGACATAAGCACCACACATCACACAAGCATTCACACAAGCAACCTCCACATGCAGACATACCAACAGCCACTGCCTCCACTGTGTCCCCCTCCTCCTCGTCTCCCTCCTCCCTCCCTGTGACGTCTCCACTCACACTTGCATGCACAACATCTTCAGCCACTACGTCCATCACCAGCACACCCACCAGAACACTCCGCACACGTGCAGTCACCACCCCCACTACCATTTACACGTCCCCTGTGTCCTCTCCCAGTGTGTCTGTCACCCCCTCTTCCAAACCACACAAACGCAAGCAGCCACCCACCCAACAGCCATCCACCTCACGACAGCCTCCAGCCCAAGCACCTGCACCCAAAGACACCAGACTTCACACTCCTACAACCACATCCTCTTCCTCCACTCCCATACACACTACACCTACCCGTCACTCTCTTTCCAAATTGCTTTTCCTTGCCTCTTTCCAACAACTCCCCCACCCCGTCCATCTCATAAGACTGCAATCAGCACCTCAGCCACCACCAAACCAGGACCTATCAGGACTGTTGTCGAAGGACTGTGGAGTCCCCCACCCTCAAGGGCAACAACTCCGGCGAGGAGCCAAGGCACGCCCAGCCCACCCCCGGAAAAGCACCCAAAAGTTAGCAGTGCCCGGCGCGAGAGGCCACGGACACCAGGGACCAAAATCCCTACCCTGGCTCCGTCTGGAAGTGGGGTGCCACCTGGCACACGCCAAAGGTGTCAAAGGGCCACAGACGACCAGGGAAGGGTGGGAAGGGCAGCACGCCCGACAAGTCCGGCAGCAGGCCAGCTGCCCAGGAGTCCCCCACCAGCCCCCTCCCAGGTGTGCAGGAGGACACCCAGAGGCCCGGTACGGCAGCCCAGGAGGGCCCCGCAAGCCAACGGACAGATGGGCAGGAAGGCCCTGCCAGCCACATGCCAGGTGGCGAGTGACACCCATGCCTGGGCCGGAACCGCTGAACTGGGCCCTTTCAAACAAGCACCGCTGAACTGGGCCCTTTCAATCAAGCACCGCTGAACTGGGCCCTTAAAAACAAGCACCGCTGAACTGGGCACTGCCGTCTCAAGCACCGCTGAACTGGGCACCGCCGTCTCAAGCACCGCTGAACAGGGCACCGCCGTCTCAAGCACCGCTGAACTGGGCACTGCCGTCTCAAGCACCGCTGTACAGGGCACCGCCGTCTTAAGCACCGCTGAACTGGGCACCGCCGTCTCAAGCACCTCTGAACTGGGCCCTTCATCTCAAGCACCGCTGAACTGGGCACCGCCATCTCAAGAACCGCTCCGCTGAGCACCGCCGTCTCAAGCATCGCTCCGCTGGGCCCTTCATCTCAAGCACTGCTCCGCTGGGCCCTTCATCTCAAGCACCGCTGAACTGGGCCCTTCATCTCAAGCACCGCTCCGCTGGGCACTGCCGTCTCAAGCACCGCTGAACTGGGCACCGCCGTCTCAAGCACCGCTGAACTGGGCCCTTCATCTCAAGCACCGCTCCGCTGGGCACCGCCGTCTCAAGCACCGCTGAACTGGGCACTGCCGTCTCAAGCACCACTGAACTGGGCACCGCCATCTCAAGCACCGCTGAACTGGGCACCGCCGTCTCAAGCACTGCTGAACAGGGCACCGCCGTCTCAAGCACCGCTGAACTGGGCCCTTCATCTCAAGCACCGCTCCGCTGGGCACCGCCGTCTCAAGCACTGCTGAACTGGGCACCGCCGTCTCAAGAACCTCTCCGCTGGGCACCGCCGTCTCAAGCACCGATCCGCTGGGCCCTTCACCTCAAGCACCTCTCCGCTGGGCTCTTCATCTCAAGCACCGCTCCGCTGGGCACCGCCGTCTCAAGCACCGCTCCGCTGGGCCCTTCATCTCAAGCACCGCTGAACTGGGCCCTTCATCTCAAGCACCGCTGGCCCATTGGCGGAAGGGGCAGGCCCGCATCTGTGTCGGGCAGGGCTGCACGAGGCACTCTGGGCACTAGTCCCGCTCCAGTACCAGTGGAGACTGTTATCCACTTGAGAGACTGTGGCTTTGCACTCCCCAGGATGGTACAGTGGGCAAGCCACCCACTGTAGAGACTTGAGAGACTGTGGCTTTGCACTCTCCAGGATGGCACAGTGGGCAACACACCCACTGTAGAGACTTGAGAGACTGTGGCTTTGCACTCCCCAGGATATGGCAGTGGGCAAGCCACCCACTGTAGAGACTTGAGAGACTGTGGCTTTGCACTTCCCAGGATGGTACAGTGGGCAAGCCACCCACTGTAGAGACTTGAGAGACTGTGGCTTTGCACTCCCCAGGATGGTACAGTGGGCAAGCCACCCACTGTAGAGACTTGAGAGACTGTGGCTTTGCACTCCCCAGGATGGGACAGTGGCCATGGAGGCCCCTCGTGGATCTGGCGTCGTGTACTCATGTGGCTGAGCTGCCCCCCCTTCCCTTCCCCCTGAGGTGCCTGTAGTTTTTCTATCTGATGCCCCTGCAGTGTTCTCTCCGTTGGTGTCAGGTATCTTGTGTGGGCCTTGCCCATGTGATTTGGGCCCAGTGGTCCACGGACAATGACAGCTAGAATTATCGGACTTTTAATATTTATGTATATATTAGTTTTAAATGTGTGATATTTTTATAAGGCAATAATACAATATATTCGACTGTTTATGATCTATTCCTTTTGTCTTTGCATTCTTTCGGGGGGGGTTTGGGGGTTGTAACAGTGATGTATTGCTATGCATTGATGTGTGTGTGTCCGTAATATTTTCTCCTCCCCCCTCCCCCCTCCCCTGTGTCGTAGGTGCAGTACTCACCGTTATCTTCTGCGCCGGCGTTCGTGCTCCTGGTAGAGGAGCAGGAATACAATAGCTGGTAGGATGTGTAATTCGGGTTCCATGCTGTCCAGATTCCTCGTGGGGTGTATGGAGGTGAGCGTTTTCGGTTTGAAATGTCTGTTTCCGCCGTGTTTTTATCGGCGGGGCTACCGCCCCGGAAAAGGTGGCGGATTGGTGGGTTGTGATGGGTGGGCTGTACATTGTCTCCCGTCTGTCTGTTGGCGGTGACCGCCGTGCTGTTTGTTTGTCCCGCCGTGGCGGTCGGAGTGTTAAAGTGGCGGTCTCTGTTGGTGGTTTCCGCCAGGGTCAGAATTCCATTTTTTTAACCGCCAGCTTGTTGGCGGGTTAGCCGCTGCTTTAACACCGACCGCCAGGGTTGGAATGACCACTATAGTACAGTTTAAGGGAAAGAGATCTGGCCCCTGTGAACCTGTTTAGCAGGGGCCCAGGGCACTTACAGTTCAAAACCACATCATGTTCCAGCCAAAACATAAGGTGCTAACCAGCAAGAGAGGCAATTTCTCACACTCTGCAGGTCCCTTTGTGATTCTCCTTATGATCATAGTTTACTTAGCTGGTTACTGCACTTTGATGTACATTCTGAGATGTTTTGTTTAAAGTTTATGGTCCTTAGTAGGCATAGGTTGGAGGAAGACATATTATCTGATTGTCAGTGTGAGACATAAAAAAACAGTCATATTATTTAGCTTGTTGGAACCTGCAATGATAGACTAAATTAAATACCTACATTGGCTAGTAGCATGTGACAGATCTCTTTGGTTCTTCCATGTATGCTCATTTTGTGATGCGTGCTTTATTGCTGTGGACTGGTACATTACTGGTTGATGGACATTACAGATAGCAGTTTTCTCTTATGTGAGGGTGAGAGGGTCAAAAGATATAAAGGAGTTATTAAACAGTCCAAATGAACTACAGTCGACTGCCCGACATGTGAGTGCTACGGTGTTATTAGTCTGGGCCAGGTGTTCTAATTCATCTATATACTGCTTACTATCCCGGATAAGGCACAGTAATGTTATACACTGAGTACCATGCTGCTCTGGAATCCCAGGTTAGTGTTTTGTCAGTGGTCATTATTGGTATTGAGATTAGTTTTATGCTCTTAAGGAAACCACTCCTTTCATATACTCCAGTTTTTATGTGGTGGATTTCATTAATAAGAGTGAGGTGTGATCTTAGGAGGTGGCAGAGCTATGTGAATTCACACAGATGGTTGGTGGTATTGACAAATGAGCTACAGAAGAGTTTTAATTGAGGTTATAGTATTTGAGATAAGATGTGTGCAATTTCCAGAAATACAATAATAGGGATTAAGGTGAACATGCATGTGACTTAGGTTGTGCTCAGAGAAAACAAACAAGCAAATGAATCAAATTCAGGGGAGATTCCTTTGAAAGAAAAAAAGTCATGCAACAATCACAAATGTAATATCAAGGTCAGTTTTCATGGTAATAAGGAGACGACTTTTTTTAGATTGTGTACAATCTAAGGATACAGAACTGCAAAAAAAACTACATTATTTGTATGCGAGATTGTGCTTTATTAAGTACACTTGATAAGCACTAAACTCCGACAAACAGTCCATCCCCTGATATGCTAGCTAGAACACCACTTTAGCTGAAACAGCTGATTAGCTCAGCTCAAGTCCTAAAAGCGTAAAGTAATAGCTGGACGCAGATATAGCTGAGCACAGTAACCTCGTGACTTTAGGAATCCGAGAGAGAGTACAAGGTAAATAATAGAGAATTCAGGGTAAATAACGGAAAGGAAGATATTGCAATTACTGGAGCGGATGTCTTGTGATGTTTACCCTTAAAGTTTACATTAACCGTTGGATAATGGGAGGTTTAACCTAATGAATGGATTCTGGAATTGCTTAGCAACTTGGGTTCCCACTTTTTTTTTAGCAAATAATATATCTCGATTTAAGAGACTGCTCTTGAAAAATGTGTCTAACCTGGGAATCACAGGTCCAGTTATTATATGGTCGACTGAGTCTTTTAGGTTTCTGAAGCTGATAAACTAAATTACCCTCTTCTAGGGCTAATTAATATCAGTGATGCATACTCAGCTTTGAAGCTTGCCAACACTGACTATGTCCTCTACAGAAGTACAATATTATTATTATTAAAATAACTACATTCATAAAACTAGCTGAAAAAGAAGAGCCGGGTGGCCTCCAACGCTGCCTTCTGCCAGCTCGTCTACATTTCCCAGCTCCCCGTTAGACTCCCTTTTTACAGCATGTTTCTTTCTTTATTGCAGAAACCTCAACTACTCTTCGCTCTGTGTCCGCTTCCCTGCCTTTCGAAATATTTATTGTTTTAATACGTAACCGTAAATACCCCCTAAACGCGGGATATTGCACCCTTGGTGTACTATTACAGCTTTACAGCTCATCACTGCTGAAAATTAATCACCTCCTCTGGCACTGCTGGAAAGTGCAAGGATTAAGACACAGCAAGCTTGGAAGCCAATCACAGCCAAACCGTGCCCTCGACGCTGTCCCGGGTACCGCAAGCAGCATCTGTGCATGCAATGCAGAATGTCGTCTGTGCAACAGAAAATCTCTTCTGCGTGCTACACTGAATTTCTGCGGAAGCATGAGGTACGTTTCCAGAAATATGAACGGTCTGTGTAACTGCACCTAAGCCACCCTTCATATGCTCCGCTACACCACACAGAGGGGTAGTAAGCGCTAACCAAGTGCTGTGATACTTTGCAATGCAATCTAATCATAGGTGGAATCGCTTACACACAGATGTAGCTGAATACTGCGGGAAAACATGGTAAATACATTTCTAATTTACCCGTGGAGAAAGGGAAAACATCATTATTGAGGGAAAAAACAGTAACACTGCATCGGTGGTTCTCAATCATACACCAAAAGAAGATAAATAAACTACATTACACATTCTCGGTATATTTGTTTTCCTGCGCTGCTGAACGTTTCGAAAGGCATTTAAGGTCCTAGACACCCCACACCACGTTTTAGACTCCTGGGAGAGTGATACGGGGTGGGGGGCGTTTAAGAGACCCCCACGTCCTCGATACAAGATTCTACCTAGGGTGCTTGGTCTGTCTTCTTTTTTCCAGGGTATTTGTCCGTCTAACACAAATATTTGCAACTCCATTCACTTGTGCTAATTCACAGGCCTACATGCTCTGATCTTCCCTATGTGTGTCTTAATGCTAAGCAACCTCTTTCTTTCTTACCCTTTCTACTTTTACTCGCATTTTTTTATGGCAGGGTACCGGCCCCCGAAACTCTTCTCTGTTCAGTCCATCTTTGTGTGTGCGAGTTTACTACCTTTCTGAGCATAAACACATGAACCTGACAAATTAAGTCATAACAACATCAGTCAGTATTGCACTACCGAATACTGACACCAACAATATTGTGGTATAAAAATATTGATAACAGAATATCGAGGGTCAAAATATTGTAGGTTCATATAGGGAAGTACAGACTTACTGTTTCCAACACCACGTCCACGTTCTTTGAAGATATGTATACCACATAGGTACATATCAATGCTGTCAGGTATAAACAATCTAGATTTACCTGATGATATTTTGTTTTGACATGTTGTGCTTGATATTCTGTCCCACCTATATTGTGGGCTCGATATGCCGGGGTGGGGGGGGATCATCAGGCAGCATAGAGCATCCAATAAAGGGACAGGAGAACATTAACCATATAGGCTCGGATACAGAGTGCAGAATGATAAATTAATATTATTCTAATTCCCAATAGGCAACAATACCATAAGAGAAATGGAAAGGGTGCTATGAGGGAAATGAAAAGTCTCTATCATAATCTGTCAAATTCACAAGTAATACTGACAGCATATCTAGGGAAAAAGGAAAAGTCTCATTAATTACTCCTAAGACCAGAGGTTTTTATTCAAATTTTTGCATACGTAATAAGCAAAAACTGCAAATCAAGTATGGCATGTCAAGCGATAACAAACATTGAACAAATCACAATGATGATCGTCAAATAATCATTCATAAAACTATCCCATTTCTAAGGTAGGGAAAGTCTTCCATTAGCTTCCACAACAACAATGCAGTCCAGAGATGAAGAGCACAATGTGAAATATGTTTCAAAAACTAATACACTGGTGTGTTAGCAAGTCTGCATCAGAATGTCCAGCGGAAGTGTCCTCCCAAAAGTTAAATTGGGGACACAAAGAAAAAGTTTCATTCACTATGCATGCTCTCTAAGGAAAATAACCAATTGCATTATTGTCCTGTGCTCTGCTAAAACTGTGGGGAGAAAAGACTCATAGGGGACATTGATTGGGAGGGGTGAGGAGTAGGAGCCAGATAAGCATAGCAACATAACCAGCATCCATTTTAATGAAATGGTGTCTCCGGAAAAATATGGCATAGCTTAACTACGTTAATGAACACACTTCTAAACAGCTATGTAAAATCATTTCAGGTGTAACATCATTAAGTCTTCAGTTACAACTATATTCATTGCAGAAATCATTAGAATGCAAAAATATTTTTTCCCCCAAAAATTAAAAATTTAGAAAAAGCTTTGACAAGTGCACGGTCTAGCATGTAGATCAGATAGCCACAATTAGTTAAAATAAAATCATAGTCATTGCAAGAAGTGCTGCTCACCAATTGCTGTCTTTGCTGTTCCACCTCCCATTCTTGAGTCAGCCCTATAGGTGTCACAGGATATACACCAAAGGCTTTCTCTCACATAAATCCAGAGGCACAAGCTTATAAAAATAACTGCAATTGGTTTTAAAAACGCATTCACTGCTAAACATTGGCAAACGCTAGTTTGATAGAAATGGCACCTTTCGATGAATCTCTAATCACATCATCGATCTAGAACAGCACCAAAGTAATGGGGGCCCAAATGGAGTGCATTGAAAGACTATCTGAGGAGCGACAGGTTGGTACCCTGCCAGAAGTATCTATAGAGCCCCGGCAAGATGAGATTTCACTTTAGCAGAATCAGGCATGCAGCCACCTGGATGGGTTTCCAGTGGAGCAGCACTCCATGGTGGGTTGGTGCTGGCCTCAGGATAGAGCACGGGTATAGATTAGTGCAGGTCAGAGGGGCATGGCTCTACAGGGTTCATTTAGCAGGTAAGGAAGGTTCTGCCATTTTCGGACATTACCTTCATTTTGGGTAAGTGGTAGTTAGAAAGTCCATTATTGATAGTTTGAAATTAGTGGATCATAGGCAGTAGTTTTGCATTTCGAGGTAGTTGCCAGGCACAGAGAGTTTGGGTCGGACAGCATTAGTGTAGGCAGACTATATACCCCCATTTTTTTCATAATCTACAAGGGTCTTGGAGGGGATGCTGCAACCAAGGTCCATGATGTGATTGAGGCCATCGTGCTGAGTGACAGCAAACAAGTGCCTCCCTGCACGCTAGATATCCTACCGAAAGCTGGCAGGTGGAGGGAGTGATGGGATGAGTGAGAATGTTGCAGGGTGTAGGGCCACCAGTGAAGGCCAGATTGTCATGAAATGGAAAGGACTACCTCAAGAAGAATCATAGAAGGTGGTGCTAATAAAAAATCTTTCACAAAATATTTTTGGGCTTTGCTGGGGAGTCGCTGCAACTAAGAACAGCATTTTGGGCACAAAAGGATCAGGGAGAGTTTTGGGAGAGGGCAGAGAGCACAGGGACAAAGGATTGATGAGCAGCTTAGAAGTAAGACAGAACAGTGAAAGAGAGAACAGGTGAAATTCAAGTTATCTGAAGGGTAAGAAGAAAGAGGTTGGGCAGGGTGCACCTAAAGGGAAGTGGATAAGGCTGCTTGTGGATGAGGCAGGTGAGGTTTTCGAGGAGCTTGTAGCAACTCATGGGGCCTACCATAGTGAAGGCATTCTGAGCAGACGTGGCAGGAGGGTGGTTGTGTTGAGAGTGGAATCCATCAAAGAAAGGGTCCAGTCACCACAGCAGCTCTTGGGCACCTGTCAAAAGAGAGACATCCAGGAGCTGATCTATACTGGCCCTTTGATGAAGAAGGAGCATTGAGATGCAGTAGAATTCTTTTGCACTATAAATCTGTTAAACAGAAGTGGAATGATGGTGGAACTGGTGTTGGAGAGTTGCTGAGAACGACTGGGTATGCCAGGCATGTGATAGGTGGGACAGAGCAATTTTATATGGATGTGTGCCATAATGAGCATAAGGTGAGAATGTTGGAGGAAGATTAAATTGTTGGTGGAGGCAGTAGTTTTGAGTAGCTGATGGGAAAGTGTTTGGAGGAGTCCTAGACTGAGGTGGAGAACAGGAGTTGTGCAGCAGGGGTTAAGCAGTAGGGGAAAGTCTCTATTTTACAGGACAGTTCAAAGGACATGAGGGGAAGGCAGCTAAGTCTAAATGAAGCTTGGATATTGTGGAAGATGGGGACCGAAAAGCAGACAGGAGCAGGAGGTAAGCTTGGAGTCAGCTGCAGCATGGTGCAGGGAAATGATAGTGTGCTTGGGAAGTGGGTGATCACGACAGAAAGACTCACAGACGTTCTGGTGCATGGGAACAGGGAAAGAATTGGTGAGGAAAAGATGTTTTAAAACTGAACCGGTGGTAGAAAATTGTTGATACAGTGGTACTGACCAAAGAAGGCCACCTAAGAAATGATCCAGAAGGGAGAATTTCTATATGTATATGAATTGGTACACCAAGAAAATTAGGGAAATACGGTATGGACATTGTCCAGGAAACTAAGGGTGCCAGTAACCACTGAGACTTCAGCTCTAACGTTCTTAATATATACCAGCGTCTGCTGTGAGTATTCATAAAGTGGTGCTTTCTTTAAAGTATATGAACAATATTAGGAAGGTCCAGATGGATTTTGTGGGGGGTTCCATGGTTGAGACATGATTGGAGGTTTCAGGAAAGACTCAGAGTGAACCTAGACAGATTTTGGGGTGGGATGGATGGGCGTTGTGGAGACAATAGGTGGCCGCTACAAGTCCGACCCGATTTGTACACATTGCCTGCTGTTTAATTGGGGCCTTTCCGGGTTGCCACACTCCATTTGGGGTGGGACAAATTACAAGATATCAGGTTGTGGACCCAGTTGTTACGTTGACACTTTAACAGAGGGTTTTTGTTCAAAAGGACTGTGTCACTTTAAGCCTAAGTGCTCAAAATATAAAGGGCATAGTGTTATGGGGTGGACCAGGAAGGACCAAGTTCAATATAAAAATACAATTATTCATCACTGCCTATAGGAGGTCTGCTCTCTGTATAGTGTATGAAAATGACATGCACTGTGCAGAGAGTATAAGCAACCCCACCTTGGTATCCAGAGCTAAAAACCAGACCCCCTAATGCTCTATTTTTTGTGGTAGTGTGGGCGAGCAGTCAGGCTTATCTTGGAGATGTGCTAAGCATTTGTGGTACTCACAGTATCAATAAATGTAGACACACATTCAGAAGAATAACTCAAAACCATTCTGCAAATAACTTCAGATTTTTATAAATGTTTTAAGACCGAGATCATCAGTTTACAGTAAGCACTTCTTTTGTTATGATTTTTCAAAGTTTTAAAAATATACGCTTTTTGTGAATATTTACGCACCATAGGAATGAATGGGAAAAAGCTTTAAAATTGCATATAAAATCAGGCAATGCTCTCAAAAGTGTCACCTTCTATTTTTAGGTCAAGGTCGTCAAAATGTCATGTGAGCTAGACAGAGAAGTGAGGGCGGTTCCCGGTTCAAGCAGGAGCAGCGGCTGAAAGTCTTGGAGCTGATGCAAAACAGAGAAGGGGACCACTTGGAAATATACTGCACTGGTGGACTTAAAGGTAAATCTGGTGGGTCCCCTTGGAGTGTAGAGGTTTCAAGGGGTTGAGCACCTCTAGACCACAGCTGGTTTTCTGATACAGGGGACAGGGAGGCCGGGTGCTGAGCAGATAGGTCATCCAAGAGCTGCAGGTCAGGGAGCTCTGGGAGCCAGGCGCAGGTCACTTTAAGGGTAGATTGAAGGTCAGCAGGGCCACTTTAGGGGTGGTTCTCAGGCATCCTGCGGTCCCTCAACTGGTGCTTGCTCCTGGGTGTCTGGAGTGGACTTTCCTTTTGGGTGTCCGACTTCGGGGGTCCAATACGCTGGACAATGAGATGTCTCAGGCCCTGAAAGTTGCAGTGCCACCAAACTTGGCACACCTGTAGGTTTTGTCCTTTTGGTCTATCGTGTGAATTTTAGTCAGGCTCCTGGGTCTGGCTCATTGGTCAGCAGCCAGTTAGTGAACTGGACTTCAATGGTTTCTTACTTGCAGGCTGCAGAAGAGAGATACCTTCACTCTGAGGGAGGTTTATGGCAATTTGCAGAAGGCTGGAGGTGGTACGGGGATTTTTAGAATCCTTCAGGTTTCCAGACGACACCTCAGCGGCGATTGTTGAGTCCTAGGAGTAGCAGGCAGGGTTTGGCGCCTTTTTCTTCTTGCATCAGGACTTCTGTTCTCATGCAGCTGCTCTTCTTTGTTCCTGGTCTTCTTGTGCAAATCTTATGTGTAGGTCTAGGGATGCCCACTAAATACTGCATTTAGTGGACTTTAGGGGGAGTACTTGGTAATAGCCAATGGGCCACCTAACATAGGCTGGCAACAGCCATCATTTGACTACTTCCTGTGAGAAAGGACCTCATCCCTAACCCAGATTGGCTATTTTCCTACCATCCAAGAGGGAGGAAAAGGAAATGGAGTTGTCACCTCGCCTACTACGCCTGAGGAGTGGTGCAGGCTGGGGTTCGCCACTCCTTCTACTCTGGCTATACGTTTTCCCATCGGTTTTCCCACTCAAAGTGGGGGAAAACCATTGGGTGGCCATCTGATGCTAGAAGAAGAGTCAGAGGTCAGATTTCAAAAGTGGTGAAGACTTTAGAGCTTACCGCTGGTGCAGGGTGCCAGCGTGGGGGAGGAGACTCTCACCCCAGGAGTCCAGACTTCTGATTGGTGGTGACAGGCTGGTAAAAAACAATCATCATCCATTCCAGGGCTGTTAGGATTTGTAGGGGACACAACACCTCTAAGGTGCCCTCTGGGTACATTTTATAATAAACCCAACACTGGCATCAGTCTGGGTTTATTATTCTGAGTTGTTTGATACCAAACAACCCAGTATTCAGAGAGTCCATCATGTAGCTGGGAAACTCGTAATGACCAGCGTCCAGCACACGTATGTGATATGGCTTCCCTGTACACTTACAATGACTTAAAGTGTTGCAAAGACACAGTACGGGCATATTTGTTAATGCACAAATATGCCCTCACATGCATTATAGTTCACCCTGCCTTAGGGCTGTAAAGCCAGCCAGAGGGATGACTTTCCTATAATGCATGCTGTGTTAGTGGACATGGGACTCTTGGTGTGTGCCATGTCGAGTTTGCATCTTTTAAATATGCCCTGTCATGCACTTTCCATGGCAGTCTGCATGAGGCTGGTGTGGGGCCTGTCAGAGTTGCACAACTGGTGCTGCAGCTCTGGGAAAATCCCCTTCAGTACCCATGCCCTAGGTACTACAACATAAAAAGAGAGTATTGGGAGTTTATCAACCCCACAGTCTCCCATACCCAAGAAACTCTAACACAACAGGTGTGGGGGATGTTAAGGACATGTTTCTCTGGCCTGTTCCAAAAAAGGGTAGGTCGCCGGTTAGGCGGTCTACTTCATAGACATGGAAAGCAGTAGTGACATTTGAGTGTTTGAGGGGGGAGTGAGGGAGTTCCCTTTACTGACTATGTGGTCTCACACACATTGTAGTGTCATGCTTCAACATATGACAACCTAGCCCCACCCGGGTAAGATGATACTACCTGGGCGGACTCAACCTCATTGTTAAATGAACCCTGAGGGAGTGCTGAAATGTTATGTTTCTGGATAAATGAGGGGATCCAGTCGAAAGAGAAATAGATACTAAAATCACCTCACAAATCAACTATTAGATATAATACTTTAATAAAGGTTGGTAAGATTAAAAGCAGTATGTGACAATCTTAAATTTAATGATTCAAGGTGTCTTACAAGAAATGTATGACCAACATGTTTCTGCCCTCTCCTAAAGCCGGAAACGGTCTGGGGCATTCGTCAGGGTCAAGGATCCCTAATGCATGAGGGGCTAGCTAGATATGCTAGGCCATGAGCAGATACATTAAAGTGCACACAGGGCCTGCCTTATTAAACTGTTTGAGGGAGGCCTAGAATGGAAAACAAGTGAATAAGATCAAACAGTGATGTATATGGTGAACGTGAGAACTCACTCCACATCACTGCACACTAAGGTGTAAAAACCATGCCGTGGGTCACTACCGATTTCCATGTCTATGAAGTAGACCGCCAAACCGGCGACCTACCCTTTTTCAGAACAGGCCAGAGAAACCTGTCCTTAACATCCCCCACACCCGTTGTGTTAGAGTCCCATGCTCTAGGTACCAGGTATTCCATTTACTATGGACTTACAAGGGTGGCTGAAGTGCCAAACATAGTACAGTTTTGGGGAAAGAGATTTTGCCCTGGGATCTTGTTTAGCAGGGGCCCAGGGCACTTACAGTTTGAAACCACATAATTTTCCAGACAAAAACTGGGGGCTACCATATCAAAGGAGGCCCTTTCTTACACTGCCCATAAATTCATCATAATTAATACCATAGTGCAAGGGTGCCTGTGTTGGTGCTAGGCAACCCATTATGAGCTAGTGCATGGAAAATGACAGGAAGGTGCTGCACTGTCTTAAATATTGCACATTCTTTCCCTTTCCCTTTGGTGTGCTGCGCCACTTCTGCATAAATATGCCCCTCCGTGTCTTACTGTTTGTTAGAATAGGATTCAAAAAACGTCAACAAATTCCATACCTATGGTCATTTTATGTGGTAGATCGCCTTGGGAATAGAAAGAAAACAAGTTTTCAGTGACAGAGTCGCATGTCATGAGGAATAAGCCCAACACCATACGCCCCATGTGAGGCCCCCGGGTGATCTTACCTAAGAAATGTTTGCTCAAAATACAAGAATCGCCCTTGCTGAAAAGCGAAGGGGGAGATATTAAAAACATTTCACAACAAGGGTTCTCTGGTAGCGACCGTGAGCAGAGCCCACTTATTTCTATACTGCTGTATGATTCTCGCACTGCTGCCAAGTTTGCAACGTGGGGATCCAGATATCAGCAACGCCCCTGTTGCTTGCATGTGCAGCAGCTATGATCTGCGCTGTAGGATGTTGCCCTTCCTCAATCACTATGTATACATGCTGTTATGACTTTTCACTCATTTTTTGCATCCTCTGGCTGCATAGTTTGGAGAGATGTAAATTTTCAGTGGCCTACATAACAGTGGTCTGTAAACAATGCTTAATTTGCAAAAGGACAAGTGCTGGAGCTCAAAGATTTGGTTAGGAGCCCGCAGCCAGCGCTATTTTAGGTAGGCGTGCCGAACCCAAAAGCTGCGTAGTCTTGATTCCACCTCATGTCTATTAAGTCCCTCATTAAACACTCCCTGTCAATCTAACTCACTCTTTCAGGTTTCTGCTTTCACCCATTTCTAACGTTTTTTCCGTCTTTTTCTTCCTCCTTCATTTCCCCTCGGTGTATTTTTCTCTCTCTGGCAAAGGATCATAGTCTTCTGAAGAAAAATGATTTCGGGTCCCCAAATATAAGTGCCGGTGGGCCCCACCTGGAATCACTGATTCAGATTAAGTAGTCTATAAAGCTATAATAATTAATTTAGACATGCAAATGTCAAGTTGCATAGCACAAATCAAATTATATTTGAGCCTTGAGGCAATACATGTAATCCTTTCCAGTTTTCGTAATAAAGGTGGAAAGTCTTGCAAGGATTGGAACCTCTGAGCTACAGGCGACACACTGCCCGTTTCAGTATTACTCAACTCAATGAGCGATTTTGAAGCCGACTCACAGCGCCCGCCAATGGTTAATGGAATCCCGCCTGTTCTGTCACCAGGCACCTGGTTTATAATTACAGCCAAAGCTTTTCCGCCCAGCGTCCCCTCGAAATGAAGTCCAGAATTTGCTAATAATCACCAGCACCCGCCCCGCTGACACACGCCATCTCCAGCCACATTGAGATGTCTGAGCCAGCAGTGCGCCCTTCTAGAGGGAGAGTCAAGTGGGGACGCCGTGCTGGAATGGAGACAGCCTGTACCCTGCTCAAGCCAATTAAACCTATTCAAAAATCAAAAAAGAAGAGAAGGGAGAAAAAAAATCATTTCCAGAAGTGACAGCGTGCGCTGTAATTTAGGCTCGTCAGGGGCCTCTTTAAACTTGCATCCTGTCCATTGATTTGACACTTTTCCATAGTAATTACGCCTCTATTCAATAAAATGCAATTATTATAGGCGCCTTCATCACCCCACGGCGCACGAAGACTGTACCTACTCAGCATACAGCAAGGGAACAATAGCCGGCCTTTCAAAAACAAGGCTTTTATTTGAATTTCCTATTTCTCTTTTCAGATTTTACGACAGAGAACATGCAGCTCCTAATGTGTGGTTTGGGAGATCCCTGCAGGGCAGAGGTGGAACCTTCAAAGGTTTCATTTTCATGTACCTTTAGAATTTCATATCCCATAAATACTGTGCCCTAATAACAATCTCACAGAAAGCTACACGTTGAATACCGTCGTTTGCCGCAGAATGGATGTTGGGTGTTTTCAATAGCTGCCAAAACCCGGTGTTTCACCAAAATTCAAATCGGAGCACCAGCACAATTTAGAATTTTTATTTACATCCGTGTAATTGCAGCAAAACCTGAAAATACCCAACGTATTGTGATGCTATCAGCCGCCTGCAGCTGCGTGTTGGGGCTTCAAGACCTGCACACAGTGCCTTTTACTTTCCCCTGAACAAGGACTTAAGCATCAGCGATGCCCAACCAGTTTAACAAGGAAGTAGTTTAATGTCTGTTCCCCGATACTGAAAAATAACACGTTTTGATGTAGAGTATTTTGCCTGTGGGTTGTGACGACCGAGAAACAAGATTTGCACGCTGATTGACCGCTATTTATCCACAACAGGGACTCAGAATCAAAAATGAACATTGAATCCATTAAAATGTATATAGACCGGCTGCAGTGATGTTTTGCTGTAGCTGATGGTCGTCCAGACATCTACAGTGAGGAGCAGTATTACATTAAAAACTGAAGAGTTAAACACATGAACACTGGCGTTGGCACCACTGCGTCACTCCAACACGTGTTGTTTTCAAAATACTGCTGACTGATCAGCTTGCTTCAAAATCCCTCTATAGGCCTCATTACGAGTTTCCGACCATGATATCTTTTGGGGCAATACTTCTCCAAGCATCTACACATGGCCTGGCGTCTATTCCCCTATAATCTGATCTCCAGTAAGTGAAAAGCAAACATGACTCCAGGTCGGGGCTGCAGGCAGAGGCTCGGCCTGGTCACTGCTCACTTCCCTCCTGCACCACAGGAACGGTAGATAAGGCCACTCAGCATTGCCCTGCCTTTCTGTATTCTTCCCCGACCCCCTCCCACTGACCCCCTTCCCTTGGTACTCTTCACTTACCACTTGTAAACGGCAATGGTAAAGGTCCCATTATGGACCCAGAATCAAGATAGATTTGTGTAAAAGGAGCCAGTATTGCCTGGTCTGCATGTTCATTGGCCATTCCAGAGTTAATCACTGGACACTCCGGCAGTTTGTTCGAGATTTATCGAAGATTGCAAACTCCCGGGATCCTCGCACCAAATAATAAGGTTGGAAAAGGAACCGCACTGGACCGAAGAGCAAGAACTAAAGGCAAACAACACATTATATCAACTGACACAGGTGAAAGGGGCAATGGTGAGGTTCCTAAAGTCATCAACATGGTTTTCTGAGAGGCATCACAGGATCTCAATAAGTTGACTGACTCAAAGCTGGAGAATCAGAAGGTGACTAGTTATGAAATGCGGCCACTGAATCCACATTCTGAGAGAAAGGAACAATTTTTTTAGCAAGAGGGAAGGTAACCTATTTCAAGAACAAGGAGAAGTAAATCTGCACCATGGGATAGGCCAAAATACAATGTAAAAATCAGTGATTACGGGTCTATTTCTCTAGACTAGCTCCTCTTTAGATGCAGAGGAAATTCTGGAAGGATATACTTTAGAAGAAATAATAAAAAAAATTCCCAGAAGGACACACGATTTAAAGGTCTCCGCCTAGCCTAAGGTCAAGCAGTAACAATGTTAAAACTCTCACTTGTACTGCTTTGTTGTTGATGTCACTGATCGAAATGTATTAGAAGGGTCTTCTGCATATTGAATGGTTCTAATGGTCCAATTGGGTGACCCCCTTTTCCTTGTAAGTCTGATGACTTGTGTATTATGCAAATTGAACATGAAAACTGCTTCTTTGCACTTTTCATCTGATTCTGAGGACAAGCAAATCTCACTTCAAAAACAAAACGTTTTTGGGTGCTTGCAGATGGTAAGGTAATCATCCAAAAGAAAGAGGTAGAGGAGCAAGATATTTGATTGAGCGGGGACTCAGTATCTTTCTGTTACAAAACGTAAAAAATCAAACATTGGCAAAGAAAATAGGCCTTGCCTTTCAAATGAAATATTCAAATGGTTTGCTTTGTCAGTGTTTTTGTCAATTATGTTTTGCATGAGCAAAAAAGCAAAAAAAATGCTTGTTTGCTGATGTGGAATAGTATTTGCAAAAACAGAAATCTGCTGCCACAGTCTGCTAACAAATATGTGTGCATGTCACACCACACATGCACATGTATGCATCATGACGCAGTAGCCATTTTCTTATTTTTTCACTTTTAATTTACTGTTCCAAAATGGCAAGCATCAATCCTGGAGTGGTAAACTGAAAAACAAACATGCATGAAAATGTTAGAGTTTTTGTGCATTTCATATTTTTATATAGTATTAACAATATGCAGTGCGTGGATTTACTTTTGGGTTTACATGTTTCAACTAATATAGTGCTAATGCATTTAAACAAATTTGCTGTGTTTTTTAGATGTATTTGTCAGGCTTATGTTAACTAGGCCTCAACTTAGATCTAGACTCTAACTTCAAAATAGAGGTTTCCTCCTTCATGTACACTTTTTATTGTTTCTGCAGCATACAGCTAAGCAGTGTCATGTTTGTTTATTTCTATTGACGTAATTGCTATTCACAATGAAAACTTTCTAGCATGACCACTACAATATTTCATTTTCCAAAGACCTTCTGCTAGCTCCTTGTACTCCATTAAGTCATAATAATTTTCTGTTGCTCATGTAACTGCCATCTCCTGATGACATTAGCACAGAGTGAACCGAATCAACATATAATGGGATAGTGAGCAGATGCTCAGGCAATATCACACTTTATAAAGCTGTGATCTGATTTGCTGAGTATGTAATTATTTTGCTTACACCATGATGATTTTGCTGAATTAGCTTTTTTTGCTACACAGAAAAGTGGTAATAAAAAACTCTGATTTTGGGGTTCAGCCGGAGAACATTCCTGTTGACTTTCTGATGCTGCTAGGGATGGTCTGTTTCTCTATTAATTTTGGTGTGGAAAATACATTGAGCAGGTTTACTGCTGGACTTTTTTTTATGAGTGGACATACCTCATCTTCACTTTTGAAGTAGACAACTACCCATTACATTGAGATAATATGTGGAATGACTGCATATGAGGTCATATTTTGAGTACAATTTTCAAGCATTGCACCATTTAACACATTATGGAGGTATCTCATTTTGTAGACGAGGGTATAGTTTACGTACAATTTTCACATACAGAGCATCCTAAGGATAATACACATAATTATTGTTAAAATTGTGCATATTACACATGAAAACATTTATACCAATCCACCCACTCTGAACCCACCAGGCAAGCAACTCAGAGCCCATTAAAATAAAACTTTCTTGACTGCAGCATCTACTGTATTAGATATTGTTCTCTTAGAAAATATATATTTTTAAAATACATCATTAACATATCAATATCATTTAGGAAATCTCTTAACTTTATTCCCAGACACCAAGTTATTTCCTCAGTACTTCCATTTGTGCAACATGTTTTTTATTTGTAAAGCGTACTATCACCTGCAAGTACTCAAAACTCATGTTTTATTCATGTTGTCATTGCATGATGAAGTTTCATAATTTTGAGAGTTCAAAAGTTGCATGGAATCTTAGTAAACACTTAGTTGTAAATCACACTTAAAACTTTGTAAGTTATCATAAAGTGTTACAGTTGACTGACTGAAACAGCCACCCTTTCATGAGTTGGTGGTTTTAGTCCCAACTACAGTGGGCAGCTGCCTTCATCTCACCTCTATGATTTCAATTGTTCGGAACTAGGCTGATAGCTATATGAGAGAGAGGTCACAGTCTTGATACAAACTGGGACTAAGCTCTTACAAAAGTTCCCTCAGAGGTGACCTAGCAACCATCAAAGAGAGCATATATACAATTCCCAAAGCAGCCAATGAAAGCATACAGAACGTGTTAAAATCACTACCAAGTATATACCAAGTTTGATCAGAACATACATATTTGATTTGGAGAATAAAGAAAAAAATAGGAACATGGAAATCAGGTAATGTGAAAGTTCGTCTGTCAGTGACACCGCTCTCTTTTAGCTCAATTGAATACAAACAGGTTAAATATAAACCAGATATATTTGAAAATAATACCAAAAATAATGTTTTTGTGGTGAGAATAAAGTAACCTTTACAAAGAAGGTGAAGAGCAGTGATGGAATCTTTCAATTTTCAAAAAATAGTCTTTAAAACTCTGGTCAGTAGAGGGCAGAAGTTCTACAACAATCTTCACCAGGGACCCTCAGCCCAGGAATGTTCACAGAGGCCAGATGGCTAGTGTGAAGGCGGCTATTTAGAAAAACACTGTTTTTGCAACAGGTGCCTTCCATTTAATTTTGCAGGAATTCTAATGTATGTTCTTTTAGGAATCCTCAAGATAGATTCTGTGCCTCTGCCTTCTTCAATGCTATTTTTTAGGGTTATCCTCTGGGACAATGTCCTAAAAGGTCCTATATGCCTCTGCTTCTTCAAATTACCTGGGAATTCTCCAGAGACAAAGGTCCCACCTTGGTTTCACAGAATATCTCCAAACAAATCTGCCTTCAGAAGCTAGTTCTCCAGCAAACCAGACTGACTGTTCACAGCAAAATGATCTTTCACTTTGCCTGGAAAACAACTCAATAATCAAGATTGCCAGATCAGGAACAAGTCCTTGGAAGCAGGAATACAAGCATGAGGTGAGAAAATCCTTCCTAACGTTCCTCCATAACCAGGGATTTCTTCTTTTCTGGTCTGAAGAAAATTGGCTACGTACTTCATGGTTTAACGTAGCATGACATTGGTAAGGACCTGATAGCATCTACAGCATCATTTACAAGCGTCCGGTTGGAGTTGTCTGACTCTAATTAAACCACCTCCTACTATATCTTGTTCTGCTGTAAAACACCAACACAAAAACAATTTAAAAAAACTTATGTGTGAACTATAATCATCATCGCTTTTTTTATTCTAGTCATCTCAATCATCTCAGGCATGTATACGAAAATGTGCACTTGGAGACAATTAAATTGCAGTACGCTTCTAATAAATGATCTCAATAATAATAAAAGTAATTATGCAAATGTGATATGCCATTGCTAAAGTTGTGGGTGATTTACTTTCAAGCTAGGCAGATTCACAGAGAGTATGGAGAAGATAATTTGTATTGAAATGTAACTTCTGTATTCATTACTTGGATAAAACAAGTGATGCTGCCTTGCCTCTAGGTGTCAGTTGTGATTTACCTACTGCAAAGGAGAGGAAGGATGGCTAGCGGTGCTTTTGCCATGTATTTATCTGCATGAAGACTGTGATTGTGTGCTGGAAGATGCAGGCAATCCCTTTGCTCTTGTGCACTCCTGTGCACCCCTGTTGGAGCATCTGAGGATCCATAAAGTGGGACAATAATATTTCCTGACCTCACTCGCAGTCACTTTGAGGCTGTTTGAGGCTCTGGCCCATAAATCAAGCAATCAATAAGGGAATTTGTAAAGAGCACTACTCACCTGTGAGGGGCTCAAGGCGCCGAGAAGGGGGGCTGCTACTGATCGAACAGCCATGTCTTGAGATGTCTACTGAAGGTAAGGAGGTCCTTGGTCTGATGAAGGTGAGTGGGAAAAGTGTTCCACGTCTTGGCGGCGAGGTGCGAGAATGATCGGCCGCCGGTGGTTGACCTGCGGATGCATGGGATGGAAGTGAGGGCAAGGACGGTGGAGCAAAGCTGTCGGGTCAGGGTGTAGCAGGAGAGCCGTCTGTTGAGGCATTCTGGTCTGGTGTTGTGCAGTGCTTTGTGAGCATGGGTGAGGAGTTTGAAGGTGATTCTCTTGTTGATGGGGAGCCAATGCAGGTCTCTCAGGTGGGCTGTGATGTGGCAGTGGTGGGGGATGTCCAGGATGAGCCATGCGGAGGCGTTCTTGATGCGTTGCATTCTTTTCTGGAGCTTGGCCATGGTTCCTGCATAGAGGGCATTGCTGTAGTTCAGTTTGTTGCTTATAAAGGCTTGGGCGACTGTTCTTCTGGTTTCAGTGGGGATCCATTTGTAGATCTTCCGAAGCATGCAGAGGGTGTTGAAGCAGCAGGAGGAGATGGCGTTGAGTTGTTGGGTCATAGATAGTGAAGAGTCCAGGATGAATCCCAGGTTGCATGTGTGGTCGGTGGGTGTCGGTGCAGTTCCCACTGTGGCAGGCCACCAGGAGTCGTCCTATGTGGAAGGGGTGGAGCTGAAGATGAGGACCTCAGTCTAGTTGGAATTGAGTTTAATGCAGCTGTTCTTCAGCCATTCATCCATTCATACGCGGCTGAGTGGTCCAGGAAAATAAGGGCTGCGGTTTCGCCATTGGCCAGTATGGTTCTGATGTCATTGGTGGCGGCAATGAGGGCAGTTTCAGTGTTGTGGTTGCTGCGGAATCCAG
This sequence comes from Pleurodeles waltl, assembly GCF_031143425.1. Lineage (NCBI taxonomy): Eukaryota > Metazoa > Chordata > Amphibia > Caudata > Salamandridae > Pleurodeles > Pleurodeles waltl. Next base: position 475,747,914 of record NC_090445.1, read on the forward strand.
ATTGGAATGGGTCCAGAGTGTTGTTCTCCTTGAGGAAACGGGTCAGTTGTTTGTTGACAATTTTCTAGATGACTTTTGCTGGGAAGGGGAACAGGGAGATAGGCTGGAAGTTCTTAAGGTCCTTTGGGTCCACCTTAGGTTTCATGAGGAGGGCGTTGATCTCTGCGTGTTTCCATCTCTTTGGGAAGGTGGCAGACTCAAAGGAACTGTTAATGATCTTCTGGAGTTGGGGTGCAGTGACAGAGCTTGCTTTGTTGAAGATGTGGTGAGGGTTGGGGTTGGATGGTGAGCCAGAGTTGATGGTGTTCATGTTTTCAATGGTGTTGTTGTCGTTGATGTGGGTCTAGGAGAGCAGGAGGCTGGTGGGTGGTGAGTCTGTGGTGTCGGTGGTTGACAGGGGGTCTGAGTACTGAAGCTTTGATGGATGTCTGCGATCTTGTGGTGGAAGAAGGTGGCTAGGGAGTCACAGAGGTCTTGTGATGGTGGGATGTTGTTGACATTGGAGCCAGGGTTGGAGAGCTCCTTCACAATATTGAAGAGCACCTTGTGGCTGTGTCTGTTGTTGTTGATGCGTTTTTTGAAGGCAGTTCTCTTGACGGTTCGGATGAGTTGGTACTGCCTGCGGACAGAGTTTTTGAAGGCTGTGTGGTTGTCCCGTGCCTGATCTTGGCGCCACTTCCTTTCGAATCTTTGGCATGTTTGCTTAGATTCTTGGATGTTGGTGGTGAACCGGAAGGCCTTTCTGTCGGTGTGTCTGTTGGAAGGATTTTTGATCAGGGCAGGAGTGTTGGCACAGTCGTCGATCCATTGCCTGAGGTTGCGGGCTGCTGTGTCAGTGTTGGTGGTGTCGATGGTTGGGTTCTGGGAGAGGGTAGTGATCAGTTGTTCTTCGGTGACCTTGTTCCATCTACGGTGGGGAATATGTTGTGGGTGATGGTGTGTTGTCGGTTTCTCGAAGGAGAAGTGGATGCAGCGGTGGTCAGTCCAGTGGAGTTCGGTGGTGTGGTTGAAGGAGACGTGTTTGCTGGTGGAGAAAATGGGGTTGAGTGTATGTCCTACGCAGTGGGTGGGTGTCATGACGAGCTGTTTGAGGTTTGGGGTTGGAGAGGTTGTCGAGCGGGGTGGTAGAGTTGTTCTTGTTGGTGTTCTCGAGGTGGAAGTTCAAGTCCCCAAGGAGTATGTAGTCTGTGGATACGAGAGCGTGCGTGCTGATGATGTCGGTGATGGGAGTCGCTGTACTGCTGTTGGGGGTCTGTAAATGAGGGTCTCTCTGAGGGTGGTGTGTGGGTCGGTGTGGATCTGGAAGTGCAGGTGTTCAGCAGTGCCGAGGGTGTCTTCGATGCTGGTCGTGATCCTGTGGGTGTTCTTGTGGACAATGGTGATGCCTCCTCTTGGTTTGTTGGAGCAGTCCCTGTGGGTGATCTTGTAGCCATCCGGGATGGCTATGGCGATGTCGGGCACTGAGGAGGGGTTCATCCAGGTCTCGGTCAGGAAGGTGACATCTGGGGAAGCTGAGTCGGGTAGATTCCAAAGTTCTATGGCATGTTTGTGGACAGAGTAGGTGTTGAGTAGGATGCATTTGAAATGGTTGTGTCCTGCCTTGGTGGGTGGGTTGGTGGCATGGAGGCAAGTGAAGGTGCAGTCCCGGCGGGTGAGCTGCAGAGTGGCTTGATGGCAGGGGAGTGAGCGTCCGGTGTTGAGGGAGTGGAGGATGGTGATTTCTTAACGCAGACCCGTGTAGCAGCAGTGGGGGGGTGAGAGCCAGGGGTTCCGGCACTGGGCACGGTCCAGGAGGGGATGGGCACAGACCGACTTGCCTTTGGTGCGCCAGCGGCGCAGCCGCACAGCTGCTGCCATTAAGTAGGGAGTGGGGGGAGAGGACAGCTGGGAGGCGGTAGCATGGGCGAAAACGGCATGAAATATATAGGGAGCAAAAGAACTGTTCTTTTATTGGTGATGGTGATTAAGTCCCTTTCAAATCTGATGGACATGTCCCCTCGCTCGCAGATAGACGTTTGAGCACTGCAAGCATTACACTAAGCATCTAGGGCTTGACAGGTTTTGCCTTAACTAGAGGGGAAAAGGGATCACGATTACCTCCATAAAACAACAACAACATTTCTCGAGCTTTTGTACCTCACAACAGCCCCATCTCACAATCATGTCAGTCAATGATTGGCCACGTAACTGGTACAAAATATCCAAGCTGCCACAAACAACCATCCACTTATGGATAGTGAATGTAGCAGACTCTTCCCTGACATCATTATAGTCATTACCATGCTTCACCAATGCCAAGATCGAAACCAGGAAACTCGGCATTTCACTTGCAAGACTGAGCTGAAGAGGCAGGGAGTGACTGTAAATGGGTTAAAGAGGCCCGAGATGGCTTCGGTATTATGTTGCCTCAGTATTCCGTGTTTGCACATTTAATTGCAGCAGCCAGGTGTTTAAGATGAGGGCACCCGCAAGTTTTTATTTACAAATTAAGCACTGCTTAAGGCTAAGCACTACAGTTAATTTAGTATCACCTCCTGCAGCTGGGTAGAATTATCCCTGCCTGTAGACCAACACAGTTTGATTTTGGTTGTCCGAGAAGGGTTGCCTTTGAGAGTCTGTTGCATTCTAGACATCAATCTATCGTCAGCCTCCCTTGTGCCATCAGCGTGCAGGTCTCAGCAGAGTTCCACCTGTCAGACTCGCAGTGACAGGACCCAAATGTCAGCATCTCGTCATCAAATAAGATTTCATTTGCTTGTAACAGAAAGTGGTTGTGGTCCAAACCAAGCAGACAGACACTCAATGCAAGCAAAGAAAGCACATAGCGGCTTAACGTGGCTCACGGTGGGATACTGCAATTGTGTCTGCCAGATCGAAAAGCGCAACCTGTCTATTTTACAGGCTGTGTTCTGATACTTCTGATTTGTTAACAGAAAAGCAATGTTTTACTATATTTTACTATATTTACTCCAAACCGACTCCGGCTCACCATTCTGAGGGTTTTTCGGACTCATTGATTTTATTTTACCAAAGTAATCGATCAGTGAGGCTAGTGCATGCCCATAGGGCGTTACCAAAATTCCCTTTTCTTCGTTGTAATCACCCACCCTACATTACAATCTCTTCTTCAGAGTGCCTCAGGATATTTTCACCCAAACAACCACCGACACATGCATTACATCTATGGTATGCGAGGACAGTTCACCTGGGATTTCCACCATCCATCCTACCAAGAGACTCCACGTAATAAGTTCAAACTCACAGAGAAAGTCAGGCCTGGAAAATGTATATTTAGCGAGGTAGAGTCTGGACATTACCAGTGGGAGCATGTGGATTCATTCTGCGTGAATGTTTTGCTTCATGAATTCTTTTGCCAGCCTAGGTGGTTTTTAATAAATAGTTTTTTAAGCCTCGCCTACTAGACAGTGCGTGCTCAGTCTCTTGCGAGATGTAATGTTATCGTACAGTTGGCTTAGCGCCCACCCATTGCTTACCACTGTTCGGCTTCATTGGCACTCACATTTGCTTCCTTCTTATTTGCTTGCATTTGTGGTCTTTCCTTCATATTCCTGTGTTTGTCCCTCCCCTGAAGGATGGACACATTACTCTGTCCTTCCACTCCTCACTTTTTTCAGGTGTTACATTTGTCTTTTTGTTTAAGCCCTCCAGGAGAGTGCACGTGTCTCCTTGCCGTCTCCCTTGTGTGTTTCTCTTTCCCTCTCTGCAAAGCTCTTTCTCTTGCTCCTGTGATTCTTCACAACACCCCTCTGTGATGCAATTACCCTCATTGCTCCTGCACCCATGTTGTTTTCTCTCATTAGTATACTTCTCTCCCTTCCAGCTACACGTTGTTCTCTCTCCCCTGCCCATTTGCATTTCTCCCTTGCCCTTCACACCACTGTTCCCTTGCCCATTTGCTACACTCACTCCCTCAGTGCTGCTGTCCTTACCCACTCCCTCAGTGCTGCTTTCCTTACCCACTCCCTCTGTGTTGCTTCAACCTGTTCTGTTGCCTCCGTTTCCACTTCCTCGTCTTGCTTCAGCTCCCTCTGACGATGTTGCTTCTCCTCAACTGCCTTTCAAAAATGAGTTGCATTGGAAAATAAAAATTAAAAGGCAGCTATGGAATTTTGTAGGTGCGCACTTGTAAGGCATGTGCCTACAAAGTGGTACAATAAGCTTTTCTTTCTTATTTAGCAGTGCTACACATCATCCAGGGTACTCAACAGAATGTTGGCCAAGTCAATAGGTCCTAAAAGCCAGATGTATTGGCTTAGCCATTCCTTGTTACTGTTACCCCATTGTCAAGCTAGTAACCTAGAGAGGTAAGGCTTTCCCTCACATGATAGCATTAAGGGGGCTCTCATTCTGTTGTTTGCTGTTCATCACATTGTGCCAGGAAAACTGCGCATGACCAATCCTTTTTAGAAATGCCCTTTTTATTTACACAAATTATGATATACCCAGGTTTTCCACACGTTACTTGAGAGAGTGTTAGTGTTCTCCTAATATGATTACCCACCACTCTCTGGAAGTAGTTTCCTTATATAGAAATTTAGATTCTGTGACTCTTGGAAGTACACACCTTGCCACCATTCCAAAAGCTAGTCATGGTGTGGAGAGTACCTGTACTTTGGGGAGGCAAGAAAGAGCAGTGAACCCCGTGTTGTGAAATTCTGCAGTGGTGTATTTGAGAATATTGTTGACAAATAGTGTAATCTGACATATTATTGTGTTCTAAATATGGTTCACAATTGTCCTACTGGGTGTAGATTTTAGAACTGACCCCAGTGGGGTTGCATTTTTGTAAACATTATTAAATCCAATATATTCTAGTTCCTTCCCCTTTGGGAGACTATCTCCCATGGAACTCACATTTCGATTTAACTGCGTTGTTACTTGGGGAGATTTCTACTAATACTGTTAGACTCAGCCAAACCCCGCTCTCGACCACGACTGTAATAAACACTAACTGGTGATTAGCACTTGTTTAGTTTGTAACAAGTAAGGGCCAGATGTAGCAAAGGTTTTTCCCCATTTTGTGTCTATGGGAAAAAGTGTTCGTACATATGGCCCTAATTTCACGCAGGTTCTCTGGGTGCAGTATTGCGGAGGTTTGGCCACTCGCAAGTCACTTGCCTGGCACTTCTGAGAGACTTTGATTAGAAATTTGGCAAGATTCAGTTAACATCTGTATCATTAACAGCCATGCGTTTTGAAGTCTATGAAAACAGGAATTCTGCGTATAATATGTAAAAAGTGTAAAGAACTAGAATAAAGTACATAACAAGCACAGCAGGGATATGATCATCTATTGTTATGCTATTGCCAACCACAAGCACACTTTCTTCACTCTAATCTTGTTTTTGCGCCTCCACCTACAATTAAGGAATTTATGACTGTAAGAACCCTTATTTTCTTCTTTACAAACAGTGATCCCATCATCCATGTACAGTAGCATGGGTAGAATGATTTTAATGTACCACATGACCATAAATGTGACCAAAAAAGAGGTTATATACTATACATTTTTAAAGAAAGCCGTGACAGCAATGCTGCATTTCCCATCATTAGCCATAGCATGCATTTTCTCCAGAAATGAATGGTGCGAAAACAGAATAAAGCCTACTCGATGCTAGGAGATCAGATGTTTGCTGAGAACCAATAGAAACAAGCATTTACAATGCAACCGGTCTCGCGTTTGCTCATGTTAGAGCTGATCGCGTTGTAAACTCCTAACCCGACTTTTCACCTATCGGGCAAAAGTGCATTTATGTACATAACCCGAAAAAGTGAAATTAACTATATAAAGCGCTCAGCCAAGCGAGATCGTGCTCGTAAATTAGAGAAAAAGAAGTCCACGAGCCCGATGGAAAACAGCGAGCCTCGCATGTTTTCTGTACTTGATTGCTGCGCTCGAGGAGGGCTAGCCACCAGAAAAGGCATGACGTATGTGTGCCTTTGACTAATGAAAGCAAACAGATTTTATTAGGCAAGCCCACGAACCAATAAAAGACACTGATGTGAAGTTGACAGGGCTCCGAGCCCTTTTCTAAATACAAAAGCGTCTCGCTGCGATACGCATTCGCGAGCGCATGCAACGCAGGCTCGACCCTAAAAAATGAAGAAAGTGCATGTATAAAAAGCACAGAATTCAGGGAGCATGGCTTAATCAGCAAAGTAGAAGTAATAGAAGTCCTAGCTGGATGCAGGAACCAAAAATGATATATTTCTGCCAGAAACCTAACATTTATAAATCATATGAGAAGTGAGTCATATGAGTGCACTTACCATATACTTCTGCATATTCTTTCACAAACTAGGTGATGAGATTAAATTCATGCCCAAAGCGGCTTCTTTCTTTTTTTACAGATAAATGCTGCTGAGGTTAAAAGAAGGATATACTTACTTCACCCTTATTCAAAGCTTATGAACTGTGGGTAACGTTATTAGTGTGATGTAGATGAAATGACTGCCCCGAGAATTCCAAGAATTGACACCATTATTACAGGCCAGCATTGTACTGCGGGTGGGCACCATCTTGTTATGCATGCCCTTGTTTCACTAGGAATTACCTCGATTATGTTATACCATTATATCTGGGCCACCATTAGGCATAGTGGAAAAATAATGCATGACATGAATACCCACACTACACCGATAATTAATAACACTTTGAGAGTGCAAGAATTGTGGTATGGGTGTGCATCATCATTAAATAGCTAATAATATGGAAGAGCCAGCAACAGACAAAGTATCAAATATAATTAATGCCCATATTATGCCAAGAATTAGCCAAGCCGGCATTAGTCAAAGTACATGTCTCAGGCAACAACTACAATCCTTGTCAAGGCGAACAACAAAAGTCAATAAATTAACCTGTGGTTAACTCTCTGATAGTTTGGCACAAAGCAGTCAAGCTTAACTTACAATCAAAGTGTAAAGTATTTATGCAACACATTAGCCCTAATAAATGAAAGCTCAACACAAGAAACCAAATGAGAAAAATTTAGTTAATCTTAATAACTAAAATTACACTAGAGCAACACATTCCAATCAATAGAACTGGAGATATTCAGTTTCAAAGTTTTAGGTATGTATGGAACCTGAAAACACAAAGGTCCACTTGCAATTATCTAGTGCTAGACTGTGGGGAAGTCACAAGTTCAGACCAACAGTGATCGAGTGGGGGCCAGATGTAGGGACCAGGTTAATTTTACTAAAAAAGTTACCTTCTCAAAGCCTGGCAAGAAGAATTCAGTGGAGGAAGCCGCGAGGAGCAGGTAGTGCATTGTGGATGGTCGTCATTATAGTGAGAAGAGCAGGCTTGATGTCACGGACCATCATTGCTGTGGCAGGAAGAGTCGGTCGGGTGTCTCAGACGGTTGTTGCTGGAGTTTCACATTGGTGGTCACCGTAGGCTGTTGTTGCTGTAGCGTGAAGTGAAAGTCTCACATTGCTGGTCATTAGTGGTGGGCTCTGTAGTACGAAAAGTCACGTTCACCAGAGCTTCATATTCGTGGTCAGTGCTTGCAGCAGAGTCTCAGAACAAATTAGCCCATTCATGTTCGCAAAGAGCCCAAAACATCAGGGTTTTACCTTAGTTTACAGAAGAGTGCACCCTGATGCCAGTAGTGTCACGACTTACATGCTGCTTTACCCTGGAGGCCGCAGAGCGAGTGGCATGGATCCTGTTCTGGAATGTTCGGCCTTGGCCCAAGTAGGGGCGACTCTTTCTGGTAGCCACCGTGCTGCAGACAATGGGTACGCCAAGAGCAGGCTGTGTCCCTCAGAAGTAGTGCCAGAGGGAAAAAAAAACAAGATGATAGAATCCTGCAACAGGAACAAAAAGAACAGGTAACAGCAGGAACAAAATACAGGAAAATACACTGGAACCGATGAGAACCAGCACAGGAATACAAGGAAGGAGGAGCGAAGACACCATCCAAACAGAAAGTGTTGCAGCGCAAGGAGAGAAAGAAACACAGCCCTTAAATACCAACAAACAGGAAACGACCAACAGGAAGTAAAAGGACACCATCTTGGATAGGGAAAAGCACATAGAACAGAATGGACTAGGAACCACAGAGAGTAGGGAACAAGGAATGCTGGGAAGAGAAGGGTACTATGGGAAAGGGGGAAAAACATAAAAGACGGCACAACCAGATGTCAGAAAAAAGAAGAAAAGAACAGGTGAGTGGGGGGTCAGACCTGCCTAGACATGCGGTGCGCTAAAAAAGAACGAGGCCCCATGCCCAATTTGGGGCCTCGTAAGGTACAGAGCAGGCTGGGGGCGCGGCACGTCTTATGACCGCGTGCTGCGGCCCGAGCCGAATGTTCAGCTCGTGCCACGCGCAGCGGCGCAACAAGTAGAGGGTTCAGGGCCAGGATAGGCACTTCTTAGGGATCAGGTACTCACTCAAGCAGAGACCAGTGAGCCTCAGGAATGTCCAGCCAGGTCCAGTTGCAGCAGGTCAGCTGGGCAGTTGCAGGGAGGACTCTGGAGCTTGTTGTGTCCCTGTACTTCAGAACAGGTGGCCCGTCAACTGACCCTTGGAGTCAGGTAGCCTGGAATGAAGGAAGCAGGTCCAGTCTTCCTGCTCAGCTATCAGGACAGGCCTCAAGCTGCAGGACAGTCCTCTGGGGGACATGACAGGCCTCAAGCAGCAAGAAAGTCCTCCGGTTACAAGCCTGGCCTTAAGCAGCAGGTCAGTCCTCTGAGGAACGTCAGGCCTCAAACAGCAGGGCAGTCCTCTGGAGAACAAGGCAGTCCTTCCTGTTGTTGTGTCCGCAGATCCAGAAGTATACTGAAGAATGGCTCTGGAGGGCCAATATTTACACCTGATGCCAGTCTTTGAAGTGGAGGGTTTCCCTGTACTATCGCCAACATCTGGTTTTGGAAAGTTCTTCCCTTTCCCTGCCAAGGCCTCTAGAGCTCTAAGACTAGTGTTAGGTTCCTTTTTGTGTGCTGAAGCAAGCCCTTTGAAATGTAAGCAGGGCAGGGAACATTTCCACCCCATTAATGCAGGCTGGATAGCCCATTGTCCTTACACCCAGTATCCTTTGTCTCACTGTTTGGCAGGAATATGCAAGCACCAGCAGCAGAACCATTTTCAGTCATGTGAGCCAGGACACTGGCAGAAGGCACAATGGATAAGGACATGAAAACGCCATCTTTCCAAAAGTGGCATTTTCGGAATTGTCACTTATTATCTGACTTTACCATAAAAAATGATATCAAATTACAACTCATTTGAGCATAAACACCGTACCACTATCCGATCACAAACAAAAGGTATCAAGTATTAATTGTAATAAGGTAACCCCATGTTAGTCAATGGGAGAGCCAAGTTTAGGAAATTTCACTATTAGTCCATGTAAAACTTAACCCCTTCGCTGCAAGGCCTTTTCCCCCTCAGCTGCCAGGCCTTCCTTTGGCTATTTGGGGCAGTTTGCAATTAGGGCCTCATAACTTTTTGTCCACATAAGCTACCCATGCCAAATTTGCATCCTTCTTTTCCAACATCCTAGGGATTCTAGAGGTACCCAGACGTTGTGGGTTCCTCTGAAGGAGACCAAGAAATTAGCCAAAATACAGCAAACATTTTTTTTTTTTTTTTTTTTTAAATGGGACGAAAGGGCTGCAGAAGAAGGCTTGTGTTTTTTCCCCCGAAAATGGCATCAACAAAGGGTTTACAATGCTACGATCACCATCTTCCCTGATTTCAGGAACAGGCAGACTTGAATCAGAAAACTACATTTTTTCAACACAATTTTGGCATTTTACTGGGACATACTTTTACTATTTTTTGTGCTTTTAGCCTCCTTCCAGTTAGTGACAGAAATGGGTATGAAACAAATGCTGGATTCCAGAGAACGAAACATTTCTAAAAAGTAGACAAAATTCTGAATTCAGCAAGGGGTAACTTGTGTAGATCCTACAAGGTTTTCTTACAGAAAATAACAGCTGAAATTAAAAAATATTGAAATTGAGCTGAAAAGAACAGCTATTTTGCACCACGTTTTACTCTGTAACTTTTTCCTGCGATGTCAGATTCGTGAAAGCAATATACAGTTACAGCTGCTGGACTCCTCTGGTCGTGGGGATATATGAGGCTTGTAGGTTTATCAAGAACCCTAGGTACCCAGGGCCAATAAATGAGCTGCACCTTGCAATGGGTTTTCATTCTATACCGGGTACCCAGCAATTCATGTGGTGAAATATAAAGAGTGAAAAATAGGTATCAAGAAAACCTTTGTATTTCCAAAATGGGCACAAGATAGGGTGTTGAGAAGCAGTAGTTATTTGCACATCTCTGAATTCTGGGGTCCCCATACTAGCATGTGAATTACACGGCATTTCTCAAATAGATGTCCTTTTAACACACTGTCTTACATTTGGAAGGAAAAAATGTAGAGAAAGACAAGAGGCAAGAACACTTGTTCTGCAATTCTGTGTTACCCCAAATCTCCCGATAAAAATGGTACCTCACTTGCGTGGGTAGGCCTAACGCCTGCAACAGAAAACGTGGCATTGTCACATCACATTTTTACATTGAAAACTGACGTGTTTTTTGGAAAGTGCCTAGCTGTGGATTTTGACCTCTAGCTCAGCCGGCACCTAAGAAACCCTACCAAACCTGTGCATTTTTTAAAACTAGACACCTAGGGGAGTCCATGATGGGGTGACATGTGGGGCTCTCACCAGGTTCTGTTACAGAGAATCCTTTGCAAACCTCAAAATTTGGCCAAAGAAACATTTTTTCCTCACATTTCCGTGACAGGCAGTTCTGGAATCTGAGAGGAGCCACAAATTTCCTTCCACCCAGCGTTCCCCCAAGTCTATTGATAAAAATGGTACCTCACTTGTGTGGGTAGGCCTAGTGCCCGCGAAAGGAAATGCCCCAAAACACTATTGGACACATCAAAATTATCAAATACAAAACTACCTTTTTTGGCGGGGGCACCTGCATTTTTGGTCCTGGGCTTAGCAGCCATATAGGGAAACCTACAAAACCTAAACATTTCTGAAAACTAGACACCTTAGGGAGTCCAGGGAGGTGTGACTTGCGTGGATCTCCCAGTGTTTTCTTACCGAGAATCCTCAGCAAACCTCAAATTTAGCTAAAAAATGACATTTTCCCAAATGTCTGTGTGGGATCACCGCAACAGGATGAATTTCCTACCACCCAACGTTCCCCTTGGTTAAAATGATACCTGATTTGTGTAGGTGGGCCAAGTGCCTGTGGCAGTGAAGAGCCAAAATCATGTCGAAATTGAGTGCAAACCAAAACGGGTCCAAAAGTGTAGCTTGGAAAAAAAACATTTTCAGGCTGACAAGTGGGGCTGAATTTTTATCGGTATAGATGAGACAATGCTGAATGGTAGGAATTTTGTGGATTCCTGCTGATTCTGGAAGGTTCCATTACAAAAATGTGGGGAAAATGTGTGATTTCCTGCAAAGTTGGAGGATTGCAGGGCATTGTGGATAATAAAATGGTGTGGGGTGCATGTGAAGCACACCACCCTGGACTCGTCCAGATGTTTAGTTTTCAGGTGTGTCTAGGTCTTCTGGATTTTTCTACTTGGCAGGGTCCCAAAGTCCAAAAAGCAGAGCCCTCACCATACCAAGTGGGACGATATTGAGAGTTAGACAAGGTCTCATAGACGAAATGTAAGACCAAAACACAAAATAATCGGTTATCCTCTTGCTTGCTGTGGGATAAGATGTTTTAGTGTGCGGGGGAGAGCTGAAAGATTGTTACCTCCTTCAGTTGGGGTGGGAGCATCACCATGCCCATACTGGTTGGTAGCCACCACCCCACTATTTTTTTTTTAATTCCCTGGCATCTAGCAGGTTTTCTGCCCCCCCCCCCCCAGGGAGTGAATTTGGGGTAATTGCCCCATCTGCCCACCGGTGGGCAGAACAACTTTGGCCCCATTTATTTGGGGTGGGGTATGGTCATACCCCTACCCTCTTTTTTTGAAAAAAAAAAATCTTACCTGGTCTCTGGTGGGCTTTCTGCCTCCCTTGGGGAAAGATGGGCCTTCCAAAAATAGGCCAATTTGCCCCCAAGGCAGGCAGATATGGCAAACTGTAATGTGCCCCCATGTGGACTGACACTTGCCCATGGGACTGCCCCCCAAACAAAACACACACATACACACACACACCTATCCCTAGTGTCTAAGTGGTTTCTCCTCCCCCCGGGGGCAGATTGTCCTATTAGAAATAGGTTGATCGGCCCCCAAGGGGGGCAGAAATGGCCTAAAATAAATTTGCCCTCCAGGGGAGCGACCCTTGCCTAAGGGGTCGCGTTCCATTTCTAAAAAAAAAAAAAAAAAACATCCCTGGTGTCTAGTGGTTTTTGTCCCCCTTGGGTGCAGATCAGCCTAATAAAAATAGGCCGATAGCAGAAATGGCCTAAAATAAATTAAATAAATCCCCCCCCCCGGGAGCAAACCTTGCCTAAGGGGTTGTGTCCCTTGCATGAAATTGACCTTAAAAAAAAACCTCCCTGGTGTCTAGTGGTTTCTGCCCCTCTTCAAGTCAGTCAAATAGGTCGATCTGCCCCGAAGGAGGGCAGAAATGGCCTAAATATAATTTGCCCACTAGGGGAGTGACCATTGCCTAAGGGGTCACTCCCCACCTCTAAAAAATAAAATAAAAAAAAAAGCTCCCTGGAGCCTAGAGGTATCTGCCCCTCCCGGGGGAAGATCGACCTAATAACAATCAGGCCGATCTGCCGCCGGGGGGCAGAAAAGGCCTTGAAAATAATTGCACCCCTGGGGAGCGACCCTTGCCCAAGGGGTCGCTCCCCTTATGCCATTTTCAACAACAAAAATTATCCCTTGTGTCTAGTAGGCATTCCAGCAGCCGGATAGCTTCACGATTCAGGTGCTGAAATGCTCTGTGAGACATCAAAGGGAAGGAAATTCCTTCCCTTTGAAGCCTCTCAGGCCCACATCACAAGATCAAAATAGAAATGCTTTTGCATTTCTCTTCTGATTTCCAGCGCAGTGGGGTGTCCTCTGTTGAGGTCAGCGCGCGATCGTGCACTGACGTCATCAGACGTCAATGGGAGAATCGGGGGGGTCGGGGATGGAAGGGGAAGTGATTCCCCTTCCAGCGCTGCCATGGAGGGGTGGGGGCGCGGCTTCTCCCGACGTCCAGTACTAGGATGTAATGGTTACGTCCGTGGCACCCCAGAACCACAGCCATGGACGTAACCATTACGTTGTTTGCCCCCAAGGGGTGAAACCCCCATGTCCTACTTTTTAAATACATTGCACCCTGCCCTATGAGCATTCAAGGCCTACAGTAGGCATGATTTATATGTATTAAAAAGGAAAGTTTAGGCCTGGCAAAATGCTTATTTTGTCAGGTTGAAATGGCAGTTTAAACTACACTACAGGCTACAGTGGCTAACCTGAGACATGTTTTAAAAGGTTACTTTAGTGTGTGGCACAAAGAGTGCTTCAGGCACACTAGTAGTGTTTAAATTACATGGGTACATGTAGTACCAATAACTAGGAACTTAGAAATAATTAAAGGTGCCAAATAGGTGTAGTCCAACTTAAACACATTTTAAGGAGAGAGCACTTAAGCACTGGTTATCAGTCGTAAAGTGTACAGAGTCCTAAAGGCAAATAAACAAATTCAGTAAACAGGAGGGGCGAAGGTAAAAAGTGTGGATGAATACCACACCAAGGATGTCAGATGTTACACAGGACCCGCATTGTCCTGAGGTGGGCACTACCATGGCATGGATACACACAATGTGGCTAGGATTACCATCATTATGTTATATATACATTTATAAATATAATTCTATTCACTTAAATAAACAAAAATTACAACAGGGACGTTATATTTAGGCTCATATTTTAAATGTACCAAACTACGGAAATTCACCAATTATAGTTATAGTTATCAAAAGTAACTATAACACATGCCCTAAGATAACTATAACTCGTACTCCCACCATGCAGTTATCCGATTAAAAATTTGACTGCAGATGTTACAGTGACATTCTCAATGATGTTATCAAAGATGTCATGAGTGCTGCAATTTTTTAAGTAATTAGCGGTGCATTCTTTGTTCTCCTTGCTCCTTGTTGTTTGACCATGTGGCTGGCAGCCATGTTGTACATACTGCAAGTGTGCCTTTGCCATAGGCTTGGATGTGTTCTTTGTTCCCCATGCGTCTTTGCTCCTTGTTATTTTTTGACCATGTGGCTGGTGGCCATTTTGTGCATCCACCCAGTGTGCCTTTGCCATAGGCTTGCATGTGTTCTTTATTTTTCCCCATGCCTCCTTGCTCCTTGTTGTTGTTTGACCACTTGGCTTGTGGCCATTTTGTACATCCAGCCAGTGTCTTTTTGCCATAGCTTTGCACGTGTTCTTTGTTCCCCATGACTCCTTGTTCCTTGTTGTTGTTGACCATGTGAATGGTGGCCATCTTGTACATCTAGCCAGTGTACCTTTGCCCTAGGCTTGCATGCGTTCTTTGTTCCCCATGCCTCCTTTCTCCTTATTATTGTTGTATGACCATGTGGCTGGCAGTCATTTTGTGCATACAGCCAGTGAGCCATTGCCATAGGATTGCATGTGTTCTTTATTTATTACCCATGCCTCCTTGTTCCTTGTTGTTTAACCATTTGGCTGGTAGCCATTTTGTGCCTCCAGCACAGTGTCTTTTGCCATAGGTTTGTATGTGTTCCTTTTTCCCCATGCCTCCTTACTCCTTGTTGTTGTTGTTTGACCAAGTGGCTGGTGGCCATATTGTGCATTCAGTAAGTATCTTTTCACCATAGGCTTGCATGTGTCCTTTGTTCTCCATGCCTCCTTCCTGCTTTTTTGCTGTTGTTTTGCCATGATTCTAGCACTATTTTGTGCATCCATCCAGTGTGCCTTTACCGTTGGCTTGCACGCGTTGACGTGATACCAGTGTAATATTGATATGCTTGGGGATCATTGTGGTATATGCATACTAAAATAATCTCATTCTGATGAACATTGCTTATGTTATTTCCTTCCTTCTTTTTGCATTTTTTATTTTTCCCCTTCTTTGTCCTTTCTTCACAAAAGGTTTTTATTCCTTCTCCTTCCATACAAACATTGGTAATTACTGATCATTTGTTTAATTTAAGTTTACATTTTTTTAATGTTATTTTTTAATTTTAATTTTGCATTCTAAATTTTCCTTTTAATTTTTCATTCTATTCTTTTTCTTTTTCTTTTTTCTTTTAATATATTTTTTTAAATGTATTTTTTATTTTATATTGCATGTTCTTTTTTATTTTTATTTTTATTTTTTTTATTCTTTCAATTCACTTAATTCTGCAATTTGTCTTGATCCATCTATCCACCATAGGCACACAGCTGAGTTATAGGATTCGGTTTCTTTAGTGTACAATAATTCCAATTCCTCCTGGACACCCTGGCTGTGGCGCGCTGCAGACACATCAGCAGCATATTTTTTTTTATTAATGATTATTCCATTTCCCCTGGACCACCTTGCCGCCTAAATTTTTTAAGGATTCTTCCATTTACCAATGCATGTCTCTCTGACTACCCATGTGTCTCCTTTAGAACTGATGGAGATAAAGAAAAGAGCTATATCTGCATGTTATTTTGCCTGATTTGAAATTAAATTTTATTTTGTGGTGGTGTGGTTTGACTTTACAATATTTTATTAAATTGTTTTTTATTACATAAGTAACCAACCCACTAATATTGCATTTGTCTGTACTATTCAACCTGCAACATTCCATGTTTAACTAACTGCATGTTTTTCTTGTTTGGTTGCTTTTAGGTACACAAGAGAAGAGACCTCACATCGCCCGCAAAGAGAAGGCTCGTACAGTGCTTTCAGCCCTCTAGTTTGTGCAGCTTAGTGCCACTGCCAACTAAGAGCTTTAAAATGGGCCCCAAAGAAGGTTCCTCCCATGTATGTGGTCAGTGAGGGGACACAGCTTTCCACCACTGGCGTTCCAACTGCAACCTTTTTGCAGGAGATGTGTGCCTGCCACACCGGCCCTTGGGGTTGTGGTTCTAAAAATTCTGGACCCATGTAATTTACTTTGCCACAGCAGTACGATTTTAGTATCAAAAGACCGATAATGACTAGTACACTAAGCATGAGCATTTTCGCTCAATTCCAGCAGCGTTTTCACCTCGAAATCGCCATTT
This sequence comes from Pleurodeles waltl, assembly GCF_031143425.1. Lineage (NCBI taxonomy): Eukaryota > Metazoa > Chordata > Amphibia > Caudata > Salamandridae > Pleurodeles > Pleurodeles waltl. The sequence goes on from NC_090445.1 coordinate 475,764,108, forward strand.
TCGTCCTGCACTCGTGGCTCCCATTTTATACACGGCAGCCATTTTTTAAAGTTGCCCTCACATAGGCTTATAATACAGTCAGATTTGATTCCAAGGACACGTACACCTTGATGGAACCATCGCCTCAGGCCAAACCTGTTTGGTCAGTCCCTCTCCCAGTGGCCGAATCAGATAGCATCAAGGCACACCATGCCATAAAACCCTTATTATCGCTCACACACCCTGCCTAATCTTGCTCAAACCTGCACCTGCTCTTTTCTTCTTCTTACTTTACGAGGGGGAGGTGCCCGTTTTTATTGGGGGTCCACACTTATCTGATGTAAAATACTAGGCCTTGCCGGGTAATTTATTATGGGTTGGATGACATGAAATATGAGGTTTCATCATGACACTGTTTTTTCCTTTGTAGTGAAAACATGTGAATGACCAACCAAAATGTCAAGAATGTTTGCCTGAAGCTTAAAAAACTGTATATAAGGAAACCTGACTTTGCATTGACACACAGTCTCCTGAGAAAATACAAACTGTGCTGTTGTACTTCTAGGACGCTTGTTACTTGGTTGCAGCCAATAAATTCGATCTTTGACTTCACCTAGAAGACTCTGAGTTTCTGTGGTCTGAATCAGGAAAGTACCCGAGGTCTTTGGGTGTACTCTGGCACCACTGGGTTACCGGATCAGTACCGGTTCTGAAAAACCCAGTACCTCAGTTGGCGCCCAACGTGGGGCGATACCAGCGGTACCGGTCCAAGTCTGAGGTCCGTGAGGAGCTTCGTGTGAAAATTCTGGAGGAAGGCCGCCACTTCATCGACCCCTGCATGTCGACGTGGTCCGAAAGTCTTTGCTGTGAGGTTCCCCGCTTCCCGACGGCTACGAAGGACTGCTGCCCTGGCTATCGCCCTGATTTGGACCCTTGATGTTTGGTAGAGCGAAACGATAAGACGAGTCTTCTGGTGACGTCATCGATATTTTCAGTTAAGTATAAGTGGAGCGTCTCCCAGTCCTTAGTTGGACACTTGGTTTGGTCCTTATTTGGATATTGGTTTGGTATCACTTTGATTTGGAACTTGCAAGTACCAAAGCCGAAGGACTCGTGTATTCACGAGACTATCGTAAACGATAATCCTTTGAAGTTTGATGCTAGACTAGTGAGCGAAGATGCCTGGTCTTAGCAGACTTGGAAATTTGTTTTGTCTTGGTTGTAAAAGGGACTCCCGGTTGGAGGACTCATGTCCGGTTCCTCCGATTGGAACTCCAACCTATGAACTATATGTGAAGCACGGAGTAGGCCCCATCACATATAATGAAGTATGGATCCGTTACACCAGAAAAGATGGTGTTTTAAAATGGCCCCAAAATGGTAGCTTTGACACAGAAATCTTAGATAACCTCGAAGTTAGACTTTTTAAGAAGAAAGCCCGGCCGGCAATGTATGATTCTTTCCGCTTATGGCGTAAGGAAGCCAAGCAAAAGGAAATTAAATTAGCTAAGAAAAATAAGAGAGAAAAAGGTATTTCGATTATGCAAGCTGCTATACAGTTTAAAGATAACGAAGTAGAACAGTTGAATGAGCAGTTGCATAGGCAACATAAAATGACAGTAGATAAATGCTATCCAGTTTTGCCGCCTCTTCAGCAAGATGCAGCAAAAGACTCTGAAAAAGATCCCCTAATGTTGCATTTGCTAAGTTCGCCACCACCCTATGCGCAGAATGCCACTGCACCTCCACAACCTCTAGTTGCACAACCAGTGGTTGCATTGCCTCCTGCTCCTCCACAGCACCCACCAGCTATTCTTCAGTTGGTTCCTATTCCTCCGGTGCAGCCTCCTCAAGGGCCACTGGCTTTGACATCTGCTCTGCCTTAACTTCCTACAACTTTGACTACTATAGCGACTACCACTCCTGGTATTGTTTCTGACACTGCTTCTGTCTCTGCCTTGTCTCATTCTGTTTTTCCTCCTGTTCATTTGTCAACCTCTCCCTCTATCCGTCAGAGAATGACAAACACTGTGACTAGTCTTTTATCCCCTCTCTTTGGGTCATTAGCTACGACCCCAGTTTCAGAGCGTAAACAATTGCGTAGCCAATTGCCTGATGGTAGGGAGAAAGAGACACTGAATTATTTGGCGCATAAATGGGTTACTGAACCAGCGAGATATGAACTAGAGTCAGTTATGGATGTCTTCCATCAGTGGGAAGAACCGAAACAGAGATACGTTTTTGAGAAAATGTGTACTTTTCTTTCTGAGGATTTAGAGGAAAATGGTTTGGAGCCCAATCCGCCTAAGTTGTGTCGTGTACGGTTCGATTTTGCGACAGGTTTGATTGTGGGTTCAGATGTCGAGAAAGCAGTTGCGATGTCATTGTCGTTTAGGACTGAAAGTGTTTCCAGGTTATTGTTTAAATATGATTCTTCTGCTAAAAAGAAAGGGAAACAGTACCCCATGAGAGAAGTTCCCCCACAATGGAGGGAAGGGGACCCAAATGCTAATCCACCTGTCCTGCCTCATTTCCAGCGTGTATGGGTACACGTTCCATGGAAGCGAGCTGAAGTTTTAGCCCTTAAGCAGACATTGCCTGATCCCCGTAAGAATCCCACAGGGTATTACAAGGAATTGTCACAGACTGCGGGGTCTTGCATTATGAATTTAGCTGACATAGACATGTTGTTTGGGAATGTTGTTCCACAGCCTTTATGGGGAAAGATTCGCCATACAGACCATGCTCAAGAGTTAGGTGACACATGGGCTAATATTGCTGCTGCAGATGCCCGACAAATTGGTGGTGCTAAACCTGAGCCTTTAGTGACAGAGCTTCCTGGTAGGATTATTGATTACATGAAAACTATAATGCCTGCGATGCGTGTAAACTGGGATAAATTGTCTGCATGTAAGCAAAAGAAAGAAGAAACGGTATCAGATTTCTTCACCAGGTTTGAAGAAACGTTTGTGGACCACAGTGGTCAAGATATGAGCACGGAAGGTGGTCAACGTTTGTTCGTCGATAAATTTGTGCATAATCTGCTTCCTTAGTTGTGTAAAAAGTTAAAAGATTCAGAAAGTTCTTGGGCAGTTTCCTCTTCAGCGCAGATATTGGCTACTGCACAGTACTATGAAAATAGAGATAAAGATGAGAGAGATAGAGTAGAGAAGAAAACTAAAGAATTGAAAACGAAGGTTCTGTTACAACAAGCGTACCCGCCACGTGGTGGTCAAAATAGTGGTGCACAGAGTAACTATCAGAATAACTATCAGCCCCAATCGTTTCAGAGAAACTCGCAAAGAGCCGAGTATGCTCAACCACGTATCCCAGTAGGTCCCAATCAGTGTTCATATTGCAAGGAAGAGGGTCATTTCAAGTATAGTTGCCCTCCTTTGCTACAGCGCGCAAATGGTACTTCTGGTTTAAGAGGTCGAGGTGTTCCACAAGCACCTAGAGGAAGAGGACGTGGATATGTTCCCCAGAGCACGCGCCCATTCCTCCCTCAAAACTCAATGAACAGATTTGATCAATAGGTTAATGCATCTGGTAGGACGGCTCAGTACTATACTGATGATTACTATACAGAGGATGAGCATTTGGACAGTAATGATTGCTAGGACAGCCATAGACAAAGAGAGGGAGTTGTTTCAGTTCCAGTAGATCAGAGTGGGCCTTATGTTAAGGTGATTGCATCAGGTGTGTCAGAACCTTTTCTGTTGGATACTGGTGCTACCAAGAGTTCTATTATGCACTCAAAACTCCCTGGCACACCTTTGTCTGGCAAAACAAATGTATCAGTAGGGTTTTCCGGCGCCCCAGTTAGAAATCCGATTTCTAACCCTATATCTCTTTCTGTTGGACCTTGTAAATTTGAAACACCCCTTATTTTGACGACAGGTTGTGGCGAGAACTTGTTAGGATTAGATCTGTTAAAGAGATTGTATGCAACATTGTATTGCTCTCCTTCTGGAGTGCAACTCACATTGGGTAAGAAAGTGGTTTCACCAATGTATTTGTCAAAGGACAGATTTCCACCAGAATTTTCGTCTCTTCCTAATACTCTTTGGGCTACTGGACATAATGATGTAGGTCTTTTGGAAATTCAGCCATATGTGAGAACATTAAAAGCCAATGTTAAAATGCCACTTATTCCCCAATACAAGATCTCTAGTGAAGGGGAAAAAGCGTTGTTAGCAATTATTTGTGATCTGATTGAGAAGGATGTAATTGAAGAGACAAGAGGCAACGTTTGCAATAGTTCTGTTTTGCCTGTCTTGAAGCATACTGACCCTACTCAGCCACATGTTTATAGGTTTGTAATTGATCTTAGAGAGGTGAACAAAATAGTTGTGCCACAGTTTCCAGTCGTCCCCGATATCACTGCATTGTTGACAATGATTCCAGCTTCAGCCACTTGGTTTTCAGTGATAGACCTGAAAAATTCTTTCTTCAGCATCCCTATTGCAGAAGAGAGCAGGGACATTTTTGGCTTCAATTTGGGAGGACGAAGCTTCAGATTTAAGAGAGCTCCTCAAGGCTATTGTGAAAGTCCATCTATCTATAGTCAGGCTTTGAAAGCACAACTTGACACTCTTATGTTACCTGATGGCGCCGCTCTCATTCAATATGTCTATGATTTGCTAGTTGCTGCAGATACTAAGGAGATCTGCAAAGAAGCAACATTGTCATTATTGCGTCATTTGTCTGATTTACACCACAAAGTGTCCCTTTCAAAGTTACAGTATTGTCAAAAAGAAGTAACCTATTTAGGTCATCTCTTTTCGAAGGAGGGAAGGCAACTGACCCCAGAGAGAATCAGGGCTGTTGCAGCAATGAGTGTGCCAAGAACACAGAGAGAAGTGCGTGCTTTCTTGGGTATTACATCATATTGCAGACAATGGATACCTAATTTTTCGTTAATAGCCAAACCCTTGGTGGCATTAACTTGTAAAGATACACCAAATCCCGTCCCATGGTCTGAAGATTGTCAGAAAAGTTTTGTCGAATTACGTGATGCATTATGTTCAGCTCCTGTGTTGGGTACCCCCAACTACAGCAAGCCTTTTACATTGTATGTCCATGAGAAAGAAGGTTGTGCGTTAGCAGTTTTGACACAACAGTTTGGAGACAGGGAGCATCCATGCGCCTATTTCTCTTCAACCTTAGACCTAGTAGCTAAGGCACTACCAAGCTGCTTAAGAGCGGCAGCGGCAACTGCTGTTTCTATCCGACAGTCTGCTGGTTTAGTGATGAATAACACATTAATCGTAATGGTTCCACATGCAGTGGACACGTTGTTAAACAGAACCAAGACACAGCATTTAACTAGTGCTCTATTGTCAGGTTACGAGTTGACATTGTTAGCAAGCCATGTACATATAAAAAGATGCACTACACTTAACCCAGCTACGTTATTGCCAATTGTGACGGAGTTAGATACTTCTGAACAACATGATTGTCTCCATAGAACAGAAGAAGAAACGAAAGGGAGAATAGACCTTCTGGACACTCCCCTTGCAAAGAGTGATGGTACTTTGTGGGTGGATGGTTCATGCTTTAAGCTCACGAATGGTGACACGACTGCGGCGTATGCTGTGACAACTTTGTGTACGATTGTTGAAGCTGCACGTATCCCACACAATTCAGCCCAAGCAGCTGAGTTAATAGCCCTAACAAGAGCATGTACAGTATCAAAAGGAATGAAAGTGACTATCTATACCGATAGCCAATATGCATTTGGTGTGGCCCATAGTTTTGGGCGTTTGTGGAAGAAACGTGGGTTCCTGACCTCGCATGGAACTAAAATACAGCATGGTCAGTTGGTAAATGAGCTCCTTGATTCACTTACTTTACCGTTGCAAGTTGCGATTGTGAAGTGTAGCGCACATAAAAAGGTGACTGATGATGTTGGTCGTGGGAATGCATTTGCTGACGAGGTCGCAAAAGAAACGGCAAGGAATGTGATGAGCCGAATGTATGTCGCGGGCCCTGCAAGATGGATTGGTGATGTTGGAATGTGTGAAGACACGATAGAAAGCGTGAAATCGATTCAAGCTGAAGCCACAGAGAGAGAATTGAGTGTGTGGAGAGAAAGTACGGGTAAATTGGATGCGAATGGTTGTTGGGTCGAGTTGTCAGAACATCAAAGATGGTTGCTACCCGATGCGTATGTGCTTGCAGTAGTTACAATGGCTCATGGAATGGCTCACATCAGTGTGAAAGGGATTTGTAAGTTGTTGGCCCCAGTATGGCAAAATGCAGGAATTCCCAAGTGCGCAGAAAATGTGGTTAAAAATTGCATGGTATGCCTGAAACACAACCCTGGTAAAGGAACCCCAACTCTAGCTGGTCATTTTGCACCTCCTACGTATCCGTTTGAGGTTTTGCAGCTAGATTTTATCCACATGGAGAGGTGCAACAACTTAAAATACGTACTCGTTGTTGTTTGTGCCTTTTCAAGATGGGTGGAAGCCTATCCCCTAAAAGACAATACTGCGCTATCCACAGCCAAAGCCCTTGTGAAAGAGTTCTTCCCTAGATTCGGAATGCCGAGAATGATCTGGAGTGACAATGGAAGTGAATTTGTGGGTCAAGTGATGAAGAAAGTATGTGAAGGGCTAGGCATAAACCAAAAGTTTCACACTGCAAATCACCCCCAATCAGCTGGATTAGTGGAGTGCTATAATGGCACTCTAAAGCTAAAATTGGCCAAGATACAAGCGAGCTCTGGTCTTAAATGGCCTGACGCTCTACCCTTAGCACTCCTATGAACTAGAATGACTGTGCATTCACGAGTGAAACTTAGTCCTTATGAAATAGTCTTTGGCCGCCCGGCCAATATATGGGGAGTGCCCAGGCCCAAGAAGTTTAGCGAGATAGAGCATCCTGTTTTGCTTGACTATCTGTATGAATTGACGGCTAAATTGCGTGTTTTACATCAACAGGTCCACGACACCCTGCCTCCGGTCTCTGAATCTCCAGGTCATCCCATTGAGCCTGGATCCTGGGTTTTAATAAAGAACTTTCAGCGAACCAAAAACGAGCAGCCCAGGTGGACCGGACCGCACCTCGTTCTTCTCTCCACAAGATCAGCTGTTCGAGTAGAAGGGAAGAAACACTGGATCCATGGGACCCATTGCAAAAGGGTACCCCTACCTCTGCCATATGACCGGTGGGTTCAGGAATGTGTCGCCGACTCAGAGACTGAAACCGTGCCACATTTTCTGCCTTTCAGCGATGCACGAATAAAAGGAACACTCACTGAGAAAGAAAGTGATGACATTTTACAATCAGCAGTATCACCGTCAGTTCGATTGGACACTACAGAACCTGAACTCCTTTTTCAGGACCACACGATACCTGGGACTAACCGTTATAATCTACGACCAAGAATAAAGGACAAATAAAACAGTTTACTTTTCTTCCCTTTAGCAAAGTTCTCCAATATGGCAAATTATTTTTGAATGACTTTTTTTTTTTTTTTTTTTTTCGAACCTCCATCCGGGTTCAGCTGTAGGATCGTGGCTGAAAAGACTTAGGGGGGTAGCCTGTGGACACAAGGTCTACAAGTCTGGTTTGTTCTAGGGCGGCCTGGAACATTCAGAACACTCCTAAGTGAAGTAAACCAACTGCCACGAACGGCAACGGTTAGAGGATGGAATCTTTCCAAAATGGAGAACATGTTGAAAGACTGAGTTTCAAGAAGAGAATATGTGAAACGATAACCAGGAAACGGTTTTTGCTGCTGTGCATTTTTATGTTATTTAGTATACTTATGTTTTTTATAGGATATGTTTTATTCTGTTTTAACGTGATATTGGCACCCACTACCTCGTCTACACCTCCTCCTTCCACTGTTTCCCCACATTCTTTTCAACTCCTCCCTAAACATGAATCTGCTAGGAGACTAGAGTTCATTAATAACTCCTTCATCCAGCTTTTGCACCAACACCAACTAGTGATAAATACAACTAACTGTTGGGTGTGTGGCCTTATGCCTCACACAGCAGATAAAGGTATCCCTTATCTGATCCTGCCTTTCAGCCACAATGGTTCCGTGTGGGCATTCAGAACGATATTCATCTATGCACACTACCCCCTACGTTTT